>NC_141695.1:225964193-226564193 GCF_964263255.1 Lissotriton vulgaris
CCCTGAGACACCTAGGGAAAGCTTTAAGGGTCCTAAATATGTACAAATAGTGTAGATGCTCACTACAAAGTGCCCCTAGCATTACAAAACGATTTTGGAAGGCACTTCACTACAATGGGAGAAGTGAAGTGTGCATTTTCTATATCCCCAGGGCATATAAAACATAATTTATAAGGAGCCTGCTTATAGTGACATACCTTCTCACCCCTGGGATACCTAGGGGAGACCATGGGGTATCTAATGTGCTGAATGATTGTAGAATATCAATTTAAAGTGCACCTACCACCAAAGTCGAGTTTGAGCACAATTTAGATATAAAAGCAGTGCTGTAATACAGAGCTGCTTTTAAAATGACATCAGGCTCTCAGGAGTGCACACATGCAAGTGCAGAAAGGGTTGCAGACCTCCAAGCTTCCATTCCCTATTATAAACTAGGTACTTAAAGTTAATTTCAATACCCCTGCCCTATTGTGTACCAGGGATCTACAGGGTAGGCGATGCCAAATATAGGTGTATGCTAATATAAAGTATACTCTCATGTATACAGATGTTTTCACCGTATTTTCATTGTGTTTTCACCATAGTACAGCCAGTAGCAGTCAGCAGAAAATGGGGGTGCACAGGGCACACAGGATAACTTTGCAACACTGTACATTTTTGAACACTAGACTCCCAAGGAACTCTAGAATGGGGTGACTTGTGTGGCTCTCACCAGTTTCTGTTACCCATAATCCCTTGCAAACCCCAAACTTTGTAAAAACAAACAAATGTTCTTACATTTCTGTGATAAAAAGTTCCAGAATATGTGGGGAGCCACAAACGTCCACCCACCCAAGTTTTAAGATTAAAAATGGCACATCCCTCTCCCCTTTTTCTCTCCTCACAGATGCCTCCTCTACCTGTAGTCTCCAATGTCCTGCCCTTATCCCTTTTTAATTTCTCTACACCTATGGTATCCTCTCCCTGACAATTCTTCTTTTCTGCCTCTGATTTCTTCTGTTCCACCTTCCGTATCTACCCCTCAGATATGCCATGACCCCTTCCCATAACATGGGTCTTAGTCAAATCCTATTCTTTTATTACTTTCAAACCATTCGATGACCTGACCATTCTGAGTTGGAACATCGCCGGTCTTAACGCAAAAATGAAAATCAAGGAGTGGATAGATTGGGTTACTAACTTCGATGTCTTAATGCTCCAGGAAACCTGGTGTACTAGCTCTCTGCTCTTAGAAGGATATAGTTGTTATAACCAAATTGTACCCATCCCGGCCATGGGCCGACCTAGTTGGGGTTTATCTATTTGGGTCAAGATAACGGCAGGAGTCAAAACTGAAACACTGTTTACTAACGATAGGAATTTTCAGGCGTTGATGTATACTAGCAGGATAAAGCTATGCTTAATTAATTTTTACAATAATGATTTCACAACTCATCCCAATGCTAATTTTATAAGATTATTTGATTTTATTGATGAAATTGTTGATGGTCATAAATATGGTAAATTTGACGGCATCTGTATAGGAGGTGATTTTAATGCACATATTCACCCAAGAACCCCTAGCTGCAAAAGAGGAGGAGAATTGCTCAACTATTTAGCCACACGCGACCTAGTTAATGTTATGGAGAAGGCAAACACGACCGTGAACAAAGTATCTGAGGCCACCTACGTAGGGTGTGGGAGTTTAACTACAATAGATTATGTATTTATATCCTCTTTGTTAGGGGACCTCTTATTAAGGGCTGAGGTTACCAGTGCCTCCTACAGTGATCACTATCCGATCCTAATCAGTCTTAAATCCGTCAAAAAACAGGGTAACCATAGAGAAATCGGGGCAAAAAATTTGGTGTCCTCCACAGACAAACTGAGGGTGGTATGGAGGGGGATAGATAATAAGGGGGTCATAACTCGCATTATTAAAAAGCACCCCTTATTAGTGTCTTTTTGTCTATCAACCGATAGTTCCGAACATGCCATCATTGAGGCATTCTCGGGTCTTTGTAAGGCCGTAAAAAAGGAGATTTCTAAACCAGCCTTAGCCAACAACCACAAAAACCCAAGGTGGTTCGACACCTCATGTTCTAAAGCAAATCGGGAACTTAGGGCTGCCCTCAAAGCAGATCCACTGGACCAGTCTGCGGTGAGGAGAATGAGATCTAGCTACAAGCGCACTCTAAAAATAAGATCAGAGGAGTTACTAAAAGACTCATAACAATTCTTTGCTGAGCACTTCCAATATCTACAATGTGTGTATAACAAAGATGAATCAGTCCTTATCAATGAATGTCCAGAACTTTCCGATCACCAGATTATGTCCAAATCAAATCCATATAAGTAGAATCACTCCAATTTAAACACCAAGGTATGTTATTGGTTTTAGCATCTGTCCAATTTTATTTCAACTTTTCTTCCATCAATCAAAATTGGCAGCCAACACGTGTTTCGTCAGGCATTAGTGTCATGCCTTACGACTTCTTCAGGGCTGCAAGCCAAGAAGATAGTAATAAAACTCTATTTACAACTCAAAATCTTTGAACACATCATTCGCAAAAATTTAAAACAAGGTCACCACCTACGTGTAAGAGCTAGTCCTGATATATCTGTAAATTTCAATTTAATAAAGTAAAAGAGCACCCAAAAAAAATAGTGCATACCCTGGTGTGTGAAGACGACAAGATAAGACCCAAAGTCCCACATCTTTCAGTAATATGTAAAATGTATTTTATTTACCAGATTGAGCATCTTCATATCAATGAAATTTCCAATAATATAACCCAACTCGGGATCTGAAACGATAGGAGGCCATCCTCAGTCTCGCATCCACCACAGAGTCACTATATTCGACACATAAAGTAATATACTCACTCTAGCAACAAAGAAATCAGAGCGTGTATAATTCTCCACTAGTATATGTCCATGGTTTTGTCTCAATACTTCAAAATGGGCGCACCATATAACTCCTGTAATACAATAAATATAATATCCACAATAAGCGTACCCTCTACTGTAACGTCGGGTTAACTTAGTAATTAACAATCGTAGTGTCACTCACCTCAAAATACTATTTCTGATTCCAAATTACGGTGCCGAAAGATATCCTTGTCAGTCAGTCACATACTGCCTAATATCCAGGTAAACACGGGTACGTGTAAATCTGCCACTTACTATTATCGAAAAAGAGAGAAAAGAACATAACGTTCTTAGATACTATAATTTTGACTGTAAGACAAGTAAAATCTCCTGTTAAGTCAATGCTTATCGCTCGTCGCAAGCGTGTACGCTTACTCCGGTCTCAAACTCGGCAACTGGGGTGCATCTCAGGCGCCATATTCTTTAAGTAACCGTATCCCAAACATTAGTAACATGATCGCCATCTTGTAGTGGCTAAAAGCCGTGTTGAACTTCAAAATTCTATCAGCTGAGGCAATATTTGGTGAAGGAGACATATAATCTATGTCTCCTGTTAGTAACAATCATTCGACTCTCTGTAGGAGCGATATTACTCTGTCTTTTATTAGTGCAGAAACGCTCCATCAGTAAGACACTATACTATGCGTCTCTGACTCCAAATAAATAACCCGTTGAGATCTGATTGGATCTCACAAGAGGATATCCAAATCACATTTGTCAGTCACCTTAAAGTAATGTATAAAAAATTAAATATATATATAAATATTATAGCTGTGTAACTATCTCGACGTGTATTCAAACCCATGTTGGGCTAGTGACTCTTTTATGGTCCAACGTATGGAGCCACCAGTGCCGAGTGCTAACAAGAGTAAAAAAGTATTGTAAACCTCATTATAGTTAATATATGTCTATTTTGAAGATCAATGAGTCGGATATGTGACCCGCAGGAGCGCGAAACCCATGGATTACCCACACACATTCCAAAAACCCAACCCCGGGCATACATGGAAATCACATATCAAGATAATATATATATATCATTATTATTATTATTATCATGTTTCTTATATAGCGCCAGAATCGACCCCCAAAGGGGTATCTCCGCGCTGGCCTTGGAAACCCGTCCTGGTTTTTCCCTGTGAGATAGCCCCTACAGGGCATCCCCAAGGTGAAAGCCAGGCATCCCGCCGCGGGGGGCCGTTGTGGAGATTATGTATATACACGGGGATAATAGAAGGGTGTAGAAAAGAGGGAAAAAGTGAAAGGACAAAAAGAGGCATTACATGCATGACGTTGGTATATCCATATAACAGTATTCTCTAACTTCTGTATGAGCATCAAACAGCATCATAATATTGTAAACAATATACTATTAGTTATCCAGACGGGCGCTAGTTAGATAAACAAAGGTTACGATATAAGGTTAAACATCTCTCATATTTAACTCTCTACAGCTTGAGTTTCAATATTGTCAACATTAGAACAATTAATCTCCTAAGAAGAATTGCAATTCCGGATCTAAATTTAATCCCTCTTCAACTGCCCGTAAGACCATGATCCATCTAGCTTCTTTACGTCTAAGTTTCAAGATTCTATTCCCACCTCGTCAATCTAATGCTACATGTTCTATTCCATGATAGGTAAATTTGTGGTTAACAGAGTCATTACCATTTTGGATAGCGTGGGAGGCAATAGGATGTCTAGTATCCCCATTCTTTAGAGCATGAAAATGTTCCATCATTCGATCTTTCAGTCGTCTTACAGTACTGCCAACATACATTTTTCCACATGTACACTCTATTATGTAAATCACAAATGTAGTCTCACAATTTATGAATGAATTAATCTTGAAGGTACCTGTATTGTTGTATTCAAAAGATTGTATCTTCCTTGTGGCCCATCTGCAGCAGCTGCAGAACCCACAGTAATAAAAACCCATCGGTCTTGTGCGTAACCAATGTTCTGTTGGTAGAGGTTTGATAGGTTTAGGGTAACTTGGGCTCACCATATTAGCAATTGTAGTACCTTTGCGAAATGTTAGGCTAGGTCTATCTGTTAAGAATGGTGCTATGTCACTATCTGTTCGCAATAAATGCCAGTGTTTGTTAAGAATTGCAAAAAGTTTATGACTCCCTGTTCCAAAGTTGGTAATCATCCTCACTTTCTTTAGATTTTTAGTCTCCTCACTTTTGTTCCTGGATTTTAGTGTGTCCTCTCTCTTAAGTTTAGAAGCTCTCTCACAGGCGTTGATAATGACCTTATCTTCATAACCTCTGTTTCTAAATCTTGTGGTCATATCCTCAATGTTTGTTTTAATATCAACATCATTCGAGCAATTCCTCCTGGCTCTCAGCATTTCACCAAAAGGAATGGCATCAATCTGGCTTCTTGGGTGGCAACTATCGGCTCGTAATAGTGCATTTCAACTGGTTTCCTTCCGGAACATTCGACTGCATAATCTATTATCTTTCACAAATAGTTCAATATCTAAAAAGGTAAGATGTTTCCTATCAAAGTGAGTAGTAAATGTCATATTCAGATTATTGGAATTGAGATAGATAAAAAATGTATTAAGTTCTTCTGGGGTACCTCTCCAAATCAACAGACAATCATCAATATATCGTCCCCAGTAATATATATGATCTATCCAATTCTGACCCTTTGGGCCCCAGAACCACTCCGCCTCTAAGCGTCCCATGAAGAGGTTCGCGAAGGACGGAGCGAATCTGGAACCCATCGCAGTCCCAAGTTTCTGTCTATACCATGTATCTTCAAACAAGAAGAAATTATACTGTAATACCATTTTGGTCATCTCTAGAATCATCATTGTGTGATCTAGGTATTCAACTGGTCTTTGATTCAAGAAATGTTCTAAAGCCTGTATACCTAACTCATGGTTGATGTTAGAATATAAGGAAACCACATCTAATGTTGCTAAAATCATATCAGATTCCCAAGTAACATCATTCATAATATTAAGAATGTGTTTTGTGTCTTCTATATGAGAAGGAAGATTTTGAACAAAAGGTCTCAAATATAAGTCTATAAATTGTGAAAGTCTTTCTGTGGGCCCACCTATACCTGAAATTATAGGCCTGCCTGGTGGTTTCTGGCAATTTTTATGAATTTTCGACAAGGTATGTAGGCATGGAGCCCTTGGACACTCCCCTCGCAAATACCAGTATTCCTCATGATCAAGTAAAAAACACTCATACCATTCCTTCAATTTAGTATTAATCATACTCATAGTGACTGGTAAAGGATTAGTACTAATTTTCTCATAATACCTAGAATCATTTAGTTGAGATACAATTTCAGAATTGTAGTCTTTTTTGTTCATCACAACAATGTTGCCACCTTTGTCAGCCATACGTATGATAATATCAGACTGTTGTGATAGTTCCTTGAGAGCCACCCTTTCATCATGTGTTAAGTTACCTCCCATGTAACTTTTCTTGTTATTATGTTCTCTTTTTATCAAATTGTCTATATCAGCAGTCACTGATTTATAAAAAGCATCAACCACATTCCCCGCTGATAATTGCGGTGTCCACTTTGATTTGACTTTAAGCCCACTGGTGAAGGCATAACCTGAATTAATCTCTAGGTCCCCCAAGAGTGAGCTGACAGTTACTGGGTCTTCCTCATTTTCAGTTAATGACAGAAGTAATTTAGTATCATATACTTCTTGTATGATAAGGTTACTAAATAGTGGTTTCCTAACCACTGTCTTGTTACTACTTTCATGTCTAGAAAAGTGTTTTTTCAATTTCAAAAGTCTTGAGAACTTGTATAGGTCAATTTTAGTTAAAAACCAATCAACACGTACAGTTGGACAGTATCCCAAAACTTTCTTTAATACTGACATCATACTTTCAAATAATTCAACAGATGAAAGGTTTATGATCTCAATTTCATTAATACCCTCATTCATTTCCTCCAGGATCGTAGTCTCATCCTCGGTCTTGCCTCTTCTGCCTTTGCCTCTGCTCCCTCTCCTTGTCTTTCTCCTGGGTTGTTCCCATATCTCGCCCCGGGTTCTCAATTTCCCATTCTGATCCGACGGACCTCCTCTAAAAAAGGGCTCGGGACTGCGCTAGGGACTGCGCTAGGGTCATATGGCTGAGATACCCGCCACCCCCTCTCAACACAATCCCCAAGGAGGGAAACCGGAAACAGTTCTTGAAGTTTTTGGAAGAGGGAGGGAGTGACCCTCCCCGGCCGTATTTATTAAAACAAAAATTAAAACATTAAACAGTTTCATATTAATGTACAATTTCATTACCACATTGCGATGTTTGGCTAACCTTAACAGATTCTCTAATACAGAGGTTCTCCTAGCCGAACTAGCAACCTACAAAACATTTTCTTGAAATTTTGAAATTGTACATCCTAACGTTTAAGGGCCAACGGCAAGGTCGTAACCGGTGTCAAGATCCCTAACCAGAAAATACCCCCCCCCACTTGGGAGGGGCGACAGCACTGAGGCGTACCTCAAGTGCAACTACCAATTTCCCTTGACTTGACGGGGGCCCCAATAAACTCGACGCCACTTAAAGGTCGTTCGAGGACTCGTGTGAGTTATCTAGAAGGTAGCGTAGACCTCCCCCCAAACCCACACAACTTACCACATCTGCCGTCGCAGACGTCACTGGCCCCGGGAAATTCCCCAGGAGGGGGCTGTAACCCCTCCTACACAGGAAGGGGCCTTGACCGCCTTTCCTTTTCTTTCGGCGACCCATCCTTAGAAGGGACCGCCTCCCCGTTGAGGGGCCAAAGGCCACCTCTCCCGAGCGCTCCCATCCGTGTTGGGTGACGCCCACTCATAGGGATCTTCCAATTACTGCTCACCGATCATGACCTTACCGCCCGACCAAAATAAATACGACAATGATAACTAAATAACTAAAGACTAAATATAGCAGACAGTAGCAACAACCACTTTATTCAAAGCATGCCTACTGATGAACACTAAAGCAGAATTCCTTTATTTGCAAAACATAACACAAAACGATCATTCTTTATTGTATACTCAAAATCCTCACGATAATACCGCAACCTGTAAACGAAAATCAGAATTATCAATCAAACTTTATTTAAAACCACTCGCTGTCTTCAGGGGCTGGTGGGTGGGTCAAAATTGGCTCTTCGTTCCGTCTCGAGCTCACGTGCAGCGAGGAAGTGCAGCTTCAGAGCACAGGAACAAGAGGATGCCTTCCGGTCTTGCGTCCCATTTTATCCGTCTTCAGGGCGGGCGTAAACCCGCCCCTGCCTGCCCCGAGGGCGTGGCCAGCCGAGTCAGTGTCTAGGCCAGCCCACTCCAGGGCGGGAAAAAGCGCGCCCCGGCTACGCCGCTTCGGGCATACCAGCCGAGACGTGCCTCCCGCCCAAAATGGCTTCCCGGGGGGATCGAGGTACTCTGCCATACGTTCGGGGGGACCGAGTGGTCGCCCCTTTCCATATGGCTGAGATACCCGCCACCCCCTCTCAACACAATCCCCAAGGAGGGAAACCGGAAACAGTTCTTGAAGTTTTTGGAAGAGGGAGGGAGTGACCCTCCCCGGCCGTATTTATTAAAACAAAAATTAAAACATTAAACAGTTTCATATTAATGTACAATTTCATTACCACATTGCGATGTTTGGCTAACCTTAACAGATTCTCTAATACAGAGGTTCTCCTAGCCGAACTAGCAACCTACAAAACATTTTCTTGAAATTTTGAAATTGTACATCCTAACGTTTAAGGGCCAACGGCAAGGTCGTAACCGGTGTCAAGATCCCTAACCAGAAAATACCCCCCCCCACTTGGGAGGGGCGACAGCACTGAGGCGTACCTCAAGTGCAACTACCAATTTCCCTTGACTTGACGGGGGCCCCAATAAACTCGACGCCACTTAAAGGTCGTTCGAGGACTCGTGCGAGTTATCTAGAAGGTAGCGTAGACCTCCCCCCAAACCCACACAACTTACCACATCTGCCGTCGCAGACGTCACTGGCCCCGGGAAATTCCCCAGGAGGGGGCTGTAACCCCTCCTACACAGGAAGGGGCCTTGACCGCCTTTCCTTTTCTTTCGGCGACCCATCCTTAGAAGGGACCGCCTCCCCGTTGAGGGGCCAAAGGCCACCTCTCCCGAGCGCTCCCATCCGTGTTGGGTGACGCCCACTCATAGGGATCTTCCAATTACTGCTCACCGATCATGACCTTACCGCCACAGGCCGGATAGTTGACCGGCTATCCGGACCCCCCACACAGCTCCTACCTAAAGGTCATGTTTTAACGTTTTTAACCATGCTAAGAAGTCTCCTATGAGTAACTCATTCCCCACCCGAGACAAATGCACACCATCCCCCAGATACATACTGTCATCATTAATACAGCCATGTGGAATAGAATGCAATGTCCTGGAACGGAACAACCTACTCACTTTGTTATTAAGCTTTCTAACAGACTGATTCAAAGCAGGAATAGAAATAGCCCCCCGCCACGCCTTTCGTGGGATCATATGGGACCACGCAATTGTGCACCCCGGAACTCTCCTCGCCAACCAACTTACAGTGGAAAGCATTGCCTCCAGGAGAAGTCGTCTACCGGTGGTGACCAAATCATTGCCCCCCAAGTGTACTATGACTATAGACGGCGGTGACCTCGTCCGCCCTAACATACCCTCGAAAAATGCTTGAAACTGGTCAATACAGAGACCGCCTCTTCCGTAGAAGGACACCCTGTACCCGTATTCCCCAGCTACGTGAATCATGTCACCTGCTTTGAATACGTCCGCGGCACGCCTCACGTATGAGTGGCCCACGACCCACACCTCCTTTTTCACAGCCGGTGATGTCTGACCGCTGGCCCGGTGTTGGGTCGACTGCATAGTCCGCCCCGCCTCGTAGGCTTGCGCAACTGAAAACCAAACAAAAACAAGAGGCGTGAGTACATCATTACAGCTTCACAACATATGCAACCGCACATACCTCTTATAACAATTGGAGGACCAACGCCCCACTCGTTTCACTTGTTCAACATTAAGACCCCTGGCTGTAGCTTCCGTAGCAGCCCCTATCCGAAAGGAATGGGTCCCAAACTCGCCCGGGTTCAAGCCCGCAGCAGCAATTGACATCGCAAGCACCCGCTGAAACTGAAATCTTGTCAGTGGGGTGGCGTCCGCGTGTCTCAACAAGGTCCCCCCCCATAATGCCACCCTTCGTGCTAGGTAATCTTCCAAACACTTTACCGGACACATGGAGGACCCGGGAATCCTGCGTATGATTATGCAGTCACCCATCCCGTCTTGATCGGTCTTGGACCTGACAAAGGAGACAGTCATTGCCTCTCCTCTGATCTGAACGTGTTCTTGGCACAAACCCCCCGCCACATCCTGTTTGTTCCTTGCCACCAGTTCGCTTACCCGCATCGCCCCGTGAAATGCCAGCGTAAAAGCGGCTCGGAACAACACCGCCTCAAACTGGGATGAACATGTGGCAGGGAGTGTAGCCAACAACTGGGCCAACCTATCCAAACCTATTGGGCGCCTCTCATCTACTCTGCGACCCTCAAGGCGTTGCCACCCACGCAGCGCTTTTTGTACAACGAAAGACGCTGTCGGGTCCTGGATACCATGAGCCCTGGCAACAAAGGAAATAGCAGCCCGATGCCTCTGGGCCGTAGCCACCGATTTCCCAGCCCTACGTAAGGACATCAGAAAATTCACTACCCATTCCTCGTGGCCCCAAAGCCTCTCTCTATCAGTCCCCAAAAAGGCTAAATAGGACCGAAACGCCCCTTCATATGCCTTCCTCGTCCTTGGTGCTAGACTCTCTCCCACGAGGTGACGAAGTTCGGGGCACCGAGAGACCAGAGAGCTTCGGGAAAGGGTGCTGGCTCTGGGTCCGCTGAGGGAAGGAAACCCGAGAAAGCCTGCATATGAAAACGAGACAGTGCATCAGCCGCCTGATTCATTACCCCTGGGACATGTTTTGCTCTGAATAGCACATTCAGTTGCATACACAGTAAAACAATTTCTTTAAGCAGTCTTAAAATCAGTTTACATCGTGCTGCCTGACTATTGATGCACTCGACCACGGTCATATTGTCAGACCAAAATATCACAGAGTGATCTTTGAACCCTTCTGGCCAGGTTCTCAGGGCCACCAAAATGGGGAAAAGTTCCAGGAAAGCAATATTACTTGTCAGACCATTGTCATGCCACCATGTCGGCCATCTTTGTGCCGACCATTTCGTGCCGAAGATGGCACCAAAACCTATGCTACCTGCTGAATCTGTCCAGAGCCCCAGCTCTTCAGAGGACACGGCTGGTTTGTTCCAGATGACCCGACCATTAAAGTCCGCCAGAAATGCTAACCAAATACGCACGTCCTGGCGGACCTCAGCCGATAGTCTCGTGCGATGATGGCCCTCCTTTAGGCCGACCATAGCTTGGGCAATTGAACGGGAAAAGGGGCGGGCCATCGGTATAACTCTCAGTGCAAAATTTAACTGTCCTACCAACTGCTGTAATTGATGCAGCGTAACTTTAGATCCATTTAGACACACTTGCAGGGCTGCCCTGAACTTCCACACTTTGTCAGTTGGCAAACGAAAACAACCCTCTCTGGAGTCTAGCTCGATCCCCAGAAACTCGAGGCAAGTCGCAGGACCCACCGTCTTACCTGGTGCCAATGGCACACCAAACTGCTTCATTAATACACAAAACTCGGCCAAGGCCCGGCCACATTCGAAATCCCCGGCTGCCCCAAGGAACAGAAAATCATCCAGGTAATGCATTACATGTCGCAAACCCGTCTTCTTTGTGAAGACCCATTGTAGAAAACTACTGAATTTCTCGAAATAGGCACAAGATATAGAGCACCCCATCGGCATACACCTATCCATGTAATAATAACCCTGAAACATGAAACCCAGGAGACGCTGGTCGTCTGGGTGTACCGGGAGCAACCGGAACGCTGACTCGATATCTGACTTCGCCATCAGCGCCCCGGGCCCCAGGCGATTCAAAATGGCTACGGCCTCATCGAAGGATGCGTACCGCACCGAACACACTTCTGGATCTATTGCATCGTTTACAGAAAGACCACGTGGGGCTGATAAATTATGAATCAGTCGGAACTCACCCGGGTCCTTCTTGGGGACCACCCCTAAAGGAGAACAAACAAAATTCTGTACCGGGGGTACACTAAACGGGCCGGCGACCCGACCTCGAGTAACCTCTTTCCGGATCTTATCCTGAACCACAGTCGTATGCTGCAGGACGGAAAGTTGATTTTTACACTTCTCCACACCCTGAAAGTCCCCTACCGGGATGCGGAAACCATACGAAAATCCGTTCCGCAGCACCCCGGCAGAAGTACGATCCGGGTATTCACTGAGCCAGGGAATCATCGCCAAGGTATCAATCGGGGTAGGTAAAGGCGCCCCTCGGACTACGTTAGACCTGTTTGGCGCCTCCTCTCCCCCCGTTATCACCCGTTTTGGCTCTGCACGTGGACTCAGGATGGGACGACCCGCACCCACTACATTCATGTTTAAATTTACACGATCCCTGGGGCCTGGTACATTTACCTCTGTTGAAATTGAAGCAGAACCCCCTTTTTCCTGTATTGCCGGCAGATTTCGAGTAATCGTCGGTACTCGTACCTGAACAAAAGGGCGCCCCCCCATAATGGCGGGAGGATTCGCCAACATTACTTCCTACCAATGGCATTTTCAACATACCTGTCTCCTTCATTTTATCCCATGTCAAGGAATCATAACAATCCCAGGTTAAGCTTTTATTATGCTCTTTAGCCTTTCTAAAAAGGTTATCGTAGCAGAACCAATGGTTACCCTGGTGTGATGTCGAGTACCCCATGATTCGTGACTGATATGTCGGCAACTCGGAAAGCAACTCAGGCCTACGTTCCCCCAAGATCGACGTAAAAATGCCCCATGCATTGCCCCAATTGCCAATATTCTCATTCACTTTAAAGGCGGCCATTTTCGCGCGCCAAACACTCGGATGCATAAGATCTTTCTGACCCTTAACATGCTCCACCTCATAATGATCAACAAGCAACGAGAAGATGTTCACATATTCCCCTGCCCAAATCTTCTCCTTAATTGCCAAAGGCACATGTTGACCCAACCTTTCTCTACGAGAGGGTGCTGACTCATCCCTCGCAATCGGCAATGGCCGCTTACCTGCACCGGACGCTGCATCCGCGGTCGCCATCGTCCCTCGTGGCTTATCAACTACTGCAGCCGGCGCGGACACCTTGGCTGCATCTCGCTCCTCGCGCAATTGCTTCATCAGCGCCTGGGCCTCGGCAGCCGTGGCGCCCTCACTACTGTCGCCCAACCACGCTGCAAGTTGTGCCGCCAGCTCGGGCGGCATATCCTCACTGGACACCGGGGTGACCACCACAGGGATCGGATTCCCCTCCGCCGGTACTGGGGTTGGCGCTTCGAGCGGGGTACAGGGAACCGGGACGTCTCCCCCAGCTGGTCCCCTCCTTGGCCTCTTGGCTCTTCCTCCTGGGGCTGCTCCAGCCGACGGACGTTCCGGCCCCCCTTCCCCGTCTCTCTCCGCCACCCGCTTCTTGAGCTCAGTCATCTCCTTCATGAGGACCCGAACCATCTGTTCAGTCGTCATTCTCTTCCCGCCTTTCTTGGGCATTTCTCCGACAGAGTATCTGTAAGACAAAAGAAAAGATTATAACGCTCAAAATTGGCTCTTCGTTCCGTCTCGAGCTCACGTGCAGCGAGGAGGTGCAGCTTCAGAGCACAGGAACAAGAGGATGCCTTCCGGTCTTGCGTCCCTTTTTATCCGTCTTCAGGGCGGGCGTAAACCCGCCCCTGCCTGCCCCGAGGGCGTGGCCAGCCGAGTCAGTGTCTAGGCCAGCCCACTCCAGGGCGGGAAAAAGCGCGCCCCGGCTACGCCGCTTCGGGCATACCAGCCGAGACGTGCCTCCCGCCCAAAATGGCTTCCCGGGGGGATCGAGGTACTCTGCCATACGTTCGGGGGGACCGAGTGGTCGCCCCTTTCCATTATTATCCTCATTCTCACTAGTAGGGATATTACTTGAGGATGTATTTAATTCTGAACTGGTAGGTGTTAAACCCTTCCTAGTAGTTTGCTCTTTAGCAATTAAATGATCACATTTACGAGCAAAAGTAAACACTCGTCCCGTATTATAATCATGCTCGTCTCTTTTAAGTTTACAGGCTTTTCTACGTTTTATATCCGCTTGTAGGTTGGTGACAATCTCATCCAACAAATTGTAATTTTTCATTGTAGCCTCTGGTAAATTAAGCTGTTTAATTTCCTCCTCACATGTCTGTATTTCAATGAGGAGTTTAGCAATTTTCCTTTCAGCATTGTCAATTAGAATCCTAATCAGATTACTCGAACTATTAGTAAGTTCTTGCTCCCATTTATCTAAGAGGTCCGGCTCCAAATCTTCATAAATTGGAATAATCTGAGTCCTAAGGCCACGATGAATACGTTTTAAAGTCAAATATTGTTTCAGGGTTATAGCATCCCACCATTTGTTTAATTCTGACCTTTTAAGTCTCTCCAATCTGACAAATTTGGCTCTGAGTCCCTCTTGTTTAGGTTGAGAATTAGAAGATAGCGCTACATCAACTGAGGAACCTGTACTAATGTTCTTAAATAAATCTAAGGCTTCCTGTTCACGATTCATGTTATTATGTATGTAATATACAGGCCACTTGTGGCTGCCTATACCCGAAACAGAACAAGTTGAGAGAGATGACCAGGTATATATACAGGCGCACACCAAGAATATGGCACTCAGTATTAAACTCACAATAAGAAAGGTGCTTCAAAGCAAAGAAAGGAAGGTTACCCCTCTTCCCTACAAACCCAGAATAACAATTCCAGGTATAACACTCATAACAATTCTTTGCTGAGCACTTCCAATATCTACAATGTGTGTATAACAAAGATGAATCAGTCCTTATCAATGGATGTCCAGATCTTTCCGATCACCAGATTATGTCCAAATCAAATCCATATAAGTAGAATCACTCCAATTGAAACACCAAGGTATGTTGTTGGCTTTAGCATCTGTCCAATTTTATTTCATCTTTTCTTCCATCAATTAAAATTGGCAGCCAACACGTGTTTCGTCAGGCATTAGTGTCATGCCTTTCGACTTCTTCAGGGCTGCAAGCCAAGAAGATAGTAATAAAACTCTATTTACAACTCAAAATCGTTGAAGACATCATTCGCAAAATTTTAAAACAAGGTCACCCCCTACGTGTAAGAGCTAGTCCTGATATATCTGTGAATTTCAATTTAATAAAGTAAAAGAGCACCCGAATAAAGTAGTGCATACCCTGGTGTGTGAAGACGACAAGATAAGACCCAAAGTCCCACATCTGTCAGTAGTATGTAAAATGTATTTTATTTACCAGATTAGTATCTTCATATCAATGAAATTTCCAATAATATAACCCAACTCGGGATCTGAAACAATAGGAGGCCATCCTCAGTCTCGCATCCACCACAGAGTCACTATATTCGACACATAAAGTAATATACTCACTCTAGCAACAAAGAAATCAGAGCGTGTATAATTCTCCAATAGTATATATCCACGGTTATGTCTCAATACTTCAATATGGGCGCACCATATAACTCCTGTAATACAATAAATATAATATCCACAATAAGCGTACCCTCTACTGTAACGTCGGGTTCACTTAGTAATTAACAATCGTAGTGTCACTCCCCTCAAATTACTATTTCTGATTCCAAATTACGGTGCCGAAAGATATCCATGTCAGTCAGTCATATACTGCCTAATATCCAGGTAAACACGGGTACGTGCAAATCTGCCACTTAGTATTATCGAAAAAGAGAGAAAAGAAAATAAGTTCTTAGATACTATAATTCTGACTGTAAGACAAGGAAAATCTCCTGTTAAGTCAATGCTTACCGCTCGTCGCAAGCGTGTACGCTTACTCCGGTCTCAAACTCGGCAACTGGCGTGCATCTCAGGCGCCATATTCTTTAAGTAACCGAATCCCAAACATTAGTAACATGATCGCCATCTTGTAGTGGCTAAAAGCCATGTTGAACTTCAAAATTCTATCAGCTAAGGCAATCTTTGGTGAAGGAGACATATAATCTATGTCTCCTGTTAGTAACAATCATTCGACTCTCTGTAGGAGCGATATTACTCTGTCTTTTATTAGTGCAGAAATGCTACATCAGTAAGACACTATACTATGCGTCTCTGACTCCAAATAAATAAACAGTTGAGATCTGGTTGGATCTCACAAGAGGATATCCAAATCACATTTGTCAGTCACCTTAAAGTAATGTATAAAAAATTAAATATATATATAAATATTATAGCTGTGTAACTATCTCGACGTGTATTCGAACCCATGTTGGGCTAGTGACTCTTTTATGGTCCAACGTATGGAGCCACCAGTGCCGAGTGCTAACAAGAGTAAAAAAGTATTGTAAACCTCATTATAGTTAATATATGTCTATTTTGAAGATCAATGAGTCGGATATGTGACCCGCAGAAGCGCGAAACCTATGGATTACCCACACACATTCCAAAAACCCAACCCCGGGCATACATGGAAATCACATATCAAGATAATATATATATATCATTATTATTATTATTATCATGTTTCTTATATAGCGCCAGAATCGACCCCCGAAGGGGTATCTCCGCGCTTGCCTTGGGAACCCGTCCTGGTTTTTCCCTGTGAGATAGCCCCTACCGGGCATCCCCAAGGTGAAAGCCAGGCATCCTGCCGCGGGGGGCCGTTGTGGAGATTATGTATATACACGGGGGATAATAGAAGGGTGTAGAAAAGAGGGAAAAAGTGAAAGGACAAAAAGAGGCATTACATGCATGACGTTGGTATATTCATATAACAGTATTCTCTAACTACTGTATGAGCATCAAACAGCATCATAATATTGTAAACAATATACTATTAGTTATCCAGACGGGCGCTAGTTAGATAAACAAAGGTTACGATATAAGGTTACATCTCTCATATTTAACTCTCTACAGCTTGAGTTTCAATATTGTCAACATTAGAACAATTAATCTCCTAAGAAGAATTGCAATTCCGTATCTAAATTTAATCCCTCTTCAACTGCCCGTAAGACCATGATCCATCTAGCTTCTTTACGTCTAAGTTTCAAGATTCTATTCCCACCTCGTCTATCTAATGCTACATGTTCTATTCCATGATAGGTACATTTGTGGTTAACAGAGTCATTACCATTTTGGATAGCATGGGAGGCAATAGGATGTCTATTATCCCCATTCTTTAGAGCATGAAAATGTTCCATCATTCGATCTTTCAGTCGTCTTACAGTACTGCCAACATACATTTTTCCACATGTACACTCTATTATGTAAATCACAAATGTAGTCTCACAATTTATGAATGAATTAATCTTGAAGGTACCTGTATTGTTGTATTCAAAAGATTGTATCTTCCTAGTGGCCCATCTGCAGCAGCTGCAGAACCCACAGTAATAAAAACCCATCAGTCTTGTGCGTAACCAATGTTCTGTTGGTAGAGGTTTGATAGGTTTAGGGTAACTTGGGCTCACCATATTAGCAATTGTAGTACCTTTGCGAAATGTTAGGCTAGGTCTATCTGTTAAGAATGGTGCTATGTCACTATCTGTTCGCAATAAATGCCAGTGTTTGTTAAGAATTGCAAAAAGTGTATGACTCCCTGTTCCAAAGTTGGTAATCATCCTCACTTTCTTTAGATTTTTAGTCTCCTCACTTTTGTTCCTGGATTTTAGTGTGTCCTCTCTCTTAAGTTTAGAAGCTCTCTCACAGGCGTTGATAATGACCTTATCTTCATAACCTCTGTTTCTAAATCTTTTGGTCATATCCTCAATGTTTGTTTTAATATCAACATCATTCGAGCAATTCCTCCTGGCTCTCAGCATTTCACCAAAAGGAATGGCATCAATCTGGCTTCTTGGGTGGCAACTATCGGCTCGTAATAGTGCATTTCAACTGGTTTCCTTCCGGAACATTCGACTGCATAATCTATTATCTTTCACAAATAGTTCAATATCTAAAAAGGTAAGATGTTTCCTATCAAAGTGAGTAGTAAATGTCATATTCAGATTATTGGAATTGAGATAGATAAAAAATGTATTAAGTTCTTCTGGGGTACCTCTCCAAATCAACAGACAATCATCAATATATCGACCCCAGTAATATATATGATCTATCCAATTCTGACCCTTTGGGCCCCAGATCCACTCCGCCTCTAAGCGTCCCATGAAGAGGTTCGCGAAGGACGGAGCGAATCTGGAACCCATCGCAGTCCCAAGTTTCTGTCTATACCATGTATCTTCAAACAAGAAGAAATTATTCTGTAATACCATTTTGGTCATCTCTAGAATCATCATTGTGTGATCTAGGTATTCAACTGGTCTTTGATTCAAGAAATGTTCTAAAGCCTGTATACCTAACTCATGGTTGATGTTAGAATATAAGGAAACAACATCTAATGTTGCTAAAATCATATCAGATTCCCAAGTAACATCATTCATAATATTAAGAATGTGTTTTGTGTCTTTTATATGAGAAGGAAGATTTTGAACAAAAGGTCTCAAATATAAGTCTATAAATTGTGAAAGTCTTTCTGTGGGCCCACCTATACCTGAAATTATAGGCCTGCCTGGTGGTTTCTGGCAATTTTTTATGAATTTTCGACAAGGTATGTAGGCATGGAGCCCTTGGACACTCCCCTCGCAAATACCAGTATTCCTCATGATCAAGTAAAAAACACTCATACCATTCCTTCAATTTAGTATTAATCATACTCATAGTGACTGGTAAAGGATTAGTACTAATTTTCTCATAATACCTAGAATCATTTAGTTGAGATACAATTTCAGAATTGTAGTCTTTTTTGTTCATCACAACAATGTTGCCACCTTTGTCAGCCATACGTATGATAATATCAGACTGTTGTGATAGTTCCTTGAGAGCCACCCTTTCATCATGTGTTAAGTTACCTCCCATGTATCTTTTCTTGTTATTATGTTCTCTTTTTATCAAATTGTCTATATCAGCAGTCACTGATTTATAAAAAGCATCAACCACATTCCCGCTGATAATTGCGGTGTCCACTTTGATTTGACTTTAAGCCCACTGGTGAAGGCATAACCTGAATTAATCTCTAGGTCCCCCAAAAGTGAGCTGACAGTTACTGGGTCTTCCTCATTTTCAGTTAATGACAGAAGTAATTTAGTATCATATACTTCTTGTATGATAAGGTTACTAAATAGTGGTTTCCTAACCACTGTCTTGTTACTACTTTCATGTCTAGAAAAGTGTTTTTTCAATTTCAAAAGTCTTGAGAACTTGTATAGGTCAATTTTAGTTAAAAACCAATCAACACGTACAGTTGGACAGTATCCCAAAACTTTCTTTAATACTGACATCATACTTTCAAATAATTCAACAGATGAAAGGTTGATGATCTCAATTTCATTAATACCCTCATTCATTTCCTCCAGGATCGTAGTCTCATCCCTGGTCTTGCCTCTTCTGCCTTTGCCTCTGCTCCCTCTCCTTGTCTTTCTCCTGGGTTGTTCCCATATCTCGCCCCGGGTTCTCAATTTCCCATTCTGATCCGACGGACCTCCTCTAAAAAAGGGCTCGGGACTGCGCTAGGGGCTGCGCTAGGGTCATTATTATCCTCATACTCACTAGTAGGGATATTACTTGAGGATGTATTTATTTCTGAACTGGTAGGTGTTAAACCCTTCCTAGTAGTTTGCTCTTTAGCAATTAAATGATCACATTTACGAGCAAAAGTAAACACTCGTCCCGTATTATAATCATGCTCGTCTCTTTTAAGTTTACGGGCTTTTCTATGTTTTATATCCGCTTGTAGGTTGGTGAGACTCTCATCCAACAAATTGTAATTTTTCATTGTAGCCTCTGGTAAATTAAGCTGTTTAATTTCCTCATCACATGTCTGTGTTTCAATGAGGAGTTTAGCAATTTTCCTTTCAGCATTGTCAATTAGAATCCTAATCAGATTACTCGAACTATTAGTAAGTTCTTGCTCCCATTTATCTAAGAGGTCCGGCTCCAAATCTTCATAAATTGGAATAATCTGAGACCTAAGGCCACGATGAATACGTTTTAAAGTCAAATATTGTTTCAGGGTTATAGCATCCCACCATTTGTTTAATTTTGACCTTTTAAGTCTCTCCAATCTGACAAATTTGGCTCTGAGTCCCTCTTGTTTAGGTTGAGAATTAGAAGATAGCGCTACATCAACTGAGGAACCAGTACTAATGTTCTTAAATAAATCTAAGGCTTCCTGTTCACGATTCATGTTATTATGTATGTAATATACAGGCCACTTGTGGCTGCCTATACCCGAAACAGAACAAGTTGAGAGAGATGACCAGGTATATATACAGGCGCACACCAAGAATATGGCACTCAGTATTAAACTCACAATAAGAAAGGTGCTTCAAAGCAAAGAAAGGAAGGTCACCCCTCTTCCCTACAAACCCAGAATAACAATTCCAGGTATAACACTCATAACAATTCTTTGCTGAGCACTTCCAATATCTACAATGTGTGTATAACAAAGATGAATCAGTCCCTATCAATGGATGTCCAGAACTTTCCGATCACCAGATTATGTCCAAATCCAATCCATATAAGTAGAGTCACTCCAATTGAAACACCAAGGTATGTTGTTGGCTTTAGCATCTGTCCAATTTTATTTCATCTTTTCTTCCATCAATCAAAATTGGCAGCCAACACGTGTTTCGTCAGGCATTAGTGTCATGCCTTTCGACTTCTTCAGGGCTGCAAGCCAAGAAGATAGTAATAAAACTCTATTTACAACTCAAAATCGTTGAAGACATCATTCGCAAAATTTTAAAACAAGGTCACCCCCTACGTGTAAGAGCTAGTCCTGATATATCTGTGAATTTCAATTTAATAAAGTAAAAGAGCACCCGAATAAAGTAGTGCATACCCTGGTGTGTGAAGACAACAAGATAAGACCCAAAGTCCCACATCTGTCAGTAGTATGTAAAATGTATTTTATTTACCAGATTGAGTATCTTCATATCAATGAAATTTCCAATAATATAACCCAACTCGGGATCTGAAACAATAGGAGGCCATCCTCAGTCTCGCATCCACCACAGAGTCACTATATTCGACACATAAAGTAATATACTCACTCTAGCAACAAAGAAATCAGAGCGTGTATAATTCTCCAATAGTATATATCCACGGTTATGTCTCAATACTTCAATATGGGCGCACCATATAACTCCTGTAATACAATAAATATAATATCCACAATAAGCGTACCCTCTACTGTAACGTCGGGTTCACTTAGTAATTAACAATCGTAGTGTCACTCACCTCAAATTACTATTTCTGATTCCAAATTACGGTGCTGAAAGATATCCTTGTCAGTCAGTCATATACTGCCTAATATCCAGGTAAACACGGGTACGTGTAAATCTGCCACTTAGTATTATCGAAAAAGAGAGAAAAGAAAATAAGTTCTTAGATACTATAATTTTGACTGTAAGACAAGGAAAATCTCCTGTTAAGTCAATGCTTACCGCTCGTCGCAAGCGTGTACGCTTACTCCGGTCTCAAACTCGGCAACTGGCGTGCATCTCAGGCGCCATATTCTTTAAGTAACCGTATCCCAAACATTAGTAACATGATCGCCATCTTGTAGTGGCTAAAAGCCATGTTGAACTTCAAAATTCTATCAGCTAAGGCAATCTTTGGTGAAGGAGACATATAATCTTTGTCTCCTGTTAGTAACAATCATTCGACTCTCTGTAGGAGCGATATTACTCTGTCTTTTATTAGTGCAGAAATGCTACATCAGTAAGACACTATACTATGCGTCTCTGACTCCAAATAAATAAACAGTTGAGATCTGGTTGGATCTCACAAGAGGATATCCAAATCACATTTGTCAGTCACCTTAAAGTAATGTATAAAAAATTAAATATAAATAAATATTATAGCTGTGTAACTATCTCAACGTGTATTCAAACCCATGTTGGGCTAGTGACTCTTTTATGGTCCAACGTATGGAGCCACCAGTGCCGAGTGCTAACAAGAGTAAAAAAGTATTGTAAACCTCATTGTAGTTAATATATGTCTATTTTGAAGATCAATGAGTCGGATATGTGAACCGCAGAAGCGCGAAACCTATGGGTTACTACACACATTCCGAAAACCCAACCCCGGGCATACATGGAAATCACATATCAAGGTAATATATATATATACGTATATACACGGGGGGATAATAGAAGGGTGTAGAAAAGAGGGAAACAGGGAAAGGACAAAAAGAGGCATTACATGCATGACGTTGGTATATTCATATAACAGTATTCTCTAACTTCTGTATGAGCATCAAACAGCATCACAATATTATAAACAATATACTGTTAGTTATCCAGACGGGCGCTAGTTAGATACACAAAGGTTACGATATAAGGTTAAACATCTCTCATATTTAACTCTCTACAGCTTGAGTTTCAATATTGTCAACATTAGATAAATTAATCTCCTAAGAAGAATTGCAATTCCGGATCTAAATGTAATCCCTCTTCAACTGCCAGTAAGACCATGATCCATCTAGCTTCTTTACGTCTAAGTTTCAAGATTCTATTCCCACCTCGTCTATCTAATGTTACATGTTCTATTCCATGATAGGTAACTCACTCACTTGTGTGGATAGGCCTAGTGCCACAACAGGAAACTGCCCAAAACCCAATGTAGACACATCACATTTCTCCACTGAAAACTGACTCTTTTTTAGCAATGTTCCTATCTGTGAATTTCAGATTCTAGCTCAGCCAGCACCTGGGAAAACTGGGAAACCTGTACAATTTTAAGACTAGACTCCCAGAGGAATCCAGGATGGTGTGACCTTTGTGGCTCTCACCAGTCTCTGTTAGCCAGAATCCCTTACAAACCTCTAAGTTTGTCTAAAAAACACATATTCCTCACACTTTTGTGGTGAAAGCTCTAGAATCTGAAGGGAGCTACAGAACATCCATGCACCCAGGGTTCACCCAAGTCTCTGAATAAAAATGGTACCTCACTTGTGTGGGAAGGGCCAATGCCTGTGACATGAAAATGCCCAAAACGCAGCCTAGACCAATAACATTTTTACACTGAAAACGAATTCCATTGTTTTGCAATGTGCCCAGCTGTGGATATTGAACTTTACCTCAACCACCACCTAGGGGAACCTAGCAAACGTGTACCCTTTTGAAAACTAGACACCTAGGAAGACAAAGTATAGGGTGACCTGTGTAACTATCACTGGGTTCTGTAACCCTGAATCCCTGCCAAACCTCAAACTTCGTCAAAAAAGCAAATTTTCATACATTTCTGTGAAGGAAAGTTCTGGACATTGCGGGAGCCACAAATATCCACCAACTCACCATTCCTGCAGGTCTCCCAATAAAATTACACCTCATTTATGTGGCTAGGCTTAGTGCTCGCGACAGGAGTGGCCCAAAATGCAATGTGGACACATCACTTTTTTCCACTGAAAATAGACTCTTTCCTTGCAATGGATCTAGCTTTGGATATTAGGCCATAGTTCAGGCAGCACTAAGGAAAAACTAGCAAACCTGTTTATTTTTTATAACTAGACACCCAGGGAAATCCATGATGGGTTGATTTCTGTGGCTCTTACAAGTTCTTTTAACCAGAATCCCTTGCAACCTCAAACTTTGTAAACAAAAACGCTTTTATTGTACATTTCTATGATAGAGAGTTCTGAAATCTGCTGTAAGCCACAAACTTCCACATACCCATAATTTCCCCAACTGTGCTGATAAAAAATGGCTCCTCACTTGGGTGGGTTGGACAGGACACGGCCCAAAAAAGGATGTATGTCGTTACAACGCATACTTTTACAACGCATACCTTTACAACGCATTTTTTACACCGCAACATCCATTACAACGCATTCCATTACAACGCATGACATTACAATGAAATCTTTGAAACTACCTTTACAACACATTCCACTACAATGCATACTACATTTACAACGCATACCATTACAACGCATACCATTACATTGCATGTATGGTAAGTATTGGATAGTGTAGGGGTAAAAATTACTATTCTAACTCCAGGGGGTGCAACAGTAGGGTAAGTGTTGGATAGTGTAGGGGTAAAAATTACTATTCTAACTCCGGGGGGTGCAACAGTAGGGTAAGTGTTGGATAATGTAGGTATGCGTTGTAATGGTATGCGTTGTAATGACTGCGTTGTAAAGGTATGCGTTGTAGTGGTATGCGTTGTAGTGACATGCGTTGTAATGGTTGCGTTGTAATGGCATGCGTGGTAATGGACGTTGCGTTGTAAAAGTTTCATTGTAAAGGTAGTGCGTTGTAAAAGTTGTGTTGTAAGTGTTGTTTCCCCCCAAAAACAATGTTGACACATCACATTTTTCCCCTAAAAACTGACCCTTTTTTGACACTGTGTCTAGCTGTGGATTTGAGACCCTAGCTCAGCCAGCACCGAAGGAAAACTAGCGAACCTGTAAATGTTTTAAACCAGACATCCAGGGAAATACAGGATGGGTTAGCTTGTGGGGCTCTTACCAGTTTCTGTTGCTCAAAATCCATTGTCAACTCATCATTTGTATAAAAAAACACATTTTCCTCACATTTCTGTGATGGAAAGCTCTGGGATCTTTGGGGAGCCACAAAAGTTCACCCACCCAGTATTCCCCTAAGCCTCCAGATAAAAATGGTACCTCACTTGTGTGGCTAGGCCAAGTGCAAACAGCCCAGAATGCAGCAAAGACACATCACATTTTTCCACTGAAAACTGACCCTTTTTTTTTGCAATGTGCCTAGCTATGGATTTTGGAAAATAGCACAGCTGGGGAAACCTAGTTAACCTGTACCCTTTTAAATACTAGACTCCCAGGCAAATCAAGGGCAGTGTGGCTTATGTACTTTCACCAGGTTCTGTTACCCAGAATCCCTTGCAAACCTCAAAAATTGTAAAAAGAAACACATTTTCCTTACATTTCTGTGATTGAAAACTCTGGAATCTGTGGGGAACCACAAACTTTCAACCACCTAGGGTTCCCCGATGTCTGGGCAGGCCGAGTGCCTGCGACAGGAAACAGCCCAAAACGCAATGTGGACAAATCAAATGTTTCCACTGAAAACTGACTTTTTTTTGCAATGGACCTAGCTTTAGATTTTGGGCCTAGCTCAACCGGAACCAAGGGGAAACTAGCAAGAGTTTATGGAGATCACGACTGATGGACTGGCATGGTTTCTTTTTAGGCCTATAGGTCAGGGGTCATGTCAGTAGGCATCCTCAGTCTTCTTCTGCACGGCATCTTCTACGTCCTTTTTCTTCGTAGATCATCTGGAACTAGTTTCAGGGTCTGAGGGAGCCACTTAAATAAAATATTTAGGGGCATTTTAGGGGAGTAGCAAGTAGGGCCAATGGCTACCTCACCTAGGGTATCTACACCCCTAATTATGCCACCTTCCTGTGTGAGGGGCATAGTCCTTACCCTGTCTGAAATAGTCAAGTCTGACAAAGGTACTTCACTTCACCTCCTTCACCTTGGCAGGGGGAAGCTGCCAGAGGTAAGCACACCTCCTCTTTTATTGGTTTTCCTGCCAGTTTTTCCAAAGAAAGTGGGTGTGTAAATCGGGCCCTGCCAACTGCTGCATTACAAAGGTGGCAGCCCTGTTAAGCTTCCCTCTTGAGTACTGTATCCATCCTGGGGAAGGAGGTGTGACACCTCCTCCCAGAATGTGCTTTCTTTCGGGTCCCAAAGAGTGGGGGCTGTAAATCCAGGGGTCCAGAAACATGTCTGCTGGTGGCAGTCTGCATAAAGCCAGTCAGAGACCACATCAGGGCTGGTAGAGTTTCAGGGGGCACCTCTGAGGTGCCCTCTGAGTATTTTCACATAAATCGCACACTGGTATCAGTGTGGGTTTATTGAGTAGTATGCTAGAAAACACCATTATGTTCAGATAAGCTATCATGGTGCTGTGGCACTCAAGTTGGAGTTTCCAGCCTATGTACTCTCTATGGCTTCCCTGGGCCTTACAATATCCAAGAATGAACTTAAATATTGTAGGGGCATATTTGCTCATGCCGATATGGCACTCTGGTGATATAGTGCACCCTGCCTTAGGGCTGACTTCCATATACATTAGGCAGTGCTAGTTGGCATGGCCCACTCACATTGTGCCATGTTGACTTTGCCATTGTGTCTGCAGCAGGCCATGCATTCTGTAGTGGCAGTCTGAATGTAGAAGATTTTTAGGGAAGAAGCACTGGCAGAGGGTACGTGCTTACAGGGACACTGTGTACTACATTCAGAAACACATCGAATACCAGGCAAAAAGTAGGGCTAACAATGTCAAAAGAGGCTCTTTCTCATATTATCCCCTTCCCAAGCCAAATGAAAGAGGATGAAACTAAACTTTCCCTAGAAAGTCTTCATCTTCTAAGTGCAAAAGCCTGAAAAGGTCACCTGCATTGGCATGGGCTGTCTCAGGTCTGTGTTTCACTGTAAAGTCCATTCCTTGTGAGGGGGTCATCATGAGCATTGTCACATCGACACTGTCATGCTAGGGCTTCGGGCGGATGACATGTATAACCTTTTTGGGATATTTATACCTATCAAGGTCCACCAGATAGGTGAACTCCCCCTTTCTTTCAAGTACAGGATAGGGCCCCCTCCACTTGTCTTGCCACAGGCTCCAATCTCGATACCTTCCACCCTGGTCCGAACTAAAGCATGGCTGCCTTTTGGTCATACAACTTTATTGGATGAAGTTTATCATGAGAAGATTATGATTGATTGAATCAATATGATGTGTGACAAGGTGGATGAAAAACAAATTTTACTTTGACATATTAACACATATATCTGGATCTTTGAATTTAGCCAGATCCTTCACCATATCTTCTCTAGGAATTTGTGCCTGTTTCACTACAACAAGACTGCTGAAACGGAACAAATGTCATCGTTGACTCCGGGAAATTGCAAATATTAAAAATGGAAGTTTCTTTTTATAAAGTTTATCAATATGAGTTCTTTTGGTGCCCTAGTTTAAATACATTGTTTTAAGATAGGTTTGCTGACTCCCAAATGTACACTAACTGATATTTCGTGATTGGAATCAACTATGACTAAGCTGTTGTTAGGTGGACCAATATAATTATGCTAAAATACAGGTATTTCTATTTTTAGTTTCCTCACCAAAAATCATTTGACCAAGAGAGTTACAGATACTGTCTAGAAAAAGATGGTGCAATAATACCTATTCATCAAAACGCGTTGACGCTCCATGACACAATCCAATCCGTTTTAAGACTGGATTCACAGATTACTAATTAATTCTTTGGTATCGGGTTCTAGTGCTTGACATTGTTTTATTATGGATGTGTGTTCTTCAAATGACAAAGTGTATTGTCTTTTATGTGTACTTTCTAGTTTTTTAATTGTATTTCAGGGTTAGGAATTGATTTGGTTGGTCATACTACAAAGAAACATTACCAACCATATATGTGTATCTTATTTGTCCTGTTCTTTGAATAAGTGTTATGACAAACAAAGTCTTTTTAATGTGGTTTTAATATGTTTTTTTACTGCAGGCACAATGTGTATTTCCTTTTGTAATTCTTTTTAAATATAACAATACATATATCTATTTTTCATGTTTTAATTCTTGACTTTGGGATCACTATTGTATCTCCCTTGTGTAGATGATGTTCGTGTAGTGATTGAGAGATTGTATGGTTGAAGCAAACTTGAGTAAACATTATTAGAAGTGCATACTCTTAATATAGGGTAATCCAAAGGAACTTGCATCTTTGACATTGTATTTATACGTTGGCAAAGTTGTTCCTAAAGCAATCCTTTAAATACAAAAGACACTTTGCCTAGCATTCGTCATTGGATTTTACTGAGGGTACATGAAATCTCCACTAAGACACAATATAGTCATATTCAATTAGCTAATGTTTGAAGAAATGAAAATTAAGATCAAAATACCATTCAGATTATAGTGCACAGTGTTCCGGTGATGAGAAAGTACATTAAAGTCTCTGGATCATGCCAATAAAAACATATGAGTAGATTCTGTAGGAGCAATTCATTGCAGTCAATTAGTGTGTTTACAAGTTGACGTCAGTTCGAACTTGATTAAAATATGGAGTTCTTTTCAGGATTGTTTGATACAAAGGGCCAGGAGAAGGAATAGTAAATAAATTACTAGACACTCTAGATTCTGTAAGGGTGGACTAGAAGGAATGGGGATGTACTTGTTACCTAGTGTACGGTGGCCTATCAACCCCAAAAATGCACAAGAGCCCATATGCAGGGTACATAGTTGTGATAATAGGCTTAAAAATAAGCTTATCATGCACCTTCAAAAACCCCACAAAGTGAGGGAAAAGAAAAAGGTGTACTAACTTGGTTGGGAAAGTTCCCTAGAATATGTGATTGAACATAATTTCAATAATGTTAGAATTAATTAAAGCAATATGTATGGATAGAGTAAACAATTAATACTGGACTCACCAACCAAGTGTAAGAGGAGCATCTGAAATCATTTCAGAATAGGGAAACAGAGAGCCAGTCATGGAGTCTGGCTTGTATTTAGAGCAGGATCAGGTCCTCCTAAAGCTCTCTGTGTGGGCCAGAAACCAAAAACAATAATGGCTATGACAAGTGCAACAGTCATTGTCAGTCTCCTCTAGCAACTGCCGCAAGGGAGAGTTTTCAATATGGCCTTGTTCCATACCCAAGCATGGAGCACGGAGGAGATTGAAAAACTAATGGGGGGATAGTGGGGGTGGCTGAAAACCTGAAGGATTTTTGTTTAAATTATTACATTAAGAGAAAAAGGAAATAGAATACCAAATAGAAAAAAAATTGGCACCCAATAAGCACTTCTTCACAACAATTTAGAGTCATTAAAACCTTCAAGGTATGCCTAATAGATTACAGCCAGTACTAGGTAGACACTTATAAATAAAACAGCAAGGTAAATAGAAATACATGTCCAACATTTCTGCATTTCTTGCGTGTAATTGAGTCCTTGGTAGAACACAGTACATTAGTCAAATAAAGTGACATAAATTCTCCACCGTTCCATTGAATGACGTGTTTTTGGATCTGTTATTCCACTAGCATTCTAGGTATTGTGCAACAGCACAGATCTTGCCACTCCTCTTGGGTATTGTTGCTTGTTCAATGATCTGCCACGTTATATCATCTGCACTATGATTATACTCAAAGACTACAAGGTGGCATTTGCAACTTTGCATCTGTCAATCAGTCAAAGAAACCTTTATTTGCTCTTTCACAACCATAAAACGCACAATAAATAAAAAATAAAAATATCTAAAATCTACCAAGTACAAAAGTTATAAGGCACAATATTAGTGCAAGTTTACACTTCCATTTGTACGCTTATTCACTTAATTAGTGTCCACTTTTCGAAGGACGGTGCCAATCAATTTGAGTAACTTTACCCCTCTGCAGATTAAAATGTTTGATGAACCCCATCATCCAGCAGGTTATGGCCTGCCTACAAGTCCAAATGTTAAATTCATTAAACATCGGTTTTAATAATGTCCATCCTGTGTCATTGACAATGGGGCAGACACACATCAGGTGGTATAAGGATTCTTTTTGGTAACCGCATAGGCGACAATTTTCGTCTTCATGTTTGCCTTTCCAGGCCGGTAACAAGTCTTTAGAGTTGTGTTCTCCTAATTGGTACTGCATGAACCTCTTTTTTATTGAAAGTCGAAAATGTACTGCTATGTAAGCTTGAGGTTTAAGTTGGAAATAAGAATTTTTGGACGACCCGGTTTGACAGCGTTTTACTAAAGTTTTTTTGTCTTCCAAGATGGACAGTTTCTTTGCATTAACATTGCACACTCTGTTAAATGCTGCCCTTTCCATCTTGCGATCACATGCCTCTTGGATTTCTAATTCCAGCAGAGCTGATCTGAAGGATTCGCCCCATTGGTTGGATATTTTCTGATCGAACTGGGCCTTTATTTCTGTCCAGCATAAATTGTCCAAGAATCCGGGTTCTGAGGAGGGGATTTTCCAACAGAATTTGACAAAAGTGATTTTTCTCTGGTATTTCTGGTTCCGGAAGCCGAATTCAAGGCGCATCTGAGCTGGTGATGCAGCATTTGGGAGGTTAAAGACTGGTTTCTACACCTTGGTCTGGGGCTCATAAAAAAATATATCAATTTCACGACCATGCCATATTTCTACAGCATAAACCAGTGTGGGTAATAATTGTGCCATCGTGACTTTCAGGAGGTGACTATAAGAGGGGCAGCTCAAATTCTTTTGCAACTGTTTGTATGCAAAGGTTAGTGAGTGGGCTTTTGCTCTTATTGTCCTTTTCTGGTCTGTAAAGGACATGCTTCGGCCCAGCGTGATTCCCAAATTATTATATGTGTTAGTTTCCTGTATTTATTCGCCCTTTACGTACCATTTATATTTACCAGACCTCGGGCCCGCTAGACACACTACCCTTGTTTTCTTCTTGTTTATCTCGAGCCCTTGCAAATCAATGTAGTGTATCAGGTTGTTAATGACTCTTTGCAACCTGATCGCAGTTCGGCTCACGACCACTATGTGGTCTGCGTATTGCAGGTACTGTATTGGCTCGTTTGCCAATTCGGGTGTATTCCCATTTTCTTTTGGCAGATGGATGTGTAAATCAGCGATATACAGATTGAATAGGCTCAGAGCTAAAATGCATCCCTGTTTCAGGCCACTATGTGTGCTCATCTTGGATGACACTCTACTACCATCTCCATGCTTCACCCTAGCGCTGGTATCACTATGTAGGGCTCCTATGGTGTTGATTAGTTTTTGCGGCAGACCCCATGCTTTCAGTTTTCCCCAGAGTCGATCTCGTGGGACTCTTTCGAAAGCAGATTTTAAGTCGATGTAGCATGCAAATAGGCCAGATTATTTTCTTACGTCTTTTTCTGTTAGGATTGTTAGTGCTGCCAGGTTTGTACTTGTGCCTATTCTGGGCCTAAAACCTGTTTGGAATTTCGGAATTACACTTCTTTCCTCCATCCATGCTTGTAATTGTGATGGAATACAGGATGCTTAAAGTTTTGCCTCAACATCAATCCGGGCAATGAGCCTGTAATTACCAAGCTCAGTTCTGCTTCCATTTTTATAAATTGGGTGGAATATGTTCCCTCTCAAAGAGTTTGGGATTTTGTTATGACTGAATAGGTGATTAAAGAGCGGCGTGTAATAGTTGGCCCCGAAATCGGGATCTTGTTTAAAAAGGGCAATTCTGAGGCCGTTTGGCCCTGCTGCTCCTTCAGTGTTCAGTTTTTTTATGATTACTGTTAGTTGTTTTGTGTTGGTTAGAGTATTTGAACCTTAAAATCTTTGTATTTCTTTCTCATTTCTATGACTTTACTATTGTGTGTAGTTATTCCTGTTCTTGCAGCTAGTGCCTTGATTCTTACCTCCCTAGCAATTTTCCTTTTCTGATCGCGCAGCTGTATATTGTACCATGGATCATTATTTGTTCTTTGTGTCCTTTGGCATGCTGGGATTACTGGAAATGTGATTAATAAAAACTTTCCTAGATTCTCCCAATTTTGTACCAACAATTGGGTGCTCTGCAGCCCGATGATGCTTACGTATTTTTGCACGGTGTCCATGATTAGGTTGAAGTTTGTCCCGCGCCACTTTAATTTTCTTCGGGTATGTGTTACTGGCATTTCGGTTAAAGCTGCTGTGTTCCTTTTTTGAGACAGGTCGGCATTTAATGACAATTCTTGTGGGAGGTGGTCACTTCCCGGGCAGGGATAAATGGAAGATAAGTTGACTAAATCGAAAAGTTCCTTGCTGACTATGGTATAATCTATGATCAATTGTTTTTCCTGCACAAAAATGTGATCCCTGCCGGTTGGTCCCTCTTAGTATTTCCTTTCAAGATGGTTAAACCCAGATTTTCCAGTTTTCGTTTTAGATCGTTGGCCACTGTCTCATTTTGAGACTTTTTATTGTTTAAGTTGCTCTTTATTAGGTTGGTGTTGAAATCGCCTGAGATTATCAACTCGCAGTTGTGATGGGTGTTTGCAAAGCCTTTAGCAGGTTTATCATGCAAGACAGCCTGTCCTTCTTCTGATTTTTATCGGGGTGAATGTATATATTTGAAATTGAAGCTGCCAGGGCTTTTTGTATATGGAGTCTTTGCCTTCCAGTTTCAAGACTTGCAACCAGTTGTCTCCCATGTCTAGCTCTTTCCAATCCAATTTTACCATAACATATATTGACAACCCCCCCTTGGATGCCCGTATTTGGAAAAAATTTCTGATAATACAGTGAAGTTCTTCATAGCCAATGATGGATTTGGGTGTCAGATTCCATGTTTCTTGTAGTAAAATGTTATCAAATCTTTGGAAGAAGGTTAAGGTCTCCTGGTCTTGTGCCATTTCTCTAAAAACCATGGGTGTAACATGAACATATTCTTATGTTGTTTTCCTTGTGTGAAAATGGGAATGCCTCAGTGTACTGTTTCCTTTTGGAACCTTTGCTTCCATCTGGATTGTTGTTGGCTCAGGAATTGGGGAACCCATGACCAATCCTGGTATTCTTCTATCTGTTGTTTTGGTCATGGGGGCTTAGGTTTGTTTTATTCCTGCTTTTTTCCTGATTTGGATGTTGAGCTTTGGGGGTGGTGTGTCTTGCCCCCCTCAAGAACGATTTTGGTCCTGTTTCATTTCCTGTTATTTGCAGAGCTTTCGTTTTTTGAAGTAGTGGATATGGGTATTTTGGGCTTTTTGGATGCATTAATATTATGCCCCAGGCTTTAAAAACGGCTCTTGTTGAATAAATCAGGGCCTCCATTTCCTTTGAAGGCCAGGTTTTACAGGTTACCTCTGTTTCTGTTCTTTTTTTCTTTGGAGGAAATCCTACTGCCAGAAGATCCGTTGATGAGATGTTCCTTAATGTTGGGATCTCTTTGAACAGCTTCAATAGGTTTCCCTTGTTTAGAATGTCCTGACTGCCCTTCGTTGAATAATATGGTGTGAAAATCAGTTTTTGGGCTGACTCTGCTGGGACACTTTGACTGTTTTCGATTTTATTTGTGCTTCTTAGGTTCGTTGGGGATTCGCCGTCCAGGTTACCATTTTGGCCTGTGTTGTCATGAATGGCACTTTCTTGTATTAAAGTGTTCGATTGGCCCTCACTATTTAGTTCTCTTTCTGGGTTAACTACTTTTTATCTTGTTCCTATCCTTGCTGGTTCTTGCTTGGTATTTGTTTGAGTTGGTAGCTTATATATCCTGCCTTGTTGGTCGATAGTAATTTTTATCTGTGTTCCCAGCGTTGTTGCTGTTTTTGTTGATACCCTGGTGTCCTGGTTTGGAGTTTGGTCATGTTGTCATCTTATATGAAGGCTTGTGGCTGTATCCTCTTTATTGTTTCTATAATTGGAGTTTTACCTTGTGATTCCGTTAAATTTATATGTTCACCCACTTGTCTCGTGGTTACAGCTTTAATTTCTATCCACGTTTTCATGGTTTCAATATTGGCCTTTGCCTGATTTGTTAATTTTGTTACCACGTTTTGTTGTTTTAGTGTTTTCCTCTTTTCTTGTTTGCATGATATTGATTTGCTTTGAATTGAAATATTGGGGCTTTACATGTTGTTTTGCGGATTTAGCCCTGAACTGTACAGTTCCACTGTTGTGGTATTGTTGCTGTGGTTATTAGTTTTATGATTTGGCTGTTGAATAAATATCAGATAGATTTGACTTTTTTCTATGGCGGCTTGTTTACTGGCTTTATGCCTGGCCCTCCAAGCGCATTTTCGTTGTCTTTTTGTTTGTACGCCACATGATGGACTATGTATGGACATTTGTTGATGAACATTTAGCTTTATTCCTGTACCTTTTATTCCCACTACTTCATTTTCTTTTATGCTCCCATCATGTTGCGCATCTTCCTTGCTGATCCTGCTAAATATTTTTTGTCGTTTTTTTGTTCTATCGTGATAATGCATTCTGTGCTTTCCGATGGTTTGACTACATGTAAGATTTCTGTGATTATTTCAGGAAGGGACACCAATTTATCAATTATCTGTCCACAACCGCAATTTAAATTTTAAAAAAGAAGATCGCTACCGGAGCAACATTTTTATTTCCTTTTGTGATTTGTGCCGTTATTAAGTCCAATTTTGTTGATATTCCTATGATATGTAACGCTATCAAGTTCATTAGGTCAATCTGAACTTCTAGTCTTTCGGATATGAAATTTAACACATATATGGCTTGCTGTAGTGTTCTTAGCAGTGTATCGCTCCATGTGGTTGTGTGAATTGACTGCGTCAAGATCCCCGAAATTGGTTCTTCTATTCCACTGACTGACAAGATCGTAATTGGGGGTGAGAGCGGTTTTAGGCTTTCTGTACGTGAAGCATTTCTGTTGTTGTTTTTTCCCACCCGCTGGTCCTGACTGGCAGGTGTTTTCTTTTGGTGTGGAGGCGGCCCCCCTTTTCCCCCCTACTTGCCATCCTAGGGGTAAGTCGACGTCTAGGATTGTCCCTTGTTTGTTTGTATGGGTATTCTCTTGTGGTTGTGTGTTTAGACCTGAAGCTTGAATGAGGTCTGCGTTATTTGATATAGAAAAAGAGCTGTTCCACTCGTCTATTTGTATTTTATCTTGAATACCGGGTTTACCAGACCCTCCTTTATTTGATAATGGGTCCTTCCTCTTTCCCCTTCCCCTTCCTTGCCTAAGTCAATTGGATCTTTCGGCAAATGAACCTGAGCTATTGTAATTGTTCTCGCTCTTTTTATGTGTTCCACTTCACGTTCCGCCGCACAAATACTATTTCCTTGACCTGATTTTCTTAGCTGTGGGGGGACTTTTATTTTGTCAGGATGGTATTACTTGTTTTACTTGTGGTTTTGGGATTTCCAATGTCTGAGGACTTGCATTCCCTGATTTTTCTGGAATTATAGGACTTGGCAAGCCGGGGCCTACATCGGGGGGGCATAGATTGCGGCCATTGGATCCTTTAGAAAGTAAAACTTCTGATTTCTGTTTTTCACTCCGAATTTAAAAACAGCTGGTTCTGATGTTGGAGCCGGGACCAGCAAAATGGATTTTTCTTTTTTTTCCTTTTTTGAGTTTGAAAGTGCGTTTTTTACGTCTTTTGTGGGTATGCTCTTCCTGGATTTGCTCGGGAGTGCCTGGTGGGTTTTTCCTGATCTCATACTCCTTGTCACTATGCTGAAAACCCCCTGCAAGACTGCTCCTCCGCAAAGGCTCTGCTTTTGGCTTTTGGCCTCCCACTTTCACTTTCCTCGGTCTAAGGTTTTGCACTTGTTTTCAAACCTCACTGCCACCATTCTGCCAGACCGCCAGACCTGGTAGCCTATCTCTGGCAACAGCTCCTCTAGCTCGTTCTGTGGTGTCAGTTACAAAAGGCTGTATAATGGGTGATAACTGACAATGGCTAAGGAAGGTTTGCATCAAAGGCAGCAACTAGTAATTCGCATCAGTTACAGAGCAGTTACAGAGCTTTAACCAACGTCTGTGCTGGAGATACTCAGGTGCTCAGGTACTCAGATGCTGGTCTAAAGGAATGGAGGGAGTAGGGGGGAGTAGAGGATTTGAGCAAGGAGCAGGGCACACTGACCCACTGCAAGCTACACCCAACCTAGCTGGACAGCTTTTGTAGTCTTGCAGGGCACTACACTTAGGGGCTGCCAATAATGACGGCCACGCTCTCTGCAATCTGGCCACCTTGCCTCACCTCTCTCCCTTGCTGTTTGAGGCGGAGGTTGCAGTTGTGGCTCCCCCTGGATCCGTGGTAATCACGGGGGTTGTGGGCCCGTCAGCCGTCACCCGTTGAACCTTGGCAGTGTCGGTCGGGGGCAGGGGCCAGAGGGGTCCGGTCTGACTCAGATGTCTTCCTCTAGCTGCTCTCTTGCAGTGGCACGCGCTGCTGCTCTGACCGCAGCTGCTCTGCTCAGCGGGCAGGCAACCACAGAAAACACGTACCGGATTTGTCTGTTCTCAGGGTACACACTGAACTTTGCATCTGATCCTGCTCCTATTCTGTGCAATGAATTTAGTGTTTTAGTATGTAGTTTGACCTATGCAAATTCAATCACACTGACATTACATACAGTAGATCACATTTGACGAATTACAATACAATTAAAAAATCACTTCCTACTGTATTGTGCCCTGTTGCATTTCTTTGTATTTACAGTGAATTTGCAAACCTTGCCATTGGAGATTCGAAAGTGACCTACTACTGCTAGTAAACACTAACTGGTCTCTAAAGTACCTTTTCTCAGTGAGTGTTTTGTTCCCAGAATGGGTTAGATGGCCCATTACATTTTTATTCAAATTTGTGTGATGTGAGGAAGCCCTCATCCCCTGTCGCAAGGGTCAATGCCAGGATGGATTATGTGATCTCAAGCTGGTGCTCTACCCACTCCTCAAGAGCCACATACTAAGATTTCCCAGAGTCGCATTATACAACGCCTGGGAATTGCTCTAACCAGAACAATATTTCTCATAGAATGGAGAACACTGCCAGCAGTACAAGGGCACTGCAATGGGAGACATGTTTGCCCCCAACTTGGTAAACATATTTGTGGATCATTTTAAACAACAATTTGTTCTTTTTTTTTTTTCTTTTTTTTTGTCCTCATACGCCACTTCCCACCTCTTCATATCTTGTAACGCCCTTGGGTGGTTTTCAAACTCAACTATGAGAGGTTTTTTTTTTCCTACTGCTTACACTGCAGACCTGTAGGCTTGAGAGAAGTGGGAGGTGTCACAGCCATATCTGATGCAGGAAAGCATATAGGTTGCATTAACCTCCAAGAGCATCCGAACTGACTTAATCATCGGACCTTGTTCTTCTCCCATCATTAAAGTCAACAATTATTTAACTCCCATTTCCCTCACCTATAGTGATTTGAGAATAAATTCCAAAACTGGTGCTTCCTAATATTTTGCCCAGCCATATCCAACTTAGCTATTACTCTCATAGCTCTAATCCACATTAATTCTGTCGGAGGCTCTAGCGAAATCCAAAGTTTACATATTTCTCTTCGAGCAATCAAAATGGCATAGAAAAACAGCTTAGAATTATCATCAAGGCCCTTACCTTGTATGTCCAGTCTGCCCGAGATGATCTGTTCAGGGCTTACCGTAATATTTAGCTCCAACATTTTTGATAACATTTCACTTACAGCTGCCCAAAAATCTTGAATCTCTGAGCATGTCACAAACATATGAATATCATCCTCATTTGGACTTTTGCATTTGGACTTTTGCAAAAGTCCAAATGAACAACAATTTGTTCTTAACAATAATAACCATCTCAGGCCACGCATATGTTGGGGGAAGTACATTGATGATAATTGTTTGACCGGGGATGGTCCTCTGACGTCTCTGCCAGAATTCCTTGAGTATCTCAATACTACCCAATCCAACTCAGGGTACACCAGTACTTGAGTCACAGAAAACATCCCCTACCTTGACCTTATCATGAAACACTACGAAGGCACATTAAATACAGGGCTCTACAGAAAACCCACTGAAAGAAATACTCTTTTGAAATACCAAAGCTTTCATCCCAGGGTTTTTAGAGAGGGCTACTATACTAATGACCAAATTGCTTTAAAATGGACTACCTACACATCTGACCAAGATGCCAATTGAATGAGCCTAGTTTTCTTTAGGTGAGGAACTCTTGCAACAAAAAAAACAGAAAATCTGGATAACATTCTTTATGTAACTCCATTCTCACTACCTACACATCAGCTGGTTAAAGCCCAGTGGTGGCTCCTCCGATATGGAGGGTCGCCTACCCAAAAACATCAGGAATGGAATAATAAAATGATACTAAGCATTTGATTTGTTTTTCCTTTTCTGCTGTGTCTTCGGGGTGCGCCTGGGGGGTGTCGGTCACTGAGCGGAGAGGTAGGTGCACTCCGTTCACAGCGCATGACAGTTTGGCCAGAAGTCTCAGGCATGGCAAATCATCATGAGCAGCGAGAGCTATCTCCAACCCAGCAAAGCAACTGGGGTGGAGAGAGCAGGCACAGACTCTCAGACTGTCCTGGAGCACATATCAAGGGTGCTCGGCCAACACTGTACCTGCTCTCATGCGTGAGAGAAGATTCAGGATTGGACGCAGGGCATTCTGGGAGCCTGTGCCGCCTTGAGAAGAGGAGCAGAAGAGCGCATCGCGGCTGGCTTCAGGTAAGTTTTTTTAAACATTGCTTTTGTTATTCACCTGTGACCCCCTATGCCCCCATACCCCCACCACTGGTCCAGCACACCGGCTGCTACTGTTAAAGCCATCAAGAAAACATGGGCAATCGAGCAAGCCGATAACACCTCTAGCTACCTGTACTCTCTTACAGAAGAGACAAATACGCATATAAAGGACCATCTAATCTATACAGGAACAAGGCAACCACTGGAAAAAAGTACTTTAAAAAGCACTTGTGGTTTACAAGCTGTAAATACAAAATACGCCAACATGACACATTACGGTGGGAACTTAATTTTATTTTTAATTTGATTCTTCAAATGTAGTCTACTGTATGTGGTATCAGAGTGATTAGATGTACATAGGTCAAAACACACAGTAAGGTAAAAAAAAAATGCATTGGGCATCAAAGGAATACAATCAGATGCAAAGTTGTAAACCAAGCACATTTTTGGAATATAATCACAGTGCCATTGATGTAACCTGGCAGATCATTGAACAAGTGGTGATATCCCAGAGTGGTGGCAATATCTGCACTATTTAACAAAAATTGAAATGTCACTGGATTGACAGATGTGATTCTATTCAAAAGGGACTTAGGGCCAGATGTGCAAACATTTGCAATACCAATTTCCCAATTGTGAATGTCTACAAATCGCAATTAGGAAATCGGTTTTCCTAATGTATGGAACTCTAATTATTGATTCCTAGTGAGTAAGCAGTGGTCTGTGAGACCACTGCATGCATTTGAAAATATTTTTTCTCACATTCGCGAAAAGGGAACAGGTCCCTGTGGGACTTCTTCTCCTTTGCGAATGGGTTACCACCAGTTTTAAACTGGTGGTAAACTATTACTGTTTTGTGACCAGAATTTAGTTGCAAAATGTTAACACATACCAGGATAGATATACAAGATCAGAAAAGCGAGTTCCTAATTGCATGTGTTTTTGTGAGTCACAATCAGGAAATCGCTGTTCCTAATGTATTAAACACTTTGAGTTTATTAGCAAAATATTGTGGGGCAATTTACCACCCACTATGATGTGCTGCCATCTAAGGGATAGTAGCCTTGCTAGGGCCTGCTGACCACCATGTCTGTGATTGCTTTCTAAATAAAGCTAACTTTGTTTAAATGCAGCCCATTTTCCTTAAATAAATAAAAGAAAAATTAAACGTTTTAGTTTCATTTTGTGAGGCTTCATGGGACCACAGCCTGGTTTTTAAAAAAAAAATCTCGTTACCATACACAAAGGTGAAGCAGTCCCCTGGCAATCCCTTTCCATTTGCGACTTGCTTACCATCTACTTAGGGTAGGTGGTAAACTGCAATTGTCTTGCAACTGCATTCCAGTTACGAAACAATCGTACATCCCCCTGCGTCTTGGTATTGGAAAGGGAAGCCCTTTGGCATGCCCCTTCCCTAAAGCGCTTTGCAAACCATATTTTGCATGTGGCTAAGAGGTTACTTACTCACAAATGGGGATTTGTACATTTAAAAATGCTTTTTACGGTCAAAAACAGCCTGATTCTGCGAATTGGGCCATTTGTAAGCTGAAGCTTTGTACATCTGACCCAGAGAGCTTTCAGAAGCACTGATTCTGCTCTAAATACCTCCCCTAAATACCTCCTGGACCTCCATTGCTGGCTCTTTGCGTTTGCAGATGATGACCCAACATTCTATTGGTAAGTCCAGTATTGTTTGTTTACCTACCAGAAACGTTGCTTTTATTGATTTCATCATTGATGATATTATGTCCACCACAGATTCCTGGTAACTCTCCAGAGAGACAACACCTTTTACCTTTTGCTCACCTTGTGGTGTTTTTGAAAGTGCATGATGAAGTTATCTTTAAACTCACCTCCTGTCTTTTATCACAACTAGATACCCTGTTCATAAGCCCTAGTGCCCTTTTTTGGACCGATTGCCACTGTACAGCAGGTAACAAGTATATTCTACTTTGCCCTCAAAATATTTAGACCATCTAGTAATTTATTTAGCAGTCCCCTCCCAGATTTATAGAACAGTCCTGAAGATAACTCCATAATTAAATCCAGTTTGAAATGTCATCAGCATCTTAAATCCACTAATTGATAAGAACTACAATGAATTGCTTGAACAAAATGTTCTTATAGGTGTGTTTTGGAGATATATTTGTGAAAGGTTGTTTTAAATGGTGTGATCTACTTACTTCAATATAATTTCTCTTTAAACACCAGGCGCCATATTTAGGACCTAGTTTGAATAGCACTTGCACCATGCAATGTGGTGCAAGAACAACACAAACCGTAAGGCATATTTTTGAAGCCATGAAAAGTCACTTTGCATGGCTTTGAGTGGCTCCCAAAAGCCGTTTTTTGCCTGAGAGGAGGGACAGACTACAGCCCCCAGCTTCTCTTGCAGCAGACGCCAGACGCCACCAACGCCACGTGTCCTGCACGAGGAGGCACGTACAAAGACTGCTTCAGGTTCCCGCAGCGCGGAAGCCGGTTTTTGCCTGATAGGCGGGGCAGCCACCACCAACGCTACGTTTCCCGTGCCCAGAGGCACATACAAAGGCTCCCACATCACAGAACATGTACTGGGCATGCCGTGGCGTGTGCCTGGGTCAAGACCGTGCCAAGATCAGGCCCGTCTGCTCCTGCCAGTGGCTGGCAGAAGATGGGCCGGGCCCCCCCTCTTTCCAGTGGTACAGCAGTGACGGCCTTAAGGTCTGAGGTAAGTGCCCGTACACAATAACAGAGTTAGTTAAGCAACAGTCCGGCCACGTAAGCTGCCATGGGGAAACAAACAGGTCCACTACCTGCACACCCCACTGTTACCCTTGACAGCATGTTGGAGTGGGTGGTCAACATTGTGTCCAATGAGATCAACATAACAGAGCATAGACTGTCACTGGGATGTGAGGTAGCACAGACTGGCTGGGTTTCTGGAGGGATTTCAGTCGATCCCACTCCAGCATTGGCCCCTACCACTGCACATTGTGACATCTTACATCTGGTGGTCAGCACTAGTTATGAGACGATTCCTAGTAGGAGTACCCTTGGTGATCCAGGGCATGACTTCCCCGAGACACTTCTGATTATGGCAGCACCAGCCTTGGTCACTAAACACAAAAATTTGGCAGGGAAGTCTGTTTTTACTAAAAGGAAACAGCCTTCACGGATCAGCACATCCGGTAGTAGCCTGTCCTCCTGGATGCAGTCATAGTCTAGCGTCAGTCCTCCTGTACCACCCCCGAATGGCAAGGCTAGCCACTCTTCTTCTACCCAGGCGGAAGCCACACTGGCTGTGCCAGATCTTGGGGAAGTTTTTATCAACATTGTATGCTCTCGGATAGGCAACTTAATAGACAAAAACGTACTCCCTTATGGAAACATCGGGATCATTTGAACACCATAATGAACCGTCACAGCCACCGGGAAGCGACGGCCCATTCCTACAACGACACTTCTGTAGGGGTGTATAATCATTCATCCAATGTTTTATTCATAGATAGTTTACTCCACACTGTCAAGCGTCCACCTGATAGACCCCTAATCATATCTCCTGTAAAACATGCATTCAAATAAGGGAGTGTCTTCTTCCCAAGGCCAATAGAGCACAAAAGCCTTCCATACCATACCTTCGAGACCGCACTGTTGGAGGTGGCGGACACCATAAGGATGACACTGGATAGAGGAACCCCAGTGATCCTAGTCCTCCTTGATCTGTCAGCAGTATTTGATACCATCTCGCACAGGCAGCTGCTGGACAGATTAGGGGGGATTGGGGTGAAGGGTAGGGCCCTTAAGTGGATAGAAAGCTTCCTATCGGGCCGCACACAGAGTATCCAGCTAGACTCATTTGTATCGCAAACCACAGAGATGGACAGGGGTGTCCCGCAAGGGTCTGTCCTGAGTCCTACCCTGTTTAATGCATACATGACTCTTTGGCCGATATCATCAGAGGCTATGGCTTTGGGACCATCTCTTATGCGGATGATACGCAGATAATTGTCCCCATTGAGGAGGACATCATGGCAACTCAATTAAAATTTAGGAGCTGCATGTCTAGCATCGCCAGTTGGATGAGGAGACATTTCTTACAACTCAACTCCTCAAAAACAGAGATTTTACTGTTTGGGAAGGCCAAAACCGTCTGATCTCCGGAATGGTGGCCCACCGACCTGGGTGAAGCCCCCCTCCCCAGGAGCTGGGCCAAAAACCTGGTCGTCAGAATAGATGACAAACTGTCTATGGAGGAGCAGGTCAAGATTGTGGCCGGGACCTGTTTTGGCACCATGAGGATGCTCAGGAAGGTTTTTCCTTGGGTTCCCTTGTCAGCGAGAAAAACTTCTCACCCAGTCACTCTTGGTGAGCTGACTGGATTAGGGTAATTCGTTGCTGGTGGGGGCAAGGGAGGATCTTCTATCAAGGCTCCAGGTGGTGCAGAATACGGTAGCCCGTCTTGCCCATAACAAACCGGCACAGCCACCTCTGCTTCCTTGTTGAATCAATTACACTGGCTCCCGGTTAAGAAGCGAGCCATCTTTAAGATGCTCTGCGTGGCTTTCAGATCAATACAAGGTAGGGGCCCGGCATATTTCAAAATAAAATTAGTTGGTATGAGCCTGTGCGACAACTAAGATATGGTAATGCTAACTTGCTGTGCTCCCATGGAATACACAAGGTAAAGATGGGTGGTAGAGCCTTTTCCCATCTGGCAGCCAGCCACTGGAACAAATTACCACAGAACATTAGAGCCTGTAATGAGCTCACCATGTTCAAGAAACTTCTAAAGACATGGTTTTATTAGTTGCACTGCCCAGTACGACCACCTCCTCGAAGTGCCGAGAGATCCCTTCGGGGATGATTCGTTGCGCTATATAAATCAACATGTAAAGTAAAGTAAAGTAAAGTAAAGTAAAGTATACCCAATGACGGTTAGCAAATCTCAGCTGGAGTTGACTTACTTGCCCCCCCCAACACCTGTTTTTACCCTTAAACACATTCTTAGATTTAATGGGGATCCAACAAATCCCAGTCCACTTAGTAGCACCACACCTGACCCACCAAGTGGGCCCCATTTTAGACCAAATACAGATGTGCTAGGATTGCCACCTGCAGCCTGCCTGTACGTTTTAGTGTTGGCAGGAGTACCTACCCTTAAAAAGGAGTAGAGGGAAATCTGGGACCAACTACCTGACAAATGTGTGGACTGGTAGTCTAAGAATAGGCATGTTTTAAATGTGAAGGAGATACTCATGGTACGAAGGGTCAGGTGTGTTGGTGGCTCACTTAAAAACATAGAGGGGGATTGTATTGTCCTCATTTTTCTTAGACTGTCAATGGTAAGGACACTCCTGAGAAAACAGGAGAACCTCACCCCAAGTCCATCTAAAATGTGGTCTCTACCACTGGGCTATTTTTATAAGCCAACTACTAGATATCTTTCTCATGACTCAGCCTTCCTAGCCATTCAGAATAATTTCATAGAACTGTCTTACTTAGATAAACAGGACTGACTAACACTGCTCCTTCAGACTGGTGGGGTCGACCATACACTTACATGCCCTTTACACACAATTAAGACACATGATCAAGCTGTTATAATTAGCCCCAAGGCTCATGATAATCAGGATCTGAACATTCTTAGTTGGAACATCGCTGGCCTACAATCTAAAGCTGAACCAGTAAATTGGTTAGAGCTAATCAGGCAGCATAACGTCCTTAAGTTACAAGAGACCCGGGCCATAAAGACGTATATCTTGAAGAGTTCAAATGTTTTAACGTTCTATTTCCATCCCCCAAATCTAGTTGCCCGCCTACTATACTGAAGACTAATAGGGAAGGTAAATATGTTAATCAGAGAGCAGCTATTTCAACCATGTTTGACAGGGGTAGAGGGCAACATCCCTTACATAAGATGGAATTGATGCACATAAAATGGAACAAAGGCTCTGGCACCATACATTAATTATAGCTTGGTGATGGTTTTGACATTGCAATTGCTGCAATGATTGGTTCTGATTTCAAATTAACGTCAAGCTCCCAAAGACAGATACCTCCATTAGTTACAACCTTCTTTCCAGGTCAGCACTCTTTCTCAAGAAATGAAAAGGTTATTTTCACAGGAGTGTAATACTATCTTCCTGCTGTTGAGGCAAAACTGCTCTTAGAGCTTCATGAGATGTAGCTGTCTCAACTACAAAAAGGAAGCTGGGAATTAGGATATTGCAAAATAGGAGCATAAACAAAATCATTTGTAAAAGCTTCAAATGTGTGATTGACCTGCAAATTGACCTCAGAATATGAAGCATTTTTTTCAATAAATAATGGTGCTGGAAAGATTGTAGGCAGAACACTTCTGAACACATTTCTGATAGAAATTTGTGAAGCCAAGAAAACACTGTACTTCCTTAAGTAAGGATGACAGTGGTAAATCTGTCACTGCATTCATCTTACATGGATCCACAGAAAGGCCAGAGGTAGATTGTAAAATGTACTTTACAAGTTCACATGTCAAACTTGTTGCTCTCACTTGAGACAAGACTTGTCAAACATTGTAAATATGCTGGTCAGGATTAATAAAAAATCAAGATGTAATCATAATAGATCATAACTAGGGGTAAGTGTAACTCATGGAATTCAGCCATGGAATTCGGTGGAGTTACAAAAACTCCATGAGAGTACGCAGTTCTACAAATTGGTAGAAGTAGGTACCTTGTGCTGATTTTTGGCACCAGGAACTCCTTCCATGCTGACAAAATGAGTGCACATGGCACTACATGACACACCAGAAAGTGCTGCTTCTCGACTCAATTTTGCTACCGCTCTGAGGATTTTAAACTTGAGTGGCAAATTTCTGATCATCAAGTATTACGACTGCCCCCATTGAGGAAATCACAGAGGTCACAGGTTTTGGTCTTCTCCAAATGTTCAGTCAAGGGGATACCATGGGCTAAGTCCACAAAAAAGCCCTTTTATCAAGCTCCTGGCTGCCCAGGTTTTGAGTTAATAACGTTACTGTAAAGGACACCGGGGCATATTATCAAGAACAGGCAATACAATTATTGCCGCTTTATCAGCAGAAAACTGCCGCTAAAGCGGTGATAATAGGCTTGATAATATGTCCTTGTGCATTCCCATAGCAGCCCAGGTTCTGGTGTTAACCTGGGCTGCTATGGGAATTCACAAGGGCATATTATGAAGCCCATTATTGCCTCTTTAGCGGCAGTTTCCTGCCAATAAAGCAGCGATAATTTTGTCGCCTGTTGTTGATAATATGCCCCACCCTTTTTCTAATAGATCTGGTGGGTTTACAGGAATCATCTTTTCTTGGAATCAGCCTGGTGCAAAAGTCCTTCAAGAGTTTGTCACTCTTTCTGCACTTGCGATAACTCCTTCGAGGATTGTCTTCCTGCGAAGTGTAAGCTGATAATTTTACCAGTACTAGGATAGAGCCTTCTTCCAATTTAGGCTCAAGATCTGCACCTTGGGGGCCAGCATCTCTGATACCCCTTGCCTTTTTACTTGACTATGGAAACCTGGACCTTCGTTCAAGACTTCAGGCTCCCTTGGATTCCCTGGTGGGCTGTTTTGGCCGAAGCAACCACTCAAACTCACTAAACCAGATCCGACATTTCAACATGGGTCCTCCCTTCCAATTTTGCCCATGCAGAGGTTCACCGATCTTTATCCAATAGACATTCCTCTGGAATGAAAGGCCTCACAGTTCCTTTTTAGGGCCATGAAACCCCTCACCCCACTAAAAGGTGGTTATTGCCAGAGGGTGCAACCTCACCCCGTTGTCAGTGTTGAATACCCTATGGATAACATCTGGGATGGAATATATGATGATATTCCTCATTGAAAAATCCTGCATACCATCAATCCGCATATATTACAACGCGGGACAATTACTCCGCAAAGCCATCATTCCTCAAACTTTTACCCCGCATAAGACTTTATCACGCATGCCATTACAACGCAAATGCATGTGTGGTGAAGTCATAAACGCGTTTGTAACCTTACTATCTGCAAATGCTGTAATAAAATATGGCTAACCACGCTGGAGCGACTTTGAGTGCTCTTTTTTGAAGACTAGTCCCGAGGATTGAGGGACTTAGCATTGGGAGAGAATATATATACATATATATATATTCACTGAAAAAACCATAGGTTTCACACACGTTATAGTTAGGAATTAGCATTTAAAAAACCTTAGAATTTCACTGAAAAAAACATAGGTTTCACACATGTTATAGGTAGCTGGACATTTCACTCATACAAAACCATTGAAATTCCCCCGTTATAGTTAATTCAGCTAACTATAACTCCCGCTCCCGCAATGCACTGCTGATGACGTCACATATTACATCACTCATGACATGGTCAGTGACATCACTGATGTACTCATACGGTACTCGTACGTACGCGTCCCCCCGCGGTTTTTGCCAACACTTCCTGATTTGAAGTGTTGAAAGACAGTTGACAGCCAATCGGCATGCAGCTCGTGCTCGGAAAGGTACGCGTACGTACGCGTACGGTACACGTACCACAAGTGCCTATAGATATACTTGTGATTTTACTTTTGATTTTCTCAGGAACTACTGAACGGATTTACACCATTTAATAAAAAGTGTGTTCTGCGAACCGAACTCTACATTTTTGCCAAATTTGGTGTAATTCCGTTCAGCCGTTCGGCTGAAAGCCAGAAACCGGTCCTAGGATGCTTGATTCCGGTCCAGGAAAGACATGGCTTGGCAGTTCAGGCTGGACTGTTCCCATGAGGCACAGGGTCAAGGCTGATTTGCATATGGCCATGTCTGAACTGGGGTGGTGTGGAATGCAAAAAAACGATGGATTTAGGCCCAGATCTCTGTACTGGGGTGAATGTATGACAATGTTCTACATTCTGTCCATCAATTGTTGTTTTTGCATTTGTCACCCCGAGTGGGATGGGTATGCTCAGACATGAGTCCCAAGCTCTCCACACCACTGGAGTGAAGCTATCCTGGCTGAAGACGGCTGATAGCCAGAAACCGCTCCTAGGATGCTTGATTCCGGTCCAGGAAAGACATGGCTTGGCAGTTCGGGCTGGACTGTTCCCATGAGGCACAGGGTCAAGGCTGATTTGCATATGGCCATGTCTGAACTGGGGTGGTGTGGAGTGCAAAAAAACAATGGATTTAGGCCCATATCACTGCATTGGGGTGAATGTATGACATTGTTCTGCATTCTGTCCATCAATTGTTTTTGCATTTGTCACCCCGAGTGGGATGGATATGCTCAGACGTGAGTCCCAAGCTCTCCACACCACTGGAGTCAAGATATCCTGGCTGAAGACGGCTGATAGCCAGAAACCGGTCTAATGATGCTTGATTCCGTTCAAGGAAAGACATGGCTTGGCAGTTCGGGCTGGACTGTTCCCATGAGGCACAGGGTCAAGGCTGAATTGCATATGGCCATGTCTGAACTGGGTGTAGTGTTGTTCCTATTTTCCCAATAGGCTCTGCGCATTGGAATAACATAAACGATAGCTTAGACATAGGACTGAGGTTGACTAGGTCTCTATTGAATATGTTAGACTTAATTTAGGTTTGCCAGCTAGCTCAGAGGTCACTAGAAACTTTCTCGAATGAACAGGGAGGAGTGAACTTCCCTGATTAGACAAGAAGGGATTCAGCTTCTGACAACCGCATAAACATGACAACTTTGCTCCCCCAGAATAAGGAGTATATCTCCAGAGTTGTGTGAAAACAATAGATAGCTATTTCACTAAGTCAGTTGTGCATACTTAGTTTCACCAGAGTGCAGAGAAATAGAGAGACGGGCGTTTTCAATAAAAAGGTGTTATTTATTGAACAGTCTTCTTTCTCATGCAAGAGAAACTAATTGCTATGATTGCAATACTTGTTATAAAGTAAAGTGCGTACAGTAAAAGGAGTATTACGAAATAATACTGTAAAAGCATTGATATGGTTTCTGAGCCATATGATACTTAAAAGGTATAAAATATATACAGTTACATACAAAGATAAAAGCTTGACTAAACGTACTCAACTGGTGCTTCTAAATACGCCTACCCCGGTGTACCTAACCTAAGCCTAGTACGTGAGAAGGAGTAGATGGGCTGCAGTTTAAGTTAAGTTAGTTTTTGCCAAGTATCGGACCTAAGAATTCTCTAACGATCTAATCAGCTCCGTACCTTGGTTTTTAGAATGGAGGAGGTCTTGTATCTCGCTCTCAGGACTCGATCTCCCAGTGACCCGCGAGGGTGACTGGAAACATCGGAGCTGGATTTTCTCGGCAGGAGAAAAATACAGCGTCTTTCTCAGTGTGTCAGATGGGAGGGACGGCTTCCTTCGGCACTCGCATCAGCTGGACTTCGGATAAGTAGATAGCCGCTCTGCTCCACACCACCGTGTGTTGCTTAAGGGAAACGCTGGTATATTTATACCTGGAAGGTGCCGTGTTTGACTTAAGGTTGGACATAAGACATCAATTAAAGATGTCACTAAGAACTGACAGTTCTTTCAGTACTTGCAGGAGTTCTAATACAATTCAAAACAAACGCACTGGGAATTCCCAGGTTGCTGGAGGTTTGGTATGTTGTAAGAACTCGTTGTGCTTTCTAGGAGTCCAAGGAAGTAGCCTTGCCGCATTTGGTTTGCCTTGGCTATTACTTAATATGAAATATTTAATTAGGGTCCTAGATAAAACACAACACCCACTCCACGTATAATGTCCATCATTACTAAATACTAAGCAACATATAAACATATAGGTATGCATGTGTTTTTCCATCCCACCCCAAAATACGTTAAATGCATTTGAAACGTTATAGATACACGAAAATGAGTATTATACTGTACGCATTCAAGCCATGGTATCATTCAGATAATTCAAACATAAATATCAGCTGTATGAATTGCGAAAATTACATTTATGAAATGGCTCTTAATACAGAAGAGAAGGCCAAGACCATTTCATCACATATTCATACAAGATTGTAAGTGTGTTAGAGGCTGATTCAAAATATTGTCTCTAGAGTATCTAGAAATAGAAGCTCTGTTCTCTAAGAATAGTTCTACTCTAAGCAGAGTACCTTGTGCCAAAAAAGTAAATATTTTGAAAGTTCTTGGAGAGAAAAAAATGTTCTTTTCAGGGTAAGAAAAATAGTTCCACGTCTTTTCAGCAGTGATGTTTTTAAAAGTTGAAGGCCGAACTCAGAGTTCAGGGAACGCTGTGTGCTCGCTATTTCAATTGTTATTCTCGTTGTTAGGGGAGAACATTACCTCAGCTAGACCAGCAAAAAATTTGTCTACAACAGTAGGTGAAAGTTGTGCCAACGCTGAAAAATCAGAAATAGTGCATATATGCGATGCATTACCATCATCGGTGTTTAGATCAGCAATGTTCACAGAAGGTTGTACCTGTGTGCTGCCGCTTCATCTCGTACTTCACCGCCACCTACTCGTAGTGGTAAAGTCTCAACGAATGCCGTCATCAGAATCGGTAGCCGCTGGGGACAACACGTTGCCTGAGTCGTTACTGGACAAAGCAAAGCGTCGATATCCATTGGTACTATTGATGGTAGTGTAAGACAAACGTCCAACACGCATTCTTCTCCGCATAGCAGACATCGAAGCACAGGTAAGATGCAATTTTGCCAGATCGGTCTGAATAAAAGAAACCAGGTTGTATTCAGATCTCTTAACCGGGCCAATCTGAGGACCTTAGTGATACGGTCTCGATATCGTATTGCTAGGATCATTTCTTCCATCAAAGCCTGAGTTTTATTTGTGACTTGGCTTGCCATATCGGAGCAGAAGGAGCAAAAACAAAATTCCTGCTACGAGTCCCAAAATAAGTGGCAGGCCACCAAAAAGAGAGTGCACAAAATTCAGGAAGATGCCCAGGACCGTCTCAAAGGGTGTTAACAGTCCCGAAAAAATTGTCTTAAATACATGTGTGATACCACTGGTATCTGACATGTTTAAAATTTGGCTTAACATTTCTACGAAATGCACGGGCAGTTTGTTGATAAAAGGGTATGTATCTCTGCCGCTGTCCTTGCAGCTTGCAGGTCATACGTCTCTTTGGACGAGGTTAAAGGCACAGTTGTCTGTAAAAGAATAGACTTCATTCTGTTTAAAGTATCAATTTGAATAGAAGAGATATTCACACAAGGCCAAATTTCCGCCTCCATGTCTGTATTGCTTTTTGGATACAATACTTGCATACAACAAATGACCCTGGAAGTGACGCTCACGAGATAGGGTTTTCCTGGCACCATGCCACAACAGCTGCGGTCACTTAATATAACATAGCTACCGTTGGAAAGATGTCTGAAAAATGGCTCTATCTGTGTAGCCGGGGTTCCGTGCAGGTGACATGAAAGGTTATTTGATGAACCCTTGCAAGGTCCATGCAGGTTTATACCTTCGCATAGGAGTGTACCGCTCAGTGATGTTTTGCAGTTACTGCCACTAAGAAATACCTCTCTCTTTCCCCCACTCCAACACCTGTGTGTAAATGGTAAATTCCAGGTTGATTTGATGTATCCTTTATCCAACCTTTCAAACAGGCCTGCTGGTATATACTCTTGGCAGTATTGAAACTGAAAAGTCGTTATCGGGATTGTAATGGTGCCATGTATTATCCATTCAATGACAGGTCTTTCTGACATTGTCAATGGTAATCTCTCAAGTTTTTCAATGCTTAGCACCGCATAGTCTGCTCCTTTCTGTGCCAAAGAGATATGTCTATCAGTAAGGTTAAAGATAGAAAATAATTACGTTATGTTGATTAGACGCCATGGCACGTGACCTGAATGCAAATTTTGTAACATCCAGCCTAGCTGTACAATAGAACGCAATTGGGACTGACCATGTTGTAACATTATCATATCCTGTTCTATTATATCAATAGCAGATGATACAATGCTATCCAGTGAATAGATTCTAGAGGACAGAGTCGTTAACCCATTGTCCACTACAGAAAACGCTTTTTCCAAATGAATACGATAAATTTCTCTTATTTTTTCAGCAGTTTCAATTTGATTTAATTTCCAAGCTTCATTGTATGCTGCGTATATACCGGCGTATATGAAACGTTTCTGACGCTGTTTGTGAGGTCCCATTATGAAATCTCGCAAGTCAGCACCTTCTTTAAGTAAAGTTAAGTGTTGCCTATTTTCTGGAAGTGTGGATTTCTGTAGCCATTCGAGGCATAGCTTTCCCACACTGTATGTTGTAATTATCCCTGGATGTTGTCTTTGGGAATATCTTGGGTCTGGCCTGTTTTGTTTGAACCCCTGTATTTTGTTCAGGAATCTATCATGACAGTTATTAGTGTCTGTGGGCCAGATTAACAATTTTTTCCAATCAGGAAGTGTTCTGTTTTGTTTTAAAATATAGGCCACGTCTAACCCCTCATCTGCAGTGGTGTTTCCATCAGGTATTGGCTTTGGTATAGACAGGTTGTTTAAATCTTTTATCTTGGCTAAACCAAGACAGGTTGTTTGCTGAACTGTGTCATTCAGGAACATTATTTGTTCTGGGATCATGCAGGCTCTGAACAATGCTTCTACACCTTGTACCTGCCATTCTTTTGTTCCCCAAATGGTTTTTGTCTCAATGTTATTTTTCCAATATTCAAAACCAAATGTAGATATTTTTTCATAACATTTTTCTGAATAAATCAGTTTAGTATTTGTTAGCATATTTTTCACCCCTGTCTTATTTAACATTTTAAAATAGAATGTTTCCGGATCAGTGACATTAAACCCCGAGAAGTATGGGAATTTTTCAGAAAATGTCTTTGAGCTGCCTTTTGGCGGGGTTGGACAATGTTCCCATTGATTATAAACGAAAGTATTTCTAGGATTTGCAGACTTATGCAGATAATGATGCCCGTAATGGGTAAAACAGTACATTTCCTCATAATTCGACGAACCCTGTAAATAATCATGTGCAGTAAATTTTGCTGACATTTCTAAATTTGACATCATATTATTAATATTTTCAAAGTCCCAATCATCAGAGAATCTACTAGGAGAACCAAAGTTGGTGTGGCAATTTCAAGAGCTCAACCGGGCCATAAATTTCATAGTCACTTTTGTCCCATGCTATACCACCAGGTATGGGGATGGCTGTGATGTTCACTGATGACAGTTCTCTTTTTTCGATGTGTGATGATCTGTGTGGTTTCAGGACCAAGTTGATGTTCTGACTTGCTGTGTCCATTGTACTACATTTTCCATCAATAAATCTACCCAAACTTAAAACCAAGATGAGCCACAGAAAGAGGAAATGTACACCTAACACAATCCACAATTTTATCCATTGAGGAGTTAGATATATTTCTTTGAGTTGATAAAAGAGTTCTTTTACTTTTTCTTTGAATGTTTTCGTTGCTGGCTTGTCTCCATGTTCACTTGGATCATCGGAAAAATCATCAAAGTTGATAAAATAGCCAGATGCATTTCTGTCAATTGGTGGGATTGCTTCCGGATTTCCATTGATCTTTGAATTTTCTTTTGTTACATTTGTGTAGTCCGAAGCTACATCGTTGTAGACTGGTGTTTCTTGTTGAACTGTAGCAATTTGGGTATCAAGAGGCACAAGTTCCATGGCTTTGTTACATAGTCATTTCTTAATCACCGTAATTTTATCAAATGTGATTAGTCTCTCAGTTTGAACCTCTTGGATTGTAGCAAGATTTGGTCTTCTGCTATTTCTTGGGAGTCCACTGGGCCTACTACTTATTATTGGCCACATGGTTGTGGTTTCACCAGGTCGATTGCTATAACTCGGTTCTCCTTTTTACCAGCAAGAGGCAGTAGCACTACTGATCTTGTTCCGCTGACAGCTAAGACAGGTACTGCTTTTCTGTAAGAAGGCCCAAATTCCTTCTTCACCGCGATCTTTTCTCTGACCAGATCCCCAATATTTGGAATCCAGACAGGTCTTGCTGGGACAGGTGGTTTTTCTTCAGTGGTAGTTGGCTTTAATTTTTCGTTACTCAGACTTTTTCTTGTTTCATTTAAGTCCTGTAAAACAGCCAAACGATCTTTGATATCAAAAGCTTTTTGTTGCACCACTGAAGTTTGACGATCTAAGTCCTGAATAAGCATTCTAGTACCAAATAAAAGTTCATACGGGCTGACACCTCCTAGAGAATTTCTTGGCATATTATTAAGACTACGTTGGACACTTGTTAGATGTTTGACCGACCCATCACCCGAACCTAATACCCTCGCTGTTATAGATTGCTTTATGTCCCGGTTTTTTCTTTCCACAACAGCATTTCCCTCAGGATGGATGGGAGAAGAGTACCGCAATGCAATGCCCATGATGGCCATGGCCTCCTTGTAAGCCGGAGAGCTAAACGCAGGACCCTGGTCAGAATGTAACATGCCAATTGAGTATGTGCCTATAAAGACTCGCAAATCTTTTATAACAGTTCTGGCGTCAGCCGAGCGCTGGGGCCACATCCAAATGAATCTCGTACAGGAATCCACTGCGACCATGATATATTTATAGTTGCCGTCCCTTTGTAAGGGTCCACAGTGGTCCAGGTAAACACAGGCTAATGGTTTGTCTGAGATTAGAAGGGGCGTCTGCGCTGGTCGTTTCACAGCTGACATTTTCATTTTCTGACATATTTCACATTCTAGAACATAGTTCCTAGTCTGTTTTTTCATTCGTGGCCACCAATATCTCTGTTTTAATAATGATACTGTGGCAGAAACACCAGCGTGTGCAGAGGCAAGACCTTCGTGTGCCGCTAAAATTAGTCCTAACCTGTGCTCCGTGTTTGGAATTGCTCTATCCCCCACTCCAGGGATTTGAGCAAACGGAACGTTGTTCGCATCAGTTTTGTATGAGTACTTTACTGGAAAGTGAAGTGAAAAGACTTCCATTGGGTAAGAGACTGTATAAGGATGCCTAAAAGTTTAGTCTTGGACACAAGGCTTCACTAAGCAAAGGAATTTAACAATAAAGCAATTATATGAAAGTGTCAAAATTTATTCAAACATACAATAAAAACATGTTAAAAATCATTGTCATAAATTAAAAAAACTGCTCCTTCACATTGAATAAAAGGAAAATAATCAACAATTTCACAATTTATACATATTAAAAATACCTATCTTGAAAAAAAGTGCAATTAAATTAACTTCCTATGTATCTAAAGAAGAGATTTTTTAGAAAAGAGAGACATACAAACACTGAGACATAAACAATTTATCTTTCATCAAGTGCACATCAAAACCCTCTTTTTTTGGGACCCGCTCCCAAGGGCAGTTAAATGGGCAATTCTAGATTTTTTTAAATTAAATTTGTACCCTTCAGAAGCGAACCCAAGTATTATGGTGTTCACTCTTTTCAAGTGAGTCTCCAGGTCATCATCTGTAAGATAGATGTCGTCGACATAAGATAATGCCTCATCATCATAAATTTGTAGTAACTCTGTTACCCTTGCTGAAAATAATCCTGGGCTGTTCTTGAATCCCTGTGGGAGACGACAAAATTGTTTTCGCGACCCCATTATTGAGAAAGCGGTCAAATACCTGCTTTCAGGTGCAATGCTTTGACAGAAGAATCCATTAGAGATATCTAATGTCGTTTTATATTTTTTGCGCACGATTCATTAGTGCTGCACTGTGTTAGTTTTGGACTGCAAAAGTTTTAAAGCAGGAGTTTAGATGTCTGTAGTCCAAAACTAGACGATACGAATCCTCTGGCTTGGAGACAGGAAACAAAGGATTGTTCATTTGTGAGGTGCATGTTTCAATCACCCCCTGATATTCAAGTTGATCTAAAATTTCATTTACTTGTTTTTTAGCGTTTTGCTTAACCGGATACTGCCTCTGTGCAGTAGGTTGATTTTTTTAACTGGATTTTATGATGAGGAGATTCCTCATCCCATCCTACATGATTTTTATATAATGCTTGGGCTTGGGCCACTGCCCATTTTCTAGCAAGTGTGTATTTCTTTCGATAGATTCTCCCAAAAGAGACTTTTTATTTTCCTAGTTTTGTCTCCTTCTATACGCAATGCTATTTCGTACAGTTTATGGGGCACGCTCACTCGGGTGTCTGCAGTTTCCACTTGAATGTATTCATTCATGTCCACTGTCTCCAGAAGATTCATCAGGATCTTGCAAGCTATGCTAACTTCTGCTGCGCTGTCTAGCATTGTCTGGGCCCACTCTCCGTTTTTCAGTTGTGTCCTCAGGATTCTCGGAATGTTTTATTTTATTACTTGCTACCTTCTTTCTGGGAAATTGTAATTTTTTATTTTGATGAGCAGGTTCTTTGTCTTTGGACGTGACATGCTCTTCCTTGTGTTCTGACCGTCCTCTTCTTTCCGATTTCTTTGAGGAAGTCTGAAAAGATTGAGAGGAATGTGTATCAACATCTTGATATCTGTCAGGTTTTCTCAGATTGTCCCTATTTCTAAGGTTATATCTTTTCTCAGAGGGCTCCCTTTGGGGAGACTTGCCCCCCCTCTCTGGAGATCTTCCCCTGGACTGAAATTGTTTTTCTCTGGGAGTGGTTTGTTTGTTACCCTCCCAGTTCTTCTTTTGAGAATTGAGATTATTTTTAATAAAGGTTTTTTCAGGATTTTCAATTAGTTGGGGTTTTACTGGTTTACCACCCAAACTATCTCTGCCTAATTCTTCATATGAGTTTTCAATTATTTTTGCGAGCTCAAAAGGTTGGTCTGTTATATCTGTCTCCTTCAATTTTTGGCGGATCATCACACATGCTGCTTCCCCTTTAATGTTGGCTAATAATATAGCCGAGACCTGCTTAAAGTCTTTTAGTAATTTCATACCCAGAGTTAAAGCAGGTTCTGGACCGTATTCATTTTGAATCTGTCTTAGTACATCTGGTATAACCGCCATAGACGGAACACCATGTGTCTTTGTGTAGATATAAGCAAAGACTGTGCCCCAAGTGTCACAGTCCTCCACATGTGGTGCAATCCCCACTGGGAGGCAGATAGTCAGAATTCTGTGTTTTTCATGAGGGGTAGCATCAGGAAATACCGCCTCTATCTGAGTGATTTTTTGAGCTAACCAGAGTGGAATTTGTTCCTGTTTTGCGGGTGTTTTACCAAGACATGATTGTATATTCTGTGGTGTAATTTTATTTGTGTTCCCCTGATTAGGGGTGTTTTGTGGAAGTTGAATTGCAGGTTAGACTGTTAAAGTCAGCATGACATATTGGACCAATTGTCTATGTATTTTAATTAGTTGTTTTAACTGAACTAAAAGTTCTCTGGCTGGCATTGTTTCAATGTCAGGATGTGGTGTGTAGCTGGCTAGAACCGGCCATGTGGCTCCTGGTCTACCTAATGGACCTAGCCTGGTAATGTGATTTTGATGATTTAGGGCGCCATTAAACAAGAGCAGGTGCTCTTGGTATGTTAGTGGAATTTCAACTTCCTCAAAAGGAGAGTATTTCTCCGGAGATTCCGCTACTTTGTAGAAGTGGAACTCATGTGTTACAACATTTGCTGCTGGAAAAGTTATACAGGAATAGAATACCTCTGTCTGCCGAAACTCATGTGCCTCTACCACAAATACCGTACCACCTCTTGATGTTACTCCATTTTCTATACGTTTTATAGTTATGGTTTTTCTTATGTTGGCTGGGATGATTACTGCATCATGGTCGTCTTCATTCAACCCTGTAAGGTCTGCACCCGGTTGATTCGCATTTACTGCGGCTCCACCGGTTTCGTTGTTGTCGCTGTTAAGCGACATTATTTAATGAAAAGTGTCTTGCAGAGCAAGTTTTTTTGAGGAAACAAAGGATTAGGTGCACAATCTTTTGGAACACTGTATCCTTCAACGTTGATTATACCGTAAACTAATACATAGGATTCTCATCCTACTAAGTTCCGGCGGATATTAACCTTTCACCCACTCCAGACGTCTATTGGAGTTTTTACGGGAAAAAGGAGTCTGTGTGAAAAAGCACGACTGAGTTACTCTAGTATCTTGCGTTAGATTATCGCCTTACCAAACGTTGGGGGCCATGTAGTGTAGTTCCTTTGTCCCAATAGGCTCTGCGCATTGGAATAACATAAAAGATAGCTTAGACGTAGGACTGAGGTCGGCTAGGTCTCTATTGAATATGTTAGACTTAATTTAGGTTTGCCACCTAGCTCAGAGGTCACTAGAAACTTTCTCGAATGAACAGGGAGGAGTGAACTTCCCTGATTAGACAAGAAGGGATTCAGCTTCTGACAACCGCATACACATGACAACTTTGCTCCCCCAGAATAAGGAGTATATCTCCAGAGTTGTGTGAAAACAATAGATAGCTATTTCACTCAGTCAGTTGTGCATACTTAGTTTCACCAGAGTGCAGAGAAATAGAGAGACAGGCGTTTTCAATAAAAAGGTGTTATTTATTGAACAGTCTTCTTTCTCATGCAAGAGAAATGAATTGCTATGATTGCAATACTTTTTATAAAGTAAAGTGCGTACAGTAAAAGGAGTATTGCAAAATAATACTGTAAAAGCATTGATATGGTTTCTGAGCCATATGATACTTAAAAGGTATAAAATATATACAGTTACATACACAGATAAAAGCTTGACTAAACATACTCAACTGGTGCTTCTAAATCCGCCTACCCTGGTGTACCTAACCTAAGCCTAGTACGTGGGAAGGAGTAGATGGGCTGCAGTTTAAGTTAAGTTAGTTTCGGACCCAAGAATTCTCTAAGTTTGTAATCAGCTCCGTTCCTTGGTTTTGTAGAATGGAGGAGATCTTGTATCTCGCTCTCAGGACTCGATCTCCCGTTAACCCGCGAGGGTGACTGGAAACACCGGAGCTGGATTTTTTCGGCAGGAGAAAAAGACAGCGTCTTTCTGCGTGCGTCAAATGGGAGGGACGGCTTCCTTCGGCACTCGCATCAGCTGGGCTTCGGATAAGTAGACAGCCGCTCTGCTCCACACCATCGTGTGTTGCTTAAGGCAAACGCTGGTATATTTATACCTGGAATGTGCCACGTTTGACGTAAGGTTGGACATAAGACGTCAATTAAAGATGTCACTAACAACTGACCGTTATTTCAGTGCTTGCAGGAGTTCTAAGACAAATCAAAACAAACGCACTGGGTATTCCCAGGTTGCTGGAGGTTTGGTATGTTGTAAGAACTCGTTGTGCTTTCTAGGAGTCTAAGGAAGTGGCCTTGCCGCATTTGGTTTGCATTGTCTATTACTAAATATGATATATTTAACTAGGGTCCTAGATAAAACACAACATGGAGTGGTGTGGAGTGCAAAAAAATGATGGATTTAGGCCCAGATCTTTGTACTGGGGTGAATGTATGACATTGTTCTGCATTCTGTCCACCAATTGTTGTTTTTGCATTTGTCAACCAGAGTGGAATGGGTATGCTCAGACGTAAGTCCAAAGCTCTCCACACCACTGGAGTCAAGCTATCCTGGCTGAAGACGGCTGATAGCCAGAAACCGGTCCTAGGATGCTTGATTCCGTTCCAGGAAAGACATGGCTTGGCAGTTGGGGCTGGACTGTTCCCATGAGGCACAGGGTCAAGGCTGATTTGCATATGGCCATGTCTGAACTGGGGTGGTGTGGAGTGCAAAAAAACGATGGATTTAGGGCCATATCTCTGTACTGGGGTGAATGTATGACATTGTTCTGCATTCTGTCCATCAATTGTTGTTTTTGTATTTGTCACCCCGGGTGGGATGGGTGTGCTCAGACATGAGTCCCAAGCTCTCCACACCACTGGAGTCAAGCTATCCGGGCTGAAGACGGCTGATAGCCAGAAACCAGTCCTAGGATGCTTGATTCCGGTCCAGGAAAGACATGGCTAGGCAGTTCGGGCTGGACTGCTCCCATGAGGCACAGGGTCAAGGCTGATTTGCCTATGGCCATATCTGAACTGGGTTGGTGTGGAGTGCAAAAAAACGATGGATTTAGGCCCGGATCTCTGTACTGGGGTGAATTTATGACATTGTTCTGCATTCTGTCCATCAATTGTTGTTTTTGCATTTGTCACCTCGAGTGGGATGGGTATGCTCAGACGTGAGTCCCAAGCTCTCCATACCACTGGAGTCAAGCTATCCTGGCTGAAGACAGCTGATAGCCAGAAACCGGTCCTAGGATACTTGATTCCGGTCCAGGAATGACATGGCTTGGCAGTTCGGGCTGGACTGTTCCCATGAGGCTGATTTGCATATGTCCTTGTCTGAACTGGGGTTGTGTGGAGTGCAAAAAAACAATGGATTTAGGCCCAGATCTCTGTACTGGGGTGAATGTATGACATTGTTCTGCATTCTGTCCATTAATTGTTGTTTTTGCATTTGTCACCCCGAGTGGGATTGAAGGAAACAAAATATTATACTAATGGACTATACTCACCAATAGTCCATATACCTTATTCAGAAATAACGAATCAGTCGGCAATGGAGAAGGTTCAATCGTTTATTCTGCAGATACAGGCCCTGACAGGGGAGCCTCAGTCTACACTACCTTCGGAGGTGCGCAGAGGAGACTGACTACATGCATGCAGGGTAAAGCATATATACGTTTCACACATAGCACAATGTTACCTTACTAGGAAAGATACAACTTGTCAGTGAGCCAGTAGGAAGACCCATATAAGGCACAATTTATTGCTAGAAGCTAGGCCTGAGCTATTCCGGGGGCAGGTCAGTAAGGTGCCTCCCTTTCTATCTGTAGCTCGGGGAGGACAGGAACAGGCTCTGCTAGAATGTGCGCATCCCACAAGAAGGAAAGGTGTGACCTTGGGTTTCCCTGAGCTACAAACTAACGAGTGGAGCAGACAGCTAGGTCTGGCATCCTGTTTTCATGCAGAAAGCCTAATCACGTGATTTCATGGAAACATTACTTGACACGAAGAAACGAAACAAGATGGCTCTGGTCACACCAATTGATTTAGGCAACACTAAAGTGAATTGTTCCTAACTTTAATAATACAGTGTAAATAATGCAAGGCTAACGTGCGGCTATAAGGTTATATTGTATATATTAGGTCAATAACATATATTTATCGTATTTCTATCCCATCAGATGTCCCTGTTGGCCTACTATAGCCAATATAACTAAATTTATTCTACAAATACTCCCTCATCAATCTGCATAAGATCAGAGACCTCCTTCAGAATCATTTGCTTGTCAATTTTAGCCTGTCGAGAGATCTTCAGGGCGGACGTTATTCTACCTTCACAGCAAGCTGGGCCACAATGGAGACACAGGCAGCAAGTAAATATCACTTCAAAAGCTCCAGCAAGAATCATGAATATCTTCCAACCCCAGGCAGACAGAAGACCCCAGAACCATCCACTAAGGGACCAAGTACCATTGTCAACATGTGCTTCACTAGCTAATCGGTGTAGTTTCTGAATGGCAAGGTGTATGGTAGGGGCTGAATCAGGAATAAAAACACAACCAGAGCTGCCGATCACGCGACAGGCTCCACCCCTATCTGCTAGGATAACGTCAAGAACCGTTCGGTTCAGGAGCAAAACAAGCCTCGTGGCCTGAAGCTCCACAGTAATATTGGTCAGAATCCCAGCTGTGGTCTGAACCACATTTTCCACTATCCTTGACAGGCGTCGTATACTACGACTATTAAAAATCGGTCCCCAAAAGGGAGTGAGACCCTTAGAAATAACTTCAAACTATTGCAAAGAGGTGTCAGTTTGATCTGTTTTATCAGTATCAAAGTTCCTAATACTTCTATTAGATTCTATTTCTCGTCTAGCTAATTGATGGGTCTTGTGATAATCAGATGGCGCAATATAAACTGGAGGGTAGAGGAATGAGAGGTAACACCGTCCTGCCCATCCCAGGGGAAGCCAAGTATACGCGTTTTCACCACATACAAAATATACATTAGGGGGAGTAATCACAGGAGGTGTGCTGAATGTATACAAGGTATAAGTATAATTACATTTACTGTGTCCTACCCTAATATGACCCCGTCCCTGTATACAAAAAGGGGAAGTGCTATTTATAATGGGAATGGGCAAAGCATTGTCGTTTGTGACATTTCGTTCTTTAAAATGCTGAAAATACAGGGTGGAATTGAAATGTTCAAAATCTTGCATTTCCTCTTTTAACCAGGTAGCATTTTCATACTCAGTGTATACATTCATACAAGCATTTGGGTCTAAGGATCCCTCTCCTCCAGCACCTTCTGCATCAAATCCTTGGTGACGCTCTATATATTTCAGAATGGCCTCATAATCTTTTTCAGTGTATATCTTAGGATCAGCTATATAATGAGAATACATCAATGACAGTATTTGAAACCATGCTTCACAGCTAGCTAAGTGGGATAAAGGCAGGGAAATGAATAATTCATGTTGATGCATTACAGACGGGAGTAACCCACAAACCCAGCAATTTGTCTTGTTGGTAGTACTGTGGGTCTGATGCAAAATTTCAATAAAAACATTTTTAGCATATGTTTCTCTATGTCTAGCCTTATGTGGAGGTAAGGAATAGAAAAGGTGTTCTTCTGGAGCAGGAGTAGTTTCTAACATTTTCTGTAAAGGATGCAGTAATTCCAGATATAGAAACACGCACATTAAAATTACCGTAATTATAATAATAAAAGCAACGAATGCCACCTTCACTCTGGTGGTCCATCCGGAAAACGATGCATATTATCAATATACCGTCGTGGGGCAATTGGTTGCTCATCCTCCATGACAAATCGGGCAAAAGGAAACATGCTCTCCAAATTCTAACTCGGATCCTCTCTAAAAGTCCAAAAACTAAACTTGGTATCCACAAAAGCACGCACTCCACCAGAGGGTTCTTCTTCCCACTAAGAGATCTTCTCCCTGTGTCCGTTAGAGCCTCACAGGCAGACTCCTATCGTTTACCAAAAAGAACAAGATCTCAATGGTACAACCGCGGCCCTTAACTCAGTCTTTCTTTCTGAACAGAGCTATTCAACACAATGTTCCAAGCTCTCGACGGGTTCAGTCCAGTGTCTCGCTCAGTACCCCAGTATTTCTATCCAACATTTCCTAACTCAAGTCTCTGTCTAGCTCCTACCATCGAGAGCTGGGGTACCGCGCTGTTTTCGGGGCCCCAGGTCGTATTTACAACGGCCAGGTTGTCCCTGGTCAGAAAACAATTCTGCAGTAAGGGCATCTGATGCATGCAGAGCTTGCGGTGCTTCGGAAATGACAGCCTCCGCTGATTGGGCTGTCTCACATTCAACAGTGGGCAACACCTCACTCGGTTGCCCTACTCCTTGAGCGTCGGAAAAGGGAACAAGGCTTTGAATCAGCTCTCCTTCTTGGCTCGGAATTCCTTCTCGGTTTTGCAGATCAACCGGCAAAGGCAGCGGCAGGCGTTTTAGATGGCTGACATGAATCCAGTGCTTTCGTCCATGCACTTTCACCGCGGTTCTCGTGGCCAGGAGGATCTGATAGGGTTCAGACCACCTGGGCTCCAAACTCGATTTCCGTTGGTAGTTCTTCACCAGTACCCACTGGCTGGGTTCTAATCGATGTCCAGGACCCTCCTGTAGTGGCTGCAATGTGTCCGATACCTGTTGATGAATAGAATGCAAATCTTTAGTCAAAGTATACAGGTAATCTACCATCAGAGGGTAATCAATATCCCTAAAAGATCGGGGTCTAGGGACTCCCCACACATTGGCGGGTCTCCCAAAAATCACCTCATAGGGTGACAATCCAGTTCTAGTGTGAGGGGTGGTTCTTAAAGACAGTAGTGCCAATGGGAGTGCATCAGGCCATTTTAGTCCAGTACTCCCACAGATTTTTGCCATTTTTAATTTCAGTGTACCATTATATTTTTCAACTAGTCCAGCCGACAGAGGATGTCTGGCAGCATGGAAATTCTGTTTTATCTGCAACCCTTCACAAACGCTCTGTACCAGCTGAGCGTTAAAATGGGGCCCGTTGTCAGAACATATGACACGGGGCAAACAATAACGGGGCAGATATTCCTTAACCAGGGCTTTGGCAGTTGCAACTGCAGTAGCTTCCTTAGTAGGGTAGGCTTCAACCCATTTGCTAAAAGCACAAACCACCACTAAGACGTATTTTAAGTTATTCACTCTTTCCATCTGGATGTAATCAATTTGTAATACCTCAAAAGGCAAGGACGGTGGAGCAACATTTTTACTCAAAACAGACTCTCTACCTCCCGGGTTATGGCGTAAACACACCGGACAATATTTCACAACATGGGCTGCAGTTTTGGAAATGTTTGGGTTGTTCCATACTGGGTCTAACACGGCACAAATACCTTTTGCGCCTATGTGGGCTGGACCATGGGCCATTGTCACTACAGCATACACTAATGCATTGGGCAGTAACCATCGCTGTTTTTCTGATAAGTCTATCCAGAAATCATTCTTATCTAGTTTTCCTACTTCCTGCTCCCATTTCTGTACCTCATCTACTGTTGCTTCCTTCTGTAGTTCTCTCACACTTTCAATAGTATTATCAAAAAGGGATGTTTCTGCTACCCACCGGGCCGATGTGCTAGGGAACATGGGGTTCATTCTAGTCTGGGCTGTTTCTTTTCCTACTGAGTCAGCAAAAGCATTTCCCTTTCCAGTGGAATCGACAACTTTTTTTATGGGCGCTGCACTTAATGATGGCCACTTTCTCTGGTAACGGTAAAGCAAATAACAATCGGTCAATTGAGGGCCATGTTGAATTTTCTGGCCATGTGTGGGGAAGAAACCCCTTTCCCTTCACAGCCTCCCAAAACTATGGGCAACACCAAAGGCATATTGGCTGTCAGTGTAAATGTTTACCCTTAGTCCCTTACTCAATTCACATGCTCTTAACAAGGCTATTAGTTCAGCTGCCTGGGCTGAGTGATGGGAAATCCTTGCAGTTTCCACCACTGTCCTTAATGTCGTAATAGCATAGGCAGCTGTCGCAGTGCCATCTGGTAACGTAAAACAGGAGCCATCCACATACATTTCCACTTGAGGTTCAGTTAAAGGGATGTCAGTAAGATCTACACGTCCCTTTGTTTCTTCTTCTGTTCTAAATATACAGTCATGGACGTCATTCTTTCCATCATTTAAAGGGAGAGGTAGTAATGTGGCAGGGTTCAGAGTGGCACATCTGATGATTGTAATATGGGGTGCAAACAAGGTCAGCTCGTACCCTGTCAATCTAGCACTCGTCAGATGCTGGGTCTTAGTTCTGTTCAACAGAATATCCACAGCATGACTGTGAGGTCTGTATTCAAAACTATTCCCTCAGATTGCCGGATGGCCAGCGCTACCGCAGCCGTGGCCCTCAGGCAACTCGGGAGGGCACATGCCACATTATCCAAGACTGATGAAAAGAATGGACAGGGTCTCTGTTTTCCACCAAAACTCTGTGTTAGCACTGAAAGTGAACAACCGTCCACCTCGTGCACATAAAGTGAAAAAGGCTTCCGGTAATCTGGAGTACCCAAGACAGGTACAGAACAAAGAGCAGACTTTAAAGAATCAAAGGCTTCTTGACATTCATCCGTCCAGGGTAAGGGTTCATGCACATCTTTGGTTGTCAAATGCAACAAGGGTTTAGAGAGGAGTGAATAGTTAGGAACCAAAAATACAAATGTTTCCCTTGGGTTGTATTGTAATCTAAGATTAGATCACCACATGGGCTATCTGTGATTCTTCCAGTAGTATCAATAACTTACTTCCTTATTCATTCTACGCTCACAAACCTTTGTTGGAACCACAATTTAAGCACTTACAATCTAAAGCTATATGAACTACGTAGCTGAGATATTTGTTAGTAAAAAAAAATTTCTTTAATTTAAAATTTCATGAAAACAAGATATTACACATTTATATTATATAAAACACAGTCATCTGTATCTCATTTGATTTGGTCTTCATAAGTGTATCAACACGTTGTTATTCGTTTCTATACACATTTTTTCAAATCCTCAAAAGAGATATAAATTCATCATACATTTATAATTACACTCAAATACAATAAAATCAAAAACACCAAGTCGACGCGTTTCGGTGGATCTTTGCTGTGCACACCACCTTCCTCAGGACAGTTTAAAAACAATTCTGTAGAAGCAATAAATCACAATTATTTATTTAACCTCGGCATACGTTTACAAAATATCAACAGCTTCAAAAACTGCAGTGCTTTATCAATTTAATCAACATGGAGATATTATTCTTCTTCAAAGCAGTGAATACATTATTTATGTACTTCATATAAGGCTATTATGCATGATTGTCGATCACCTATGGGTCACTCATCATTATCTTCTGCCCATTCCCTGTGCTGATTTTGTGTTCCACATTAAAACCAACCATTCTCTCACTACTTTACTGCTAATTTATTCTGACCAGTCTACGAGTCACCCGATTAAACTATTCTACACATTCATGCAACCAGAATACAGCACCCAGATGTATTGGTGTACCTTTGGTCTCTTGACCATACAGCCTTGTTGTTTATTCACGAAGCGGATTCCGGACTCTTTATTATTCAAAGTCCTATATTAAAGGAGACATGATGTTTATTTAATGCTACTCCTTCTATGTCTCACATTCATTTTCGTGCCTTATACTTACTAGTTATCCTTGTGCAGGATCTTCGTTATTGTGCCAATTACTCTATTTAGTTTATCAGAGTTTTTCCCGTTTTGAATATTCCTTTTTTGCTGTCAAGGATACATCATGGCACCTAGTAACGAGAAATAGTTCATATATATTTTTTTCTCTACCTCGGACGCCACAGTTTCTGATCAATTCTTATTATGCATCACACTGTTTATGCTTACCAGTATAGAGATGTTTGAATATAATCCCGCGTGGTTCTCCTTTTGATCATGGGTTTACTTTGTTTCTTTTGTACTTCGCACGGGGATTTTCATGAATTATCCCACTTGCGGTATACTACCAAAAACAAGATCTAAAAAGTCTTTTAGAACTACGCAATATGTAGTACTTTCCTATAGGGGTAACATTGTTAACTTTCTAGTTATGATAATTGCATTTGCTATTCCTCGTCATAATTTCCTTGCAGTGATTGGATGTGAACATGTCTTTTAGTATTCCCCGTTATTTTCTAACAGTTTCTTTCTATCAGTTTATATTATCTTTTCTCTCTACTCTTTGTACCCTGGTATTTTTACCTCCATCACTCTTCTTTCTAATCCCCGATATCACGGAGATCTTTCATTTACATAAAATTATTGCCCCTCGTACATTACTTAAAGGTAGCGTTAATTCAGAGTATGGTCGGTTAATGTAATTTAACCAAAGTTTTAGTGATTTCACGGGACTTATGGTCCTGTTCAAAGCGTGTACAGCATATTTCCTGATGTTATATTAAATACACGCTCACTCGTTATGTCTTTCAACCGCTTTTTAGTTACTCTAACATTTATCTTAACAGTGGGGTTACCCATCTCAGAAACAGTTCTATCCCCTCTTACTGACTCAAAACGGCTTTGCCCTTTCTTTACCATTACCGTTAAACTAAGCCCGTATTCGCTTCTTACCTGGTGCCTGTTCTTTCTCCTCTTCCGCGGTTAATGTCGGGTAACCCGATAGGTTTGCTATCCCCATTTTAAATAGTTCAATCGGTCACGTGTCTAGATTGCGTTATCCATTTTGGCGGACATATTGGAGTGGTGTTGTACGATCTTTATTTCGTATTTTCACTAGGAAAAACACTTAAGTGTCAACTTGTATAAAACCAGATGTTACTGTCGATGGCTCTAGTTCTTTTACACTCCGCTAAATATATTTCTATATGTATATGGCATAATTCGGTCTTTTTTGGTACAGGCTTAATTTTATACTCCTATTGAACGATACCGTTTGAGGGTTTGATTTAAGTTATATGCATATGCACGATAATTCTAACTCTTCTCTCACCTTCGGTTATTTGTTATATGCATTATTGAGATGGCGCTAGAGCTACCTAATTTTGGTCGCCATCTTTGTCTGGTTATAGTGCCTCCACATTTCAAGGAGATCCCTGGTTCTAGACATTGGTGTTACCAAGTTTGTGGTCATACGAGATATATATTCACATAGTGATGGCCAACATATTTATGATAGCTCTATCTGGAGTGGGACCCAGTCAATAGGTGTACAGCAATTTTTTTAACCTATTTTATAATTGATTTGTCCCCAGACTTAAATCATTTGAATATTCTTTCCCATTCTTCACGGTTGTTTAAACCATATGTGAAGGTTTTAAATCTACACATGTAGAACTGTTCTCTGATTTTCCTTTTATTTTCAATATTGCCGCCTCGTTTTGACTGTTCTATCCTTTCTATAATGCACCACCTAAGATCTTCCACTTTGTGTTTATTCATCTGCCAGTGTTCAGTAAGGGGGGCATTACACTTGTTGTTTTTTATGGCAGATCTATGTTCATTGAGACGGGTTCGAATTTCTCTCCCAGTCTCGCCTATATAACCTAATCCACATGGGCACTTAATTAAATAGATCTGGCACTTTCCCATGCAGTAATTGAGTTCATTGCAAAACAATAATCACAGGAGAAAAAATAACAGTAAATAATGTTGAACATACAGCCAGGAACATGTTCAATTGTAGAACAAAAAATGTGATCTATTTAATTAAGTGCCCATGTGGCTTAGGTTATATAGGCGAGACTGGGAGAGAAATTCGAACCCGTCTCAATGAACATAGATCCACCATAAAAAACAACAAGTGTAATGCCCCCCTTACTGAACACTGGCAGATGAATAAACACAAAGTGGAAGATCTTAGGTGGTGCATTATAGAAAGGATAGAACAGTCAAAACAAGGCGGCAATATTGAAAATAAAAGGAAAATCAGAGAACAGTTCTACATGTGTAGATTTAAAACCTTCACATATGGTTTAAACAACCGTGAAGAATGGGAAAGAATATTCAAATGATTTAAGTCTGGGGACAAATCAATTATAAAATAGGTTAAAAAAATTGCTGTACACCTATTGACTGGGTCCCACTCCAGATAGAGCTATCATAAATATGTTGGCCATCACTATGTGAATATATATCTCGTATGACCACAAACCTGGTAACACCAATGTCTAGAACCAGGGATCTCCTTGAAATGTGGAGGCACTATAACCAGACAAAGATGGCGACCAAAATTAGGTATCTCTAGCGCCATCTCAATAATGCATATAACAAATAACCGAAGGTGAGAGAAGAGTTAGAATTATCGTGCATATGCATATAACTTAAATCAAACCCTCAAACGGTATCGTTCAATAGGAGTATAAAATTAAGCCTGTACCAAAAAAGACCGAATTATGCCACATACATATAGAAATATATTTAGCGGAGTGTAAAAGAACTAGAGCCATCGACAGTAACATCTGGTTTTATACAAGTTGACACTTAAGTGTTTTTCCTAGTGAAAATACGAAATAAAGATCGTATAACACCACTCCAATATGTCCGCCAAAATGGATAACGCGATCTAGACACATGACCGATTGAACTATTTAAAATGGGGATAGCAAACTTATCGGGTTACCCGACATTAACCGCGGAAGAGGAGAAAGAACAGGCACCAGGTAAGAAGCGAATACGGGCTTAGTTTAACGGTAATGGTAAAGAAAGGGCAAAGCCGTTTTGAGTCAGTAAGAGGGGATAGAACTGTTTCTGAGATGGGTAACCCCACTGTTAAGATAAATGTTAGAGTAACTAAAAAGCGGTTGAAAGACATAGCGAGTGAGCGTGTATTTAATATAACATCAGGAAATATGCTGTACACTCTTTGTACAGGACCATAAGTCCCGTGAAATCACTAAAACTTTGGTTAAATTACATTAACCGACCATACTCTGAATTAACGCTACCTTTTAGTAATGTACGAGGGGCGATAATTTTATGTAAATGAAAGATCTCCGTGATATCGGGGATTAGAAAGAAGAGTGATGGAGGTAAAAATACCTGGGTACAAAGAGTAGAGAATAAAGATAATATAAACTGTTAGAAAGAAACTGTTAGAAAATAACGGGGAATACTAAAAGACATGTTCACATCCAATCACTGCAAGGAAATTATGACGAGGAATAGCAAATGCAATTATCATAACTAGAAAGTTAACAATGTTACCCTTAAAAGAAAGTACTACATATTGCGTAGTTCTAAAAGACTTTTTAAATCTTGTTTTTGGTAGTATACCGCATGTGGGATAATTCATGAAAATCCCTGTGCGAAGTACAAAAGAAACAAAGTAAACCCATGATCAAAAGGAGAACCACGCGGGATTATATTCAAACATCTCTATACTGGTAAGCAAAAACAGTGTGATGCATAATAAGAATTGATCAGAAACTGTGGCGTCCGAGGTAGAGAAAAAAATATATATGAACTATTTCTCGTAACTAGGTGCCATGATGTATCCTTGACAGCAAAAAAGGAATATTCAAAACGGGAAAAACTCTGATAAACTAAATAGAGTAATTGGCACAATAACGAAGATCCTGCACAAGGATAACTAGTAAGTATAAGGCACGAAAATGAATGTGAGACATAGAAGGAGTAGCATTAAATAAACATCATGTCTCCTTTAATATAGGACTTTGAATAATAAAGAGTCCGGAATCCGCTTCGTGAATAAACAACGAGGCTGTATGGTCAAGAGACCAAAGGTACACCAATACATCTGGGTGCTGTATTCTGGTTGCATGAATGTGTAGAATAGTTTAATCGGGTGACTCGTAGACTGGTCAGAATAAATTAGCAGTAAAGAAGTGAGAGAATGGTTGGTTTTAATGTGGAACACAAAATCAGCACAGGGAATGGGCAGAAGATAATGATGAGTGACCCATAGGTGATCGACAATCATGCATAATAGCCGTATATGAAGTACATAAATAATGTATTCACTGCTTCAAAGAAGAATAATATCTCCATGTTGATTAAATTGATAAAGCACTGCAGTTTTTGAAGCTGTTGATATTTTGTAAAAATATGCCGAGGTTAAATAAATAATTGTGGTTTATTGCTTCTACAGAATTGTTTTTAAACTGTCCTGAGGAAGGTGGTGCGCACAGCAAAGATCCACCGAAACGCGTCGACTTGGTGTTTTTGATTTATTGTATTTGAGTGTAATTATAAATGTATGATGAATTTATATCTCTTTTGAGGATTTGAAAAAAATGTGTATAGAAACGAATAACAACGTGTTGATACACTTATGAAGACCAAATCAAATGAGATACAGATTACTGTGTTTTATATATTATAAATGTGTAATATCTTGTTCTCATGAAATTTTAAATTAAAGACATTTTTTTTTACTAACAAATATCTCGGCTACGTAGTTCATATAGCTTTAGATTGTAAGTGCTTAAATTGTGGTTCCAACAAAGGTTTGTGAGCGTAGAATGAATGAGGAAGTAAGTTATTGACACTACTGGAAGAATCACAGATAGTCCATGTGGTGATCTAATCTTAGATTACAATACAACTCAAGGGAAACATTTGTATTTTTGGTCACTACTTACCCTATTCCCTTGGTTGAAAAGGGTGACTCTCCTTTGACTTATACAGTGAATAGTTAGGAATCCACTGGCGACAGTAAGAGGTTATGCCAAGAAAAGCACGAACATCACGTTGACTACAAAGTACAGACATGTTAGTTATTACAGATATTCGCTCTGGAGTCAATCGTCTCCCCGCTTTCGACAGTAAGTGGCCAAGGTAGGTCACTTCCTGTCGACAATACTGAAATTTAGAAAGGGATACTTTGTTACCTTTTTCAGCCAAATGTTTTAATAATTTAACCGTGGCCTCTTTGCAGCCTTCCTCTGTATCGGAGGCCACCAAAATATCATCCACATACTGGATGATCGTATTTCCCGCTGGCAACATTAATTCATCAAGAACTGCTTTCAAAGCTTGGCTATAAATGCTAGGATTTTCTGTTTAGCCTTGAGGGGCGCATGTAAATCTAAAGCTTCGGCCAGCCAATGAGAATGCGAAGATATGTCTACTATCGGGATGAATTGGAATGCTAAAGAAAGCATTTTTTAAATCTATCACCAAAAAATACTGAGCTGTAGGGGGAATCATTGTCAGAATAGCAGTTATATCAGGTACCACCGGATATTGTGGAATCACAATTTTATTAACCTCTCTAAGGTCAATCACAAAACGATACATATTTTTATAATCCGGGGCACCATCAATTGGTATCTTCTTTAAAATCGGTAAAATCGGACTGTTACAAACATTAGCAGCTGTCTCTTCCACCACCCCTTCTGAATGAGGTCACGAATAATGTGCAACATGGCCTGTTCACCTTCTGGTGAAATTTTATACTGTGGAATGCGGGGCAACTGGACATTAGGTTTCAAGGTTATTGACACCGGGGCTATTCTTAACAGACCAACATCAGTGTCTCCTGTAGCCCACAGTGTCTGAGGAATCGTAGAAAATTCAGGGGGAAGGCTTTCATTTTTAGTAAAATATTGAGCTGCCTTCGGAGGTGGTTTCTGCATTGTCAAATAGACACCATCGGGGGTACAATAAATTCGAGCATGTAACTTTTTCAGAATATCCAGACCCAAAAGGTTTTCTCCACAATTTGAAGTTAACAGAAAAGCCGAATGTACAGAAATGGGACCTATCGTGAAAGGCGGAGGTTTGGAAACGGGGCTTACCACAGGTATTCCAGAGAATCCCACCGATACGTTATTTTGGCCAGACAGAGCAGCCCCTGGGACCAGTGTATGGGCAACTGAGCTATTCATTGCCCCAGTATCCACTAAAAATGTTCCCGATGTTCCCAACAGTTCCCCTTGTACATAAGGTCCCTCCTGGTCAACTGGTACTGTAAAGTGGCCCCGCTCTGTCCTTGGCTGTCTCATGCATAATCCTGTCCGCTATACTCATCATCTCGATAATTTTTGTTGTAGTACTGTCTGTTTTGGGGATTGTCGAAATAATTCTTCAGAGAATCCTCATGTTGCTTTTCGTCTCATCTCATACTATTCCGATCTATATTCCCCCACCCTCTACCTCGCCCTCTATTACCTCCATACTTTGCCAGCCACTGAAGGCAATCTGCCTTCCAGTGCCCTTCCTCTTTACAATAGAAACATTGATTAATACCAATGTTCGGGGGTCCTCCTCCACCCCTTCCTATCATTGCACTCCTCGGGGATGAGCCACGCCCCCCTCGTTCTGCGCTCTGTCCCCTACTGACTTGCTGAAACAGAACTCTAGTTTTCAAATCCTTAGTATACTTTTCTGAATTCTCTTTACTTTTATTCTCGCGATGTTCATAATATTGGGCCATACTGAGAATGACTGACAGGGCAGCAGTAGTCCACGTGCTTTCGGATGCTTGGAGACGGGACATAATTTTGGGGAGCAAATTTGTAACAAACCTATTTACAAACAACCGTACCCCACCTTCCGTGGATAGGTCTTGCCCACTAAAGTCTATAAAGACTTTCTCAAACCTGGTGAAGAAATCAGAAACACTTTCATCCTTTTTCTGTCTACAGGCAGTTAATTTATCCCAATCGACTTTTCTAGGAGGGAGGAGAGTCTGCATATAAGCGATGATCTTAGCTGGTACTGCTAGTACCTCCTCTCTAGGTTTGTCTCCAGGCTTTCGTTTCCTGTCCCATGTTTTCAATTGGTCCCATGTCCCACCTAACTAGGGAGCATGGTCCGTGTCATGAATTTGTCTCCAAATGTCCACTGGGATCAAAAGACCAAAGAACAGTTCGATATCAGGTATTGTCATGATGGCTGAATTAGCGGCTTCAGTCAATTCCTTATAATAAGCAGTGGGATTTTTACGAGGGTCAGGGAGCTGAGCTTTTAGGGTTAGGACCTTGCTTCGTTTCCAAGGGGTATAAACCCATTGTTCCTGAAGCCTAGCGTCCACGCGAGCCCTAGTTACTTGGCCAGCGCCATCTTTTAATTCAGGTAGTTCGGGGTAGAAGAGGGGATGCACTTCTCTTATGTGGTGCTGCGCTCCCCAATCAGCACACTTTCGGTGCATTCATTCACGGTAATGCACCAAAGTAGCTACATTCTGATATACTTCATCAGCTTGTAATTGAAATTTAAAAGCTCGATCTTCTATATCGTACAGTATTTGAGGAGGTAGTCCTTCCTCAAAACGCTGTTCCCATAGTGAAATCAATCGGATTGCCATATTCTCCAAAGCCAGTTGCTGTGCTACTGGTTCAAAATCTTTCATGGTTCTCCAAATATCCTCCAAGGTATAAATGGCATTTCGCATCCACTGGGAGGCCTGAGTCACTATGAGCTTTCTTTCTTCTGTACCCAATGACGACCTAGTATAGACTCGCTGATCACTCAAGTCCGTCCTAAGACGTTTGGGTGTGGTATCTAGACACGCCGAATATCGGGGATCTAGGGCGGTCTGTGTCGGAGGGGAGAGGAATACAGGGTGCAAAGGGGAAGGGACAGCCGCGTCCGGCTGTAAAGATACTAAAGGCGAGGTAGTTGGTCGGAGAGAGGGAGGAGGAAGTAACGCATCTCGTACTGATCTGTCAGCAGGGGCCGTAGGAGCCGTTACCGGTGTTCCCGCGGCCGATGCTGTTCCTATCTGGCCCGCCCGTAACAAGGGTACGGCTGGATACAATCCCTGTGGGGCATAAGGAGGAGGTTGTCGGGCTTCTTATAATTCCTCTCTTTCATCTCCGGTCTCGGGTTGGGTCACTTAACTTTTGTCCGTCTCTAAACGGAACTGCCTATCCATTTGTGCGATATTCTCCTCCACTTTTCCTTTATCATAAGCTATAGCTTTCTGGGTGACTGTCTGTCTTGATTTAAGCTTTCCGAATTTCTCTTCCCTTATCCGTCGTCGTTTTGCCTCCTTCAACCATAGGTTCAAGGAATCAAACATCGACTGGCGGCTTTTCTTCATAAATAATTTGTTCTGAACATAATCAATCTTTTTTTCATCAAACGACCCCGTTAGAGGCCATTGCAAACCAGGATTATCTTTTGTATATCTATTCCAAATTGTATTACACAGGATCGGTGTAAGACCGTGTTTTACATACATATCAAAACTGGGGCTGCCCTCGGGAGGGGCAGGCTGTCTTTCTTCCAGCCTTTGATTTCGCCGACAGCAGCACCCAAAACATATTTTACTAAAACAAGATATTATTGCAATGTTCACACAATTCTACTTGTATATTCCAGAACCATTCACATTCGGGCGCTTCCTCTTCACCACTCACACTCTCAAATTCAGATACTTTTTTGTAATAAAGTGCTGTAAAGCGTCGCAAGGCAATAACCTTATTTCCAGTACTGATTACTAATTCTTTGCAGATGACATGTCTTCAGAACGAACAGAGCCCGTCGACTCCTGTTCGGGGAACCGATTCAACAGAATACCAGACCAACAGAATTCAACAACAAAAGGAACAGTCGCTAGACTGTTCTGAGATCACCGGGTAGGCGAACCACGAACCCTCTTACAGGCCATCCCATGGTCCTGTTCTGTTTGGGCTGGGCCTCTGGGCACGCAGCTCCAGAACCCTAGCTTACCCAGTTGCTCCCAGGGCTTTCCCGAAGAGGATTCGGCCGAGCGAGTAACTCAGTACACCGCTAAGGCACCAGATGCAATCTCAAGTTTTCACCAAATAAGTCTGTGAGGCATCTACCCGTGCAGCCACTTCGCCACCACGTCAGACCCTCAGATTCCCATCGTGGACCGGCTTCCCCGGCTACCTTCAGAATGCAGTTAAACGCTACAGAGGAACACCTCTTCCAAGTGTTCTTTATTCCATAAGATCAGAGGTTCACTCACCTGGTGCACTCAGGTCAATTGCGAATTCTCCACTGCCGACTCCTAGACAGACCGGCACAGTCTGTTCTTCTCTCGGGTTAAGCCAGTAGGACTCCGGCGTAGGGTCTTCAGCAGCTGGGAGGGATACTGGGCTCGAGAGTGGAATTTCTCGTTCTCGTACCACCAAACGGGTGTTTCAAATCAGGATTCTCTTTCCGTCCACCCACTCGCCAGAACTCCTTCCTGTCCCTTCTACTCCTGTTTACAGGAGGGGACGACCCTATCGCGGAGTCCCAGCGGAGTCGCCAACTGAAGGAAACAAATTATTATACTAATGGACTATCCTCAACAATAGCCCATTTACCTTATTCAGAAATAACAAATCAATCGGCAATGGAGAAGGTTCAATCGTTTATTCTGCAGATACAGGCCCTGACAGGGGAGCCTCAGTCTACATGACCTTCGGAGGTGCGCAGAGGAGACTGACTACATACAAGCAGGGTAAAGCATATATACGTTTCACACATAACACAATGTTATCTTACTAGGAAAGATACAACTTGTCAGTGAGCCAGCAGGAAGACCCATATAAGGCACAATTGATTGCTAGTAGCTAGGCCTGAGCTATTCCGGGGGCAGGTCAGTAAGGTGCCTCCCTTTCTATCTGTAGCTCGGGGAGGACAGGAACAGGCTCTGCTAGAATGTGCGCATCCCACAAGAAGGGCAGGTGTGACCTTGGGTTTCCCTGAGCTACAAACTAACGAGTGGAGCAGACAGCTAGGTCTGCCATCATGGTTTCATGCGGAAAGCCTAATCACGTGATTTCAGGGAAACAGTACTTGACACGAAGAAAAGAAACAAGATGGAACCGGTCACACCAATAGGTTTAGGCAACACTAAAGTGAATTGTTCCTAACTTTAATAATACAGTGCAAATAATGCAAGGCTAACGTGCGGCTATAAGGTTATATTGTATATATTAGGTCAATAACATATATTTATCATATTTATATCCCATCAGGATGGGTATGCTCAGACGTGAGTCCCAAGCTCTCCACAATCCAGGAGTCAAGCTATCCTGGCTGAAGACGGCTGATAGCCAGAAACCGGTCCTAGGATGCTTGATTCCGGTCCAGGTAAGATATGGCTTGGCAGTTCGGGCTGGACTGTTCCCATGAGGCACAGGGTCAGGGCTGATTTGCATATGGCCATGTCTGAACTGGGGTGGTGTGGAGTGCAAAAAAACGATGGATTTAGGCCCAGATCTTTGTACTGGGGTGAATGTATGACATTGTTCTGCATTCTGTCCACCAATTGTTGTTTTTGCATTTGTCAACCCTAGTGGGATGGGTATGCTCAGACGTGAGTCCCAAGCTCTCCACAGCACTGGAGTCAAGCTATCCTGGCTGAAGACGGCTGATAGCCAGAAACCGGTCCAAGGATGCTTGATTCCGTTCCAGGAAAGACATGGATTGGCAGTTCAGGCTGGACAGTTCCCATGAGGCACAGGGTCAAGGCTGATTTGCATATGGCCATGTCTGAACTGGGGTGTGTGGAGTGCAAAAAAACGATGGATTTAGGCCCATATCTCTGTACTGGGGTGAATGTATGACATTGTTCTGCATTCTGTCCATCAATTTTTGTTTTTGCATTTGTCACTCCGAGTGAGATGGTTGCGCTCAGACATGAGTCCCAAGCTCTCCATACCACTGGAGTCAAGCTATCCTGGCTGAAGACAGCTGAGAGCCAGAGACCGGTCCTAGGATGCTTGATTCCGGTCCAGGAAAGACATGGCTTGGCAGTTCGGGCTGGACTGTTCCCATGAGGCACAGGGTCAAGGCTCATTTGCAAATGGCCTTGTCTGAACAGGGGTGGTGAGGAGTGCAAAAAAACGATGGATTTAGGCCCAGATCTTTGTACTGGGGTGAATGTATGACATTGTTCTGCATTCTGTCCACCAATTGTTGTTTTTGTATTTGTCACCCCGAGTGGGATGGGTATGCTCAGACGTGAGTCCCAAGCTCTCCACACCACTGGAGTCAAGCTATCCTGGCTGAAGACGGCTTATAGCCAGAAACCGGTCCTAGGATGCTAGATTCCGTTCCAGGAAAGACATGGCTTGGCAGTTCGGGCTGGACTGTTCCCATGAGGCACACGGCCAAGGCTGATTTGCATATTGCCATGTCTGAACTGGGGTGGTGTGGAGTGCAAAAAAACGATGGATTTAGGCCCATATCTCTGTACTGGGGTGAATGTATGACATTGTTCTGCATTCTGTCCATCAATTTTTGTTTTTGCATTTGTCACTCCGAGTGGGATGGGTGTGCTCAGACATGAGTCCCAAGCTCTCCATACCACTGGAGTCAAGCTATCCTGGCTGAAGACAGCTGATAGCCAGAAACCGGTTCAAGGATGCTTGATTCCGGTCCAGGAAAGACATGGCTTGGCAGTTCGGGCTGGACTGTTCCCATGAGGCACAGGGTCAAGGCTCATTTGCAAATGGCCTTGTCTGAACAGGGGTGGTGAGGAGTGCAAAAAAACAATGGATTTAGCCCCATATCTCTGTACTGGGGTGAATGTATGACATTGTTCTGCATTCTGTCCACCAATTGTTGTTTTTGCATTTGTTAACCCTAGTGTGATGGGTATGCTCAGACGTGAGTCCCAAGCTCTCCAAACCACTGGAGTCAAGCTATCCTGGCTGAAGACGGCTTATAGCCAGAAACCGGTCCTAGGATGCTTGATTCCGTACCAAGCTGTCTAGGTTCAATTTCAAATACACTGGATGCTGACGTAACTCTAAGTGACAATTATTCAAGATTGGTTCCTTCGTAATCAAATTGCATAGCCCATCACAAGTCACCACTGTAATGCCCTTCATCCTTAAATATTACCTGTTTATGCTAACTCTCTGATCCAGAAGACTTATACTAAAGTGACACGGATTGGTAAGTCATGCTTTACAGGTATAAGTCCTAAATCGGACCTCTGGACAAAGTGATAGAGTGAATAAATTAGTAAATTGGTTAGGCAGGATTATTAGTTCAAAGTCTGAATGTTGTATGGGCCCAAGGTGAGTATGGTAAAACTGAGCTAGTTGGTCTCTGCGCGCTCTATCAGTGACCGGAAACGGAAAGACGCAACGCGAACAAGGTGGCCGCGCCCATGTACGACCGCATGGGTAACTTCACAGTCGATGCACTGCAAGCGGCCCGCGAACACACAAAAAGCCCTGCGAACACGCAAAAAAAATCCGCAAATTCGCACAAATTCGCGTGCGAGTTACTGTCTCAGTGCGAGTGGATGCTGCACAACTGCTTTACACATTGCCTTCGGGTGCCATCCTGCCTCACGCCAAGCTACCATGTCGGAATTGGTGACCCCAGTTTTAACACCGAGACACTAAACAGCTCTTTGAATCAGTGAAAAAAACAATAGCTGAGTTTTAAACACGTACACTTAATCAGAAAACTACAAAAGCCTTGTGTGATATTAAGAATTTTAGATTTGGGAACGTTTACCCATTTTTTAAGCAAGACTTTTACAAGAATAATAACTCCAGCAATCTTACATCAGTGCTGATCATGGAAAAGATTCATCACTTTCTCAGACACACCTTCTGAGTGAATCCAAGAAATACAGACACCTTTTAATCCTAAATTCTGATACTTAGGGGCACAAACATTTTTAGGCAGAAACAGCTGCAGGGGTAGTGGCTGTTGCTGGAGTGACCAACCTAAGATCAAGGGGAATTTAGGACCAGGAGGAGAGCGTGTGGATGCTAACTCACCCAGTATCAACATTGAATGAACCTATCCCAATATATAACCTGCCATCCTACATACTCACAGATATTGAGAAACAAGTACCTAACCAAGTTTTGTCATTTGTACCAGTGAGCTTACAAGATCATGTTGAAACTAAAACTGAAGCACTAATGCCCACATGCATCATTGAGAATTGCATTCGCAAACGGTGCGAATCGCAATTTTCGGCCGTTTGCGGATGCAATTCTCAAATATTGGGTTGCATCATGCTTTTTGCAATTTTAGGAATCGCAACCATGTTGCGATTTCTAAAATTGTGATTGCATTTAAGAAATCGCAATTTGAGATTTCTCAAATGCAATGCATGAACATTTTTAATTTGGGAATTCGCAAATAGGAAGGGGTAAATTGACCTTCATGCTAATTTGCGAAAACTTTCAAAAAAGCACAAAAATGCATTTTTGAAAGTTTCATGTTACACACACACACATGTCCTTGGGACATGTGTGTGTGAAACTTGCACTTAAAGATACATTTCAGGGGTGCAGGCGGGGGTCCTTTGGACCATCCTCTGCACCCTTGAAAATGCATTCACAAATTGCGATTCGCAAAATGCGAATCGCAATTTGTGAATGCCTTCCCATTCATTCCTATGGGCCTCTTGGCCCATAGGAATGAATGGGAAGGGATTCCTTAATTGCGATTCGCAAATTGTGAATTGCAATTAAGGAATTTTTAGAAATCGCTAATAAAAATGCGATTTTTTGATGCATAGCAATTTGCGATTTCTTAATTTCGAGTCCTTAATTTTCGCAATTAAGAAATCGCAAATGCTAACTTTGATGCATGTGGCCGTAAAATTCTTACGCAAAATAAGGCTGATTGCATTTTTTTCTTTAGAGACTAGCAATAGGCAAACTAATAGGAGTGGGCTGAGGAATACGTGTTCATTCTGCCCTGAGAGCAGCAATATTCCCACAGAGGTTCTTGTCTTTGAGGAAACAGATATTAGCGCGTAAGACCATCTCAACATGTACAGCACATTTTTTACACAAAATTGTTGTAAGGGCAATATGGAAGCAATGCACAATCTAACTAAAACGAGTAAATAGTCATCAACCCAGCAGACAAAGGGGGGGGGGTTAGTTGTATGGGGTGGCGCATTTTATGATCAAGAGGTAATGGAGCAACTTAAGAACTCTACTCACCACCGTGTCATGCACGAAGATAACTCTAAAATTAGATCTCACCTCTCAAGAGCTAAAAAAAAAGGGTGGATCGTTAAAAAAGTATTTCTTAACAGATAAGTTGGTGGGACTTTACCTACATATGTCATGCTGTAGATACATAAGAAACAAATACCCCGCTCCCCCGGGACTCCTATCTCTGCATGTGGCTCAATACTAGAACAATTGACCCTGTATGTATACATTTTTCACAGACAAGTGGAAGGCTTAACTTTGATTAAACCAAACAGATGTTAGTGACCTTAGATATTGAGGCACTTTAAATAAACATCCCTCAAGCTGAGGCACTTAATGTCATACAGGATACTTGAGGATACTTGAGATACACGGCCTAAACCACATGCTATTCCAATTAGGCCTGGGTGGATTTTGCGAAGTTACTGAAAAACTCAGCAGGATTGCGGGATGTTCAGCAACTTGGTAAATTGACCCAAGATGCAATCTTTGCTCATTAAATATTTCACATAGTCAATAAGAGCTATCTATACCACCTTTTGCCAATAGATGGTGCAATTGTGCTAAAAAGGAATCAGAAATAAATTATTCTTAAAAGCGATAGTCTGCATATTTTCCTCATCAAAATTACATGACTAAAGTCATCATGTCATTGTTTACTAACCTGATTGCACCTTTTACATATTTGCATCTGTATATGCCTCAAAGTCATTTGTTATGAAAACAAACAGGGAAGGGACTCGCAGGGAGTTGGAGGGCCAGCTTGTTAAACCACCACAGCTTCCTTAGCCAAAGAACAAATGTCAAGCCAATGGCGTGCCAACAATGAGCTGCCAATCACGCAAGGCTGGCATTCATGTTGACTTGCTAAATCATGTAAAGAGGCATGCTTTACTAAAAAGGGCCTGTAAACATGGCACAGAGTAATATTATCCCAATAGCTCTGTAAGAGCAGTCTATGAAACAAACCTTCTGGAAGTACAAACATTCACCACTTTCCCTGCATTGCACCCGATAGAACTGAACGATTCACAGCATAACACACAAAGGGTCTATGTACAAGCCCCTATCACCACAGGAATGTCACTTTTTGTGATGGTACTGTAGCGATAGGGGCTTTGCCTTATTTAAAAGGCAGCATTAAGCCACCTAACATCACTTAACACTGCTTTGTAAATAAGGTCCCCATTCTTAGTGTGAAAGGGGAGGGCAATGGGTTTTGCGGTGGGCGTTTCACAGCAACGCCCATTGATTCTGACACCGCCTCCTACACACAAGGGAGGCTTAAATAGAAGACAGAGCCAGAATTAAAACCAGGGAAAACCTGTTCTTAAACTGGTGAAGCGAGGAGAAATTATTTAGTTTCTCCCGATTTTTTCTGTTTTCATGTGCAGAAATGGCCACAACTTGTATATGAGGTTTCTCCAATTCAGAATTGTGTGTGACTGTGTGCCACAACGTTTGCAGCATGCACAAGCTGCTTGTGTGCAAATAGTGCGCTCACAGGTGCAAACCCCAAATACGTTGTGGTTATCCACAGCAGAGCCAGACTCCTACATAGCCTTCTCTGCCATCCTGCTGCATGCTGAGAAGAAGCCTCCACTGTCCGCTCTGTGAGAGGCCGGCACTAGGCCTTGCCCGTGATACTCAGCAACACAATAATGCACGTAGACACGGCCAGTGTGGGTTAGCCGGAAAGACCCCGAGCGGTCTTACGCTTTCTTTATTTATACCCCGGCGCGAGCCCGCCCCGGTGTATGCGTGGATGCGTGAAAAGTGGCAACAAAGTATGAGAGAGTCCGGGTGGCTCTCTACATCCCTCCTTCAATTTAGTCTGTCCCTTCAACCCAGCCTGTGTTTCAAGGCGATGTCCATGCAAAGTCTCTGAACCTTTGGCTGGGTCCCGGGTTAGGCCGTAGGTTGTATCTTTGACTGCGGGTGCACGGGGATGTCAATACCCCGGCCAGGGTTGCATCCAGACTTTCATCTCTGCCATCCACGCGGGGTCTATTGGGGGTGTTCCTTTTATCTCGGCTTGCCGCCAGTGGCGGGTTTCCTCGATCTTGCGTAGCCTCCGCCGATCCAGAGTGGGATGTTTCCAGATCCGGACCCACCCAGTCCTCTGCATCGTGTTCTTCAGCCGTTCTTAGGCTTCAGCGGGTCCATTCACTTTCTTGAAACACGACACGTTGCGGGTAACCACCTGTTCACCCCGTCGGGCGGTGACCATGGTGCCCCGAACTTCATCCACCGTCCATACCTCTGGCTCATACGGAGTTCTAAACTTCCATCCCGGGTGTCGATTTTGGACCACGACGGAGTCACCCACTAGTATACTCGGTTCTTGGGCATGTCTTGCCTCACTTGCTCTTCGATTCGTCTCTCTCCTCCATGCCTGAATCGCTTCCTCATTCCTGCCTTCCGGTATCCAGGTGCGGTCCGTCGGGATGCTGTCACGAAGCGCTCTATGGAATAAGATGTGTGCTGGGGCGCACTTCCTGGTGCTATGTGGCGTTTGCCGATAGGCTCCCAGGAATTGATCAAGGGCAATTTCAGGATCTTCTCTACTGTCCACCGCAATTCTCAGAGCTCGATTGAGGGTCCTCATTAGTCTTTCCACTTCCCCGTTCGCCTGGGGCCATAGCGGGGTGATTTTCCGGTGTGTGATTTGGAGGTTCTGGAGATAGTTTTGAAATTCCCTGCCCTGAAAGGGTGGCCCATTGTCTGACTTGATTTCCTCGGGGAACCCCATAATAGCAAATATGCGATTTAGGGCCTTCTTGACGTGGGGAAACGCCGTGGACGATATCACTTCCACAATCGGGAACTTGGAGAACGAGTCCACTAGGACGAGCGTGTGTCGGCCATCTGGGAAGCTCCCGAAGTCAATGCTGAGGTGGGTCCACAGGGTCTGGGGTGCTTCCTCCGTTCTCAACGGCGCTGGTGCGGGATCGCTGCCGGTAATGGTGCAGGCGTGACATGATCGCACCATCTCATCTACCCTGCTGTCCATGGCTGGGAACCAAACCTTGCTTCTCAGGCGCGCTTTTGTTTTGGCCATCCCCTGATGGCCCACATGTGCGAGCTCCAGGATTCTGGTCTGGAGGGCTTCGGGTATTACGATTAGATGCCCACGGAGGATGATTCCTTCGTCCCCCACACTCAGTTCATTCCTAATTTGCCATAGTTGTTGGCGTGTGTGACTAACTTCTGCTCTCAGGCTTTGTGCCCCATCCAGGAAGTGTGCCCATCTGTTTCCTTCTAGGGCGTGCCGGACTCTGGATAGCGTTTCATCCTGTGCAGTTGCCTCTCCGATTTTGGTCAGTGTCATCGTCTCTGGACACGCGGCATGCGAAATCATGTGGATGAACGCCTCAGCTCCAGTTCCGTCTTCTAGCGGGCGAATTGGGCTGGTAACATCTGGGTGTCGGGAGATGTAGTCGGCGGGGTTGTGTGCTCCGGGTCGATAGACGATCTTGAAGTTGTATCCTTGCAGTTGGACAGCCCAGCGGTCTATCCAAGGGGGTGCAAGCCTGGCCGATCCCGCAAAGAGAGGCAGTAGAGGTTTATGGTCCGTCACTACACTGAATTCCTGACCGCACAGATATAAGTGGAAATGCCGGCACGCCGACTTTATCGCGAGGGCTTCGCGCTCGATTTGTGCGTATCGGGTTTCAGTGTCTGACAGAGCTTTGCTGGCATAAGCCACTGGCTTCCACACTTCCGGTCCGTGTTCTTGCAGGAGTACCGCTCCCAATCCTACCGGCCTGGCGTCAACTATTAGCTCGGTTTTCCAGCGAGGTTGGAAGTAGGCCATCATGGCTGTGTCGAGGAGGCTTGCCTTTATGTCTTGAAATGCCTTGTTGGCCGCTACTGTCTACTCCCACTTGTGATCTTGTCTCGTGAGCGGTCTGAGGGGTTCCGCTAGAGCGGCCAAGTTCGGGATGAAGCGGACACAGTAAGTGGCCATGCCTAGGAAGCTCCGCACTTCAGTGGGGTTCCGTGGAGTGCTGGCGGCCTTGATTGCTTCGGCTTTCTTGGGATCGACCCTCAGGCCCTCTCTTGTGAAGGTGTATCCAAAGAAATCTATGGACTCTTGGTAGAAAGAGCATTTCGATTGATGTAGGGTAAGGCCGCTGTCTACTAGTCTCTTTAGGGTTGCCCTCTGGTGTGCATGGTGTTCCTCGAGGGTCGTAGAATAGACCAGGATGTCATCGCTTAAGTTAATCACTCCATTCAGCCCCGACAGCACTTCACGTATGGCATTTTGAAATACCTCCGCGGCCGAGGACACCCCGAAACTCAGTCGTTTGTACCGACGTAATCCGACGTGGGTAGAGAACGTGGTGATGTATCGGCTCGCGGGCTCTAATTTGAGTTGGTGGTATCCCGAGTTGAGGTCTAATTTCGAGAACACTTGGCCCCGTTCAGGTCGGCCACTATATCGTCCATAGTTGGAGTGATATGTCGCTCCCTCTTTAAGGCGACGTTGGGTAGCCTCATGTCTACACACAATCTGATGGCACCGGGTTGTTTTGGCTTAGGTGCGACTACCAACAGGGACACCCATGGTGTCGGGCCCGACACCTTCTCTATTACCCCTAGGTCTTCCAGCTTCTGGAGTTCTGCTTCCACCTGCGGTCTCAAATTGAAGGGTACCCGCCTATGCCTCAGAGCAACAGGCCGCACTGACGCGTCAATGTGAAGCTTGACTTTCTTTCCTTTCAGTTTCCCCAGGCCGCGAAATAGTTCCGGGAACTCCTTCAGCAGAGTGTCTGCATGTGCTTGGTATACCTGGTTTGCGAAGAATACCAGTCCTAATTCTGCTGCAGTGTGGCAACTCAGTAGAGTGCCCTTCTTCCCTTCAGTGATGTGGAAACGGGTCTTGGTGGAGTACTCCCCATTCACAACTGTTGTCTCTATTACTCCTCTCAGTGGGAGCGGGTCCGTCCCCCGTGGGTGTATATCTGAGCATTGGAGGCCGCGAGAGGGGGTTTTGGCATCATCTTGTCATATTGGTCCGAGTCCATGACATTCACTGATGCTCCTGTGTCTATGAGAGCTTTCACTTCAGTGCCTTCTATGGAGACGGAGCACATGGGAGGCGGCCTCTTCCGCGTTGACACCCTGCTGACATAAGAGATGACGTACACTTCGTCATCACTGTCATCTTCATACCTCGGTTGTCTCTCCTGTGCTTGGTTGTCCGGGGGATACGGCTCCGGGTCTATTGATAGTTGTCGGACTCGTCGTGTTGTGTTTGTGGACTTCGGGCCTGCTGGCCGATACCGCCCGCCGCGGCATATACTGCAAAATGATTCATCCGACCACACTTCAGGCATGTCTTTCCTTTTGCCCCGCAGGTTGCAGTCGTGGGGTGATCTTCGCCGCAGTAGTCGCACTGATTTCCTCGAGTGTTTGCGGCACGCTGGCGATTCCCTGGAGGTCTTTTTTGGATCGCATCGACCTTTTCTTCTTTGATCGTCAGCTGTGTTTGGGCCTGGTTTGGTGCTGCCACAGGTGTTCTCAGGGCCACATCCATTTCCTCCGCTATTTCGTCAGAGAGTTCGTGGGAGCGTACTAGAACCAAGATTTCATCTAGCGAGATTCCGGGTTGTCGGAATATGAGCTTTCTCAGTAGTTTGGACCGACACCCCACTATGATTTGGTCTCTAATCTCTTCTCTCGTGTTGGTGAAAGGACATGAGTGCGCCAGCCGGCGCAGCCTTGCGTGGAACATGTCCACCGATTCCGAGTCCGTCTGCCAAGCTCTCTTAAATTTAAATTTTTCGAAGTCGTGGTTGAGTTGTGGGTCAAAATGTGCGTCAAGCGCAGCGACCGCTGCGTCGTAGTCATCTTCCTGCCCCGTGTTGGGGAGTGTCTCAAATAGATCATATATTTCAGGCCCTCCATATAGGATGAGGAGCAACCTCTTGACCGTCCCATCGTTTTCCCTAGTGCCTTTGAAGTAGAGGTTGAGCCTTCCTACCCAAGCCTTCCACCTCGACGCGGCTGTAGCTGGATCCGCCGCCTCGCTAAATGGGGGAATAGGAGCGGCGCCGACATGTAAGTGGCTGGGTGGCGCCAGTGCGGCCGCGGCAGCTTGATTCTGGGCAGGTGCTTGAACTTGGGCAGGAGGCGGTGGCGCGGGTGGCGCGGCTTGGTTTTGGCCGCCTCCCGATTGACCAGCTCCCGTGCTGTGACATACATGATTGCGCCTCTCCTCCTCTGCAAGCTTCTCGGGGCTACTCGGGCAGCTGGGGCGTGCTGGGCTGGCTTCTCCGCACGTGACTTTGTGCTCACTGACTATGTTCTGCAGCTGTTCATGCGGGCCCCTCCTCCACGTCTGGTGCTTCTCTGTTCACCCACCAGGATTCGGGAAGGTTGGACGTGACCATGTGCTGTGTGGGGCTGTGAGGTTGTTCTCAGTGTCCTGTGGGGAAGATGTCCCCTGAGTCGCAGTGCAGCACTGTATTGGTGTGGGCCAATGTTTTATGGGCTCACCGCCCTTCTGCCTGCAAATGGGCTTCAGCTGCTGTCCCTGTCAGGATCCACACGCTCGCGGGGACTGCGAGGTGAACAGGGTTGCCTCGCCTCGCCGGGGGAGCTGCGACGTGCTTCGCGTCAGGGCACCCCTCCCTCTGGGGCACGGCTGTGTAGCCGGATCGTACCGCTGTTGGGCGCGCACGTGTCTTCGCGCTGTCAGGGCGCACCACAGGATCAGGAGCGTGGCCTGGAGCGCGCGCGCGTGGGCACAAGCGCAAGACTCACCCCAACGCTCCACAGGGCCTGGCGAGTCCCGCCAGCCGAAAGCGCTCCCAACGGGAAGGCGCATGGGCGGGTCTCGAGCCTGGGCGCGGGAGGGCCAACGGACCTCACAGCAGGTACGAGCGTTGCAAAGGGACTTCTGGCAACGTGCCACACCACGGCAGGCAGGGCAGCGAGCAGGCAGGCGTGGATTCAGACCGCCTCGTCGCCAATGTGAGAGGCCGGCACTAGGCCTTGCACGTGATACTCAGCAACACAATAATGCACGTAGACACGGCCAGTGTGGGTTAGCCGGAAAGACCCCGAGCGTTCTTCCGCTTTCTTTATTTATACCCCAACGCGAGCCCGCCCCGGGGTGTGCGTGGGTGCGTGAAAAGTGGCAACAAAGTATGAGAGAGTCCGGGTGGCTCTCTACACTCTCCAGCTCTGATTACCTTTGGAAGTTTTGCTAATGGCAAGAACTGCCCAAGTCATGCTGCGCTGAGGAAGAGCCTGCCCCAAGGAGATCATGGTCAGGAAAAATGGGTAAGGAAAAATGAAGGACAGTGCCGCTAAACTCTGCTCTGCAGTGGATGGTGGAGCTTTTGCAAAACGTTATGCTCCAAGCTGAGCAAGGAGTCGTACAAACTCTGCAAACTATACTAGATGAGCAGAGTCAACCGCCCACTCCTAATGCTAACAGGATTCCTGTTTGCATTAGCTGCTCTTTTTGTGGAGAATGACTTTTTTGCTTTTAAAGATAACCTGTATTTACAGGTCAGAGGAGTAGCAATGGGATGTAGGTTTGCACCTCAGGGGGCCAACCTTGTCATGTCATATTTTGAAAGCAAATGGGTATATACCAACGAGAACCCAACTGAGACAGATATCACACACTGGTTTTGATTCTTCGACGATGTATTTGGTCGCTGGAAAGGTGACATAAAAACCTTGGAGAGATTTCCTCAATGGTTTCATACACTCCCACAAGATCTGAAGTGCAGTATTTCTGGTGACAATAAAAAGATCAATTTTCTGGACCTTTGGAGCTTAAATAAAGAGGGACACATTGAAGTCAGTCTATACACCAAACCAACGGACCAGAACACTTCATTGCATTTCTCAAGTGGCCTTCCAAGTACTTTAAAAGAAAATTTGCCTCTAAAGACAATTTCTTTGGATCCGGAAGAATTGTGCACAGAAAAATTACTATTTTGATAATGGCAAAACCTTGATTCTTAAGCTGGGTAGTTAATAGAGGGTATCACAAGAAACTCATCAAAGCTGCATCCAAAAAGGCATGATTTACACCTAGGATAACACTTCTTACCCCCAAAGCGTGTGAAGACACTAACACCTCATATGTGTTCTTACATATAAAACAAAAAAGAAACTGGAAAGTCCTGTGCCCCTTGGAGATTCTCAACTCTCTGTTTTCCTTTAGGAAAGGTAACACTCTGCCTAATCATCAAGTAAAAGCTGCACATGCCACAGAAAGGAAAAGTGATTTGTGTGAAATGGTAGGCATGCCACCAATCACTGGCAACTTTAAGTGTAAGAACTGCGCTGCTTGCCACTTAACAAACAACTCTAAATCCATTTTGATCAATGGGAAAACACATCAACAGTTGGCATTTTCAAATTGCAACACAAAAATAGTTGTGCACTTCATACAATGTCCTTGTGATTACACATACAAAGGGAAAACTACTGAAACAGTGAAGGCTAGGGTACTGCAACACAGTTCTAGAATTAGGTGTACAGTGACTGAAGCGCCCCTTGTTGAACACTGGTTGGTACTTTTTGTAGTTAAAAAAAACATAAAGTACTTGTCCTTGAGACCATGTTAAATAGGACAGACAGAAGCAAAATTAATTGAGAAATATGGTACTGCAGAAAGAGGTCTCTATGATCTAGATGAGATGTGGGCCTTCTTTTTAGACACATTTCAATAGAGTTTTGCTTAAATATGCCATACGTATTCTGCATTGGATGTCATGACAAACTTCAACGTTGACATTGTACATTATGTGGTTATGATATGTTTTACCCTCTTCTACCTCGTTACTGACAGAATTGCTTTGCCAGTATTATTTTGTTTGTCCATCCATTATTCTCATGTGTAAATATTGCAGTATTCTAAGGCTATGATTGATGCAACTTTTTTCATAACTGTGTATAGAGGCAGACAAGTTGGAATCAAGCAGTGCCAACATATAGACAATGATGGCTGATGATATACTGATTTAATTTTGGAAAAGGTGATGGACAGAGTTTCTGAATGATGCAGAATACTCCTACCCAGTCAAGAGATCAGGGCTTGATCCATCATCGTTTTTTAGCTCACTGCACCATCCCAGCTCAGAACCTGGCTATATGCAAATTAGTCTGTTCCTGTCTCAGTGCATGATGGGAACAGGGCAAACTAAACTACCAAGCCAATTCTTATACTGGGAAGGAGACAAGCTTCCGGGGACCGGTTTCTGGCATTTCAGCCGTCGTCGGCCCGGCTTGCTTGAATCCTGATGGTGCAATGAGCTAGGGACTCACGTCTGAGTATACCCTCCCACACTTAGTGTGGATAAAATCAATTTTGGAAAAGGTGATGGACAGAGTTTCTGAATGATGCAGAATACTCCTACCCAGTCAAGAGATCAGGGCTTGATCCATCACCGTTTTTTAGCTCACTGCACCATCCCAGCTCAGAACCTGGCTATATGCAAATTAGTCTGTTCCTGTCCCAGTGCATTATGGGAACAGGGCAAGCCAAACTACCAAGCCAATTCTTATACTGGGAAGAAGACAAGCTTCCGGGGACCGGTTTTTGGCATTTCAGCCATCGTCGGCCCGGCTTGCTTGAATCCTGATGGTGCAATGAGCTAGGGACTCACGTCTGAGTATACCCTCCCACACTTAGTGTGGATAAAATCAATTTTGGAAAAGGTGATGGACAGAGTTTCTGAATGATGCAAAATACTCCTACCCAGTCAAGAGATCAGGGCTTGATCCATCACCGTTTTTTAGCTCACTGCACTATCCCAGCTCAGAACCTGGCTATATGCAAATTAGTCTGTTCCTGTCCCAGTGCATGATGGGAACAGGGCAAACAAAACTACCAAGCCAATTCTTATACTGGGAAGGAGACAAGCTTCCGGGGACCGGTTTCTGGCATTTCAGCCGTCGTCGGCCCGGCTTGCTTGAATCCTGATATACTGATGCCTACTATGTATGGAAATTACATGCTCCATTAGTACTGATTTTTTTGGAATGTATTTGTTTGTCCACTTTATTTACTATTTGTGTTGAGATCCCTCTCCACTTCAAAATGGCCACCCGTTTTTCTCTAATTTAGTTGCCTTTAATTTTGTTCAATCTGACACTACTGTCGTCTGACGCCCATGCCCCCCTACACTTTGGTGGCTGATAAGGGCCATTAAACTACCCTATTTTGTCATTGAACAGTTCCTCTGCTAAGATCTAGAACTTTTTGGGATATGCACCTGATCGAACAGACTAGTCCATTCCAATATGGCTGTCAGGGTCATAAACAAAAGAAGACCTCTATAAGAGATGGTGGAGCATCAGGTTCCAGAAAAACTTGATGATGCGATATAAATATACCCATAAGGTTTTGAGCATCCTTCAGGCTCAAATTTACTATATTGCACAGATAAGCCTGGTATAGTATTCCCTTTGTCCACTCCAGGCGCAAATTTACCATGTTTGCCAAGATAAGCCTGCTATAGTGTTCCCTTTGTCCTTACTTTTAAGCACTGTGCCAGAGCCTAGTACCTCATGGACGTAACGAGCCAATGAGCCTTCTTTAGAAAGGATTTTAATACAGACCCATTTGTCTCTTTTCTGCCATGTACCATTAGAGACATATTGATCCACTGGGCTGAGATTTCTTTGCTACATACTGTGCACTCTTCAGAGGAGTTGTAAGTAGCCCCAAGTTGTCACACGGTATTTCTAATTCAGTTTGGTGACTACTGCCCGATATTTCCTACACTATTGCAAGCACACTACATGGGTGTCTGTGACATGCTTTTTACTCTTGTATGTTATTCCACTTTGGCAAAGTGGTTGTTTATTGCCAACTAGAACTTTTTGAGTGGCTTAACAGAAGGGCAAAATTCCACGACAAACACGGGGGAAGTAATGGTGACAGCGTTACTGGCTGCATGAATTTGGAGTTGGAATTCTGCGCTCCACTTTCTAGTACTTACCAATCAAGAATTTGCCCTTGCTAGCAACTTTACCTGAAATTAACCACAGCCGGGACGGAAGTAAAACCGTCGGAGAGCATTTTTCGACCTTTTTGATAAGCTGCCCTTTAGAGCCCTGACGAAACACGTGTTGGCTGGGCACCTGGAATACATCTAAACCGAAAGAATACTTCTATCAACATCTTGTATTGGGTTTTGTTCTGTGGTTGTTACAATTACGTACAGTACTCAGACTGTCAACAAACTAACCTGTGCACAGATCCTCTGTATTTACTGTGTGTGGACTACAGTCCTTTTGGGAGGTTGTGGGTTGTCCTCCTTTCTGTAGCACCGTTTGAAGAATTGTTTTCCAAGAATTTACGTTAAACTGTGGAGGCGCCATCACTTATCACAACACGAATAACCCTTCCTTTGTTTTCAGTAGGGCAAAATGAGTTTATGTGGGCTAAAACTTTGCACATTGGTGTTCGTTTTTTTAACAGATACCTTTTATAATTGGTTGGTTCTACATGGAATAGTCCTGAGACACTTTCACATCTTTTTATCTGTTGGGGTGCACCTTTGCATAACTTGCACCCGATGTTTAATTACAGACTTTGTATAGTTCTCTACAGACACTTCATTGTTCTCAGAAGGCCTAAATATGATAGGACCAAAACGCTTCATGCATCAAATCCTTTATTGGAGTTCTTGAAAAATCGAATTTTCGCAGAATTTAGGCTGGGCACATAATAAAAGTGTACGAACTAGTTTGTCCGTAATGAATGTCGACCCCATTGTAAATTTGGACTGTAGATTGATTTTGTAAAGACAGGCACTTAAATCCCAACAAATGGAAGACAGATGTCTGATGTTCAGATTTTAAATTGCCTGTTCATAAACATACAATGGAGATAATATTTTGTGATTATGTAGTTGTGAAAAATGTGTTGACATGTATGAGTCATTGTATATATATGTGAATATGTCAATAAGTGTAGTGTTTTGAGATATGAGCACAGAGTGTGCCAATTGTTGTGCTTGTAGTAAAATATGTATTTGGTAACATAAATAAGTTTAACCAGTGATCAATTTGCATTATCACTGCGATGACTTGAGCTGCATAATCAGTCTACACACTATACCATTTTGAGTTTGATCTAGTTCACTAATAGCTGGTACTGGTGCTTCTTGGAGACTATTGACTGCATGGCACTGGGGACGTTTTCTCCTCTTCTCATCTCTTCCTCCTCTTCTCCTCTTCTCATGTCATTCGCATCCCTCTTCTTATTCAATTCTCAGATCCATATATTTTGATTGCATTTTAATATACATATTGTTACATCCTTGATAAACTCATAATGATGAAAGACATTTTTTCTGTTATTCTTCCCGTTGTGACTACTTTAGACAACTTGAAAATTAACATCTGGCTGTCAATTTGGAATTGTTGACCTTCTTAAAAGAAACTCAATACAGATCATTTGCCAGTGCCATATGATCAGAAGTATGTTCATCCACTCTACCTGTTTTAATACTTTACACAGCAGCTTCACGCATGAATTTTATTTTGCTTAAATATATTTTACCAATGACTACTAAACAACAGCGTAAGCACAGGTTTCACTTTATGGTTGTGGGAATAAAATAGGATCTCCGGGTCTAACTGCTTACTTTCTTTTGTTCATATTTTAGTTACTGAGTAAATAGAATATATTCAAAAAATCACAGCAGATCTATGATGATTTTACAGATAGCTTATTAAAGATATTGGACAGTTTAAACACATTTACTTTACTTATAATAACCACAGACTCGGGAAAAGTTGTAAAAACCTTATCTATGAGAGATTTTCTGAGTCAAATGAAAAGGGCCACAATCTCATGACCATAAATTTTACAAGCAAAAATATACCCAGCAGGACATAAAGTTTGTAAGAAATCACAGTAACTCCTTTAAACATTGGTACCTGGGAAGGGTGAGAAATGGAAATAGCACAAGGACATTCTACATAGATTATATTTACCCAGAATGCAATCCAGGCCACGGGCTGGGGCAAATTTCAGACCAGGACCAGGCTCCCGACTAATCAGGTGCCCACAGGAAAAGACAGGTGCAGATCAGGACAGGTGACCTAATTTAAGTGCAACGCCAGCGTCACACCCCTCTCTCTAGGAAAAGTCAATTAGTACACCAATTGGGTAATCAATTCTTCTGACAGAGTGCTCCGCCAGCACCTCTGCTCTTGATCACCTATTGAGTGCATTGGGTCAGTGACAGGTCAGCTATTCGGACAAGTCGGACAATTTCTCTAACTGAGCCTTCCTTAGGTATATCATTTTGAGGGCAATGTACCACCCCTAAATTTTGCAAATCTATGTGTCCCCTTCAGTGATTTGTTGAAAAGACAAGGAGAGGTCATCACACCATACTAAGCTGATGTAACTTCAATTCAAATTATATTGATTGAATCCACACCCACACCCACAATTTTATTTTCCTATGATTTTATTCTGCCCAGCAATATTGGTACGCATTTTGAATACATTGTATTTGCTAGCTTCCTTTCTAGAGGTCAGATGAGCAGGTTCCCAGGCACACCGTGGGTAAGAAGTGCGTTGGCAGGGGTTCAATGCCAGTGCTTCAGCAAATTCAGAGTCAGAGTACGCATGTGCAGAATCATCCAAGATGGAAGATGTGTCAAGTGATCAGGCCCAAAGTACGAGCTAGTAGCAAAATCAAAAAGAAACATTTTAGAATACAGAAATAAATGAATGGACTGTATACCACTTATCTCTACTCTATCCCCATTACTTTATTTTAAGTTGAGCATTAATGATTAAGCAGAACGAGCAAGTTTAGTGCAAGCTACAGCATGAGCATTAGCATGTGAAATTTAAAGCAGACATTTCTAGCATTGGTAAGCTGAATCAAAGTTGTCCCACCATGCAGAGAGGTGCGCCATGCCACGTAGATGTGATAGGCGCATGCGCAGAAGGTTTCATGCATTTTCGGCAGCCATTTTAATGCATTAGAGTTACTGTTAGTAAAAGCACATTGAAAAGCTTCCCCTAGATACGAGAAATGTGGTGAAATGTAAATATTAGTAAACAAAACATGTTGATTAATATTTTATAAGTTATTTAGAGAGGGCTGAATACGAGCAAGTTTTGGAATATGTGAAACCTTGCTCCATCAACACCACACCAGGTTGTCGTTTAAACCAAGTCTCTTTATCTACTTTCCTTAGTACGGGCAAGTAACACTTCTTATATACTAGGCATATAGAGTAATCCTCCCTCAAACATCAATCACATCAAAATTAACTCTTTCAGTATTCAGGGACATCATAGGCAACATCTCTTCTGCAACAGTAATACAGATAACCTCCCCACTGTACTTCCGCAGTGGGGAAACACTTTGGGAACATGAAGAAAGCATCAAAACATTTCCTAGGCCTTAGTATCATATAAGCATCAGGCACAACATTTCCTATGTATGGGCACTCTAAACAGAACATAGAACAAGGGCTACTTCAGGGTACAAAACGTCATCAACCAGGGCAGTCCTATGCCAAGTCCAGCATTACTCCGGGAACTTTTGTGCTTACTTTAGGCCCCAGGGCCTGACAGGACCAAAAGAGGGTTAAATGGGGCCTTCAGGGCCCGGTTGCATTCTCCTGAGGGGAGGGGCGGTCACGGCGCTGCCACTCTGACTCGATGTGGCTCCATGGCAGAACTGCTCTCCCACCAGCCTGTTACCTGGTGCTCTAGGCTCTGTCAGGCCCACGCTGCTCGTGCCTCCACCCCGGGTCTTCACACACTATCAGCCAGCCCGGGAGAGGCAAGTGGGCTCCCACTCTTCTCGGAGCCCCCTCGCTGAGGCCTGGACCGGCCTCGAGCTTCCCAGCCTCACAGCCAATCGAAGTGCATCCCTCTGGGGCGGGCCACCTCGTCCAATGGCAGCATGGATTTCAGGGGGCACAGCCAATGATGCGGCCGGCGCCCCAGTCATGAGACGTCGCCCTTGCTGCCTTCTCTGGCCCAGGGCGGCCTTCCCCGCTACAGCAGCGGCCCTCCCTAGGCTTCGAGGGCCATCGGGAAGACTTCGGGGCAAGAGGTGCTTCTTCTTACGTGGCGCCGGGGCCTTTGTGGTGATTTTCGGGCCTAAGGCGCGTTTAGTAGCAGCGCCCCAACCAAAGGCACACCCGAGCTCCAGGCACAGGCAGCGCCTCAGATTTCATGGCGAATGAGCAATTAGCGCTCCCACCAGCACAGCGCTAATCCACAGGTACCGGGGCTGCGGCGGTGACTAGGGGCCTGCAGCGCAATGATGCACACAGCGCTTAAGAGTCATAACATGCAGGGGGGTACAGCAGCAGTTCCTTCAAGTCCTGGGCTGCAGGGGTTATGTAGGCAATTAGCGCTTTAAGGACACAGCGCTTAAAGTGGAGAGCAGCAGTTTATTACAGTCTAGCGCTTGGATTTCACAGCCCGCAGGGGGGGAACAGTTCTACCAAGATAGCGCTTGGTTAGCACAGCGCTTATTACCTCATGATCCCCATCAGCAGTGCTCACAGCATGCATTCAACTCCTTTAACATTGCGCTTAGTTGGCACAGCGCTTATCTTGGGGGAAAAATAGACGCCTGAGAGACCTACTGTTACCCTTATGTACCTATTGACAGATCCCATCGAACACTCATCGACCCACTCACTGGCACACTCAAAAACTCATAAATGTACTTATAGATTAATTTAGAGTCTGATGTACCCAGTTTACTGTAAACAATCTCTTATATAGTTATACATATTGAATGTGCTGGTTTCTATTGAATGTCTGCTTTTGTTTTGTGTATTTGCATTATTTTCACACATTTTTTATGCTTTTTTAAAATAAATTCTTGAAAGAAAATGGACAACATTTTGGGGTATTAGGGTGGCTCTTCACATAAGGCAGGACAAGAGGTTCAAGCTGCTGAGAACACCTTGTTACTTTCATCACTTCTGTAGCTCCCATGCATATCAAAATGTAAGTTGTTGTAGATAGAGCCAATGTTTTTGTCACTGAGAAATGCAGAAACAGTTTTATGGCTGTGTCAATCTGTGGACAGAGTTGATTTGACTACTTTCAATTCTACATTTGACATATGGTCCTCCCTGAGCTCCACTCTCTTCAACATCTGCATAGCCCCTCTTGTGACCATCGTCAGGAACTGCGGACTCAGCATCATCTCCAATGTCGACTACAGCCAACAGATCCTCTCCCTCCTCAATGAACCAAGCACTGCCAGAAACAATTTCCAGGAATGAAGGCCGTCGCTACCTGAATAAAGAGCAGCTACTTCAAACTGAATTCAGACAAAACTGAATTCCTCATCCTTAGACGTTGAGCATGGAATGATTCCTGGTGGCTCTGCATTCTGGGACCCTCATCCACCCCCACAGACTAAGCACAAAACGTCAGCACTATACTGGACTCCACACTCGCAATGAACCTTCTGATCAACGCCGTCAACTCATCATGATTCCAAATGGTCTGCCTGCTTCGAAAGACATTCAGATGGATCCCCACTGAACCAAAATAAGTCACTCATGCACTCTTCAGCAGGAGACTCGACTACGACAAAGAACTCTAAGCTGGTGTCACCCAGAAACTCCTCAGAAAACTTCAGAATGTTCAAAATACTGCAGCTAGTCTGGTTCTCGACATCTCTCACCCCAGCAACATCTCTGTTCACCTCTGAGAACTCCACTGGCTCCCAGTCAATAAATGGATAACCTTCCAGCTCCTCACGTGGCAAAGGACCAGAATACCTAAACCACCATCTCTTATTCAATGTCCCCACAAGACACCTCAACTCCACCCAGATGGCCCTGGCCACCGTCCCCCACTTCCACAAAACAAGAACTGAGAAAGAGCCTTCTCCTACTTTACCACCAAGAACTGGAATAGCCGCACTTTACAAACCTTGTTTGATTGATTGGTCGATGTTGGAGAACACCAAGCCACTGTGAGGGAAAAGTGTAATTAATTGTACAAATGTATTCTTCATTAGGAGTTCCAGTAATACCGTAGTCAGTGCACTTAGGTCATTGCCACCACATTGCACAATCATGAGGTCAGGGGGTTGGTAGTCCACAATGCTTTCAACCAAAGGTAGCAATTGATGCCACTTTAACCATCTCAGACCAGTCCAACTAATGTCCACATTAGGCAAACCCAAGTCCCTGTCAATGCCATTCTTTCTAGCAGAACCTCAAGTCCAAAATACGTAGCTGTGGCCCACAATCCACATTCTGACCATTTTGAAGTAAACCAGCAGTAGCACACAGGAGGAGGCACGAGCAGAATGAAACAGTTTTCAATATGAAAGGCAGCTGAAATGGAGGTGATGTCCTGGTTTTGAGAATAACACATATTTCCTTGGATGGTGTAAGGATGCAGGTTAATAAAATTAGGTCTGTGATTAGCCCTGGTAAAAATTATAAAAAGGTATTACATACTTGGTTAGGTGTTTAATTGTGTATAGTCAACCACACCTGCTGCTGATTTTGTAACTAGTATGGTCCTTCTCGAATGTGCTGCAAACTTGTGATCTACTGATACTAGTGGATTGCTATTGAGCTAAGAGAGTGTAAAGGAAATGGTGTTAAAGCGACAGTTGTCTGTTTTTAATCACAGCTGTTTAGACTAATTGTTGAAGAATGAGGGTTGTTTCCTACTAAAGGCTTTCTTATAAAGTGCATTGTAGTTTTTTTATTTCAACATGTTTTATCAGAGTTTTGCATATAGAAAATAAAAACTAAAATCCAAGAAAAATATGAGAATAGAAAATACAAAGGAAACATACCTGCATAAATTGCCTGGCAAAGCTTGAAAATACAAAAGGGGCAGAAATAAATTATACATACATTTACATAGTACATTGTGTAATAGTCAGAGAAGACTGTAGTAAAGTTCATGCTCCCAAAAGACTATAGCAACTTCTGGAGAAAGAGCTGCATATCACCTGTAAGGATTACAGATGTTAGATATAACATTACCTAAAACAGAATGCACAGATCAGGGTTTACTTCCATCAAACTATCACAGGATCCTTTAGAAGAAAAGAACGGAAATCCGCTGTGTGTTCATAGGTATTGAGTAGTGTCAAGTTTACTCCATAACTGGCTATGTTGTGTTTTCCAGGGGGAGTGTTGTAAGCAATGTTACCAGTGTCCCTTACATTTTTAATCCAGTACAGCCAGGATTTAAGGTAGGTGGATGCAGTGTCTTTCCAATTGGAAAGAATGGATTTACAAGCTGCTATTAATACACTGTTTAATACTAATGTGCTGAGATTTTAGGCGGGGTCGAGAAAACCCATAACCATCAAATGGAACTCCTGTTTAATCCAGGAAACCAAATAATGAGGAGATAACCCAAAAGACTTAGTCCCAGTATGAAACAACAGCACTGCAAGAAAAGAGTAAATGTGGTAAATTACTGATTTATTTATTACAATTACGACAGGTTGGCTCATCTGTCAGACCACTGTTATGGTTGTGAAAGCGGATCCAAACAATTCTATACAGGAGCCAGAAACTGGTTTGAGAGAGTGCAGGTGTGTTTTTATGGGAGACCTCTTGATAGAGCGCGCAGGTCACCCGGGTCACAAGTTTACCAATTTTCCCCGCGCACTGGGCCCTGACGCGAGTGACCAAGACTACGTTTTGAGTGAACCAGGTGATTTCTTGCACGCCACTATGAGTAATTCAGGGGGTGACTCTTACACCACTTACTATTCATGTACCTGACTTACCACAGGCACATTACTCCCAACGGATCAGGAGCTAGCAGTGGACAGGTGACAGGTTTCCTAAGAACAAATTTACGTCATAAATCAGGATACATTGTCCACACTGTAATCTGTAAAATAACCACAGACACCTGATGTGTTTAAAAGTTTATCTAAAAGATTTCAAAGTGAATATGCCAAGATGAGCAAAATACAAAATAACACATCAAGCATTAAGATCACAACCAAAATATAGCTATGAATTAGAGCAAGAACCATTTGAGTATATGGGAACACTATGAGATGTGAGTATTGAAGAACAAGCTATTCAAACACACGTTTAAACTAAGGCGGGGGACCTAGAATGTATATTTAGTCTAAGCTACTCATGCTATTCTTACTAAGTTCGCTGCAACCATACTAAGGGCAGGGGAAGAAACGGGAACACACTAATGAAATAAGACAGTTTAATAACCTCCTACAGGTGGGGAGAGAAGAGGAACAATTCTAATAAACAATTGCATATAATTTGCTTTTCAAGGTGATAGGGCAATATTACAGGCAAAGAGTGCTTGATTAAGGAAAAAGGAGAGTAAGTGAGAGAAAGACGCAAACCCACAAGGTAATATTTACCTAAATAGGAATGAAGACTAACCCTGGCCACGGGTCAGTTGGAAAAGACGGGGACAAGGACCCTCTAGGATTGGAGTACCAGAATGCGAGCAGGTACAGCTCACGGACAGTCAGGACAGGATACCCCTCAGGTTTGGGTCAGGACTGGGCTCACCAAGGTACGACCAACACCTACAGCTTCGGATGCAACGCCAGCGTTACCCCCTCTCTGCAAGTAATCCGCCAGTAACCCCGATTGGGTTTTCGAATTTTCCCCAGCAGGGTGCTTCGCCAGCACTTAGGACTATTTCCACCCCTAGGAGTTTGTGGAAAGTATGGACAGAGTGCTCCGCAACACTCTAGATTTAGCACCTATAGAGTTCGTAGGGTCAGTGACAGGTCTGCTACTCGGACAAGTCGGACAATTTTCCTAAGCTACACTAGGGCAATTATACGATTTTGGGACCCTTAGACCACCCACTAATGTTGCCAGTGACAGTTTTCTACATTATGATTGGTCAGGAGAGGTGATTCGGTCACTGTCACCTCCTAGAATTCAACGTTCCCATCATTTAATATTGAAATTTGCTCATCCACCCCTTGGGTTCACCTTCCCATCCATAGGAATACAGTAGAAAATACGAGTGTACAGAGTATAGCAACAATGTCTCTGAGGTTCAAGGTGGAATTTCATCGTCTTGTGCTGGGTTCTCAGGCGCATCGGGCTTCAGGAGCCAGCTGGCTTGTTTTAGCTTCTGCGCAGTAGAGTTTCTCCCAGGTCACATGGCAATACTCAGAGGAGCCTCAATATGGCGCCGGTTATGTATGTCCCAGCCCCAGAGACGCGATACATGAAAAGTAAGCGAGAACAAATTAAAATCACACATAAAATGATCACACTGTATACCGTGATAACATTTTGCACACCCCTTACTTTATAACATCTATGGTATTAAAGTTTAGTGCGAAAAGACAGATAGGCTAAAGCAGCAGTTGCAAGCATAGAGCGTGGTGAGAGACAAGCGGCCATGTTTGCAACAGTGCGCATGAGCAACAGATTCCCTCCAGAATGCGAGTGCGTCACATCACATGGGTATGACCGACGCATGCGCAGACTGAATTTCAGCGAAGCGGCCATTTCTTCTAGTGCAAGCATTGTGAGGATGAAAAGACACACAGGCAAGCCTCTTGGGGACACCCGCGTGTTGGGAAAAATGCTAAATACAAGACGAACAGTTGGATTAATATGATTATAATTTGAACGAGGTTCATGAGTGAGAGCAAGTCGCTTTACGTGCGAATCCTTGCTCCATCAATCCCCTCTTTGATGATATTTACTATCATCACTATATAACGGAAACAGATGCCAACTCTCATTCTTCCATATCATTCATTTCTATCTCAACGAACTTATTGTTGATTTTTCTTTCGGCTTCTCAATGAGAGTGACGATTCTTTACTTTTTTGTATATTTCATTCCTCAATTCTTCCAATTCTAATTCATCAATGTTTCTCTTCACCCCTCTCTTACTTACTGTGGACTTCTTTTTGCATTTTTGACATTTACAGCAGATGAATATGATCAGAACAACCACACCTATTCCGATCATTGGCATCAGTATTTTCCACAGAAGATTTCTACCTAAGTTAGAAAACCAACTACCTATTGAGGAGAGACCTCCAGTCAGTCTCGTCCAGGCACTGTCAACCTCTAATGGTTTGAGTTCCTTTTCCAAATTAGTTATGTTTCTTACATATCTTTTGAGTTCGATACTTTTATCAGGTATGTAGGTGCAACAATGTTGCGCCTTCAGCATTCTACAGACTCCGCCCTCTTTTGCCAATAAGGTGTCAAGAGCAAGGCGATTCTGCAAAACCATTGATCTGATCGTAACCATTTCAGTATTGACCAGCAGGAATCCAGCAGCAGTGTCAGTAGATAACCGATCCACTACTGTAGATAATTTGCAAATTCTGTGTGTGTTCAGAACTACCCCCATTCCAGGTATCAGTGCACTAAAAATATCACCTATGATTTCTCCTACACTTTCACGTTTTCTACGCACTAAGCCATTAGTATCTTCATCATTGCTTCCAGCAGCATTGTTCACATGGTATATTTTCGGGAAAACAATGCCAAAGTAGCAGCTTCCATACCAGTGATCCGGCAATTTGAAATAAGCCTTGTTCCCACATATATAATATATTCCGGGAAACACAGGTTCTGACCCATTTTTGAAACCCCAACCTCCAATTACCTTATAATTATGTTCACACTCGCTGGAACCAATGAATACATTGTTATAATATTCTGTCCTTTCTCTATGGAGACAAAGTTTTCCTTTCCGTTCAAAATCCAGCAACAAAGCAGGACTAGCTTCGCCTTGTGAGGTGTTATCCATGTGCTCGGCCCACCTAGGGACTCTATCCTTTTCATCATTTGCCTTTTTCTGAAACTTTTCCCTCCTTCTGTCTGCCATTTTTATAAACATCTTTTCCTGCTCTTGCAAGGAACAGGTCAGATTTTCTTGTTGTGCTTCATCTAAGTCTATGTCACCTATAGTCAGGAAATATTCACCCATATAACGGGTTACCTCGCTTTTAACATGGACAAGGTTCAGATGTCCTCTAATAGGAAGTTCAGAAAATACTACGTCAGCATTTGAATAGTAGTACTGCAAAGTGCTTCTATAAAACAAGCTAGCTAATATACTGCAGGAAATTCCGTAGGTTAGGGGCAAGTGGTGATATGTCACACCTTCAGCTACAGATGTGGGTAGCTTCATGCAGACATAACAGTCTTCTATTTCCATAGCTTCTACATAATGCACTAACAGGTTAGCGAAAACATTTAAATGCGTCCTGTTTTTCATTTTGTGAAAGTGCAGTTCACCCTCATCTGATGCTTCTAAATTTTGTCGGGTCTGTCTTTGCCTAACTGAATTGTCATGTCGTTCTAAGCTTCGTGGTGTTTCTGCAGTCTGTGCAACGTCTGTGTCTAATATTTCAGGTTCAGTAGGGGACAGGTTAGGATTTTTACTTATCATAAAAGGTATAAAGACGGTTAATCCTATCCATATCACTATTAGCATAACTATACTACATAAGCATATTTTACAGCAAGTTTTACAACACCCAAGTCTGGACCTTCCAGCTACGCTTGAATCAGACATTTTAGCTTACAGGTGGCTTTTGCAATCCTTCTTCTTTTCTTTACCCCAAGGCTTCGCTCTGTTTTGTCTCAAGGAGGGTCCTCGTCCGAACTCCGATCAGTGATGGACTCCTCGTCACTTTTGCCACTGTGATTGGGCTCATCAATTTCTTCCAGTACCAGGAAATCTTGACAACAGACACAGCCGATATGGCTTTAGCTAAACTTAACATTTCTATAAAGCAAGCCATTGACATTGTAGCTCCCTTAAAAAAGTACAAACAGTATCCTGTGTCCAAACAGGATAGCTGGTATACCCACGAATTGAGAGCAGAAAAGCAAAACTGCAGGCGAGCTGAGAAAGCATGGAGAAAAAGGAAAACCGAGAGTAGCAGAGCAGTTTTCTTAGACGCTCAATCAAAATACTATAAGAATATTAAACTTGCCAGAAAACAACACATAACGCTACAGATATCACAAGCAGGCAATTGCTCCAAGGAGCTTTTTAATATCCTGCAGAACTTTATTAAACCGAACGCATGCGAGAGCTCAGAGGACTTCTCACAAGACCTATGCGATGAAGTATCAACATTTTTTGAGGATAAAATAAATAACATCTATGAAAAAATAGTAGCAGCCAACAGCGCTATAAATAAAACTACCAATGGTCATCCTCTAAACCCGGCAATAAACTACAATAAAAACCCTCTAACATCCTTTCCCTCAATTACTAATACAGAGCTCCTCTCCCTTTGCAGCCAAATTAAATCAGGATCGCCAAGTGACCTTATTCCTGCCAGGATGATTGGCCCCATGATTTCCCTTCTGGGACCTTCCATTTTAGACTTGGTTAACATCTCACTAACAAAAGGCCAGGTACCAGCAGACTGGAAAAAAGCGGTGGTGACCCCGATCAGAAAAAAGGCATCCTCCCCATGGACAGACCTCTCCAATTTACGACCTATCTCCCTCCTACCTTACCTGGGCAAGGTTACGGAGAGGCATGTGAACACCTATCTCTCTCAACATCTTGAGGCGACGGACGGCCTGGACTATTCGCAATCTGGGTTCAGGCCAAACCACAGCACAGAATCAGCCCTTCAGACGGTGACCAATAACATCAAAATGGCACTGGATGAGGGCAGCTCAATGATTCTGGTGCTGTTGGACCTTTCCGCCGCTTTTGATACGGTGTCTCACACGGTGCTACTCAACCGCCTAGGTGAGGTGGGTATAGAGGGAGTGGCTCTGGCATGGATGAAGAGCTTTTTGACTGGTCGTTATCAAGAAGTTAGGCTGGGCTCTCATAAATCCACTCTTAGGGAGCTCAATAAGGGAGTGCCACAAGGCTCGTGCCTGAGTCCTACACTCTTCAATGTGTATGTGGCCCCCTTAGCCAACTTAGCAAGATCCTTCGGCTTTACCCCAGTGTCGTATGCCGACGACACCCAACTCCTTTTTCCCTTCAAAAACCTTACACCTGCAATAAAAAGATCTTTTGCAGATGGCATGAGGGCCATTGCAGAGTGGATGTCATCTAACTGTCTGCAGTGTAATGTAGGGAAGATGGAGGTCATGTGTTTTGGGCAAGCGGCAACACACTGGGCATCCGACTGGTGGCCCTTAGAGCTGGGCCCTGTTCCCATCCCCAAGAGTACAGTCAGGAACTTGGGAGTGCTTTTTGATCAGCAACTCACTTTTAAAGGCCATGTTAACCAAGTTGCTGGAAACTGCTTCCGGGCTATTGGTATCTTAAGACGTGTCTTCCCCTACATACCGGACCATCACAGAAAGACGCTTGTACAGGCTCTTGTCATCAGCAGGATTGATTACTGCAACGGTCTGCTCCTTGGAGCCAACGAGGAGCAACTCAGCAAACTGCAGGTAATCCAAAATACAGCTGCAAGGATTATCCTGAATGCTCCTCCGCGGACACCCTCATGTCCCCTGCTGATGAGACTCCACTGGCTTCCAGTGAGGAAACGAGTCCAGTTTAAAACGCTTTGTACTATCCACAAGAGTATGATAGAGGAGGGCCCAAAATACATGACCAAAATTTTCCAGCCCTACACTCCAGGGCGCCTTTTGCACTCCAGTCATCAGCAGCTACTGCAAGTACCCAGAGTAAAAAAGACCAGACAAGGCGGCCGTGCACTAGCCCACGCCGGACCAATACTCTGGAATTCTTTGCCCCCGGAACTAAGATCTCTTTCTAGTCACCTGACTTTCAGGAAAACTTTAAAAACCTATCTGTACCCTAGAAAATAACGCCCTGTAGCTTTCTTTGTTGCAGCAACAGCGCGGAGATACCCCTTCGGGGGTCTAGTCTAGCGCTTTATAAGAATATAAAATAAATAAATAAAATAAATGTCCATTCAGGGCTCCGATACAGTCTATTCTGTTTCTTTACTCTGTCACTCTTTCTCAGAAACTTGCCTCGGGCTGCTTTCCTTTCACTTTCAGCCCTCTCTCGGTCTTTCAGTTTCTCCTCAACTGTTTTTATTCGGAGTCTTAACCTTTTGACGTACCTGGGTGTACTTTTGCTTCTGTGACTTTCAGTGGTCGAGGACACTTGGCCTTCCTTGTGCACTCTTTTAATTTTTTCCTTGTGCTTGACAGAGTCTATTTCCCTCCCTGTCTGACTAGTTCCAGGTCTTTCATCTATTTCTTCTGCCTGGTCCTCAAACTGGTCCTGTTCAGGTTCGCTTTGTAAGTTTTCTTTGCTTTTAGGTGAACTAGATTCTGATTCCTGAACACGTTCATCTATTTCTATCTGCTCTTGTTCATGCACTTCGTTCTCTTCACTTTCTTCCGCATGAACTTCAGCTTTGACCACTATCTGTCCCTTTCCAGACTCCGGAGTTTCAGGTGGAGTGTTGACGTCTTGATCTGTCCCTACTTGGCCTATTTCCTGATCAGGTGTGATGTGAGTCTCGTTGACCTGACCTTCGTCCTCTAGTTCTGTCTCACCTGGACTGTCCCACTCACTGTCTAGGTAGGAATATTTCCTGGTTCGTATTGGATCATGAACCTGGTCGTCGGCAGGGTACCACTCAACGTCTCGACTTGTGCTCGGCAGTTCGATGTCAGCGAGATCCGGACTTTCCTCGGGAGTCTCCTCAGCGGCGCTGCCTTCAGCTTCAGTCGCGTTTTCTCCGGTTACCCGCTTTGTGTGGCTGGCATGGATCCACTTCGGCACACCAGCACACTTTACAGCAGTAGTGGTGACCAGGATCACTTGTCTTGGCTTTCCCCACTTTGGTCCAAGGCAACTCTTCCGGGTGTGTTTCTTTAACACCACCCAATCGCCTGGTCGTAACTTATGTGCTGGAGTCTTGGGCCATTCGTCAGCTGTCTCTCCAATCTGGTGGGAGATAGAACGCACTTGGTCACCCAGCTGCTTGCAGTATTCTAGCACCAAATCATCAGTAATGCTTAGCAGTTTGTGTCCAGGTACCCATGCTTGTCGCATCACTCTCCCCATTAGTACCTCATGGGGGCTCAGGCCTGTTTTTCGATTAGGAATACTTCTCAGACTCATCAGCACAAGGGGCAAAGCGTCTGTCCAGTTCATTTTGGTGGAATCACACATCTTCGCCAACCCGGACTTTATCGTGCCATTTTTCTGTTCAACCACCCCAGACGCCTCGGGATGGTAGGCACAGTGCAGTCTTTGCTTCATTTTAAAGGCCTTACAGAGCTCTTCTAGGACGTCGTTGGCAAAATGCCCACCTTGGTCTGTTTCAATCGTCTCAGGGATTCCATACCTAGGTATCAACTCCCTGAGCAATAGCTTGGCTGTAGTCAGGGCATCATTTTTCTTTGCTGGGTAGGCCTCCACCCACCGGGAGAACAGACAGACTATGACCAGGATATATCTATATCCCTTGCACTTGGGCATTGTTATAAAGTCAGCCTGCATCCTAACAAAGGGAACTACTGCCTTTCCAATAGTACTTTGTTCCACTACCGTCCTCTTCCCTGCATTGAATTGTTGACACACTAGGCACCTCTGGCAAAATCTTTCTGCTTGGTTCCTGAATCTCGAATTGTAGAACACTTTGTCAAACACCCGACACATGGCGTCCCTCCCCATATGTGTAGGTTCATGTATCATTCTGACCATGGGATCTATCAGGCTGTCGGGCAACACAGGCACTCCAGTTGGGTTTATCACCACACCGTCATTTCTTACTTTACATCCATTCTCACTCCATCTAACCTTTTCTGCTCTGTCGGTTGATTGCTGTAAGTCTTTTAATTCATCCCACGTTGACACATTATCAAACAACATCAGTTGGCAGCTGTGTCCACCCCATAACCCAATTTGGAGGGACATTTGGTGTCGGGCACAAAATTGTGCGATTTGGTCAGCGTATCTGTTCCCGGCTGTCACATCATCATTTCCTGATCTGTGAGCCGCACACTTGACCACAGCCAATTCTTTGGGCAATTGAATAGCTTCCAATAATTCTTGTACCACCTTTCCGTTTCTGATAGGGGTACCTGAGGAAGTCATGAATTCTCTTTGTAACCATAGTTGGCCGAAGTCATGAACAACCCCGTAACAGTACTGACTGTCGGTATAAACAGTTATTCTTTTGTTTTTACCCCTCCTACAAGCTCTTGTCATGGCTATGAGCTCTGCTACCTGTGCAGATTTCACTTCACTTAGGTAAGAGGCTTCTATGGTGTTTGTCAATGTGACTACAGCATAGGCAGCACACAGACCACCACTTTCATGTCTTAAACATGAGCCGTCCACGTACATTGTAAGTTCCCCATCAAGTAATGCTACTTCTCAGATGTCAGGACGGGGCTTAGTGCTGAATTCTGTCAGATCAATGCAGTTATGTTCCATTTCACCCTCGTCGTCTACATCCAGAGGAACAGGTAACAGAGTTGCTGGGTTTAGGACATTGCAAGGAGAAATTGTTACATTCTCAGCACCAATCAAAATTCTCTCATACTTAGTCAGCCGACTAGGTGTGAGATACTGGGTCTTGGTTCTAGTCAGTAGAATTACAACAGAGTGTGGAACATATACGGTGACAGGATGTCCCATGACACTATTCTCACTCTGTTCCAGACTGACGCAAGTAGCAGCTACTGCTTTCAGGCATCCGGGCAATCCAGCAGCCACCGGATCTAGAGTGGCTGAGAAATAGGCTACGGGACGCCTGACCAGCCCATGTTCCTGGGTCAGGACTGAGAGCGCACAATTTTCTCTGGTGTCACAGAACAGTTCAAAACGCTTGGAGTAATCTGACATACCTAATGCAGGAGCGGTGCATAGGCAATTTCTCAGTGTTACCCACGCGTTCATGCTTTCACTGTCCCAACTGACTGGGTCTTCCACTCCTTTCTTGGTCATTTTTATCAAGGGTTTGGCTAGATTTGCGAATCCCACAATCCACTGCCTGCAGTACCCCACAACTCCTAGAAACATGCTCACCTCTTTCTGAGTTCGGGATAGGTCCATGGCTTTAATTATTTTGATCCTTTCTGTGGTGACCTTTCGGATCCCTTTCTCTATCTGGTGCCCCAGATATTTTACTGAGTTTTTACAGAACTGCAATTTGTCAGGGGATACTTTATGTCCTCCTTTTCCCAGGTGATTCAGCAAGGCGATGGTGTCGGTGACACAGTCAGTTTGAGTTTTAGATGCCACTAAAAGGTCATCTATGTACTGTACCAAAACGGACTCTCCGGGCAGTATCAGGGACTCAAGACATTTCTTTAGGATCTGGTTGAAAATCGAAGGACTTTCAGTGTACCCCTGAGGGACACGATTCCAGACATAGATATGGCTGTCAAATTCAAAACTAAAAAGGAACTTGCTTTCTGGATGCAATGGGATGGAAAAGAATGCATGGCACAGGTCAATGACAGTGAACCATTCCTCATTCCAAGGAATCTGATACAAGATTACTGCAGGGTTGGGCACGATGGGGCAGCAAGGTACAACAATTTGGTTTACCTTGCGCAGGTCCTGCACTACTCGGTATTTCCCACTAGGCTTTTTAATCCCAATGATAGGCGAATTGCAGGGACTGCTCATTACTTCTTCTATGATTTCTGCTTCGAGCAGCCGGGTGATTTCAGTTGCAATTCCTGCCTTTACTTCTGCACTCATTTTGTACTGTCTTGTTTTGGGATATACTGCATTTGTTTTTATTGCTATTTTAACTGGGTCCACGTTTGCCATTAAGCCTACATCTTTTCCCGTGAAATCCCACACTTCTGGTACCACTCTTAACTGAAGCTCTTCAGGCAAGTCTTCAATCGTCAAGGTTTTAATGTCAGCGTCAGGTCTTACTAACATCAGTTTGTACAAACCATCTTCATCGGGGGTCTGAATTTCGACGCCTTTTTGTGAGCAAAAGATGGTGCAGTTCATTTTGCACAACAAATCGCGTCCTAACAGGTTCACAGGACTGGAATCACAGACCACAAATCTGTGCATATCTTTAAAGTTCCCTATGGAGATTTCCATAGGCTCAGTTACTGGAGTACTGATTATTTGATTGGAGACACCCACTACTTGGATAGCTTCTCCCGAGAGGGGTAGGTTAGGAACATCCACTGTTCTCACAGTGGACCGGGTAGCACCAGTGTCCAACAGAAAGGTGACATCTTTTCCTTCAACCTTTCCTTCAATGTATGGTCCAGTCTGGTCTACCGGTAAGGAGGCGCCAAGTACGCACTCCTTGTCCTCCCCTCTCAGGCCCCGTTAATCTAGTTCATCACAGAGGAAAGAATCATTTAACAGGTACTGTGGAATTGCTGCATTGCTTCCATTCTCTCCCTCCCATATTTCTGCCCTTTCATTCTGCTGGCCCTGATTCTTATAATTCTGTCTAGGAGCGCGAGGTACTGGAGGTAGCTTTACCTGTTGCTGGTTCTTTCTTGTCCCCTCTTTCTGCACCTGTGGATTTAAACCATTTATAGGGGCATTACCGGCCTGCAGGTGTGGACACTCGTCTCTCCAATGCCCTAACTGGCCGCACCCGTGGCAGGGGAACTTCTTCATAGCCTCTTCCCGACTTAATTTTGCCCGGGGCTTCCCTCCTCCCCCAGCAGTGGCAATCTGAGCATTATTATTGGAATTCAATTTACTTAACTGTTTTTCTTGCTGTTCAGCCAATTTCACCTGTGCCCACATCACTTTCTCCTTGAGGGCTTTCTTTTTATTTTCGATTTCATCTTCGCAGTATTTTGCGTATTTCAGGACATCATCTATGGGCTTTCCCTGCCAACTTATTTTATTATCTCGAATCCATTGAGATATTTCAGGCCTTAATCCTAGCACGAATCTGTAACTGAAATGGGTCATGTCTTTCATGTCCACATTATCAATACCACTGTAAGTCTTGAATACTTTCAGTAACCTCTCATAAAAGGAATGAACGGTTTCATCGCGTTCTTGGGTGGTTCTATCTATTCTGGTCCAATCTGTCTCTTTTGCGGGCACCTTTTTCTTGAGGTATTGTATGACTTGCTCATACTTCCTCATTACTTCCGGTGCGGGAGCTCCTGTTTTCTCGTCTCTCGCATATTCTTCACTAGGCCAATCAATCTCAATTTTGCAGTCGGTCCACAAATCTACAGGGACCACAATGTCGAAAAACCCATCCAGGTCTTTCAGTAGACATTTCTGGACTTTTATAAACCGTTCTACCTGCCTGTACCAATCAACGGGTTTTTCCCGTAATTTCGGGAAGTCATTTGTAAATGACACAATATCCTATCGGGACCAAGGGACATGGACATATTTTCCTCCCGGGACCTCTCTCATGGGACACAATTTTTCTGTCGGGGTTACGTCTTTTAGCACGTATTCTGAAGCCTGAGACTTAGCCCTGCTGTCTTCTTTTTTCTTTGCCCATCGGGTTCTCCATTTCCCCACATCTCCCCATTTCTGCAAGAGTTTCAATAATTCCTTTATCTGGATCTGTTTTCCTACCACATTCAAGCTCTCTAAGTCTTTGTCCGAAAAATCTACTCTGTAGGGTTTCTGAAGGATTTTGGAGTGACTGACATCGATTCCCATGTCCGTGGCTGTGTCCATTAATCTTTCATGGAGCAATCTAGCATTTCGGGTAAGATTTTTACTGATAAACAGTAACTCTTCTTCACTGTAGGAGTTTAAGCGGTCTAATCCTACGTTTCCAGCCATCATTTCTTCTATTTCTATCCTTAGTTTATAGATCTCTAACGGTCTGGATTGGGGAGTGGTCTCTTTCTCCAATTCTTTGGTCCACCTGTCTAATTCTTCAGGGGATACTACTGTGGCACTCCTAATCCCAGATGTACCTTCAATAAAAACCTCTTTCGGCCTACTCTGACTTCTTGCCCCCGACATGCTAGTCCTAGGTTCTCTAATGGGCAAATCATCAGAACCACTGATTCACATTCACTCTCTTGATCGTCATCTATGAATACTTCCTTTCTCGAGGGTGGGATGCTAGGAGTAGGCATTATTGGGGAGATAACAGGAGGACGAGGACTAGCCAGGTTATCCCTATAAAGAGGAATAGCAGGTCCAATGGTTACTGGAATAGTCAGGGAATCTGGATGGGGATGTATCTGGGCTATGGTCCGGACTAAATCATCTCGCTGTCTAGCCAGGGCTTCTTTCTCTTGTTCCCGCAAAGCCTTTTCTGCGGAATTGTCATGCAATACTTGGGGAACCAAGGGTGGGTATATACTTGGGGCAGTCGGAGTGACCAATCGAGGTGGGCCTTCTCCAAACGGCTGATAATTTGGGACCGTGGATTTAGGTCTGCAAAACCCATCCCCTTCACTGGCTTTACTGTCTGTACCTGTTCCATCTATCTCGCTATCCCTCCTACATCTGGGATATTTGGCAAACGGGTTTGGTGAACTTAAAGGCTCTGACTCTGCTACATAGGGAGGTGGGTTTTTCATCAACAAATCTTCTAGGTGCTCATCTTCTGAGTCCCCTACAGGCATTAAGTGATGGGTTTTCTCTTTACTTTTTCCTTTCCCTTGTTCCAATACTCCCATCATAGGAAACAAACCTTCCACCATCATGCTTTGTCTCCAATGTTTCATCTTCTGCTCTTTGGTTTCTCTATGGACCCTCGGATACCATTTACTCACTCCCTTGTCCATCCGGGGTCTATCTCTCTCCAAAGCCTCAATTTCCCATTCTTCTAAGGCTTCGTACTGAGTTAATCTGGGTCTGGGATGTAATTCATTCATGCGGGTCCTCAAGTTAAACAGTATTCTACCATTAAACGTACCATCAATAGGAAATGCTAGGACTCCGTCATCTGCAGTATACTTTGCCCAATTTTCTAGCCATACACAGGTATGATATCCCTTTTCAAACATCATGAAGGAAGCAGGAGTATTCGGTGGAGGAATGATCACCCCCTCCCTCGTTCTAATGGGCTTATCTGTTTTGAAGAAATTCTTTACCTTGTCGGCAAATGACATCTTTCTCTTTATTCCATACATCATGTGCGGTCTACCTCGTATAATCTGTTCCTTATAGAAGCCTGAGTTTTGTGGATTAGGTAAGAACTCAGGATACCACATATGCCTTTCCAGGCTCGCTCCTAACTCGGCCTGATTAATTTTGTTTACCTTTGCACTTCCAATGCTAGCGCGACTCTTACTTTGTAGAGACCAATCAGCACTGCTAATACAAAAACTCCTGGTCCAATGGGTGCGCGGCCTTTCGCGAGACGAGTCTCACGCTCCAGCACTCACCCCTCCCTTACAAATTCGGCTTCACTACACACCCGCTGTTCTGACCAATACCAGCGCGGCACGGAGTGACGTCAGAGCAGCTTTCCGCCCCACTCCCTCCTTCACAAGGTAACGGAAACTTTTACCTTTTCCTAAAGTGCGGGTGCAAAACTTAGTTACTAACACGCAACGTCTGCCACTATGTTTGAGTGTTCTAAATAGGTAGAAAAATTTCCTCTCACTACAAGTAAACCACTTCTGTCTACTTTTCATTCACCCTGGATAGACTTCTTTGCCTAACCTCTCACATTAGTAATATAGAACCCGTTATTCTTCTGACTCATCCACTTCAATCTGGGATATGTACTGAGCCAGGATTTCACCAGCGGACTATTTTACTTACCAGTCAAGCCTCGGAGACCCTATTACTCCTCCCACAGGTGACCCTTTCTAGGTGATATCACAAGGGAAGTTTTATACAAAGGACTCGTGGCTATCAGTTATACAGATGCAAAAAGATCCTAATTAGTGCTTCCAGGTATTCTTAACCCTAATGACTCTAAACAAGTGACCTTTCCAGCTAACCGGATTCTACTCACCGTTAGCCATATACTTCCCCGGGGATTCGGACTACACTGAACGCTTACAAACAGTTCTTTGTTAATACGACATGTAACACTTATAGCAGCAATGCAAAAATCATATACATTTACATATAAATCCTCAAAACATGTCAAAATTTTTGAACCAATACGGTAGAAAATCAGCAGCACATTTTATTTTCACGGTTTGTTTATCAACTATCCTGTCTACCTATCTTAACTAGTCCTAACCATAGCTCTGCTACCAGAAAATTACTGATAGAGCGCGCAGGTCACCCGGGTCACAAGTTTACCAATTTTCCCCGCGCACTGGGCCCTGACGCGAGTGACCAAGACTAAGTTTTGAGTGAACCGGGTGATTTCTTGCACGCCACTATGAGTAATTCAGGGGGTGACTCTTACACCACTTACTATTCATGTACCTGACTTACCACAGGCACATTACTCCCAACGGATCAGGAGCTAGCAGTGGACAGGTGACAGGTTTCCTAAGAACGAATATACGTCATAAATCAGGATACATTGTCCACACTGTAATCTGTAAAATAACCACAGACACCTGATGTGTTTAAAAGTTTATCTAAAAGATTTCAAAGTGAATATGCCAAGATGAGCAAAATACAAAATAACACATCAAGCATTAAGATCACAACCAAAATATAGCTATGAATTAGAGCAAGAACCATTTGAGTATATGGGAACACTATGAGATGTGAGTATTGAAGAACAAGCTATTCAAACACACGTTTAAACTAAGGCGGGGGACCTAGAATGTATATTTAGTCTAAGCTACTCATGCTATTCTTACTAAGTTCGCTGCAACCATACTAAGGGCAGGGGAAGAAACGGGAACACACTAATGAAATAAGACAGTTTAATAACCTCCTACAGGTGGGGAGAGAAGAGGAACAATTCTAATAAACAATTGCATATAATTTGCTTTTCAAGGTGATAGGGCAATATTACAGGCAAAGAGTGCTTGATTAAGGAAAAAGGAGAGTAAGTGAGAGAAAGACGCAAACCCACAAGGTAATATTTACCTAAATAGGAATGAAGACTAACCCTGGCCACGGGTCAGTTGGAAAAGACGGGGACAAGGACCCTCTAGGATTGGAGTACCAGAATGCGAGCAGGTACAGCTCACGGACAGTCAGGACAGGATACCCCTCAGGTTTGGGTCAGGACTGGGCTCACCAAGGTACGACCAACACCTACAGCTTCTGATGCAACGCCAGCGTTACCCCCTCTCTGCAAGTAATCCGCCAGTAACCCCGATTGGGTTTTCGAATTTTCCCCAGCAGGGTGCTTCGCCAGCACTTAGGACTATTTCCACCCCTAGGAGTTTGTGGAAAGTATGGACAGAGTGCTCCGCAACACTCTAGATTTAGCACCTATAGAGTTCGTAGGGTCAGTGACAGGTCTGCTACTCGGACAAGTCGGACAATTTTCCTACGCTACACTAGGGCAATTATACGATTTTGGGACCCTTAGACCACCCACTTATGTTGCCAGTGACAGTTTTCTACATTATGATTGGTCAGGAGAGGTGATTCGGTCACTGTCACCTCCTAGAATTCAACGTTCCCATCATTTAATATTGAAATTTGCTCATCCACCCCTTGGGTTCACGTTCCCATCCATAGGAATACAGTAGAAAATACGAGTGTACAGAGTATAGCAACAATGTCTCTGAGGTTCAAGGTGGAATTTCATCGTCTTGTGCTGGGTTCTCAGGCGCATCGGGCTTCAGGAGCCAGCTGGCTTGTTTTAGCTTCTGCGCAGTAGAGTTTCTCCCAGGTCACATGGCAATACTCAGAGGAGCCTCAATATGGCGCCGGTTATGTATGTCCCAGCCCCAGAGACGCGATACATGAAAAGTAAGCGAGAACAAATTAAAATCACACATAAAATGATCACACTGTATACCGTGATAAAATTTTGCACACCCCTTACTTTATAACATCTATGGTATTAAAGTTTAGTGCGAAAAGACAGATAGGCTAAAGCAGCAGTTGCAAGCATAGAGCGTGGTGAGAGACAAGCGGCCATGTTTGCAACAGTGCGCATGAGCAACAGATTCCCTCCAGAATGCGAGTGCGTCACATCACATGGGTATGACCGACGCATGCGCAGACTGAATTTCAGCGAAGCGGCCATTTCTTCTAGTGCAAGCATTGTGAGGATGAAAAGACACACAGGCAAGCCTCTTGGGGACACCCGCGTGTTGGGAAAAATGCTAAATACAAGACGAACAGTTGGAATAATATGAATATAATTTGAACGAGGTTCATGAGTGAGAGCAAGTCGCTTTACGTGCGAATCCTTGCTCCATCACTCTGAATTCAAAATTGTTAGAACTGGGTGTCTCTAGTTGGCAGAGGTAGAGTAGGTACCACTGTCCAAATAGGGACCCTTGCTTCTAGTCAGGGTAAGGAGGAAACCCTCTGAGATAACCCCTGCTCACCCTCTAGGTAACTTGGCACGAGCAGTCAAAGGCTAATCAGAAGGCAATGTGTAAAGTATTTGTACCAACACTCACAGTAACATAGTGAAAACACCACAAACTGACTCCACAGCAGTTTAGAAAATAAAGGTATTTAATCTAAAGTACACAAGACCAAAACGACAAAAATCCAACATACACAGTTCAAGACAGGAACAGACTAATTTGCATACAGTCAGGTTCTGAAACTGGGATGGTGCAGTGAGCTAAAAAACGGTGTTGGATCTAGCCCTGATCTCTTGACTGGGTGAGAGCTTTCTGCTTAATTCAGAGACTCTGTCCCTCACCACCCCTTGTTGTAAATATTTTTGTCCACCCTAAGCGTGGAAGGGTATTCTCAGATGTGAGACTCTTGCTCATTGCACCATCAGGATTCAAGCAAACCGGGCCGAAGACGGCTGTAATGCCAGAAACCGGTCCCCGGGAGCTTGTTTCCTTCCCAGTGTAAGAATTGGCTTTTGTAGTTTGGTTTGCCCTGTTCCCATCATGCACTGGGACAGGAACAGACTAATTTGCATACAGTCAGGTTCTGAAACTGGGATGGTGCAGTGAGCTAAAAAACGGTGTTGGATCTAGCCCTGATCTCTTGACTGGGTGAGAGCTTTCTGCTTAATTCAGAGACTCTGTCCCTCACCACCCCTTGTTGTAAATATTTTTGTCCACCCTAAGCGTGGAAGGGTATTCTCAGATGTGAGACCCTTGCTCATTGCACCATCAGGATTCAAGCAAACCGGGCCGAAGACGGCTGTAATGCCAGAAACCGGTCCCTGGGAGCTTGTTTCCTTCCCAGTGTAAGAATTGGCTTTTGTAGTTTGGTTTGCCCTGTTCCCATCATGCACTGGGACAGGAACAGACTAATTTGCATACAGTCAGGTTCTGAAACTGGGATGGTGCAGTGAGCTAAAAAACGGTGTTGGATCTAGCCCTGATCTCTTGACTGGGTGAGAGCTTTCTGCTTAATTCAGAGACTCTGTCCCTCACCACCCCTTGTTGTAAATATAGCTCTGCAAATGTAGCCAACCATTTTACAAAAGAATGTCCTATAATCCAGGTCCTCTTTTTTCTTGGGAAAGATAAAACTGGACCTAAGGTGAGAAACAGAATATTAGACCGGCATATTGAACAAACTTAATGCATTCATTGACGAATATATCTAGAGCAACAATCAGATTTCCATTTACATATTCTTTGTATCTCCTCCCACCCCCAACCCAGACTTGACGCCTCAGTAGCAGCACCAATTCTAAAAGAATGTGTCCCAAAGAACAAGGGGTTTTTGCTCGCTAAAGTTAACACTTTCCTCAAAACTGCTAGCGACTGGAAACATGTAATATTATTCCCATTAGGGTGACAAAATATAACCCCATGACGAAATGTATGAGACCTCAAAAGGAATCCCATTCACCCAACGGACAACAACCCACCACTCCACTCCCACCCAACTGAATCCATGTCCCTTTTCCCATTTAATCTGTTTTTGACTGTCGCAACCAAATTCTCAAAACCAAACCATTCCAAACTTGTATGTCAGTCGTTTGGATGCCCGTTTGACCCCTTAAACCAAGCAATTCCGATACTCGAAACGCTCCAAAAAACAACCATATCATACAAAGCCAAAACCTAACTACCTCCTACTCATTAAAACAGCAACTGGGCAAAAACACTAACAGCTGCTGTAAAAGAGTAAACATAATTGGCTCCCGTAAAGGCAATGGATGATCCCTGATTTTACTGAAACCGTTCAACATCCTACGTAATAACACCCCACCTTGTAACTCTATCCCAAAAAACAACAGGCTATAAAAGGAAATCGTAGAAAGCTTGCCCACAATAGTAGTATGTGACAAACCTTTGTCCATCAAGGACAGATAGAAACGTAAAATGAACTCCTCGTTACCAACCGCAATAACGCACTGATTCTGTGATGAAACATAGCTTAAAAACTCAGACCACGCCTGGCGAGAACTGCGTCAGGTGGACGCAGCAATGGATTGTTCCACCAGTTCAGCAATCCTCAATCCCCCAGTGCCCAGATGTCCGAAGGAATCTCCGTTTTGCAGCTGTCCGCCCTTGGCGCCAAAGAACGAAATGTCTGCCAATTACAATGAGATAGAGCATCTGCTATTGTGTTATTCACACCTGGTATTTGTTTTGCTCTAAAAACAATGTTCAATTTGAGAGTTTGAAACATAAAAGATCGCAACAACTGCAAAACTCGCACATCTCTAGCTCTCTGCCGATTGACTAGGTCCACTACTGACATGTTGTCAATATGAAATAGGACACACCTTTCTCTGAACTCCTCACCCCAAACCCTGAGAGCTACTAGTAGGGGGAAAAACTCCAGGAAGGCAATACTATGGCCCTGTTGAACCCACTGTTGCGGCCATCGCTCAGCACACCAACATCCTTCCCAAAAGAGCCCAAAACCCTGAGCCCCGGAAGCATCAGATAATATTTGAATCTGCCAAAGAGTATTATCTTCAATAAAAAGGATAGAAACACCATTAAAATCCTCCAAAAACCGCAGCCAAATCACCAGGTCATCTTTTACAGCTTTAGTCAGTCTTATCCGATGATGGGGAAGTGAAGCTCCTGAAATGGCGAAACCCAGCCTTCTGCAGAAAGTTCTGCCTGCCCTCACAACTCTACAGGCAACATTCAAATACTTCCCGCAAAAAGATCCTAATTTCATTCACTTTGTCAGTTGGCAAACGAGCCATCATTACTTCCGTGTCAATCTCTATGCCCAAGAATGTCAGTCTGGTAGCTGGGCCCTCAGTTTTTTCTTGAGCCAATGGCACCCCAAATTCACTCGCAAAAAACACAGTTGATGGACAGAATGCAGAACAATGTCTTACAATCACCCCAGTACAAAGATCTGGGCCTAAATCCATCGTTTTTTTGCACTCCACACCACCATAGGTCAGACACTGGCTATATGCAAATCAGCCTTGACCCTGTGCCTTATGGGAACAGTCCAGCCCGAACTACCAAGCCATGTCTTTCCTAGACCGGAATCAAGCATCCAAGGACCGGTTTCTGGCTATCAGCCTTCTTCAGCCTCGATAGCTTGACTCCGGTGATGTGGAGAGCCTGGGACTCACGTCTGAGCATACCCAGCCCACTCAGGGGGAAAATTGCCTCATGGGAACAGTCCAGCCCGAACTACCAAGCCATGTCTTTCCTAGACCGGAATCAAGCATCCAAGGACCGGTTTCTGGCTATCAGCCTTCTTCAGCCTGGATAGCTTGACCATCAGGATTCAAGCAAGCCGGGCCGAAGACGGCTGTAATGCCAGAAACCGGTCCCCGGAAGCTTGTTTCCTTCCCAGTGAAAGAATTGGCTTGGTAGTTTGGTTTGCCCTGTTCCCATCATGCACTGGGACAGGAACAGACTAATTTGCATATAGCCAGGTTCTGAGCTGGGATGGTGCAGTGAGCTAAAAAACGGTGTTGGATCAAGCCCTGATCTCTTGACTGGGTGAGAGTATTCTGCTTAATTCAGAAACTCTGTCCATCACCACCCCTTGTTGTTTAATTACCCCAAATTCACTCGCCGTCTCCTGGAAACACTATAACACTTTAATACATTGGTAAAGTTTTGCCTGTCCAATAAATAAGAAATCATCTAAGTAATGACAAACAGATGTATGTCCAGATTTCTGCTACAAGCACCACTGAAAAAATGTGCTAAATGTTTCAAATAAGGTGCAAGAAATGAAACAACCCATAGGCAATACACGATCAACATAAAAAGCGTCCTCCAAAAACATTCCCAACAGCTCGAAATCTAAGGGGTGGATGGGCAATAAGCGAAAAGCAGACTGCACATCACATTTGGCCAGCTCAGCACCAGTGCCCACCAAACGTACTAAACGCAAGGCGTCATCCACCGATGTATATGAAACGTTAGCATCCTCTGGTGAAATGAAATCATTTACCGATTGGCCCTCCGGCCAAGATAAATGATGGATTAGCCGGAACTCACCCACTGCTTTTTTGGGAATCACCCCCAGAGGACAGACCATCAAATTGGTTAAAGGACACTTGGGAAAGGGTCCTACTATTCTCTCCAACTGAAATTCTTTGTTCAGTTTTAGATGTACAATATGAGGCAAATCCCTAGCCGACTTCAAGTTATCTGCCCAACGCTGAGAACGGGGTCCTTGATATCCTATTCGAAAACCTACCTTAAAGCCCCAGAATAATTTAGAGGCCCCCTCTGCATCGGGATACTCATCCAAATATCCCAGCATAGCCTGTAAATTTACCGGGGTAGGAGCCTTTTGGGATAACAAGTGGATTGGACCCTCTGCCTCTCTGTCCCCTCCCTTAGTCAACAAAATGTTGGTTGGGGAAACACTGTGTAATGGGATGCCTACCCCCACATTGCGAGCATTCGTGTTTAAATTTGCAGAATTGCCTGATGCAGGAGCCACGGTTGAAATTCCAACATGCTCCTGCTGCAGGCAACTGCGCTCTACCCATCCCACCCGCCTCCATTGTGGCGGGACGCTGCAGAGAGGGCCGATAAGTTATAGGAAGACCACTAGCCGTATGGATGGTTGTCGATGTCTGATTAGAAGACATCCATTGTAGCCAGAGCTCTTGGTCCACTTCCCCCCAAGGTTTGTCATTGAAAATGCAGACTCTGGCCCGAAACTCCTCATCATAATTGAGCCAGGCATAACCACCCACTTGTAAGTACGCTTTCCTAATAATATCGATATATTTAAACATTGCAACTGCCTGTTCAGGATGCCTTTCGCAGTACACGCTAGCGTAAATGAGAAAGGCAGCCGTCCAGTTTTCAATGTTCTTAGGTACTCTAGGGCGACGAGACAGTTCCCACTCTTCTTCCTTTGATCCTTCCTTGGCCTGAATGTCTCGGTGCAATAATCTAAACACATCTACAAAATCATGGTTCCAGATCTTTTGTCTAGTCTTGTTGGAGAGATGCATACCCAAAGGCATGGCCAAATCCATATAGGGCAGTTTCGTCCGACTACTACCAGAACCTACACTTTGTTGTTTATTTGTAACATTCTTAACAGACCTTGTATTGTCCTCACACAAATCATCACTTTGTTGCACTGTACAAGACACTGGAGTTACCTGTGAAAAAGTCTCAGAAACCAATGGACTATTTACACTCCCTGCAGTTCCGCCCCCACGAGCGACAACATTGCTGCCCGCCAAAGGCCGTGACAACGCCGCCCACAGTTTCTCTTACCTGAAGTTCGCTGCGTAGCCCGCTTCGTAAATTCTGGAGTATCATAATGCCCACGATGTCCGACGCGCTGAATGCGATCTGCTGAGAAATCCGCTCCTGATCTCTGTAAAAAACTAGCAGACGTGAATTGACCCCTTTCCGCGGTTCCCAACTCCTGATTGACCAATACAGGAGCCGCCTTTTGAACCATCATATCCACATAATTATCTTCGTTTTCTTTATCATGCCCATAAAATGTATCACTGTGACTCATATTGATATTACTTCTGTCATCACTTGTACTTGGCAGCTCACCATCTCCGATACCCCCATTATAATCTACCCAAGAGGGCACAGGTCTCCGCTGAGAGAAACCGGCTGTTGCCCCAAAATCCACTCTGGATCCGCCTCGGGCATACTTTGACTTACCAAACGCCGCACTCTGCTTCGCCAAAGTTGAAAAAGAACCCTGAGAACCCGAACAAGCTGCAGGGTCCGTTATCAAATTCCTGCCGCTCCTGCCAGAAACCGCCGAAAACTTACCTGTCACAGCATCCCTGCTGACACCGGCCGCCTAATCATTGGGCATGCCGAGTGTTAAACCCACATCCGTTGGCCCCGCTGGGGACCCAATGAAGAGTCAAAATCCACTTGCGGGTGGCGAGGCGGCTGTCTAGGTTCCAGAAAAACAGCCACAACATCTGCTTCGGGACCACCATCCATGAGTTGCCGGTGGCTGAATTCCCCTATAGGCCCTGCATCAATCCCTTGATCCACAAGAACATCCTCCTCTGTCATATTGTCTGAGAAAAACAAATCAGCATAGAAATCCACCTGCGGTTGTTCAGCGGTGTGCTTTGGTCTTGGGGGACCTCTGGATTTGGGCGTCAATACAGCCTGAAACTTGGAACCCCCTTGTTGGTGCTCCCAGGTACCCAGAAAAACAGGCTCCACCTGATGTGACCTAATGTCTTCAGAGTTCTCTTTTGAATAGTCCACTAAAGAAACACCTTGACTACACTCCCAAACATCTGGAGCTAGATCAATAGTGGCAACAGCTCTATGTAATGAATAAACCTGTGGGGGTGTCATGCCTGAAAAGGCTGCCTCCTTCTGCCACAATAATGCACCTGTAGACCTGTCAAAAACCATATCTCCAGCTTGACAGCCACTGTTATCTGTCCCCACATTCAAAGAAAGTGTCTGGGGGCTATTCAAAACTCTTAGGCTGTCCTTGCCCCCTCTTTTGCATGCCCTTTTTAAACTGCGTGTAACCAATAGACCAGGACGTCCTTGTAAAACGCCCGGAGCAGAGGCAGAGCGCAGCTGCGCTCGTTTACCACACGCGCTCCTCCCTGAGGAACGCGCTCGACGAGGCGGCAGAGACATGCTGGGGGCATTACAAGGGGTCAGAGAAGCCCGGCTGGAAGGCGTCATACATGCTGCTACCGCCTGACTCACCCCTCTTGCTGCCACACGCCTCGGGCGCTTAGCGCCTCCGTCGACCTCCAAAGGGGCTCCCGGCAGCAGCAGGTCGCTCCGCCCCCCCTCCATCAGTGCTCGAACGGCGTCCCTCACAACGCTGTCATCCGCCATGGCAACCTTCGACTCGCGTCACCGTCTTCTTCAAAGCGCTCCAAGTACAAAACGCCTCAGCTGACAGAAGGGGGAAACGGAGCGCACAAACAAATCTGCGCCACACTCCTGCCGCCTCTGACTGAGAGGTCACTCCCGCCCGCTCCCCACATCACCTCACTAAGCCCTCCCTTTTCCTCCCCTTGTCCAATCACGCTAAGTGGATCGTTCCACCGAGGGAATTTTCCCAGGGAGACATCGGTTCGTGCCAAGTCCCCCTGGGACCCATTGTGCAGGAATTAATAAACACATATACTACAGTTAGGTAATCAATACTGCTAAGGTCCCCCATTGATGGCAAACCTCAAATCACTGTGTTAAAATCGCTAAATGGTAAATATTCTCACCCCTTGGAAATGGGGATATTTCCCCATGAGAATCAGTCTGTGGGTCACTAAAACCTGGGGGGATAGAGATGTGGTAAGAGTGGTATGAGTAAAAAAGGTAAAGGAACAGCAATATCACTTGCCCAACATCTTGCTGCTCTTGCTCAACAAACTACTCACTGTTACTCGAGGAATAAGGAGCCGTTGCACCTGTCAACCCACGCTGTCTCAGCCGGTACAGAGAGTGTGCCGGTGCTTCGTTTTTAAAGGATGGCGGACGTTACCGGTCATGTTACTAATTACTGAGTCATGTAGCTAATTGTTAAAAGGCTATGTTGAGAGATCTGTCATCTTGGAGCGGGTCTTTCGTATTGTGTGAGTGTGACTGAATGAAACTAATAGCATCGTAATTAAGTAAATATGAGTACTTTGCAGACTGGGTCAGTGTATATGCGTCATCATTTCTGTGGGTCTTAGCCTCGTTACTCAAGTGGATGTTGGTATTATGATAAAATGTGTAGTTGCTTACTAGAGATTTTACACTTTTTTGGGGTCGCCATCTTTGAATGGTATAATATTTTTAAAGTATTTGCACCCTTCTTTGTAATTCTCATAGTTTTGTTGGGGGATTATGAGACACCTAGTTTTTGGTGGGGTCATGTGTGTGTTACTCCTGGCGAGGTAACTGAGTGCGTATTGTCATTATTTCGGAAAAAAACGTAATGTTGAATTGGGCCAACAATGAACTAGGCTACAGGTAAAAGCCAGATATGGTTACGTCAGTCCTTGCCAAATCATTCTTGCAAGTGCTTTCATAAGTCACTGTTGTGAAGGCATATTGTGTGGGACATAGACTGGGCCTACATGTAGAGATAATGTAGGCAGATGTCATAATAGAGGATGTTAATGAGGTAGCAGTATCAACAAATATGGCTGTGTAGTGTGACCTCATGTTATTGGGTAAATGTCCCCTATTTAGGTAGCGTTTACAGAGAAATTCAGTGGGGTCATAGTACCTTGATCCAAGGGATCTCATCATTGAGACCCCGGATGTTAGTCTGCAAATGGTGGACCCATATTTGCTCTTTCTGGAATAACGTCCTAGTACTCCATAGAGTATTGGACTCTATGATCGTCCAGTTGACTTGCTGTGGTGTGTGTCCTTCCTCAATGTAGTGAGTGCTCATTTTAGTTGTCCCCAGTTTTCAATGGATACTGCTTCTCTGTTCGTTAATCCATATTCTCACAGGTCTAGTGGTCATAGCCGAGGTTGCAAGGGCACTTCACTATATATACACAATTTTTAGTATTGCAGTTAGTGTGTCTGCATTGTGTCCAGACTAGGTCATCGAGTTGTAGGTTGTTTGTGTGGGTAGTGAGTTTGCAAACATTTCAGGTTCCTCAGGGATAATGTACTTTTACAGTTAGTAAACCACATAATGTGGTTTTGTCCTTTGTTACTTTTTTCTGTGGTCTAGTATGGACAATGAGATCCTTAATGTTTTGTGTGCGTTTGAACACAAATATTGGACGCTCCATATTCATGTTGCCTGTATTGACAATGTGCCAATGTTTTAGCAGAATGTTTTTGATTTGATTGGAGTGTGGTGTGAAAGTTGTCACGCACAGAATTACTTCATCCTTTGTCTTCTGAGATGTTTCTAAAAGAGCATCACAATAGTTATTGCGTGCCCATTTCCTTGCTGTGTTTATGATTTTCTGCGGGTAGTTCCCCCTCCTCAGATTCTCTCTCAGTTCTGCTTCTGCTTCATAGTTCTGGGTATACTGCAATTCCTTTTCAGCCTCAGAAATCGACCATCCAGGAGATTCTCTCTCAAGGATTTTGTATGGTGACTATTGTATGGTAATAAACTGTTCCTGTAAGTAGGTTTCTTATAGGTCTTTGTGGAGAGCTTCCCATCTTTTAAATTAATTAAAAGGTCCAGAAAGGGCATTTCTTTCGCTGAGACTGATAAAGTAAAGTTTAGAAATGGGTCCTGTTGGTTGATCCATGAATGGAACTCCTTGAGCGCTCCAAGAAACACTCAAACTGCGGACTGCAGGAGCCAGAGATGCAGAAATTATTATAAAATCAATGATGCTCAGACATCTCCTTCCGGTAAAGGTGAAGATGGGAATATTCACCCCTGTTTGCTCTAGACAGTACACATTGTTTGCAGCAAAAAAAACCTCTAAAAGTATACCTGACTCCGTGTGTTCAAAGTGTATATTTGAGGATAACCAATCCCCAGAGGATTTGTTCATAAAACAGTTCAACTTGCACAGGTGTGTATTAAATTCACCCCAGATTAAGATCTCAAAGTAAGTGTGTTTGTATTTTTTATATGTTTCAACAAAATCGTCCAAGGCATCTAAATGTTTATTTGCAAATGATCTAGTAAAAGAACTATAAAAATGTATTACTAATAAAGGGCAGTGATCCCTAAAAGTCAACTCCATTGCCAAAATATGGGGGGAATTACACTCTAAACGACTGTCTTTATAAGCTAGGTCAAGAGAAACCAATAAAAGACCTCCCCTTGCACGTCCTGACATAGAGGGAACTGCACGCTTAGCATATAACATCCATTTGAAAGCCTTCACCTTTATCCCATGTCTCTTGAAGTGCAAATATTTGGCAAACCTGGTATGTCCTGCGCCAAAGAACATCATCCTCCTTGGTCCCAATACCTTCTGCTTTCCACAAGAAGAATCTCATCTTGGCGGGGTCTGTCAAAATAGGTGTTATACTAGGCGGGGGAACAGGATCGGACTTCTCAGGCGAACTTCTGTATCGCACTCCCATGAGGGACAACCTATGGGGCAAAGGACTACCTGTTTCTAAACTGATAATTTAATTGGCAGAGGGGGGATGATCAAATGAAGCGATAATATTAACACTCAAGTCTGGGAATCTTGCCCCCTGTAATTCAATCCCAAATGATGGTTGTCAATCTACAGGTTCAAGACCCCGTAGACTTCGCAGGGGTTCAAACCTGTTCGACAGAGTTAGGGGCCGACCTATGCTAACAATTTGACTTGGTTTGTTTCTCATGGTAGCCTGTAAAGAAGGGCTTTTTGATGGAAGAAAATTAGCGGGCGGGTAAAAGTACTGGAGGGGAGTTTTAAAGCTACCCTTGAGCTCACAATCTATTAATACATCAACTTTTGTGGAATGGCTCATATTGACTATCACACAGTCACCCCCAATATTTTCTCCACCATTTAACCCATCCAGCCCACTCTCCTAGCCATAATAATGTCCAGAGATATTCGTTGCCCATTCACAATGTTTGTGTTGCACCAATATGTGACCTTGTGAATCAAATCCACTGTGGTTTCCTTGGTCTCCTCTGTGGTTGGATGGACTCCCACCAGAACTACTGCCAAAGGTGCAGCCTCTGGAGGCAGATTTATGGTCTTGTGGCTATTAGCCAAGGGTTTGTCGGGGTAATTGCAGGCAGGCATGTTGGATGCATGCCCTCTTGTTAATCTGCCCCTCGCGATGGAATTGGTTGGGCCATCTTACCTAACTGCATCACAGTGGGGGATTCAAAGGATGACTTGTAAGGAGTACTCAGGAACCTGGCCTTTTTGGTCACCCCTTGATCCTGGGACACATTTTTTTTAGTCTTTTTGTGGTATTGTTGGTCTGGGGCATCCAAATTGTGGAGCATCGGACCACTGGGTCTTTCATTATGTCTATTTCTTCTATCCTCCTATCAGGCACCTGTAATTTGGTGTTCCCGACAGGTGCTGTGTGATCATCTCCCACTGCCTCCCCTTCAGCGGGATAAGGGCATATAGATAGTAGCGCAGAGTTAAGTCTTGCGTCCACCTCCTCCAGCTTTTTCTTTATAGGCCTTAAAAGGTTTTCAAATAAGGATTTCAATTTGGGTAATAGTAGGTCAATGATATGTTTTGGGTCGGTCTCAGTTAGTATTGCAGGTCTTTCATGCATAGGATTACGAGCAGGTCTTTTACCCCCTATTTTCTTCCTTTTTGAAGGGGGTTTGGATAAGTGACCCTCCGCCAATCTCGTAGCCGTCTCTAGGGAGCAATCTATTATGTCTGTGTTAGGCTCAGGGGCAGACCTAGGCCTGGGATAGACTCCATCTGCTCCACCCCCGGTCAATGATGTTTGGGTGAGGGATAGATTTTCCTATTTCCAGAGATAGCATTCTTTCAGTAAGAGCTATCTCTTTGGAGATAACGCTGGCCACACTTGTTAAAAAAGAATCAATATTTGTTGCATTTTTGCCCCTGTGCCGCCAGCTGTTGCTTTTCTTTTGGCCATGATTTAATAGTTTGGCACAATATGTAATCTGTAGCTCAATGGAAATATAGGAATTAATCAACAAACAGTACCTTGTCTTTTCACGACCAGGAACGTAAAGCCAAGGGACCTGGCCCAGCCCAGCCTCCTCAGGTCGTTTTCACCCGGGCCCAGCCTGGGCACGACCCACGTGCGTCCCGTGCTGCAGTATGCCTACGGTGATTTTGTTGCACTCCTGCACGACGTCAGTGTTTCGCCCCTCCTCCAGATCAGGGATCAGCAATTCGAGGTAAGGTGCAATGTGCTGGCAGCCAGTGAGTTGAACAATATATCAGATACTGCATGTATAACCAGACATATAGGTATTTAAATACACATATGCATTATTAATCCTTAAGCTACATTTAACTAGAAAGCACTGTATCCTATTATCTCCCAACAGGCTACCACACAAATACATTATATGTGATTACTCCTGTATACAGATGTTCTGTATAGGTATGCTACTGAATGCCTACATACCTATTTTCTTCCTTTTTTTAGGGGGTCTGGATAAGTGACCCTCAGCCAATCTCGTAGCCGTCTCTAGGGTGGAATCTATTATGTCTGTGTTAGGCTCAGGGGCAGAGGGCGTGCGTTCCTCAAGGAATCTGTCTTCGAGTGGGGAGGACTCTGGGAGTGACTCACCCCTTGGGATAGCAGCCTGAAGGGCGTGTCTTATCTTTAAGTATCTAAAATTCTCTGTATCTGTACCTACCAGTTTAAATTATTTTTGTATCTATGCATAGGAAATCACATCTCCCCTTTTCCATAGTTTCCCAAACCGTGAGATTCCTATCATGTCCCATCGATTGAAGCCCTTGGTGTTTTTCAGGGTGCCAAATCTCTTTGTGTCCCACAGGGGGGTGGCTTGCGTGATTTTCCTTGCCCATCCCATGCTTTTGTTGACTGTGCGCCATATATGGACCGCATGTTCAGTTGGGCCTATTAACTACAATTATGCAGGTTTGGAATAAGGTGCTCTGGAATGATTCCCCTTTGCAACAAGGCACCTATCCATTTTATTTTGGGGTCTATATATGCATTGATTAATAGCTGCTAGTGGAGCTGCTAAGTAATATCTTCTTACATCTGGGAGCCCTATGCCACCATCATACCACCCCATTGTCAGGTTTTGGGTCACTATACTGGGTGGTTCCCCTCCCATAGGAGCTCCCTCTGTTCACTGTCAATGGCTTTGAAATAAGTACAAACTGGGCCCAGTGAACTTTGTAGAATGTATAACAAACTTGGTAGGGACAACATTTTAAATAGTGCAGCACACCCAGTAATGACAGTGGAAGAGTCTTCCAATGTCTAACATCACTCCTAAGACACTGCAATGGGGGAAAAAGGTTTCATTTATAATACAATGCCGGGTCCTTGGTGACATATATGCCCAGCTATTTTAATCCCTCACATGCCTTTGTTATCACATATCCTTTGGGTAGGGGGGTAACTCACCCCTCTGTTTAGGGATGCTCCAGGTGACGCCAAATATAGCAGTATATTGTTGGCGTATAGGGAGATTCGGTCTTCCCAACCCTACGACCACTTGAGTCCCTGCATGATTGGAGCTTTTCGTATCCACAGTGCCAACAGTTCCAACATTAGTGTAAAGACCAACAGGGATAGTGGACAGCCCTGCCTGGTTCCCTTTCAATGACGAATATTGGAGGTTTTCTATTGTTAACCACTACCTGTGCCAGTGGATCCTTGTACAGGAGTTTGATCCAGTTCATAAATTTGCGGCTGAATTCCATTTTTCTGAGGACTTCCAACAAGTATGGGCACTCAGTCATATCAAATGCCCTAGTGGCGTCCAGGGACACCACCACTGCATCTTCCTGTAGTGTGTCTATTCTTTTCATTTCCCTGTGCAAACGTCGAAGATTAAGTGTGGTATATCTTGCTGGCATAAACCCTGATTGATCGGGGTGCAAAAGTTTTGAGTTAACCTGGCTCTTAGCTGCCACAGGCTGCCGCGTTTCCGGCCTTTTTAATACTCTTCACTAGCTTGGAAAACACCGGGGAGCATATGGTGACACGCCTTCGGACCCGCATTAGTTGTTCCCTACATCGCAGAACAGGCTTGAGATTTTCCATCAACTAAGGAGACAGAGTTCCCCACTCGTCTGAATTTGGAATTTCTGCGTTCCTCCGAGAGCTCCCTATTATTGCTAACTGTACTTGGATGTCCATCGCTCACCAGGCTAGGAAATATAATTTCCTTGCACCTGTGTCTTGACGAACGGGCCAAAACGTACCTGAAACTGTGTTTTTTCACTAAATTTCAAAGGTTTTTTAAATGCTAATCCCAACCTATAATGTCCATGAAACCTATTTTTTAGGTGAATTTCAAAGGTGTTTTAAATGATAATTCCGAACTATAACATCCCTGAAACCCATGTTTTTTTCATTTAATTTATGTGATTTTTTTAACTACAACTCCCCCATTAGTGAAACAGGTCCGGCTGAGTTACTACATGGCCAGAAAGAATAGACTAAAGATATTGAAAGAAGAGACTTGGGAAAAATTACTGAAAGCTACAGTTACTAACAATACAAGGGACTTCTGGTGAACAATCAATGCTCATTTTTGAGATCTAATTTTGACCCCAACTTGGAAACACACATAGATAAGGACTCATGGGTGGAGCCCTTCAGTAAAATGTTTATTGGATTGAGATGGGGTCGTGAAGCGATGCCAGAAGAGCCTATCTAATATCTCCCTTACTTTTAATAATATGAAGATAGGGGCATCTTTGGCTCAATGCTCCAGCAGTAAGGCACCGGATATTGACTGGACGCCTATAGATTTTTTCACAGATTGCCTTGATCTCTGGGCCCCTCTGTTTACTAACACATTTAATGCCATAGCCAAGAAGCGACCCCTGGCCTCTTGGCATAAAGCAGTTTTAATTCTAACCCACAAAAGGGGGATAAACGTGATCCCAGAAACTATAAGCCAATCTCCCTCCTTGACAGCACAGCCAAACTCATGGGAAGAGTCCTATTAAATAGATTGGAGGCATGGGCTCTAGAATATAATACCATGATCCTGGCGCAATATGGGTTTCGAAAAGGAGAGGTACCCAAGATCAGTGTTTGAACCTGTGTCTGCTCATAGGGAAATACACCCATGCTAAGCAATGCAAACGATACCTGGCCTTCGTGGACCTTAGCGCAGCCTTTGACTCTGTGTCCCATTCACATCTATGGAGGATCATGAGGGAAATGGGAGTAGACAAGAAAATAATCAACTTCATAAGACAGCTGTATGCGAGGAGCAACGCTTGTGTAAGGTATGACAAACAGGTTCAGTGCACCAGAGGCGTTTGCCAAGGGTGCGTTCTTGCACCTTTTGTGTTCTAACTTTACACTAATGGGGTGGAGTCTCGACTGCTCGATTCGGACATAGATGTTCCTAAATAAATAGGATGCTCATTCCAATTTTATTGTATGCAGATGATGCAGTTTTAATTGCTCCAGAAACTGTTAAATAATTATGTAGAATTTATGAAAAGTCTGGATCTCCATACAAATGAACAAATTTCAGGGAAAAACAGAACCCCACCTCCCCCTGTTTTTTTTTTATTTGACTGTAATTTGGTACAGACAGACCTATTTGTTATTTAGGGGTAGCCTTTGACCATCATGGATCTTGGCTGAATATGGTTGCAAATCGTGGGATTTTGTTTGAAAAGAGTATGAATGCAATTTGTTCCTTTTCGAAAACATTGAGAACTATTCAATTCAATTCATAATCTTTATTCGATTGTAGGTTTTACAATCATAAAAGTGCATTTTATAAGCACACAGTTAAAAACATTACACACAATTCATTTTCAAATGGCAAATAATGACACAGTAAACAGTACAATATATCAGACAATAGGAGCATGGGCAGTATATGGTTAAAAATATAAATAACTGTGATCTTAAAAAACACCAGCAATATTTTACAGCATGGTTAGCCATTCATGCTTTTCCTGAAGCAGATGGCTTTCTTTAAAAAGTTACATATAAACAAAGTACAGTCAATATTCAGTAGTTGTAAGTAATAAAGTGCGGGTTTAATTTGTGTGAAACTCATTTTTTTAAGGCACGGTTTAAGGTATAGTTTCCGTGGGGTAGAGTAATAAGGGCAAATAAAAAAGAAGTGTGCCAGATCTTGTGGAGACTTTCCGTTGCAGCCACAGGCTGGCAACACTTCGCCCCGTTGAGCACCACTTGGGAATGCCAATAGGAGATGATAAAGGTCAAAGCGGAACCTTGTTAGCAGAAACCGTTCATAACTAGACATAGGCCATGTCAGGTAAGGTTCTGTTTGCAAGCATGTTTTTAACAGTAGATGTTTCCTAACACTGACCTTCTGTAACTCGGCCTCCTCCCTGTCGGTACATCTTGACAAAACTATGGCATTCTTGACCAGGTTCACATCAGATTTTCTAATTGTGTTTGGGGCATAAAACAGATCCTGTCGACCAATTGCCGTTAGGCTGTCCTTTATATACTTTACCCACGGTACCTTAAATCTCCCGTCTAGCTGTAAAGCTTCTTTCAATAGGGCATGTGTTAATGGGATTTCATTGTTTAACCAACATTTCAACCAACACATAACCGGGCTTACTGCTATTCTGTCACCTAAATAGGGGACCCCCAGCTCCTCATGTACTGAGTAATTCCCGATACCCCTGGGCAGTCTTAGGATCTTTTTTAGGAAGTTATTTTCTGCGACCTCTAGGTCTTTAGTCTTGCGATAGCCCCAGAGCTCACTCCCATAACAGGCAACAGCAACGCTTTTTGCCTGGTACAATTTAAGCAATGCGGCCAGCGGGCAGTTGCCGATTTTTTTTGCAAAGCCAAGGATAGCCGCATTGACCCTTGTTGTTTCTCCCTTCTTCTTGGAGACTGCTGGGCCCCATGATAACTTGTGATCTATCAGGACCCCGAGGTAAGAGAAGGAGTTGGTTGATGGAATTTTCTCCCCATTTATACTAAAATGACCAGGTTTCAGAATACCCTTACCTGCTTTCATAACGAAAGACTTGGAGTTATTTATACTTAAACCACGTGACTCCATAAATTTGTGGAAGGAATTTAAAAGTTTCTGGAGGCCGATTGCTGTTCTGGAATTGAGAACTAGAAATCCAGCTATTGTAAGGAAGGTCTATGGTGCCAAATCTAGTGCAGTTGCTGCTTATGGTGCTGTAGTATGGGGCCACATTAATGTGAAGTGGATACAAAAAATAGAGAATAGCTTCTGGAAATGTTTTAGCTGTTCCAATTTTAAATTTCATCAAGAGGTAAATATCCCCTATATAACTGATCAGATCAAGATAACCCCAATTCTTCTCTGGCACTCAGTGTGGTCAAGAGATACTGTGTCCCTCACGCAAGAAATTATAACTGATTGTCTAGCCCTGGAACATGCAGAGAATAGTCAGTGGTTAAATTATGTGAAAAATACCTTACATACTCCAGATTTTTTTGCCTCTGCCAATGATGCAAGAATGAATGCACTCCATAATAAACCGACAATAAGGTAATATCTGGAGAGCCCACTGCAGGTTGAAGGGATAACCTCCTATTTATTCTAGTAATGATCTTCCTTGTCGCCCAAACTGATTTGCACATTTTCTTTTTTCGAATCATCGAAAAAGGTTTTTTATTCCTCTTTTATGTTAGTTTGATTTTAGACAATGTCGCACTGCAATATATTTTTTACGAATGTTGCCTGATCCTCTAACCTGTTTCTGTGTCGCTTCCTTTTTATTTGCCTGTTTAAAAAGTAGGGAAATGGTAATTTGCTAATAAGAATGGTTTGGTATTTAGAATTGTTTACTTGTGATGCATGTGCAACTTTTATGATTAATATTGTATTAAACTAATAAAGTAAATTCTGATTCTGATTCTGAACGACACATTTCTAACTGTTGCTTCGCTCTAACCTATGGTTGTATGTATGATTTACTACTCTTCCTTTTAAAAAAAATTAAAAGATGTTTTTTGTTTATCATTTTTTTGAATATTCTAAAAAAGTGTTCAAATATTTATAAGCAAACATAACTGAGCTAACATTTATATTCTTATTTCTTTGAATTAACATTGTTTTCTTGCAATTTTGAGGTGTCATATTATATTACAGATTTTTTTAAATCAAAGAGAAATTTGGAAAAACAAATGTAACTTATTTTTTATCTTTCCATCTTTACTCTTAAAAGTATGAACGTTGGGGGGGCATTATTGAATGATTGCAAAATTGCATTATTGTAGTGCGTAAGGCATTCAGTGAGTGTAAGTGAACTATTTATTGCATTTATCGCATAAATACATGCGTACTCCTGGAGTGATCGAATGAGTGCAACAGTACTGCCTGAAAGTTTCTATGAGTGTTGGTGTATTACCTGGATAATTAAAAAAATGCTTGTATAGTGAATAGATAAGTGCATAGATTGTGCTTCAGGGAATTCATGAGTGCCTATGTAGTGCCTGAGTGAATGCTTGAGTGAAAGAGTAGTGCCTGGCTGATTGCATGACTGCATAAGTAATGCGTGATTGATTGACTGTGTGTATAAGTAGTGCCTACATGATTCTATCAGTGCATGGCTACTGCCTAAGTGAATCTATGAAAAAATAATATCTTTTTGCTTAGAACAGTAGATGGGTACTGCCTCAGTAAAAGAATGACTTCAATAGTAATTCCTGGGTAATTGTATCGGTGCTTGGGTAGTACCTGTGGTCATTGACCAATGCATGGGTACTGCCTGAGTGAATAATTGAGTGCAAGAGTAGAACCTGGGTGACTGCATGATTGAGTTGCTAATGTCTGATTGATTGGACCTGTGTATAGCTAGTGCCTCCTTGATTGCATGAAACATTAACTCGTTGGTACATTTAAGTCCCTTGGAATTACTTTTATTCATGAATAGGAATCATTGCTTTTGCATTTCACTGTCAGCATGAAGATGAATATTTCTTCCTAACACAGAACCACTGTGAATGTTCTGTAGAAAAATATTTAGTTTGTAAACAAATTAGAATAAACAGAGATTTTAACATTTCGGCCTGTAATTTGTACTGTCTTTTTAAACAAACTCCAGTGCCTGCCTTTATACCCACGCTCATTGTGCTTTTGAACAGCAGTTATCTTTTCCTAAATTCCTACACTTGCTGTGGCTTACGAGCAGGCATCCTGTATATACCAATTCTTTCACAATGTGTTAGATGTTGCACAATGTCTTTTGTCCTACCCCACATGGGATTGTAGATAGTTTGTTATGGCCTTCCATTCCCACTTTGAAAACAGATTTTAATAACGTAAGCTGACTCAAAGCACCATTGTTTCAAAAAGTGCCTCTCACATCATTTCGTGAGACTTTCAAATAGCAGGTGGCTAAATCACCAAGTGACAGTAAGTCACTGCTCAATACCGATCTCCCACTACATTTTATAGAATTAATACAAGAAATATTTAATGAGTTCGAAACCGAAGGCCTACCACATTTTTTAAACTAGTCGACTCCAGCCTCGTCATCTCTTTTCAGACTAATTTTAGAGTAATACCGGATTGATTTCATTCTAATTTTTCAAGCACATTTGGCATGTTTCCCAGATGCTCTTGGTGGTTTGCGCAGTGCTCTTTCATCAGCTCCTATTACCAAATGGCTGCCTGACCTGTGGTTGAGTGCCATCCAGGCCAATTGAGGCTCTACCGTGAACAAATGCTGCAATCTTGTGGATGCTTGCCATTGGTGACTCTTGGCATCAGCTATAGGCTGAACATCTGCTATGTCTATTTCACCAGCATGCAACCTGTGTTTTACGGTCTCTGGTGCACCTTTGAGTGCCACCGGGATGTCTGCCTCTCCACCACTTCACTCGCTGACCTAGATTATGAACTGTTGGTGAGTCGATTGCTAGCTCATGACTACGACTGTTCCAGAGACACATGCTTGATAGATGTGGTTAAGCACGCAATAAGGGGGAACTGGAGCATTTGCGCTCATACGCAGTGTCTCTTGCAGCGGAGTATCATCGAACATCACGTAGGTTGCCCTGACATGTTCCTGGTTGGACAAGATTACGATGACCATGTCTGTTCTTTTGGCTTGCTCAATTGGATGGCAATCTTTTTTGCTTGGAGAGGTGCAGATCACCTTTTGGAGTTGATTGCATTTCACAGTGTTTGTGAGTTCTTACATTTTGATGGATCTCCATAAGTGTGCATGGGAACCCTATGTGATGGCCTGTTATTTTTACACTTAAGAACACTGTTTTTTTTTAACTTTTTCTCATTCAGTTTTTCTTTCCTTGCAAACTTTTAGATGTTTACTTTTTCTTAGATTTTGCCTTTACAGATTTGGTTTGGCTCTACTTATGTTTGTGTTCTGTTTGCCTAGGTGCTACAGAGATGGCCAAGGTGAGGGGCGACCTGGCTGGTGGGCACATTATCGACTTTACTAAGTTACCATGAGACCTGCAGCCATTATCCAGGGTTTCCGCACAATCACACAATGCTTTATTTTAGAAAAATACCTTGCTCGTACTTTTCACAGGAGAACTGTCTGCTGGTTTTCTTTTGAGCATCTTTCGGAACTTTAAATTCAACATTGTGGGCAAAGTCTATAAACAATGTCTCTTGTTATTTTGTTCTGGTCAGGCCCTGGCACCTGTATAAAAAAACAATGAAGTTGTTGTTGAACAACCATAATGTGATACAATTGGGATATACAAATAGGTGGCACACACACTTGGACAGAAACATTTCACATTGATAACAGTGTAACAAAACCTATAATTTACATTTACCATCTATATTTAAAGTTATATAGTCTGCAGACAAAGCTCAGAAAAGTTCTATCAGAGATGGACTAACTGCTACACTGATTTTATTTCTATCAAACACTTGCATTCTTGTTGTGGCACATATACTGCATAGTACGCCGCGTTACTTAAAATAATTTTGTTTTAAAATGTTTCCCTTCTTTGTCAGATCTTACAAGTGCAACAGTGACAATGAAAGGGTGTGTCTAGTTACCTTAATTCCTGAGACATGTGGGAGTGTTGTGTTCTGGTTTGTCTAATCACTTGTTTCTCTCTAAGGGATTAGGAGAGCAAATGAGACAATCTAGAAATGTTGGTAAAGGCCTTATGGACACTCAGATAGTAGGATGACTCAATCTCTACCTACTATGGTCTCAAAATTGTATGCAAAGTTGTCACCTTAGACTGAATCCCTTCAACACCCTGAGTGAAAGGAATATTCCATGGGTAGTGTCTGAGTGAATGGTTGAGTGCAAGACTAGTACCTGGTTGATTGTATGAGAAGAAGAAAAAGAAAACTGTTATATATTGTAATGTTTTACTGATATTAGACTATTAACTTTTTAAGAGGACAACATCATTTTAGATTTACATAATATTTCAGTTTCCCTTTTTTGCTGTTCTCGGATTCCATTGAACTTCACTATACATAGTGATTTCAATGTAGATTGTAGAAAAAAATCAGAGTAGAGCATTCTTTTCAATATGTGTAGCTTTGTGTGTTCCTTCCTACAGTTTCTTTATTAGATCCTTCTCGTACAGTATGTCTATTTTTTACCTCAAGGACATTTTCGAAATGTACACTATCATTTCCATCTGGTACAATATGCAGAACAAATATATAAACTATTTGCTTTTCAGCAAATTTTTTCCAAATGCAATATCAATCAGCACAAATATCACTCCAAATAATAATTAAAGTTAGTAATTGTGTCCAGTGCTCTCTACTTTTTGTTCACATCGTCCCAATAGGCTGAATGATGTATTCACATTTTTGGGTTCCAAAATATCCAATATGAATTTGTTACTTTGTGTTCACATCTTACCAAAAGGCCGAATGATGTATTCAAAACTTCGGCCTCAAAATATCAAATATGACTTTGGTAATTCGAGTGCAAGCTGGGTTTAAATTCCAAGTGGGCATCATTGCAATGAGTCCATCCTGTATTGCACTTTAAATACATAGTATAGTGTCCATATGTTGTAGTAGGTCCAGCATGGAAAATAATAGCCACTGTTTTAAAAGTTGTTCCAGAAATAGATATTTGACTTACAACAACAAAAAAATTACTTTCCAGTTTTCATCCAATTACTCTACAAGGTTGTAGCATGAAAATGAGATATTTTTCATATCTTTTCATATGTGATGTAGACATCTCTGATTTATAATGCAAACATGTAATATCCTGATTCACTGCTTTTACTAATTTATTAATAAAAGGTACTGATTTGCAGTCGTGTATCGTTAAGTAACCAAGTAAAAAAGCTGTGTTCATTTCACTTAAACATAATGCAGGAGTTTTTTCTTAGTACTCTTTCCTTATAAGCCTCCGCATTCTTTTGTGGTGTACTACTAACATTCTTTAGTGACAAAAAGTACTTTTACACTCTTTTCTTGAAAGACAAGCCAGAGAATGTCCGTTCAACTCAATATGTTTTCTTACATTACATAGACTTAGTCCTTGTAACATCCTAATCTTCTGTTTAACACTTTTTTTTGCATACTCTTGTAAAACAATTTGCAATATGTCAATATATTCTGGTTGAATGCTTCAAAAAAAGCTACAATCCCACTTAGATGCATAAGCTTGTGTACGCTTCTCTTCCACTTCTTCAGCTATTACTTCTTCCACGCTCCAAACAACCATTTCTTATTTTGGATTGGAACAACCATCTTTCATCTCATAGCATCGGCCACTAGTATCAACTGAAAACTCTAATTTGTTCTGTTGAAAGAAGGTTTCTTCATTAAAGAAAGGCTCAGTAGTAGAAGTGTACTTCCATTTACCAGTGAAAATTTGACAAAAGTTACTTCCAAGAAAGTCTTTATCTTTTGCTTTTGTCTTTCATAAACTTCATTATTTTATCCAATGTTTTCATTATCTTCAAAACTAAAATAAATACTTTTTGTTACTAGTTTTAATGTGTTGCTTTTTCTTATATGCTGCTGATCTTCTTTTACCCTTTTTGCAATCTTTTAATACATTTTGAATTACTCTACTTCGAAAAAGTCGTCGACGTATATGTTTACATTGTTTTTCTCTTCTTGTAATATGTGTTGTTTTTCCAAAAACTATTGTTTTTTACCATTAGAAATGTCATTCTCCTTCTGCTTTGTTTTGCTTTCATTGCTATTGTCTTCCTTTAATTTCTCTACGACTCTTAAGAAAGTGTTTAGTGCTCCTAACAAGACTAACCTTATCCTTAGTGACATTTTCAGCTTTTTGCAATGCAGTCTTTTGACTTTGTTTCCTTCTCATTTTGTCTTTTCTTGCCATCTGAATTTGTGATCCAAACAAAACAGTTTCAATTGTTTGTTACATCAATTAACTATTTTGTGTTAATTACATATGATTACTGATATTAACTTGTAAGCAATTAATTGCAATTGCATTGCTATTCTCTTTATTTTGAATACAAAAACACAAGTGTACAAACAAGCAGGAGAACTACAGAAAGAGGAAAAATCGTGAGACAGAAAGAAAATAAAATGTTAAGAAACACCTAAAAGAAGCACACAAACAACAACACATCTAAACAAAATGTAAAAAATTCAGAATGAGGCTATAGAGCTGCACAAAGAGACAATAGTATTAAACAAAAAAACAACAGAAGTGCACAAACTTGCAAGAGAATTCACAAAGACGGAAGAGTGATGCAGAAGGAGGCAAGACAACTCCAAAACATGGAACACAGGTACGGTAATAGGCAAGAGGAGTACAAAAAGGAGCAAGACAGGTTCTGAAACTCAGCTAACAGAGATGCTCAAAGACGCAACAAATGTGCTGAAAGAGAGAGAAGGGGTGCCGAAACATATGACATGGGTGTAAAAAGAGACAAGAATGAATGAATGAATGAATGTGATTTTTATATAGCACATGCTGTCATCCTATGGGTATCCTGGCGCTTCAGACTAAGAAGAATTGACCAGAATAGTATAGGTCAGAGCAGAAAATCAGAGAAAAAGAAATCAGACCCTAGGAAAGAGCCAGGTTTTAATACTCTTTCGAAACTCAGTCAAAGAATTAGTTTGTCTGATATTCTGGGGTAGCTCAGTCCATAAACGGGCACCAGCCACATTAAATGCCCTCCATCCCATCCTAGAGCGTTTGAACCTGGGAATCGTCAATAGGTTGGCACTAGAGGAGCGAAGCTGCCTCTTGGGCTGGTACCAGGTACATTTTTCCTGCAGTGGGACTGGACCCAGCTCCTGCACCGCTCTGAATACCAGGCAGAGTGACTTAAAGTGAACCCTTTCCTTGCCAGTGTAAGTCTCTCAGGGCCAGGGTGGTAGATGAGCGCCGTTGCCTATTAAGGACCAGTTTTGGTGCTGCAGACTGGACTCTCTGCAATCCCTGAATGAGGTATTGTGGGGCCCCTAAATACAGGGAATTGCAGTAGTCCAGCCTGTTTATCACTGTGCTTCTTACAACCAGAGAGCGCAACTCTTTTGGTAGTAGTGGAAGCATCTGACGTAGCATAGGCATTAGGGAGAAGATCACACTGGCGGTCTTATTTGCCTGTGACTCCATCTGAAGATTATCATCAATCAAAACCCCCAGATTGCGTACCTTACTGACCGGAGTCAGTGGTTCCTCCTCAGGAGTAAGTCTAAACTCAAATGGTGGATGTTTAGACATCCTGGCAGAGGAGCAGTACACCACCTCAGTCTTCCCGCCGTTAAATTGTAGGGAGTTTCTTCTGAGCCAGCCAGCCGTCCGACACATACATTGCTGGAACATGTCCAGAGATACTTAATGTTCTCCTTCTAGGGAGAATTCCAGTTGTGTATCGTCGGCATAATTGACTAGGCTGACTCCAAATGATTTAATAATGGGGTACAGGGGCTGCAATTATACATTAAAAAGAATAGGGCTGATCGCAGAGCCCTGTCGCACCCCATAGACTACCGGGGACTTGCTGGAGGAAAAGGGTGCCAAGGTTACTACCAGCTGTCTCCCTGCTAGATAGGACTGAAGCCATTGCAACACCAGTCCTTCCACTCCTATCTTCTTCAGTCTCTCCACTAAGATTGAGAGGCTCACTGTGTCGAATGCGGCCGACCTATCGAGAAGCACTAAGACAGTGGCATTCCCGTTGTCGGCTCACATGCGCAGATTGTCCAGCATGGTGGCCAAAGCCTTCTCAGTCCCATGACCTGGGCGAAACCCAAATCTATCAAGCAAGTGATTGTCCTCCAGAAAGCACGATAGTGTCCTACTAACTGCTTTTTCCAAGATTTTAATCGGATATGGCAGGAGAGAGATGGGTCTGACGGGTCCAGGGAGGGTTTTTTAATCAGTGGAGTCACCACCGCTTGCTTCCAACCCTCCAGGACAATTCCTTCTTCTAAGGACTGATTGCAAATCTGCTGCAGCCAGGGAAAGGTTTCTCGGCCAAATGACTTCCAGATTTTATGGGGGAGGGAGTTAAGGGGGAGCCCGAGGACACACTGTTCGCCAGACTGTTAAAAGCAGCCCCAGTGAGGGTCTGAAAATTATCCTGGGTCATTAGCTGCTGTGGGTCTTCATCGATCATTTGATCCGAGTTATCTTGACCATCGGTATTATTAGGATGAAGTGTACTGACAACTTTGGCAATCTTGTCTTGAAAGTAAGAGGCAATCTCATCATATCGTTTTTGTGATGCTGCCACTTTATTATTCAAATAAGTAGGGGAGGAGTGGTCCTTTGCGATCTTAAAAAGTGCTTTTGTCCCATTCGGCGCTTGTGTAATAGATGTAGCGTAGAAGTCTGCCTTAGACTTAAGGAGCTCTTTGTATTTCAGCTGTGCTAGTCTCAAGTCTTTCTTATCTTCCTCAAGGTAGCTCCTTCTCCACTTCCTCTTTGCCTTCTTGCGGATCATACGCAACTGTTTCAGTTCTTCATTATACCAGGGAGCCATCATTTTGTTCCTGTTTTTAGCTTCTTTACTGGAATTGCCTGATCCAAAATATCGGTTATATAGCTAGTATACATTTTAAAGTTTTCCTCTACTGTCACATAGATGTAAAATGGTTAGCATCTGGGGCGGACACATGGGTTCTAGTTCTACCTAATTTTGCCCATTCCCTACCTCTCCGATAAGTCCTTGGCTGACTAGTGTTGTCCTCTGGACAGGGCAGCCTAATATTAAAATGAATTAAGTGATGGTCAGTCCAATTCTGATGTATTATATTTAGCACCTTAGTTATAGATTGATTGGTGAACAGTAAATCAAGAGTGTGCCCCCCCTTGGTGGGTGGAATGTTCCACCAACTGTGAAAGATTGAAGTTTGCGCATGTGTGCCTCAAATCTCTCAGTTGGCTGCTAAGATTCCTATGCTCCCTTAGATTAAATTCTCCTAGTATAATCATTCTAGAGTGTGCCAAAGTTAGGTTAGTGATAGTGTCCAAGAGAGTTTGGTATTGCGTAGTGCATCCTGGGGGCCTATAGCACAGCAATCCTGTGAGTAGGCTACCTCTGGGTGCCTGCAGCGAGAAACCCATGAGTTCTATCCCCACCACCTCATCTATCATAAGAGACATAAAGTTCAACTCCTCCTTAAAAATCACTCCCACTCCTCCACCTCTGCCCGTTGCTCTAGGCTTTTGAAGGATTTTATATCCATTAGGACAGGCAAGTCCTATTTCCACCACCGACTCAGCACTGGTCCACGTCTGTTAAAAACAATGCGTCCAGCTTTAGATCTTCAATCAGACCTGAAACCTCCGCATAGTGCTTGACTGGTGACCTGCTGTTAATCAGTCCGCAAATAAGAGACTTTTCCACAGTTCTCATAGTAGCCGTTAGGTGAATATCTTTACAATCTGTCTTACCAAGATTCATAAGCTGTTCCCTGAAGTAAGTCAAGTGCCCTTGGTCGCCATTAAAACGGGCAGCATGGCTGTTGCTGAGCGCGTCCGGGGCGCATACAGGCGCAGACGGGCTTGCCTCTGGTGCGCCATCGGCGCGCCTGCTGCGCTCTTGCATTTCCTGGCTTAAATATGCAGGCCGGTGCAATCAGCTCAGCCCCTAGAGCACCTCCGAACATGGCGCAGAGAAATGGCAGTATGACTAGTATTTCCTCACCCAAGATGGTGCTAGTCACAAGAATTGAGTGTTTTAACCCCGCTCGAACAGCGGGTGAAGAAGAATTGTTTTATGATGCAGGTAAGTGGCTTTAGTTACACGAAAAGATCAGATGGCAGCATGCACAACTAGAAATGTTAAAAATAATGAAAAAGCAGCTTGCGGCGATATAAACACCTTGGCTGCGGCTGGAATTCCGCGCCAGTGCTGACATTCCTATCGCAGGCGTGGTCATGACGGCTCCCAGCCGTCATCAGCACACGCCCACAGTGACTCATGATGGCTGGGAGCCGTCATGAGCACTGAAAGGGTTAAAAACATACAGGTCCCTGAAAATTCTTTCTTTCTGCACAGCCAGCATGTCTGCAGTGCAATTCTATAGATGACAGCCAAGTAGCTATGACTCCCAAACAGGACTAAGACCCTGCCTTGCCGAGTTCCTATAGGCCTATTTCCTTATTGAATATAGACGCCGAGTTACTGAGTGGTACCATGGCTAACCGCCTCCTCCCCTATATGAAACGTTTGATTCACACAGACCAGGCGGGATTTATCCCTTGACAAAATACTACCTATAATTTACGCAGGCTGGCTCATGTCTGAAATGCCCCCTGCCTAGCGGTCTCTGATATTGCGGTGGTATCACGTGATGTTAAGCAGGCATTTGACTCTGTGGTGTAGCCCTGTATGTGGCAGGTCCTGAAGGGCATGGGTGTTAGAGAGCAGCTCTTTAAATGGGCACAACTGCTTTACGCAGCTCCCACTGCCAGAGTGCGACTCGGCAGAACCGTGTCGAGAAAGATAAAACTATGCAGAGGAACGAGGCAGGGATGTCCGCTTTCGACCTTACTTTTCGCAATCGCCTTGGAGCCCTTGGCCGTTTGCATACGGGCAGTCCTTGGCACTTGGGGGATACCACTAGGTAATACCAACCATGTAATTTCCCTATTTGCAGATGATATGCTGTTGTATTTGCGTCAGCCCGGAACATCCATCCAGGTGCTCCTGCACGAGCTCAGACAATTTGGAGACATCCAGGGCTGCGTATTAACCCCAGTAAATCGAGAGTGATACCTTTGGGTAGTTTGGCAGCCTGCCAGTTAGAAATATGCCCAACTATAGACCTCCCTTGGGCTGCTGACGGGGACCGATATCTGAGAATATGCCCAGCTTCTTCTGGAGACGCCTTTTATGCAGCCAATATGGGCTGTGCCATTGAAGGGCTACCGGGCTCGATACATTTCTGGGCTGATTTGCCCATCTCACTTATTGGGCGTATAGCAATTATTAAAATGATTACTCTGCCGGATTACTACGGAGCCTGTATCTTTTGCAACACTCTTTTTGTGTGATTCTGAGATCGTGTTTTATTACCCTGGACACCCTCATTGGCACACTCTTGTGGGGGGAAAAAGCAAAGACTAGTCTGACTAGCAACATTACAAAGGACAAGGGAGAGCTGTGGATTAGAAGTACCATGGCTGGACATGTACACTATGCGGGCCACTGGTTCGATGATGAAGATAACTGGGAGGAAAATCTGTTGGCCAGAATTTAAGGGAGGGAATCACTAACCGCATTATTAATGATGGGATCTTCGATCCCTGATAGGTGTCCCTATGTAATACGACATGTGGCAACTGTGTGGGAACAGGCACTGCGCAGGATAGTTCAGCGTGCGCCATATGCAACAAACATGCCTTTATGGGCAGTTCGTCTGTTTGCAGCCATAGTGGATTCTATGTCAGTTAGTCGCTGGCAGGAGGGGGGATGTCAACTGATGGGAGATCTATATAAGAATGGCCGCTTCCTGACCCTTGAAGAAGCGCAAACTGAATTTGACCTTGGTCCGTGTCAATTTTTACAATATGCCAAAATATCAAGGGTTGCGTAAGAGCTCTGGCAGACTTTTCCGGATCAGCCACCCATCACTAGTATCCTTAAAACTATGCTAGAAATGGTCAAGGGGGGTGATTGATATCATTCTTATATAGAGCCTTACAAGATGATTTTCCAGGAGAGTTGCTGCGATTTCAGCAGAAATGGGATGCTGCACTGGAGGAGCCCCTGACTAACGCAGAATGGTGGAAGGTTCATGGGGGGTGCGTAAAGTGAGTATGAATGCTCGTTTTAAATTGCTTCACTACAATGTCATAAACCAGGTATATTTACATGTAATATACCCAGCTAGGGAGGACTGCTGCCCTTGATCAGGGGGCGGAATTCATCCATGTGATCTGGACTTGCCACACATTGCAGTTTTATTGGGAGGAAGCATTAGAACGACTGGGAAGAGTATTAGGCTGGACTATTACACAGGACATCAGGATGATGTTACTTGGCCTACTGCCAACTCCTGAACATAAAACATTGAGCAGGTGATTTGTAAACTTGGGTCTAGTGTTAGCCAAACGATGGGTGGTAATTGCCTGGACGCAACCAAGACCTCTGAAACAATCAAACTGGGTACAGGATATAAATGAATGGGGGACGGCAGAACTGGTCCGGATGCGATTTGTAAGACATGATGAGAAAGTGGAGGCTGACAGATTAGCTTGGGCATCTATGATTTTGGAACTAGAGGAAGGCCACAACACTTTCAAGATAGGGATAAAATTCATGGTGGTAGCCCTGGCGGAATCCCGGATAGGCACACCCCAACACCTGAAAAACATGTAGAAACAGTCCAGACAAATGCACAAGCAAGCAAAAGAACTCTAGATATTCAAAACAGCAATCTTTGCAATGTTACTATTGTACGTCTCACCATACTCCTCAAAGCATACATGCATGTGGCTCTGCCTTGTGCTAGTGCCATCATACATCTATTTGTATATATTTTTATTTATAATGCCACTAGCAAAAGGCACAGACATATACATGCATGCGTTCAGGAATATGCAGAAACTTACAACAGTGATATGTGAAGGGTTTGCTGCTTTATATTTGGCTAGTCCAAACAGTCTGAGTAGTCACTGAATAGTGAAGCTACAAGGGAAAAATGATGTTTCAAATATCCTGCCAGAGGAATTAGTGAGTAGGCTAGTTTCTATGAATCTGTGCATAGGTACACTAAAAGTACACCATATACAATTTTGTGTGTTGTTGAAATGGAAAGTGCAGTCTTTCTAGGTGAAAACAGTGCATGCTCTTGTGACTCAGTTATATCTCCAAATGTACATCTATTTTCACACATGTAATACAGCTAAAGATGGCACATCAATAAAACACATGTATACATGTATTTGTATCCTTCTTTCATATAGGATGTCACTAACAGTTCACCAAAGTAGACTTATCACTAAACCCTCTGCCAGCATGTTTCAAACTGCGCCTTTGTCTAGCACCTTTACTATTCAGCAACTACTAAGAGTGTTGGGCCTAGCCAAATGTAGAGCATGTACCCTTTGCATGTCACTGTTGTTGGTGTCATCATATTTCTGAAACCATGCATACATGTGTCTGTGCTTTTTGATAGTGACATCAAACATAAAATAGCATACAAATGCATTTATACCTCTGTTTTATACGTCTTCAATCTTCACATGCAGAACATGTGTGAAAATACATGGCTAGTGTGTCAGTAAATTAATCAGTCCTAGAGTAGTCTTGCTGCTTAGAAAACTGCATAAGTAGTACCTGACTGAATGAATTATTTCAATTGTGGTGCCTGTGTCATTGGATGAGTGCATGGGTAGTGCTTCTCAGAATACATCAGTGCATGGCTAGTGCCCGAGTGAATAGATGAGTGCAAGAGTAGTGCCTGATTCATTGCACGAATATGTAGGTAATGTCTTATTGATTAAATGTGTGTATAAGTAGTGCATCATTGATCGCATGAGTACATGAGTAGTGCCTGTGTGATCGTTTCATTGCAGCAGTACTGCAAGCATGATTCAATAAGTGTATGAGTGCTGCCCGAATGTAGCAATCTATGCAAGGGTAATGGCTGCGTCTTTGGATGAGTACATATGTACTGCCTGAGTGAATGGATTAGTGTATGAGAAGTACCTGAGTGAATGCTTGATTGCAGCTAGGTGACTGCTTGACTGTGTAGGTTATGCCTCATTAATTTGATGCCTGCATGGGTACTTCATGAGTGACTGGATCACTGCATAGGTACTGCCTGAGTGAATGGCTGAGTGCAAGAGTAGTACCTGAGTAGACCAGTGCAACTCCACCTGGTGCAGACCTGGTGGGCGTAGTATTTGGAAATAAGACATGTTTAAAAAGTACCAGCCAGAGTTCCTTTTGTGTCAATGAGTTCACAGGCAACAATAAAAGATAATTCGGGTGACTAATGTTCCTGCTGGTGAGAAACTTGATGTTTTGTCTAGTGACAGATCCATTCATCATAATGTAGCAGAATGTATCAACCCAATCACCAAACTGTAGATAGCTCAGTGAGTTTCTCTCTCACTAGGATCCTTTTGTGACTTTCAGTTCATAAGTTGCAACCCCAAAAAAAGCACAGTGACCTATTAACTGTCACCATAGAGCTGCAAGAAAACTGTGTGGTATCGATTAGAAAGTTATTTTCCCCATTCTTTCATTATTCTAATGTTGCAAAAAAGGGTTATTTTAGATAGTAAATACATTCTTATTATTAAAGCGAACCACTGTGGTATGTTTTAAAGCCTGAGTTCATGCTTCTCCAGAAAAAAACACTCTTATAATATATTGCCTACTAGTATCAGTGTCAAGCTACTCCTACATCCTGTAACTCTCCTAGTCTTCTGTTACATTTCCTGTAGACATTTTTTCAGACTTATATTTTATTGGCTCTGTATGATATGTGTGTGATATACAGTGCTCTGCCACCCATGAGTGATATGGGTAGCATGATAAAACACATGCAATGCACGTGAGAGAGGAAATATGGAGAGATGAGGGGCACTGGTGGAGCGTGATAGTGAGGTAAATTGGGAGACAAGAAGGTTTTGGGGGACAGGGAGCCAGCAAAGATTGTCACACTTTCAGGGGCGGCTCCTCTGTTATAGCTGTGCAGCGTCAGGAAATAAAAAAATGTAATGATACTAAAACTATTTTCTTATTTTTTTAGCTGCCACTGCCAAGTGGCCTGAGTCTAGTATGGGGCAGGCCTATCATCTTTGATGATAGAAGGCTGAGCAGGGAGGAGGAGAGTTGCACACTCTCAGTGCGCATTTTGGTTTGAATGGTTACTTTAGACCTGCTAAAAAGACATGTGCTCTAAGGTTTCTCCAACTCAGCTGTATTGCAAAGTCAGATTGTAGAACAGTCCCAAACCCTGGGCACAAACTGAACAGCAAACCAGGATGCTCAGACCAATCCTGGCGCTTCTCTCATGCTAGGTATAGCATGAGAGCAGTGCCAGAATCGAGTAGGGAGTCTGGGTGCTTGTGAAGTGCACAGGCGGAAGAAGCTGGCTTTGGACAAGGCCAGTTAAGTCCTTTTTTATAGAACATTACCCCACATTGCCTCACCACTTGGTTAAGTATGGGCGAATTTTGCGAATCAGCGGTTCGCTAATTCGCAAACAAATCTGCAAATTCGTGAATTTCCTAGCGAAATGCGGATTTTTTTGCAATTTTGCACCATACTTAACTGGAGTACTTTCTACTGGCTAATCAGTAAGTGCTACCTCCTTGGGTAAATGTATAGTGCTTTTCCTGCACTACAGCTGCGTAGGGCCAGAAGAGTTGTCTCCAGTGACCAGGTGTGCGTAACTTTGCCATCGCACCGAAGGGCGCCGGGTCCCGCGAGTGAGCTGCCCATCATAGTGTGTAAAGGGTGGGAAGACGGTGCACACCGCTAGTGTGTGGGGGGCAAAAAGGGGGGGCTTCTTTGCAAGTTCACATGCCTCTTGTGTGTATAAAAGGTCAGGCACCGATCAGAGCAGCAGATGGGGAGAAAGAAGCTACTGGTTACAGGAACTGCACGGGGATTGCACTCGTGAAAGTCAAGGATGCAAAGGCCTCCATCAAGCATCTTAGCTAATTTTCGACTGTAGATATTGGGAGAAAGCACACCTGCCCAGCCTCGACAAAGCGTACGATTTTTTGGGGGTGATTAACTTTGCCATTGCGCCGAAGGGCGCAAGGGTCCCTCGAGTGAGCTGTCAATCATAGTGGGTAAAGGGCGGGAAGACGGTGCACACCGCTTGTGTGTGGGGAGGGCAAACGGGGGGGCTTCTTTGCGAGTTCACATGCCTCTTGTGTGTATGAAAGGTCAGGCACCGATCAGAGTAGCAGATGGGGAGAAAGAAGCTACTGGTTACAGGAACTGCACGGGGATTGCACTCATGAAAGTCAAGGATGCAAAGGCCTCCATCAAGCATCATAGCTAATTTACGACTGTAGATATGGGGAGAAAGCACACCTACCCAGCCTCAACAAAGCGCACAATTTTTTGGGGCTGATTAACTTTCCATCACACCAAAGGGCGCCGGGGTCCCTTGAGTGAGCTGTCCCTTGAGTGAGCTGTCCATCATAGTGTGTAAAGGGCGGGAAGACGGTGCACACCGCTAGTGTGGGGGGCCAAATAGGGTGGGCTTCTTTGCGAGTTCACATGCCTCTTCTTGTGTGTATAAAAGGTCATGCACAGATCAGATCAGCTGATGAGGAGAAAGAAGCTAATGGTTACAGGAACTGCACGGGATTGCACTCGTGAAAGTCAAGGATGCAAAGGCCTCCATCAAGCATCATAGCTAATTTTCGACTGTACATGTGGGGAGAAAGCACACCTGCCCAGCCTCGACAAAGCGCACGATTTTTTGGGGCTGATTAAGGAGTTACTGAATTTGACCTTCAACTCGGGCACCTGCTTTACCTATATCTGTAAGTGCGTCCTGTTCACGGAGCCTCGTTGTCTACTTGTAACTATTCTCTGACCCTGCTTCGAGGGTCAGAGCAAGGTCAGAGAATAGTTGCAAGTAGGCAACGAGGCGCCGCTCAGGAAGCACTTACAGGGTTACAGCAGGTGCCCAGGTTGAAGGTAATTTCTTTGTAACTATTTTGTAAATGGTTACAAAGAAATTAGCTTCAACTTGGGCACCTGCTGTAACCCTGTAAGTGGTTCCTGAGCAAAATTCGTCCCGCTCACGAATTTGCGTATTTTGCCGCGATTTCGTGCAATTCGCGGATTGCGAAATCGCAATAAATCTGCAAATTCCACGAGCGGAACGAATTTTCCGCCCATACTTACACTTGGTCTTGGAAGTAATGCTACTGCACACTGGAGGCACCCAGTGCTAAAGCCGGCCTAGGCGCCAATATTGCCCATTCTTTATGTAACTTATGATGGACGGGTCACAATGCAGCTACTTTCTTTGCTCTGTACACCTTGAAGTAATTACTTCACATTCCAGAAATGTACCATAGAAGACCAAAATAAGTTTTACTGATTACTCTGAAGACTGAAGTATCACTATGAGTCATGGGCAAAAGCTGTAGATAGAATACAGAAGGCATGTCTGATTTAGCATTGGATCAAGTGCGGCGGACTCGAATCAGAACAGTGTATCACTCAATTCTCCTGAAGCAAGTAAAGAACCTCTCTCCAGTAGACAGGGAAAGAGGACAAACATATTTGGGGACGTCTTCACAATGGGCCTTCACACTTGTGGAGCACTGCAATAAGAAACTGCAATGCGGAGGTCCCACCACAAGTGAAGGGCTCCTGCCATGATGCTGGGGCCTCCGCCACAAGTTGAGAGGGCTCTTTATGAATTGGAATCTAAGGTGTCTGATGAGCTCTTTGAGGACTAACCAAATTTGGGGAAGTTTCACCAATAGGCCAAATCAGTTGAGGAAAGAATTGCTACACAACCCAAGGCAGATCATAAGTGAGTAAAAATGCTTGCAAGACAGCACAAATGGTAGGGTGGTCATTGTGAAAGAAGAGGGGTCAATGAGAGAAGAGTTTTGGAAACCAAAGCTGTAAAACTGAAATATTACTATTAGGTTTAAACCTCTAAACAAAGTTAATTACTGACAAAGTGGCAACATGTAAAAAAAACACAATCCTAAACAACAAACACAAGTGAGACACAGCAACAAAGTCTGAAAGGAAGAAAAAAACAAGGCAACACTTATCTAAACCTGCATAGCATCAAAGATGAGATCATGAAAGGAAGGGAGAACACTATTATTGGATCAACTGTATATCATTTTTGATTTTATTTGTTTTCTGCTTGCTTTACATTTTCATTGTTTCATTATCCTGGCTACATAGAAAACAATGCACGTCTTATCCCTTTGAAGCCATTGACCCATCAAGGTACATGCTGTGAGGAACCAAAGAGCGTGAACCACAATTTATTAATGGAAGACAAGCACGTAGTGCCTTGCTAAGCTTTTAATATATGTTTAAATAAAGTCATGGTGTATTGAGCATCAAAAGCATATAAATGTGACATGCCCTGCCGGTTTACACCTACAATGAGGTAAAAACCATAATAATTTATGTTGTACCTGGATGGATAGAAGAATCTTTTATATGATGTATCGATCCCCGCCTAAAGAGGAAATATTCAGGGCCGCCTGTAGCGCTGGTGGCACCCGGTGCAACAATCTTTTTTGGGCACCCCCATATGACCTCCTTCTGAGATTCACTACCGACCACCTGACAAAAGTGTCCCTCATCTCTTCATAGCCCCTCCATCAAATACATTTCATTTGCTTTAAAGGATGGCTTTTCTAATCCACTCAGCTGCCCACATCAAATGCAGATCAGGGGCCGAATTACATAAGCTGCTCTGGGGGAGCAACGGGCTTTTGCGCCCGCTTTGCGCACCCCTTGGGCAATTTGGTATTATAGAAGGGGGCACAGATGCTTGTGCATCCCCTTCTATAATACCAAGAGCGCTGGCGAACTTAAAGCGCCAGCACTATCAAAAGAGGGTGTTCACTCATTTGCATGGGGGCTTTCCCTAAACAAATGAGGGAATTCCTTTGACTGTGCTACCGCGCCATATAACATATGCAACGCAGAGTCACAGAAGCCATCAGGAGGCGCACTGACAGTGCACCATTTAAAAGGTGGCACACTGTCATTGCGCCTCCTGACAGCAGCCCTCTGCAGGGGGTAACGTTGGTGCCGTGGACCCCCCATACATCCCCTTGCAGGCAGGAACAGTCACTGACTGCACCTGCCTGCAAGGGGATCTCTAATCCCCTTTAAAAGTGCACGCGGGGGCCACCTGCACTGTGAAAATACGGAGCAGCTGCTATATGTTTACACATGAATTTGCTGCCCCCAGGGTAGTGCGAGTTCGCGGCTGCCCCCAGGGCAGAGCATTCACCATATTAGGGCGAATTTGCATTGTTTGCGCCCGGCGCACCTTTTCATAGGTGCCCTGGGCACAAACGATGCCAATACATAATACGGCCCCTGTTCTTTTCTGCAGGCTTTTTAGCCCTCTGCTCCACTGAGCAAAACTCTGATCCTTTCCTCTCTAGCAGGAACATTAATCACAAGAGGCAGCGTGACATGTGTATTGCTGCCTGAAAGCTGGATGCATGGAAAGGGGAGACCTCTTGGTCACCCCGAATGTATGGCTGGGTGCCCCGACCGCCCGGGAAACCTTTGCAGGCGGGGGGCGTGGCCCTGGCCGGTATGCCCAAAGTGGCGTGGTTGGAGCACGCCCCCGCCGCCTAAGAGGGTTGTCCTAACACCCGCCCGGAAGTACGTGCACTTTTGGGTAGGAGGGGGATGCCGCCCGCCTCCCCGCTGCAGGATAAAAGGCGCGGGGGTACAGGCAGGCGTCCTCTTGTTCCCGAGCTCTGAAGGCTGCACCACTCATCGCTCGTGAGCCCTCAAGGGAACAAGCAGCAGTTTTTTGACCCACCCACCAGCCCCTGTTGCAGAAGTTTGGGAGTAAACAAAATGGTGATTTGTAATTGATTGTGATGCAGAAACATCTTGTCTAGGCCTTTTCTCCCATGGTAGATTGATTCCAAGATTGTGTATGCAACGGAATACTTGTCTTTAGGCCTTTTTTCCTTTGTAGAAGTGAAATAAACTGTATGCAATAAAATGGTTTCTCTGGTATAGAACCTTTTCTCCTTTGTAGCAATGTTTATAGATGTTGGGAACTATTCTGGGACTTCCGCTCTACAAGGCGGGGGTAGCAGTGTGGGATGTATCTAGCTGTGATAAAATTTTGCATGAAGTTTTTTCCCACTAGTAGATCATTAACTGTCGTATTTATTTAGTCTTCGGTCGGGCGGTAAGGTCAGGATCGGTGAGCTGTGATTTCAAGGTCCCTAGTGGGGGATGCCACCCATTATGGATGGGAGCGCCCGGGGGGAGGCGGCCATTGGCCCCTCCCACGGGGGGCGGCACCCATTACAGATGGGATCGCCCAGGGGGAGACGGCCATAGGCCCCTCCCAGGGGGAGACGGCTATATGCCCCTTTCATGAATTTCCCGGGGGGCGGATATCCGCTGCGGTGGAAGAGAGTGCGGGGAAAGGGGGGGAGTCCAGGCTGTCCTTCTTACGGTTACCCCGCACGGGAACTCGGACGACCTTAAGATGGCGCCGAGTGGAAGGGGGCCCCCATGACAAGGGAAGTTACGGTTGGCTACGAGGGTAAAGCCCTCTGCGCATGCGCCACTCACACGAGAGGGCGGAAATTTGGTGATAGGGATCTGACACCGGTTAAGACCTTGCCATTGGCCCCTAACGATAGGATGTACAAAATTCGTATGCAATGCATGATGTCATGATGTTAGACTTGTTAGGGTGCGTGTAGTGCCATGTGTCCAGGAGATAATTAGCAGACACAAGGTCCGCTAGTTGTTTCTGAGTGGCCGTGTAATGCAATGCAGTGGCATGGGATCTGTCGATCTCTGGCAGCATGGTCGTGTTGAAATCGCCTGCCCATATCAGGTATATGGATCCAAGAGTCAGAATCTTACTCCACAGTAAATTTTGAATTTAAGGATCATCTGTATTAGGGCCATAATAGTTTGCTACCATAATATCCTGTGAGGCTAGGCGCCCCCAAATCAGGCAGTATCGGCCTTGAGGGTCGACATCAGTTCCTCCCAGAATGAAAGCTGTATTGCGCCTAGTAAGGATTGCAACATCCCTGGAGTATGCGGAATAGGATGAGAAGTGGGGTGGGAGGCCCCTCTAGCTGCAAACTTAGGTGAGGTCGCAGGGTCTAGGTGGGTTTCCTGCAAAAGGGCTATGTGTATATGATGCCTCTCCTATAACTTGTCGCTTTTTTCCTGGATTATTTAAGCCCCGAACGTTCCATGTTAAGCAGTGTATCTTATTAAGTAAGTCTAAATTGTGTGCCATACCTACAGCTAATACTAACTAGTAATGCATATGCTTACTTGAGGCAAGATTGCTTAATGAGAACAGGCATTGCAAGGCATACCATTCCTCCCCCCTCCCACTACGATTTCCCCAACTTGTCAGGCCTATTTCCCCTCCCCGTTCAACTACAAACTAGAGCAACCTTTAACAGTTCCCGAATATGGTGATCACACTAGGGGCCCACAACTTGCCATCTCCCTTCCTATGTTGTACCCACGGGCCAGATTTAATGGAAGGAAGGTGACTTCCCGGCGGCCCATTATCCATAGTTTCTTGAAAGCAGGGGATAACTGGCTAAAGACAAAATAGAGTTTTCCTAGGGGTCTATTAAGGAAAAAGCATCAGATAACCAGGCCACGCTACAGGAATCTCCATGGGCGGGCTGTATAGCGCTGGATTTGAAACAAGCGTTTGATTCCCTGTTGTGGACGTTCATGTTTGAATCTTTGAAATGCTTTGGCTTCCCAAATTCCTTCCTGAGATGGATACGGTTATGATATACTAATCCCACAGCTAGGGCGCGCACAGGCCGACACTCTGCAGGGTTGTCCCCTGTCCCTGATTTTATTTGTTCTAGCCCTGGAGCCCCTGGCCCTAGCCCTTCGTAACCATATGGACCGAGTGGGCATTCCGGTTGGGGGGACACACCACTTGATAGCCGTCTACGCAGATGATATCTTACTGTACCTATGTGACTTGGGGGCAGATCATTCTGCAATCTCTGACATCTTTCGTCGGTTCGAATTGGTGTCCAGCTTAGCTATTAACCCAGAAAAATCGACCGGCTTATTTTTTAGGGAGAAACTGCACCCTTCTCATATACGCTTTGGGATGCACTCGATCCCGGTGGCCCAGACAACATTTAAATACCTAGGGATACAGGTATATAGGTCACCAGAGGATCAAATAAATGGGAATATCAAACAAGCTATTACACGGCTCCGCAGTAGTGTAGGATTCTGGACTTCACTACCCCTGTCCGTCATGGGCAGAATTGCGATCTCCAAAATGGTTATGCTTCCCCGCATGTTGTAATTTTTTGTGAATTTGCCAGTGAATCTCCCTCAACAAATTTTTAACACACTAAACACTTTATTGATTAGTCTTATCTGGGGTACCGGCCGACGGTGCATTAGTCTCCGTAAACTACAATTAGGCACTCGGTAGGGGGGACTCGGTGTCCCGGACTTTCGGGTAAACTATTATGCCAGTTAACTTTAATGGCTTTCATATTGGATCTCAGGCAGAAACCTACATGAGATTGATTTCACAACGGAGCGGCTGGCCTGCGGGAAACTCCATTCCTTGTTATTACCGAAGAGTCGGCTTCCCCAGGACTGTCACCCTCTTTTGCACACATCCCTATTGTGCTGGAGGTAGGCCTTGTCATATACTTCTACAGTAACATCGTACGCGATGAATATTCCATTGCTGGGCATTCCGACGCCGCAGGGCAGGCCTACACGACATATGTTGCGTCACTGGACGGAGAAAGGAATAGAAGTGATAGGCGCCTTTTTGGGTGATGAGACACTGTTGGATCATGAATCCTTTTTACAGGCCACGGGTGCTCCTCCTAGACTGTACCTGTTGCATGCTACAGTGACACATTACATTCAGAACACTTGGGCACCACAATGGCTTAAATCAATCCAACACAAATTGGTTCATTTATTGTATTACATGGGAGGACACCTTGTATGATGGTTATACACTCATACACATTGCCATCCCAGAAGATTATAAAATCATACGCAAGGACCGTACCGGCCACACAGGAGGAGGAATCGCTATCGTCCATAAGAAATCCATCCACATCTCAACCAGCTCTGACGTCAATCTCGCCAACTCTGAACACCTTCACTTCCAGATCCACATCGACCCCAAGACCACACTCAGAGGCACCCTCCTTTACAGACCCCCAGGACCCCGCGCACAATTTAGTGAGGACATCACGGACTTCATCACTCCACACGCGCTCCCCTCCAAAGATTACATCCTTCTGGGAGACCTCAATTTTCACCTTGAAAAGAACAACGACCACAACTCCACCACCCTCTTGGACAACCTCGCCAACCTCGGACTTAAACAACTGGTCACTTCCCCCACCCACATCGCAGGTCACACACTCGACCCTATCTTCACCTCCAGCAATCATGTCTCCTTCAGCCACACTACGGCTCTCCTCTGGACTGACCACAGCTGCGTTCACTTTACCTACAACAAGCCCAAACCCAACAACCACCCCCAACCAACTCTGCAAAGAAACTGGAACAAAATCACCATCGACCAGATCTCCTCATCGCTTCTTCTAAACCCCCCAGCCCACTCCTCAAACCCCGACCAAGCCGCCACCAACCTCACCCTATGGTTATCCAACAGCGCCGACATCCTTGCACCACTGAAAAAATGACAAAGCAAACTTGGCAGCAAGAAGGCCTCCTGGTTCAACGATGATCTTAAGAAATCCAAGAAACTCTGCCGCTCCCTTGAGAAGGCCTGGAAAAAAGACCCAACCACCAGCACCAAGGACGCCTTCAAAAACGCCACCCGCATACACCACCAACTGATCCGAAAGGCCAAGAAAACCGCCTTCAAGGACCGACTAGATAACAACGCCCACAACAGCAAGGAACTTTTCAACATCGTCAAGGAATTTACCAATCCCTCGGCCACCTCTAACGACATCACCCCCTCTCAAGCCCTCTGCGACTCCCTAGCATCATTCTTCCACAACAAAATTGCAGACATCCACAACAGCTTTGACAACCAACCCGGAGACCAACCCACCCAACCATCTGCTGGACCTTCACCCCCCTCGAACATCCTTAATGACTGGAACCCAATCTCCACTGAGGACACCATCCGCCTGATGAACTCCATCCACTCAGGATCCCCCACAGACCCATGCCCTCACCACATCTTCAACAAAGCAGACTCCATCATAGCACCGCACCTCCGAGACGTTATCAACTGCTCCTTCAACTCCGCCACCTTCCCGGAAAGCTGGAAACACGCTGAACTCAGCGCCCTTCTGAAAAAACCCACAGCGGACCCCACCGAACTCAAAAACTACCGCCCCATCTCGCTCCTTCCATTCCCGGCCAAAGTCATCGAGAAAGCTGTCAACAACCATCTCGCCGCCTTCCTCGAAGCCAACAAATCCCTCGACTCCTCACAGTCCGGCTTCCGAGCAAAACACAGCACTGAGACCGCCCTCATCGCAGCAACAGACGACATTCGAACTCTACTGGACAATGGAGACACAGTCGCCCTCATCCTCCTCGACCTCTCCGCAGCCTTCGACACAGTCTGCCATAGCACCCTTCTACAGCGCCTCAGAAACATCGGAATCCAAGGAAAAGCACTAGAATGGATCACCTCGTTCCTCACCGGAAGAACACAGAGAGTCCGCCTTCCACCATTCAAGTCAAAGGCCACTGAAGTCATCTGCGGCGTACCACAAGGATCCTCACTCAGCCCCACCCTTTTCAACGTATAAATGAGCCCCCTCGCGGCCATCGCCCGCCATCACAACCTCAACATCATCTCCTACGTGGATGACACTCAACTGATCCTATCACTCACCAATGACCCTAGCACCGCCAAAACTAACCTACACGAAGGAATGAAAGAAGTAGCCGAATGGATGAAACACAGCCGTCTGAAACTGAACTCAGATAAAACAGAAGTCCTCATCTTAGGTACCTCCCCCTCTGCATGGGACGACTCTTGGTGGCCAGAAGCCCTTGGAAAAGCACCCATCCCGACAGACCACGCACGGAACCTGGGCGTCATCCTGGATTCCTCACTTTCGATGAACAGACAAGTCAACGCCGTCTCTTCATCCTGCTTCAACATTCTTCGCATGCTCAAAAAAACATTTCGTTGGATCCCCACCGAAACTAGGAAAACGGTCACCCACGCTCTGGTCACGAGCCGACTGGACTATGGAAACACCCTCTACGCCGGTACTACCGCTAAACTCCAGAAAAAACTCCAACGAATCCAAAACGCCTCAGCCAGGCTCATATTAGACATCCCGCGTAAAGAACATATCTCTGGTCACCTGAAAAACCTCCACTGGCTTCCCGTCAATAAGAGGATCACTTTCCGGCTCCTAACCCACGCACACAAAGCACTCTACGAAATCGGACCAGAATGCCTCAACACACGACTGTCCTTCTACACCCCCTCCCGCCAGCTACGATCATCCAACCAAGCCCTTGCCACTGTACCTCGCATCAACAAAACCACCATGGGAGGTAGATCCTTCTCCTACCTGGCAGCTAAAACCTGGAACTCACTTCCCACTTACCTTCGCCTTACCCAGAACCACCTAGCATTCAGAAAGCAACTTAAAACGTGGATATTTGACAAGTAATTCCCCACCCCTCCTCAAGCGCCTTGAGACCCTCTGGGTATGTAGCGCGCTATATAAATTCGCTGACTTGACTTGACTTGACACTGGGTTTAGGGCACACGCAGCAATCTCGCTTAGTACCCTCAAGGCGATATGGGCTGAGGACACCGAGTCGGAATTAACAGATAAGGCATGGCAGACCATATTAGAGCATCCTAAATGGGTATCGCGTAAGTCTCTTAATAGCGGGATAGTTCCGCTGCAGTGGAAACAAGCTTTGGTAACTCCCTTGCTGAAAAAGGCCACCCTGGACCCAGAATGCCCTAAAAACTACAGGCCGATTTCTCGCCTACCCTTCCCGGCTAAGATCACGGAGAAAGTGGTTAGTGTAACCCTCTCTAGCTACCTGGAGCAGCACAAACTGCTGGATGAGGTGCAATTCGGCTTTCGTCCTGCCCATGGTACAGAGCCGGCCCTGGTGGCCATGTTGGACGAACTTCGGTCGCGTGCAGACAGGAATCAGGCAGCGGTTCTCATCCTGCTTGACCTGTCTGCCGCGTTCAACACGGTTAACCATGGAACTCTGATGAGCAGGCTGGAGGAGGTGGGAGTGAAGGGCTGTGCCCTGCAATGGGTGCATTCCTTTCTTACGGGTCGAACTCAGGCGGTGTCCCTTCCTACATATCGGTCTGAAAAGATTAACATCTCTCATGGGGTACCTCAGGGCTCGGCTATCAGCCCGATACTCTTCAATATTTACATAAAACCCTTGATTGCGGTTGTCAAAGAGCATGGTATTAACATCACTAACTATGCCGACGACACGCAGCTCATTTTTTCTCTGGAGGGTGAACACTCTGTGTCTATTGAGGAGTTTCATTGCTGCCTGCGTGACACGGTTCAGTGGCTGAAAGATAATTCACTACAATTTAATGCCGGTAAGACGGAGGACCTCTTCTGTCCTGTGGACAGGATTCCTTCAGCGCTGCCTAGCAATTTCTGGCCTAGTGATATGTCATCTGCAGTGAGACCAGTGGAGAAGGTTCGTAATTTAGGCATTATGTTTAATAATAAACTGACTATGGAGGCCCAAGTAACCAAAACGGTGGGAAGCTGCATGGCGATTATTAGGTCTCTATGCAAATTTCTCCCCTTACTACCTCCTCAAGCACGGGCACTAGTTGTACAGAGTTCAGTCTTGAGTATACTGGACTACTGTAAATGTATATGGAATTTAAATGTAAAGTGATACTTGTATAGCGCACTACTCACCCGCAAGGGTCTCAAGGCGCTTGTACGAATACCGCTGTGGAACCCATCCTGGCTTTCCCTGTGAGGCGTCCACTCCTGGGCACCCCCAAGGTGGAGGCCAGGCATCCTTAGCATTGTGGGGGCCGTTGTGAAGATTAAGCAAGCTATTGCCCAGAGTTTCAGAGTGGGACTCCATGATTGGAATAGGCACTGAGGCGAGTATTATCAGGTCCGTGGAATTTTGAGCCCAAGACCCGCCGAGGCGGGGCATTGAACCCTGGTCCCAGGCTAGACCTCTGCATCGGGGTCTGCCGCTCTAATCATTGAGCCACACTTCTCCACTATAATGCCCTTCTGCTTGAATCCCCCAAGGTCCTGCTGGACAGACTTTTGAGAATCCAGTCTGTCGCAGCTAAGCTTGCTTTGGGTTGGCCGAGACGTTCCTCATCCTCTAGGGCCCTTACAGAGCTTCACTGTCTGCCGGTGGGGCAGAGAGTAAAGTTCAAGTCCATTTGTCTCGTGTTTAAAGCTCTGCATGGGATGGGCCCGGCTGTGTTTCAGAGGAAATTTGTGTGGTACGTCCCAGTCAGGGACCTACGCTCTGCATCAGCCAGATTGGTTAAGGTGGCCAGCTTTAGGAAAGTCAGAACTGGTGGCAGAACTTTTACGGTTGCTGCAGCCAAACTCTGGAACGGACTCCCCCTGGAATTAAGACAGATCAGCCAACTCCTACCATTTAGAAGAAGGTTAAAAACCTGGCTCTTTCCCAGAGTGTAACTGCTGCCATTTTGTACCAGCTGCCCGTGCCTTTCCTGTCTTTTCTTTCTCTTGCTACATACCTTCGAGCTTCTCAGCGCCAGGATGCCGTCAGGTGACAAAGCTCTTAATAAATGAAATAAATAAATAAGTAAATAAATCTGATCCGCCTAGCATACCACTTGCACATTGATGGAGTGATAGTGTTTGCAGGTCCTATAGATGTGTTCACCACTTGCCTGTGGTGGAACGAGGGCAATGTGTGTACCATCAGTGGCTCCCACAACATTTGGAATGACTCCAAGGTCATAGGTCTCCCCTTTCACAGCTGGCAGTCCATCCATCCTCAGGGAGTGGACATGACTATCCTTGTAAGGCATCAATGCTAGCAGGACGTCACACAACTCCATGCTGAACATGGACTATGTCATCCCACCAGCGCTGGCCACAGTGCACTGGAAAGACCCAGTAGTGAAGAAAAGCAGTGCAGCCATAACCTAGCAGACAATGCAGCCGGAAATATTCTTTTGGGCTTCAAATGTATGTTAGGGTACACAGCATGGACTGATGAGATGAGATGTGGTGAACAGCGTACCCAGAGACTCGCACAACCACAACATTGACAGGATTCGTGGTCACTTAAATGCACAAGCGACCTGAATTTAGACGTTTTTCGTCCTTCACTTGACATCTTGACACTACGACATCCAAAGTGGTTGATGTGTATGGCATATGGGTACACTGCTACATCAAGGATGTGCTGTCCTGTGGTTAGATGGCACAGCACTTGTGTTTCCCAGCCTCCATGATGAGTTGCATCTCGCTGCTGCTCCTGCATGACCACAGGCTTTGGTCCCACAATACCCAACAACATTACGGGATGAGGACAGTGAGTGTCATCTGGACAACACAACATGGATGTACAGCATGGTGGACAGACACATGTGGACATTATGGGGTCAGTCCTGCGTGAGTGTGTGAGGAATTTGTGTGACATGCATTGCAATGTTCACCTGAATGAGGCACAAATGCACATGGATGTGTATACATGCCCACATGGCTGACAGTGACCAATGATGTCAGTCCGAGCTATGTTTATTTGTTTCACATGTGCACTTCTATGGTGGGAACATTTACAGACAATGGCAGCTATGGAGCACATGATAGCCCAGCACACTTTGAACACAACTTATAACAAAAATGGTTCAGAAAGGATCTAGTTCCACGAGCAAGTCGATGTTCAGTTTCAGTTTATTCTTTATTATTCATTCTTTTAAAACTTTTGAAAGCATCACTTTTGGAACCGCCAACGCGTTTCGTCCCAACCAGGGACTTCTTCAGGGCTTGAACAGTGAATAAAGGCTATTCTGGTTGACAATTTCTTATTAGTTCTTAAATGGTAACTATTAGATCTCAGAGAAAGGAGTGTTCTATTTGGTAACCCTTTAATTATTTGCAACTGATGATTATAGGATCTCACTTTAGAGCGTTTCTTCATGTATTAGGCATAATATTTAGCAGATGGAAAGTCTGTTTTACGAAGCAGTGCCCCGGATATAATAGTTCAGGTCCTGCAAAGAAAGTCCTCCGTCGTCTCCGCTCCACAGGGTTCACCACGAGGTTTACCAAGACTTTCTTTGCGGGACCCGAACTATTAGAAACGCTCTAAAGTATATATATATGAATTAAATAACATGTCAACTGATGTTATAATTAGGTGTTGGACTCAAACGTAAGCTGAGGAGCAGGTTCTAGGAAACTCATGAACAACCTGTTGAGTCTTTGTCAGGGCTGTTTGACTATCCTGATGTGGATCCTTCCTAAGGCCCAGAGAATTGAATCATAGACAATGAACCATGAGAGAATGCATGGAGAGAGTGACCGCTGTCATGGTTTCAGGTAGTCTGGACATGAAATTAGGACATTGCAACAATCAAATTCAAATTTCAAATCTTTTCATAAAAGATCACAAAAGATATACACAGAATAGAATAATCATTAAAATGCATATAAAAAACCCAATAAAAACAGTATATAGATATACTTAATACAATACAAATCTGCAACAATCAGTTCTTCATTGTCCTAAAGAAACATGTAAACAACCCCTATGCTGTAGGCAGGGAAAGAGGACTACTACACCACGTGCTGCACAGCACCTAGGGACTGCTGAGCTGTCGTGAAGGCACCAAATGTTGAGGAAACAATTGCCACTAACTCCAAAGGCAGAAAGTATGTGACTAAGAAAGACGGCAACTATGAAAGCCAGCAAACATGGTTGGGTAGTTGCTGTGAAACAAAGGGGGTGATGAAAAAAGAGGTTTGGCCATAAAAACTATAAAAAGTCAATCCTACTATGATGCTTAAAATATACAATTCAGAATAAATCAATGTTTAGAAGAAGAATATCATTAGGATGAGGATGTTTATTATATTATCATCGTTATGATTAGTATTACCAGTAGAAGTAGTAGGAGTAGTAGTAATAGTAGTAGTAGTAATAGTAGTAGTAGTAATAGTACTAATATTATGACTGTCTTTGTCAGGACTCAAGCTGTGGGTTCAGTCATCGTCAATCCAACTGCATTAGGGAGAAAATCAGGATGCTTTCCAGACACTTGGGCAGATAGAGTACGATTCTGGAGATGTAAGATGGCCGACGTCGTGGCCAGCGTAAAGGACAATTAACGTTCTAGTCTGCCAGATCCTAGCTGCTGAGATTACTATGTGAAGCGCGAGCGTCACGAAAAACGCGCACTTCACTGAAGACCCTAGCTGAGGAAGTTCGTCGTGTCAAGTTGAAGAGAGGTTTAGTCACAGTCCATAGTCAAAGTATTGCAGTAATTCAAAGAGTAAGCAGAAACGCTGAAGCAGACTCGGCGCAACTAGTCAAGCGCGAGTCTGTAGAGAATTGCGAGCGCCGCCTCACTAGTCAGGAAACCTTGACAGCCGTCAACTGCCGGAGGCGCGCTCTTCTTGTGTAAGTTCCAGCCACCCTCGTTTAACAATTGAGAAGCGGCTATCTTGAAGATAACGTCTCGCCGCTGTCAGAAAATCGCTGAGGAAATTTCACCGGTATCCTGCCAGAGATTTCAAGCTTCTTCCCGAGAACAACTCCGGGCGAGAAACGCCTGCAGCGCAAGTCATCTAGAGAAAGCAAGCTAAGTGACAAAGCCGCAATCTTTTTTCTATCAATGATGTATCAATGTAAATGAATATATATATATATATATTTACTCAATTCAAAAGACTCCAGAAGTTTAACAAGCCTGAATACATGAAAGACTTAAAACGTGTGTAAGGTAAAGAAAGAGAGTACTTACCATATTGGCTGAGATAAAGCTCTAAGGACCCAGTAAACCTGCAAAGGAGAAAAAGGGACAGAGTTATTCATCAGCCAAACTATTAAAGATAACGAAAGGAAAAGACAATTAAAACAGAACCCCATTTTAACAGGATGCTCGATTGCCAGTGAAGTAAGTGCTCTTTTCCCATCCAACTAATTAGGTAAAACTCAGCCCCAGTTAAAGAAACCAGACTAATTCATTGGTGTTTGTTGTTATATTAGTGTCAACTGGTAGCTGAGCAGAAGCCAAGCCATATACATGAAGAGAAGCAAGGTCCTGCAGCACTAGGGTGGGTGAGCAGAGAAAAAAGGCATGCACATAAGAATAGTCTAGTAATGAATAGTGGGTAGGAGTGTAATGTTATGTTATTGTTTTTAGGTTTCTCACATCTACCCAACTACCAGAAGGCAGAGACCAGAGAGAACCCTCGCAGGACCATTCTCTTCTTTGTTTGTTATTTTATCCAGACCCCCTTCCCTGGGAGTAATGAAGGGAGGGTTCAGAGATCTGACCCACTGACATTGCTCAAAGGGATTCGGGTTCTAGCATCTCTGTTCCCGCGCAAGACCTTGGTGAATCAGATAAGTAGACTCTTGACAGTCTTGACCACTCTACTTAGATTGATCCACTACCGGCACAACACTTTTAAAAACAAGTTTGCTTATCATGTCTTTCATGGCACCGCTTAGCACAACTCAAATATGGTACAAGATCACCTGTTCCCTCCTGACCTATATTTATTTTGTTTGAATGGTTTTCTGCTTGCATTATGTTTTCATTATTCCATTGTGCTGGCCAACTTGTAAAACAATGCACTGCATTTGCTTGAATCCACTGACCCATTAAGTTATATGACATGAGAAATCAAAGAGCGTGAAGGTAAGTATAGTGCTGGAACATGCACACAATGCCTTGCTAAAGTTTTAATATATATTCAACGAAGTAATGGCTAATCTTCCAAGCTTTTGGCCAAATTTATGTAGATGTCTTTGGAAGCCAACATGGCAAAGGGTTATGCTTTTGCCAACTGAGATCCTGAGAATCACACAAAGGTAAAGCATAGGTGACAGTAAAGCTATGTTTAACACTGTTTATAGTTCCTATCAACACAGATGCACTTCATTTGTATTTGGAAAACCACACACAAGCAGTGCCAGGGCAAAAGTTGAGCGGCAGTTATTCTCGGCCCATGGCCCTCTCTCCTGTCTACACTGCTGCTGCATTCTCACCTACTGCCGTACCAAACCAGCATCTCCCAGCCTACTGTGCATCAGCTCCCACAAGCCCCTCAACTGCATCCTCCTCAATGTATGTATGTATGCCCGATGAGGTCTGTGTGCCATCAAAGACCTCTTTGCACCCCATGCCCTTTCATCCACAGACTACATCCTACTCGGAGACCTAAACTTACACCTGGACAACCACGACGACTCAAACACTGCCTCCCTCCTACAGAACTTCACCAGCAAAGGACTGAAGCAACTTGTCACTGCCCCCACACACAGTGGGACACACACTCAACCCTGTCTCCACTGGAGAAAACAGCATCCCCTACAGCAACACAATGGAACTCCTCTGGACAGATCATCATTGCCTCCACTTCTCTTTCAAAATACCACCGTACACAAACACGCCCACTGCTTACCCCATAGGAGATAGAACAAAGTAAACAAAGACAAGATCACCTACTGCTTGCCAGCACCCCACCACCGACTATGACAGACACAAACACCACATCACACAACCTCCACTGCTGGATCATGAACTGCACTGACCCAATCACCCCCTTTAAAAAATCCACCTGAAGACACATCAAGAAAGCAAGGTGGTTCACCCCTGTAATCCAAGATGGTTCTCCAAATGACTAAAAAAGACATGGTGGGATAACAAAACCAGGGCAACCTACAAAGCAGCCACTAAAACACACCACCAACTCATCAAATCCACAAGGAATAAATCCCGTCAAGAAAAACTTCTCACCAACACACACAACAGCAAAGAGCTCTTCTCCATCATTCAGGAATTCGCCAAAAACTGCAGCAAAAGCAACAGACCTCCCACTTTCTCAAGACCTCTGCAACAGACTCAGTACCTTCTTTCACTATAATATTAAGATGATCTACGACAACTTCCACAACCAAGACCACCTTACTACTTCAACTCCCTCATCATGTGACTCTACCCAACAGACCCTGCTCAAATGGATCCTGCTTATGACAGAAAACACTGGGCAGATTCATAGATCTAATCTGAGACAAAATCCTAAACTTACTACTTCTGGTATTCACAGAAGGCACTTATGATTTTTGGTATTCACAGAAATCGCTTACGACTCCTATCTTTACCTCCGCACCCAGACCATACTCTCCGCAATCAGGCTTCACTCTATGGCTAGGGCCGTACTCTCTGGCTCGAGCCGTAATCTCCGGCTCGGGCTGGATAAAGTTTAATCAATGGGCTGGAATGCAATTTTCACAAAAAGGAACATTAGGAATGTGTGATAAATGGTAGAGGAGGTCATGAAAAATAGTTTGGGCAGGGAAAAGGATATGGCCATACACTACATCATAACCCAGAAACGCTTACTCCTTTGCATCATGGTACATGCAGTGCACAATTTGCGTTCCACTTAGTATTGACTGCTGTGTCAAATTGTACCCTCAGCACCACCCTCTTCAAAGTCTACAAAGCCTCCCTCAAAACCATTGTCAGAAACCATGAGCTCAACATAATATCTTATGCCAACGACCCCCAGCTGATCCTCTCCCTCACCAACGAACCCAACATCATCAAACACAACTTCATAGAAGGGATGAAAGCCATCGCCACCTGGATGAAGAACAGATGCCTGAAGCTCAAGTCAGAAAAGACAGAAGTCCTCATCCTTGGCTTCACCCCCTCCACATGGGTCGACTCCTGGTGTCCCTTCACCTTCTGAAATTCCCCCACTCTGATGGACCACACCTAAACCTCAGCATCATACGAGACTCATCACTCACAATGAGCTGCCATATCAACGCTGTATCCTTGACCTGCTTCAACAACCTCTGCATGCTTCGAAACACTGTCAGATTTATCCTAACCGAATCCAGAAAAACTGTCATGCATGCACTCATCAGCAGCAGACTGGACTACGGCAATGCTTTCTACACTGGAATCAACGAGAAACTACTTTGCAAACTCAAGACTGTCCGGAACGGAACAGCCAGACAGATCCTGGACATACCCCATTGCAGTTACATCACCTAAACACCTTTCCGATCTCCACTGGCTCCCAGTCAAAAGAAGAATAACCTTCAGACTCCTCACCCATGCATACAAGGCCCTTCACAACACCGGACCAGCATACCTGAACAGCCGCCTCTCCTTTCACGCACCCAAAAATGCACCTCTGATCAGCCCAGGTCTCTCTAGCCACCGTTCCAAATATCAACAAGGCCAGTACAGGAGGAAAGTCCTTCTCCTACCTCGCAATCAAAGCCCGCAACACCCTCACCTTCCACCTCCCATAATCTCCCACATTGCCCCAGTTCAGGAAGGAGCTCAAGACCTGGCTCTTCGGATGACCCCAGCACTCAATGGAGTCCTCACACCCCGGTGCCTTGAGATTCTTAAGGGTGAGTAGCTGTGCTTTACCAACCCTGATTGATGGAATGCTCAATAAAAAGACCATGTACCATATTTATGCACTGTATTATTTTGTACGTATGATATTTTGGGCACTTTATGTTAGAGCAGTAAATACAGACATATCTTAGAAAGTAACAAAGCCAGGGGTCAAGGACTTGGTGGGCAGCATTTGGTGCATCAGGGTTTCCATAGAGGCCACAGACGGTATCAGGTCAGGTCCAGTTTGGTCAGTTTAGCTGGGAAGCAGAAGAGGCCTCTAGAAGCTTCTTGTGTCCCTCTAGCAGCTCACATAGGAGGTCAGCACACTGAACCCTAGAGTCACTTTGAGTAGCTTGAGATCAAGGCAAGTAGGTACATTCTTACTTTTTAAGACAGAAAGGCAGTCCTTCAAGTGGCATGGTAGTTCTCCTGGCAGAAGGGCCATCCTTCTTCTGAATCTACCACAGGTTCAAGGGTGTTTTGATGAGTATTTCTGAAGGTCCTATTTTTATACTTGTTGACATCTTTTGTGTGTGATAATTTGCTGACCTACCCACAAAACTAGCTCTGTTCAGTCTTAACTTTTCCCCGGGATTTGACTCCCAACTTTCTAAGTTGACAAAAGGCAGGACAGGCCTGGTGCCGGGTTCCTTTAATGCAGGGTTCCTTTATGTGCGCTGTGGGCAAGGTCCCTCAAAAAGTCACCAGTGGAAGGAATAGCTCTTCCTCAACCACTCAGGCAGCATAACCCTATCCCTGATGCACCCAGGCCCAATTGCTCATTGTCTGGGCGCAATACACTTTCTTGATGGGGGAAGCATTGACAGGTCCAAGCAGCTGGAAACTCCAAGAAAGGCTTCGGAAAAGTTATGCAGGAAAATGGCAACACTTTAAAAATTTTATTTCTAAAAATTATAATTTAAAATTCTACTTTATAATGAAATAGGATGTTTATATTAAAATACATTTTAGTCTAAACAGCATTTTTCTACCTTATCTTAATCTGAAGTTAAGACTTACTAAATGTAAGAAGATTACCTAGTGTTAGCTAATGGGAGAGATAAGCCTTGGAACAGGGAAAAATAACTTTCAGAGTTTTTAACTGCCAGGATGTAAAATGTAACCAAGCTTGTCCTACTTTATAATATTGAGGCTCTTAGGGTGGCTAGGCCCTATCTTTTGGGTGACTTATAAGTTTCAAAAACAAAGATTCAGGTCTGGCAAAAGGTTTATTTTTAAGGCTGAAATGGCAGCTTAAAACTGTATTATAGGCTGCAGTAGCAGGCCTGGAGCATGTTTTGAAGTGCCATTTTAGTGGGCAGCACATTGAATGTTGCTTCCGATTAGTAACATTTAATTTACAGGTCCTGGGTACACGTTGTTTTATATACTAGTCACTTACAAGTAAATTAAATTTGCCAATTAGCTATATGCCAGTTTTACATTTTTTAAAGAGAGAGCTCATGCACGTTAGCACTGGTTATCAGGGTTGAAATGCAAAAAAATATGAGTTCAACAAAAATGAGTGAGTGAAGGCACAAGGTTTGGGGGATAACTACACCAAAGAGGTCAGGCCGAACACTGACCAGTTAGCACTTTCGCCTCTGAACAAAACCTGTGCTGTTGAGTGTTGTGGAGTACTACAATGGTCTTCATTCTCACCTTTATTACTTAACTGGTGCTTGAGCCTAATTTCAGATTTATATGTATGCAGTCAATTCATGTGCTGCAAATCTCTCAAAACTAAATCATGACATTTCTGCTTCTTTCCATAATCCCCTTGATGTGGATCACGGCTAGATGAAAACAAATCTTGAAATAATACCTTATGAAAGTGGAAATCATGTTAACAAAAAAAACGTTCTCAAGGTTTCAGTTTGGGCCTTTCACTTTACTTGTAGGGGCTTCTTATCTTACGAAATATCACTTGGAGGTTTATTTACAAGATCTTTGTACTGCCTTTGCGTCACTTTCCCCCATTAAATAATTAAGCACTGGTGACACAAAGGGCTTGTAAATAAGACCCTTAGTCTTCAACTTTCTTCCTTTCATCACCGCATTGCCACTTCTCTCATCTACATTGACTCCCAGTACAGGCAATGGATGGCATTCAACGCACTCTGCTTGTGTCATCATGACACCAAATAACTCCTCTGACATGGACTACATCCAATTCAAGGTACAAATGGATGCTCTGCGTGCAACATATGTTTGATTATTGAGAACATATTGTGCATTCTCAAGTTGCACAATTTTTTTATCTGGGGGCCAAAATTACACAATGATGTCCCTTCCACCAGGGGACAAGTAGAGCAGTTTTCCTTTACTCCATAAAAAGCTAACACCCCTCTTTTCTCACTAGTAACTATCTATTGATGCCTTTTGTTAACTTTATGTTAGTCCAATTAGCACTAGGACACACACTCTGGGTAATCACTCAGTTCAGAAAACCTCTGAATTTGGCAATCATTAAATGGGCTTGCTGCCTATGGCCTATTTCTCTTGGGGCCAGATGTACCACCTGCCAAATAGCCACTCGCAAATTGCGTCGCTTTTGCGACTCACTATTTGCGACTAGATATTTGGCATTTACAACAGTGTCTTGGACACTGTTTGCGATTCCCAATGGGGTCGCATAATGGGAGGCTCATGAATATTAATGAGACACTCGCATTTTGCGACCCCATTTGGAATGGCTGGCTCTTGCAGGGATGGTGGCCTGCGTTAAAGCATAGAAATAAGATGCTGCTTCAACATTTTCTTTTTTGCCTTACCAAAAATAATGAAAGAAAACTCCCCAGGGGCACAACGTCAGGTTTAGAGATAAAAATCACTGTGAGTTGTAGTCAGCCATCGCCATAGTGACAATTGACTGCACAGTGTGTTTGCCAATATGATGAAAGAATTATATTATATCAAGCCTTGCCCCACCTATCAGGGATGGGAGGGTGTTTAATGGAGGTAATGACAACTATCTTTAAATAGGTCCGGTGTTAAAGGTAATAACATTAAAAGTTAATCCTTTTCTAGAACAAGCCACATAAAATACAGATTGTCCTGACTCGTGAGTTGAAGAGTTACTGAATATTAAACTGGAGTGTGATCTTTTATTTTTGAAAGTAACTAACCGGCTGGGTACCAAACACACATATACACTTGAGGGAGAAGGACACATATTCGACCATATTCTTGTTGGCTCCAGTCTTCACTATACTGTTTCTAAAATCAGAGTAAAGCAAATGACAGCTAGTGATCATAACCCGCTGGCAATAGCCATTCTTCTACAAGCCAATCTCATTGAAGAACATATTAAGATTGCATGTATTGCCCCTGTTAGACAAAATTATGTACACATCAAATGGAAGGGAATTCACCCCCAGCTTATACTAGAGAAACTGGTGTTCCAAAAGTCCAAATACGAGTTTGCACTCTGCTTAGGAATTGATGTGGACAATGATAATCTGGTCCAAGCCTTTGAACATATAGCTTTGGCCCTCAACTCCTTATTGGTCTGTCCCACAAAACAGGCCCACTGTGTGGTTCAATTCAGAATGCACTCAGTTTTCTAAACTGTTGAGATCTGCTTTACAACAAGTTCCAAAAGATCCCCTCCAAATTAACTAGTTAACGAAACAGTATAAAGAGAACATACTAGTGATAAAGAGCCATGCTATTCTGAAATCTGTAGGGGTGCATCATAATCACTGATAGTCAACACCCGTATATTTTGAGGACTTTATTATCATTAGAAGTGTAGTACTAAACCTGAATGTATGAGAGTGATTAGAAATGTAACCATGTCATTTATGTAGACAAAAGTAGAGACTAACAGAATATGTATTTTAGATGATGTAGAATGTACTAGTTTAAGTATAAAGTGATGCACTAGGACTAAAACGTGCACCATATTAAAATATGCATGTGTAGATTTGTTTATTCATGTAACAAAATGTAATTTTTAGATGACTATGAAATGTAATGCTTATAATGTGATTTTAGAATTGGACATTTAAATGTGTAAAGGCCTGATCGCATACACGTTCAAGAAAAGGCCTATTTGTGATTTCTTACGTTAGATAAATACTGTAGGTCTGAGAATGTATTTTCCTTGGGAAGGCTCTTTTTCTTAGTCGAATGTACACTGTAGAATTTGTGTGCGTGCAAGGTCGATTTGCTCACAGGCTTTTTGTTGCAGGTGTAAGGACACACGTCTCGTTAGGCAGAATAACCCTTTTGTTTTAGGAGTTAGGATGGAAGGGGAAGGTGCCATGGGAGTACACCGGAATGCAGAGAAGATACTTTAAGCGGAGAAAGTGCCTAGGAACCAAGGTCAACCTAATGGTTTCTGGATGCAGACAGAGTTTCGATGGAGAACTACTAGAAGAAGACCTGCCTGAAGGGGTGTGCGAAGGGCATGCCCTATTGTTTTGGGATTTTGTATTAGGGACAGTACCCCAGGGTGTGGAGCAGAAGGGGGCTAGGAGGGAAGCGAGAAGGAGCATCTTAGAACCAGCTCTGTAGCTTTGGCTACTTACCTATGCAAAGTGAGTGTACTTCTGAGGAAGTCCTCACTGTTGACACCTTTTTCTCTTGCCTGGGGATGATGCTCATTAGGGATTCCACTTTAGTGTTAGTGTAGGGATAGATTAATAATCTTTCTTTCTTATAAAAAAGATTCAAATAGGGACTGTTATTGTTTACCTGATGCCTTTAGAAATAACCCTCATTATTATTTTTAGTCTGATGAGACTCTTGCGTAGGTTTATTTTTGTATTAGTGCCAGTTTATTTTCTTAACCTCTTGCTGAGGTGCTTGTACATTCAGTTGTTTTTGGCTATGTAATAAACCTTCAAAACCTTACCTTGGTAGTCAGTAGTTCCTTGAATCAGATTAATTTGGCCATTGATAAAATTGCAAATAATAGTGTTTCTTCCCTTTACACTTCATAGCAGACAAAAAAGGTCCGATGGAAAAAGGATTCTAAAAATTGGTAAGATAAGGTCAAAAAGTGTGATAAGAATCCAGCGTCTTCACAAGCTAGGAAGGAGGAACTGCAAGTTAAAACATGGTCCAACTTGGTCCATGCTGCTGAAACAAAAGACATTTCATTGTTTGTTAGCACTGTAAACTCCCCTTTTTCAGAATTCTCATCCTGCACTCACATCTTTGGTACCCTCACAGGCCTGGGTTGCTCACTATGACAGGATTTTTGATCCTACACTGATCAGTGAACTGACTCTTCCATCACCAGCCCCAATCAAATTTAAAGTTTTACTGTCACCAATGTCACTCCCCTGATATATACGCATTACAAAATCGTGGGCCTTGCACTGAATGGGGTCCCTGTTGGTGTTTTTTTCAGAAATGTAAAAACCTTGGGGACCAATACTTACCAGTATTTTCAAAGCAGCAGTACAGGGTATCGTTTCCCCCTGCTGGGCCAAATCGATCGTAGTGCCCATGTATAAGAAACCTTTGAAGTGACCAGACTGAATAGTTTATTTTAAACTTCGGCATTGTTGGTGCAAAGTCTTTTTCTTGACACTAGGAAGGCCAATCATTATGAATAAAACCAGATGATATTGGAGATGACTGATATAATACTGGCTAAAAACGATTTCATGTATGATGGCCAGAGGTATTATTAATTGAAGGGAACTGCGATGGCTTCCATGTAAACTCCCTCTTATGGCAGCCTCTTTATGGGCTATTATGAGCGGAGAATGCCTAGGGCCTGATTTTGTTGTCTTTTGTGGGAGGTACATTGTACTTATACAGGTTCTGTGGAACAATTACATACATACTCATACTCAAATATCTCAATTGAAATCCATTTAATATTGGATTGACAATGAATTTCCACAAGGATAAGATCGACTTTTTGGATGTGTATTTTGTGTAAAAAATGGTGCTATACAAAGCACCATGTTTAGTAAGAAAACTGTTCTACAGCATTTTACATGCGTCAAGTGTTCATGCTAAATCAGTAATTAAAAACATTCCCTAAGAGGAGATGGTCCGTATAGACAGAATTGTAATGAGCGAGAAATGTTTGAGGTAAATAAATATAGGGAATGCTATGAGTAGGTTCCTAGACAGAGGTTTCGATGAGCGATCTTTAAGAGCAAGAGAGACAAGGATATGGATGTTCACCAGAGAAGAAACTTTGAAAAAGAGGGCTGGTAGTAGGAATCAGAAAAGGAGTACTGTAGCTTTTGTCACAAAATATACATCATTTAGTGATAACGTCTGTTAAATTCTTAAAAAGCATTAGTCTCTTTTATTAGAGGTTCCTGTAATAAAAAATGATGTAGCTGTAAACTCTAAAGTGGTATACTGTAAGGGTGGTGTTTGAAGGACTTGTCTTGTCCTGTTTATGAGATGTTTACTCAACTGAACAGTGCCTTGCTTATTCACTGTAATGGTTGCTATGTTTGTGAATTGGGCAGAAATAAGACAACTAAGTTTAAATAAAATGCTTCACCAAGAGTATGAAATAAGGCATTTCATCAATACACTCTTTATCATTTATATAAATGGTTGTGAGAGTGTGATCTGATAAATGTGTGGGGGGTGCTTTAGCCTTTAAAATATCAAATCCAAGAACATATTAGGGCATTGAGGAATGGTGACACCCGGTATCCTTTGACGGTTCATTATAACTAAAAATACATAGTAGTTTTCGACTATGGGGCCGTAGGCATTACCACATATCGCATAATGTTCGGGGTGGAGATAGGGAATTTACTCCCAGACAGATTGAGGCGAAATGGATTCGCCATCTATGGGCTGTTGACTTTGGTCACAATACTGAATGTGAACTGCACTATTTCTTGTGGATACTCCTCTGCAGCGCTCCAGCTCCTTATACCTAGGAGGATAGTCAGTCTACTAGACTGACCTACTCCTCTGCAGCCTTACACATTTTTGGCAACCTGTTTAGGGATTCCACTTCTCTGGCTAAATGTTGTACTAGTCATTTCCTGCACCACTTGGAAGGTACTCAGGTCTGCCTAATATGTAAATGTAACCGTCTCTATAATACCCCTGGAGACACTATGCTGGGGGATAAATCTACTGACAAATTTACTTGTACGAATATCAGAGGTACTCTAAGAACCAACTTTCACCTCTCACCTACCCAAGCTACACACTGCCTCAATAGCCTCCTCTGTAGCGTTAGATATTTACAAAAGCACGCAATTATACTCTGGGATCTCCTTTCTTTTCTTTTTCACGAAAGGTATGTTTTCTCAAAGAAACCTGGCTGAATCCCACCACCCTACCTTAATCAATCAATTAAATAATCAAGAATTATAACCGCGCTACTCACCCGTGAGTGTCTCAAGGCGCTGAGGGGGGGGTACACCACTCCGATCAGCCCAAAGAGCCAGGTCTTGAGGGTCTTCCTGAAGGTGTTCAGGGAGGGGGCACATCTCTTGTATGCCGGTAGTTCGTTCCAGGTGTTGGCTGCGATGTGGGAGAAAGAGCTTTTGCCTGATCTGTGGATGTGCAGAGTTTTGGCCAGTGTGAGGTTGGATGATAGCAAGTTTATTTTGGGTATGTGGAAGTTTATTCTGTTGTTGAGGTATTCAACGACAAAATAAACCTGTGTGTCGGTGTGTTGACAAGTTTAGATGAGTCTGATGTTGGTGAGGTTATCATGCAGGATGGTGGAGTTGGGGTTGCTGGGGTTGTCGAGGTAGAAGTTGAGGTCTCCAATGAGTATGTAGTACAATGATGCAATGGCGTGGGGTGCGATGGAGTCAGAGATGGCGGTGGCGAAGGGTGTCCAGGAGCCAGGAGGTCTGTAGATGAGTTTCACTGCGTTTCTAAGCCCTTTGAACATTTGTTTAGATTTACTGAACTTACTTACACCCTTTAGCATTCTTTTTCCCAATTGGGACTCGAACTCTCTCTCTGGACATATACAATGGAATGTGCTTGACACAATGCAGTGCATCATAATGGCCTTCATATTTAATTTGTGAACTTGTCAAATGCTACAAATTCCACTGTATGACCCAGCTACTCTTTGTCAATCCCGGACTGTTCTTTGAATAAGGAATGCACTCCCTCAGAACCACAAACAAACATACACCAGTGGCCTCCTGCTTGGTAGTCCTGCACTCTCGGATTTTTCCAAATTTGTCATTGGAAATTTTCCGAGCACTTGTAGCTAGCATTAGGAACCTTTAATAAGCTGATTCATTCTCTCCTTGGTACCATTCCCACTGGCATGTAACAATGCTTTATTTAAACTATTCTATCATTTAAGTTGTCCTCCATTATCTGTTAGAATAGAAGCTGGAAACATTCTCTGGCAAAAACAGTTACACAAAATTTTATGTTATCACACTTTGTGTGTCTACGTTGTGTAAATCTCAAGCTCAACCCACTTAAAAAATAAATCCACTAGGACTAAATTATTTTGCAGGATCCATCATCCCAAATTATGGGTCCCATTAGGTCCAAAGCAACACACTCCAATGGTACACTGGGACACACTATTGGGCACAACAGAAGGTTTAACGTTCTTTGTAATTTGACAGATTTCTAACACTCAAAACAATACCCTGGACCTCCTACCTACCGTAGCCAGGAAGACCATGGTTCATGCCTTAGTAACTTCGAGGCTGGACTATGTAAATGTGCTTTACCTGGGGGCCAATGTCAGCTGTGTACGGAGACTTCAATGCATTCAGAACGCACCAGCCCGCCTGGTTCTGGTGCTGCCCAGGAGAGCCTCTTCCAGGAAGGCTTTGGTCGCCCATCATTGGCTCCCGATTAAGGAGCAAATCCTGTTTGAAGCTGTTTGTGTGAGCCATCGGATTCCACAAAGGAAGGGGCCCACATACCTACATAACCTTCTGACTCCGTATGTCCCCTCCCGTCAACTAAGATCTAGCGGGTTGGGACAGGTTACTGTTCCCAGAGTCAGGATGGTAAGGATGAGTGGGCGCTTCTTTAGCTTTGTGGCAGCTCAACAATGGAATAAACTCCTGTGGGGTCTTCGGATGGAGGCCTCTGAGTTGACCTTCCGTAAAAAGCTGTAAACGTTTCTTTTTCCCACTGAGTAGATTTCTGGCGCTGTACCCTGGTTGGGGGGTGGCTGGGTAGTGATGTTTTTCTCGACTGTATCGTAGCACGAGGACACACTAGATTAGTGTAACCAAGCACTTTATAAATGCCATTATTATCATTATTATTATTATTATATACATTTAGGGGGATATTCACAAGAAGATATCCCCACCTTACCGCATCAAAAGCAGAGATAGATTTAAACACCCCTTTCACAAGCTGGTGCAAACTGCGGACATTGCCGGTGTTCCCAAGGTAACTGACCCAAAATTTACCTCCACAGTGGACACCACCAACTAACCATAAGGAGATGCGGAGTAGGCGTTCCCATGCAAAAACACACTAATAAACCACAACACCACTTTCACAACGAAATTCCAGATCTGCGGTGCACAGAAGTAAACACTAACATAAATGCAACAATTCAAGAAACGAAAATTAACTGAGCTTTAAAAAATGTAAAAGAACACACATCCTCCCAATGCATCAAATATTACCAGAAATAGACTTTTTGTACAAAAAAAATGAAATGCAAAAAAGCACCACATTTTTTATTTAACCCAATGCTATCCTAGCCTTAAATTATATTTTAAAGCAACATTAGCCACAGAAATTGTTGTTTCATGCACCCACAATTAGCATTTGCCTAGACCTATTTGATGGCCCTTGACAGACTAGGCCACATAGTAAAATAAATAAATATTTACAATTTAGAAAACATAGAGAAAATGTACTGAACAGTGCTATATTGTTCCCTTACAAAAGGAGAAAAATTGAATGAAAAAACATAACTTGACCCTTGCTGATACAATGCATGCCCCCCATCACAATAACTTTGAAACATCCAATAAAAGTATTAACAAATACTGGTGCATGACCTCTATCAAACAAACTACACCCAAATACAAGAGTTGTTTAACTCAATTTTGAAATCTCAAATGCAAAGTACTTAAATCCAATGGAATATATGCAGCAGGCAAGGAGAATGATCCTTCCAGTTCCAGCTCCAAATCCAAAAGAAAAGTGACCAGAAGATAGACAAAGCACTGGGAGGAGCCTGCTGGACAGGAAAAGAAAGTTGGAGTCCCTGGGGCTACATTTCTGTTGGAAAAAACATTTATAAAAAGTGGCTTCTTGCACAGAGAAACAATTCAAACAGTCCGTTGGAGAAGAAAATCCACTTAATGAAGGCTCGGTACTGCTTCACAAGCACAGAATCTATCCGAGTGTGTGCTTTCACATTGCGTTGGGTACTACATTGGCACCGTCGTGGCTGGAAGACGTGTGAGCACAAAGTCTCACTCGCGCTCACTAGCCAACCAAGAGTATCGTGGCCTGAGTGAGCGCCAAAAAGATTTTCGAGTGCATGAACAGAAAAAAACCCTCTATTTACCACCCTGGGCCTAACCATTACTCTCTAGTATTGATGGTCCCTTCCAAATGTCCGACGCATCTCTCAGCAGGTCCTAAAACCCCACCATTCTCAAACAGGGGAGAGTGAGGGGGTCTCTTCACTATAGCACCCTCACAACCTTTGACAAGTTGGTACTACCAAAACTTTAGACCAGAGTTTGTAGTGTAGATTCTACACTAACAAATGCACATGTTCAGCAATGTAATGACTACCAATGTTAAGTCATGGTGCCTTATGGTATATTCGTTTAGGTAGCCTTATGTGTGCTTCATAGAAAATACTCATTCTCTGCTTGGGAGTGCATATGAAAGTGACACTTACTTCAGAGTCAATACGTGCACATAAGGAGTGACCAGGTCATTGGTGTGCATATTATTTTTAGAAAGGGTGAGTCTGACATGGAGGCATGCCCCCTGTTTGCACTCGCTGACCACGTCCTTGGGGTGCATGCTATTGTTAGGAAGGGTAAGTACAGATTGAGATTGATTGAGTGAAGTGGGTTTGACTGATTTCAAATTAGGGAAACTGACTGAGAAAGAACGAGGCTGACTCAGTCAGAGTCGAAATGAGTCAAGCAGAGTGACGCTCAGTGAGTCAAACTTATGTTGAATCAGTCCGAGGGAGTGAATGAGTGAGACTGAGAATGAGTGAGTGATACTGAGAGAATTGAAATGATGAGGATTACGTGTATCTGAGAGTGACTGAGTGAATCAGAGTGGGGACTAAGTGAGTCACAGTAAATGGGACTAAGTTAATCACATTGACTGGGGCTGAGTGAGTCAGAATCAGTGGGTCAGAATGAGTGAGTCAGAATGAGTGGGACTCAGTAGGTCAGAGTAAACCTAAGTGAACCAGAGATGCAGAGTCAGTAAAAGTATATACAAGTAAGAATCAGAGTAAGTTAATGGACTGTATGAGAATGAGTAAGAGAGAAAGAAGATTGAGTGTAAATGAGTGAATGGTTCCCTCCAAATCATCAGATCAGATGTGCAGCTTAGTTAATATAATTCAAGCCAAAGGATTATGCCCAACAAATGAATCTCACCGCCGCAAACTCTGAATATAGGGATCTGTGGCATCAGAGAAACTCTCTGCTGTGCCAATTATCATCTCTTGTCCTTCTGAGTATTCCCCATTCTGGGGGGCTCTTACACCCCTCTGAGGCTTGTTAAATTAGGGGTGCATTCCAAATAACGGAACAAGACAAAAAATGACACTCCTTTGTCCAATTGGTCACTTCAGTGAGCACAATCAGTGGATGAAAGATATAATTGGTATGAAGAAGTGGCTCAGTCAATTTTACAGAGAAGAACTGTGAACTGTAGTATCCTTTTATTGAGTCTTGATTATTACTTTATATTGGGTTGAGAAAGTGCTGCTTAATGCTGTTTGTGTTCTTATAATATTATGCTTGTGGTCTATTGAAACTTATGTTTACAATAGTTGCCCATGCTCTATGTATATACAATTTACATGTATATTAGTATGGCATAATATTGGCATGTTAAGTATGTGATATCCTGATAAATGTAAAAGGTTATAAGACCTTTACGACAATCTAGTCTCCCATTGGTTCTTATGGTATTGTCCCTTCCTACCATCACAAGAATACCTTCTTGTGGAACTTTCCAATAATCTATGCATAGAGGGTACAAAACTCTGCCTCAGATATGACCGGGATGAGAAATGGGCAACATCTCTAAAGATATTTGCACCTGTCTCGTTACAAAGCCTCCTTTCACCCTTTGTTCAGCCTTGGGTTCCGGCATGAAGATTAGCTCCACAAATGGCAGCTATTAGGAATTAAGGCTAAGTCAAGTAGGTAAAAACTGCAAAGATTAATATAATGCCCAACTTCTTCATTCAGAATTTACTCATGCAGTTTTGTGTGATATTTGTAATCATTAAAGACTCTTTAGTGGTTAAATCCAAATCTCTTTATGTGTGCTGACATAGAGAGGAGGCTCAGGAAACTCATTAACAACCTGCTGAGACTGGCATGGCTGATTGTCTTGTCCAATCACGGTTGGCTCTTTTGCAGTGTGACCAATGCAGCTGCACCTGGCGCAGACCTGGCATGCACAGTGTTTAGAAATAAGGCATGTTTAAAACGTACCTGCTCAGAGTTCCTTTTGTGTCCATGAGTTTACAGGCTACAATAAACGATAACTCTGGTGACTAATATTCATGCTGGTGAGAAACTTGAGTTTTGTCTAGTGGCAGTTTCCATTCATCATAAAGTAGCAGAGGGTATCACCCAAATCACCAAACTTTGTTTAATATAGATAGGTCAGTGGGTTGCTGCTTTTCTCCTATATCCTTTTGTGACTTGCAGTTCATAAGTTGCAACCCAAAAAAAGCACAGTGACCTATGAACTGTCACCATAGAGCTGCATGGAAACTGATTGGTATAGGTTAGAACGTTATATTTTTTCCCACAGTCTTTCATTATACTAAAGTTGCAAAAAAGGGTTCTTAAAATATATTGCCTCTTAGTATCGCTGACAAGCTATTCCTACATCCTTTAACTCTCATTGTCTTCTGTAACATTTCCTATAGACATGTTTTCAGACGTATATTTCATTGGCTCTGTATGATATCTGTGTGACGTATAGTGCTCTGCCACAATGGACTGATGTGGGTAGCGTGCTAAAACACATAAAATGAAAGTGAGAGAGGAACTATGGAGAGATGAGGGGCACTGGTGGAGCGTGATAGTGAGGGAAATTGGGGGATAGGGGACCAGCGAAGATTGTCACAGGGGCGGCTCCTCTGCTATAGCTGAGAAGCGTCACACCACTGGTCAGTGGCGGGAGATAAAAAATAAAATGATAATAAAACTATTAATTATCATTTTATCTTTGGGTTGGCACTGCCAAGTGGCTTGAGTCTAGTATGGGGCAGGCCTATCATTATTGATGAAAGAAGGCTGAGCAGGGAGGAGGAGAGTTGCACACTGTCAGAGCGCATGTCCGTTTGTGTTGTGTTTTTTACATGTTATGCATTTCTCTTCAATATTGTTACACACATTGCACCTTTGCACAAGCATTGTATTATACATATGTTGAACCTTGGTAATGTTTTTATTCAACATGTTAGTTCCATTCTTCAATCACTTCCCCTTGGCTACCGGCATTCTTGACTGCGGTTTGCTGAGGAGAATGATTGAAGATGGCGTGCTCCATTAGTGTCTTCATTCTTCAATAAAGCTTTGAAATCATCTTGGACTACGTGCATCATTACGCAACAATTTTGGCGACAAATAATATTTGAAGACACTGACATCAATGATGCCCGCACTGCGTCCATTTCCGGAAGGTACCGTACCTCTGCATTTGTATTACTAAACACAGCCAACAGTCGTTTTATTTGGTGGAATTGTTGGCCGCAGTTTTATTACATGTTACATACGTTATACATGTGCAACTCCCCTGGACACCTTCTTGTGGCAGGGGTCATAAATCATCCTCCTACACTATTACGAATAGGGAATCATACCGTTCTCATTTGGACATCATAAACACTTGTTTTGGATGTTTTGGAGTTCTAAAGACCCTAAATAAAACTTTAGACCTATTGCCCCTTGCGGCCAGAAGGACTTTAACACAGGCACTGGTGACCTCGCGGTTGGACTATGGAAACGTACTGTTCCTTGGGGCAACCGAGGGTAGCCTGGGCCGCCTCCAAGTCATTCAGAACTCCGCCGCCAGGTTTGTGCTGAGAAGACCTAGGAGGGCCAATTCTCAGAAGGCGCTAGATGCGCTTCATTGGTTGCCTGTGAAGAAACGGGTACGTTTTAAGTGCCTACTCTTCTGTCATCGGATTGTCTGGGATAGGTCGCCCGCGTATTTAAAGGATCTAGTTAGCCGGTATGAACCCTCCAGGACCCTTCGTTCGGAGGGGACCGGTCTGCTGACAGTCCCCAGGACGAGGAAGGCCAGAATAGGTGGTCGCTCTTTTGCGCTCCATGCAGCTCAACAATGGAACAAACTTCCCATGGCCTTGAGACTCGAGAGTAGTGAAGCGCGGTTTAGGGCCTTGCTGAAAACTCACTTATACACAGCATAGACCTCTGGATTCTCTCTCTTGCTGGTTTCTCTGCTAGCTTAGCGCGGGGACATGCCGTGATGGCATTACTGTGCGCTTTATAAGCTCTTTATTATTATTATTTATTATTTTTGGTCATAAATCATAGGGGTATCATAAATCATTCTGCCACAATCGGCCATCAATTTGTTGTCATAGAACATTCTGCCGGCTCTTCATAAACCAGCCGTCATAAATCATGGGCCATAAATCATTGTGGTCTCATAAATCATTCTGTCACAAAAAGTTATCATTTTGTTATCATAAATAATTCATCATGACCATCATAAATCATCAGCCATAAATCATTGGCTGGTCATAATTCACTTGTCTGTCTTTTGCTCATTTGCATCTCCTAGGCTCGTAAATCACCCTGACAGTTCGTAGATTGCTCCTTGTTCTTCTCCATGCCCCATTGCGTGTGAGAGGTAGCCTTTCCCCCGGAGTTAGGTCCAAACTCGCTACCTTGCAGTCTCTTTTGTGCCCTGCTATCTGGCGGGGGCTGGGCTGCGAGTGCCGTCTCCGTTTGCTACCTCCTTTTTGTCAGGCCTACTCACCCTGCCGTGCGGCATCCCAGTGTGACTGGCCCTCCTTCGACACACCGCCCTGTCGGTGTGCTTCCATATCCAAACCAATACCCTGTTGTTTCCGCCACGCCACCAGGGAGGGTTACGTCTTCCTGCGGCTCCCCCTACCCTGTGTCGTCTCCTTGCGCCTCCGCACTCTTACTGTGGGCCTGCCCCCGCTGGTGTACCACTCGAGCCCTTGGGCAGCCACCTCTTGTTATGCCTTCCGGGAGGCTGACATCTGGTAAGGTCTGACGGAATCTTCACCCAAATGCCATGGTGTGCTCTGCTCCGTCCTCGTCATTCTGTTGTGGCATGCTTGTGTCCTTTTCGGAGTCTTACGGCACCGTCTCCTCTCGTCATGGGCCATCCATGCAAAATAAAATTGGGAGATAGTCAGATACCGCCTGTGGAGGTATGGTACAACATACATTGCTTAATTCCGCCCTCTACTTTGTCCATGCTCCTGGTAGGCTCCCCTGGTAGGGACCCGTCTGTTCCTGTCTGTGGGCCAATTGTGTAGCCCCAGCGGCATGGCTGTAAGCCACCAATGCTGCTCATATTTCCTTTTTATTTATGTATTTATTTTTTGTATCAGCTGATTATGACTTTTCCCCTTCACATACTGTACAATCAGGGGGCTCTGACGCTACCTAACAGATGCTTGGTGTTATGACCTGCTCAATTGGGTTACCCCATGGGTCATCCATGCAAACAAAACAAAATCGGGTTACAGTCAGATACCATTCGTGGAGGTGTGGTACCACAAACATTGTTTAATTACTCCTTCTACACCATCTCTGCTGTTTCCAGTTTTTTTAATTTGTTTATTTATTTACTCATTTATCTATATCATTTTTTTTTTTTAAAGTATCCTTTCCTTTCCTCCTGTGCATTGACGCAGTTGTCTCCGGCGCTGGTCCCTTTAGTAACCTGAACGCCCCCAGGGGGCGTTCTCAGCCCTTATCCACGGGAAGCCGGCCCCGGAAGACAGACTTTGTCCTCCCTTCTTGAAATACCGACCCCACGGGGCGCTAGCGCTGCATTACAGATGTTGTTTGTTACCCATTCAATGTATTGATACTTGAACTACCCCCACCCACAGGGGGCGCTGGAGCTGCACCTCAGCTGATTATTGTTACCCAGCTAACACCAGTACATTGTCTTTCTCCTGCTCTACCGTTGAGACTGCAGGCCATTTCCCAGTCTACCCCTCATACTTGCTGTTTGGTATCACTCCTCGAGTCACGGGGGCATATTGCCCATGCACCTCATTTAATACCACTGTCCTGTCCTCATTATGAGGCCGGGCTAAAACCTACGCATCAGCCTTGGTTTAGGCACATAGAAACCTCCATCCCGTGCCAACCGGCCTGTTCCCCTTGCTTGTTTGTGTAAGCGTTTACAGCTCTGTAACATGCAATTTAGTTGTTTGCACCAAGAGATATTGTGGTAAGCCATTGCAGAATTGCGCAGCTCTTCATTCCTGACTGAGGGCACCCGGGAGCACTAGGGCTGGGGCTTCCCCTTCCCTATTAGTTGTTCTTGAGTCGGATATAAACTTGCACACGTCTATACATCAAACAGTTCGTGCACCTCGATCGGGCTGGCAACACACTGCTGCCTCGTGACCTTGCAAGTTGTAGAGAATGTCTACCTCCTTGAGACGTGACACTTACAGCAGCAGCCAGTGACATTAATTGCACGACTACATCTGCTTGCAAAATAATCTGAAGTTAACCTTCCAACTAGGATCGCCGTACTTAATTGCACCTGGTCAAACAAACCGGGATGGTCCAATTTAATTAGTGGCTTCCAGTGCTATATTTCCACTGTTCCTTCTTCCTTACGGGCCAGGCTTGAAACTATGACCTCAATCTCTCATCGCGCAAGAAATCACTGTCCACACCTCTTTAGGAGCAAGAAAGGCCACTTTATTTTAAGACAGGTGCATCATAAATTTCATGAACACATTCATTATTTATTTATTTACCATAAATTCAACTTTACAGTGAGCCTACAAAACCAAACTCCCAAAAACCCGAAACTAACTCTTGCCTACTACCCCTAGTACTACCCAACGAGCTACCCTTCAGGATGGCCAACCCGCTCCAGGCTGCCCACCCCACTAGCAAAACCCGCCTCCTAAAAAAAACAAAGACACCTGTCCTAACAGTGGCAAACCTAAAAACAAAGCAGCACCTAGAGCACCGCAAAATAAAAACCCAAAATAAATAAAAAAGGGGGAGGGTGGGTGGGGCAAAACAAAAACCTCCCTTCCCTTGCCTCCTGCCAAGCAGTTCCCAACCGCCAGCCTGACTCCCTTTTATCTACTCCCCTAATCAGTCCCCACCTGTTACCCTGACTCTCGCGCGAACACACCCAGGGAGAGACCGGCTCGCGCCTGGCTCTCCCTGGGTCCCCCCTCGCGCAAGAAACAACTGTCCACACCTCTTTAGGAGCAAGAAAGGCCACTTTATTTTAAGACAGGTGCATCATAAATTTCATGAACACATTCATTATTTATTTATTTACCATAAATTCAACTCTACAGTGAGCCTACAAAACCTAACTCCCAAAAACCCGAAACTAACTCTTGCCTACTACCCCTAGTACTACCCAACGAGCTACCCTTCAGGATGGCCAACCCGCTCCAGGCTGCCCACCCCACTAGCAAAACCCACCACCCAGGAAAACCTTTAGCGTTTTCCTGCCCCACCTACAAATGGAAAGGAAGGAGCACACCACAACTGCACCTGAAGAACTTTGCTAATCAAATCCCTGAGCTCCAGAAGGTAAAAGGAAATGCCCAATGAAGACAGATGTACACCGTCCTCACAGAATAAATGCTGTTCTGAGACTTTTAAATGGTAATGATCCAAACTGTAGATACCTAAATGGTGACAAAAAAGTCGCATTGTTCTATTAACTTTCCGTGGAGCCTTTTCCAGGGCGGAATGGCTCCTCGCCCCACGCCATTGCAAACGAGGCACAAACTCAGTCCATATCAGCATGGTGCTCACCCATGTGGACTTGATGACTTCCAGGTCCTGTTTCATTAATTTCAACAAAGTCATTTTCACCCAGATGCAGCACCAGGAGATCCGGAGGGCCCCCAAAACACTGTGAAACCAAAGCAGCCAAGGCGGGAAAAAGACCACCCCAGCGCATGCCCCCCGTTCCATGCCAGGAGACTTCATGCGTCAGGCTGTTTAAACCAAGTGATCTCCCACAAAGCTGACTTGCAGCGGCTAAAGCTGCCCGTTTAACAAAAGAGTGCCCCAGGATCCACACCCTCCTTTTGGATCCGGCGACTGAGGGCCAAGGACCTAGGAGAAAAAGAAATGTTAGACAAGCAAAAATGGACTATTTTCTCACATATTTTTCACAACATTTGGAGCGCCAACGTCCAATGCGACGAATTTGTGAACAATCCCACCCCAACCTAGCGGCCTCCGTCGCCGCCCCAATCCTGAAGGAATGGGTACCAAATTGAGCAGGATCCCTCCCCAGGCGCAACAAAACCTTGCGCAATACAGCCAACAATTGAGGTGCAACTATAGGGCTACCATCAGCATGACAAAAAATGGGCCCCTGGGAAAAATTTGGGGAGGACACAAAAACTTCCCATTCCCCAACCGGGCAACATGCAGAGACACCACTCCTGCCCAGGAACACCCACTTACCCCTCCCCATCTGATCGGTTTTGGACATCCGCAGCCACAGCCGCACTCTGTCATGGTCCAACACCACCTCACTGCTGGTCATACCCACCCTACCCCGCAAACCCAACAATTCTGAGGACCGAAATGCCCCAAAGAATAACCAGACAAAACACAAACGAAATTTGGAACACTCAAAAGCATCATGGCAACACACCTCTAATTCCGGTAAAAGCAACTGGAGCAAATCAAAAGTCACCGGCTGCCGGAGCTGCTGACCACCAGCCCGAAGCCTAGTCAAACCCTTCAACACTTTACGAACCAACACCCCCCCAACAGGATCCCTCCCCCACCAAAGCTGCCCATAAAAAGAAACCCCAGCCAACTTGCCAGAAATGGTTGTGGGAGAGAGGCCCTTGTCCGCTAAATGTAAAACAAACTGCAAGAGGAATTGTTCATCGGATAACCCGGCCCTGATCGGCCCCGCCAGATCCTCACCAAACTGCAGAAACTCATGCCAGGCCTTCACATAACCCCGCCTTGTGGAGTCAGCCACTGAATTTTCGACCAAATGGTGTACCCTCAATCCCCCAGGTCCCATACGTACTGTGGGATCGCCGTTGGTTCCAGGTCCGCCCCAGGAGCCAATTTGCAGAATTCGGACCACTGAAAGCGAGACAAAGAGTCAGCGATGCAATTAGAAGTTCCAGGAACATGCTGAGCTTTAAAGACAATATTTAATTGTAGACACCTCAGCATGAATGCGCGCAGGAGCCTCAAAACACGCAAGTCACGAGCCTTTTGGTGATTAACAAGGTGGACTACTGCCATATTGTCCACATGGAACAAGACGGAGCGATTCTGAAACTCCTCCCCCCAGAGATACAAAGCAATCAGCAGCGGGAAGAGCTCCATAAACGCTAAGCTGCGACCCTGCTCCTTCCAGTGCACCGGCCAGCCGGCCGCGCACCAACGACCTTCCCAAAATACACCGAATCCGTGAGCTCCCGCCGCATCCGTGAATAACTGCACTTGCCACACCATGTCCTCATCCGCAAAAAACAAGGACACGCCATTGAAATCTTGCAGGAAACGGAGCCAGACAGTCAAATTGGCACGTACGGCGGTTGTAATGCGCACCCGATGATGGGGAAGGCTGGCGCCGGACATTGAAAGACCCAGACGTCTACAGAACGTCCTGCCCGCCCGAACAACCCGGCAAGCAAAATTGAGGTACCCCATAAGCTTCTGGACGGTCCGCAAAACTACTTTCCGCTCCCCCAACACCAGGCGTATGAACGCAGACATTTCCCGCACTTTAGCCGCAGGCAATCTCGCCATCATAGACATGGTATCAATTTCAATCCCTAGGAAAGTCAGGGATGTACAGGGACCTTCGGTCTTATCCGGCGCCAAAGGAACGCCCAATTCCTCAGCCAGAGCCTGAAAGATTGCCAAAGCCGACTGACACTGCCCAGAGTGACCCTCACCAATGAAAAGAAAATCATCAAGGTAATGGCAGCGTAGGACGTGGCCACTGACAAAAGTGAAGCGCCACTGCAGAAATGAACTGAATGTCTCAAAGAGGGAGCATGACACTGAACAGCCCATGGGCAACACCTTATCAACGTAGAAACTACCATCAAAATGCATGCCAAGAAGACTGAAATCCCAAGGATGGATGGGCAAGAGCCGGAAAGCCGACTGAATGTCACTCTTCGCCAGCAAAGCCCCAACACCAGCCGTGCGAACGAGCCGCAAGGCATCATCCACTGAAGCATAATTGACAGTTGAGTCAGCTGGATCAATAAAATCGTTAATGGATGCACCCTCGGGCCATGACAGGTGATGGATAAGGCGAAACTCCCCCACCGCCTTTTTAGGTACCACGCCCAGAGGCGAGATGATCAAGTCAGGGAGAGGGCAATTCAGGAAAGGACCAGCAATCCGACCCGCTGCAAGCTCGGCATCTAGCTTCTTCCGCACAACATGAGGACTCTCCTTCGCAGACTTCAGATTGTCAGACCACCTACCCACCCTGGGACCCTGATACCCAATCCGGAACCCAATTCTGAAACCCCAAGACAAAATCTTAGCAGCCTCAAAATCAGGATAATCCACCAACCAGAGATCCAGAACATCCTGCTTAATAGGAGTTGGAGCCCTTGTAAACAGCGTGCTGAGGTTGTCCCCTGCCCCCTGAACCCCTTCCTTGATCACCAAAGCGCTGACGGGAAAACACTGGGTGAGCGCATGACGTCCCCCACACTGCGAACACTCATGCTTATATCTGCAAGCTGGTCGGTTACAGGAACCCCTGTTAAAATGCCAGCACGTGACAGAGGAGGATGATTGACCTCTGCCCCACACCCCCGCCCCAGAAAGAGCGGGGCGAGCTGGAAAGGGCCGATAATACACTGGTTGCCCGCTAGCCGTGTGGGTCGTAGCGGGCGGGTGAGCCGATGCCATCCACTGTAGCCACAATTCGGAATCAACCTCAGCCCATGAACGCTCAGGAAAAACACTCATACGTGCCCTGAAATCTTCATCATAGGACAACCAGGCAAAGCCTCCAAAATAGCTGTGAGCTTTGCGGATGACATCGGCATATTTAAACATGTCTATCACCTTACCCGGATGACGTTGGCAATAAACGCTGGCATAGATAAGAAATGCCGAAGTCCAGTTCTCTATCGACTTCGGGACACGAGGCCTCTGAGCCAATTCTAATTCCTCCTCCTTCGACCCTTCCTTAGCTTGGACATCTCTATGTAGAAGCCGAAACACATCCACAAATTCACCAGACCATATGTGATTCTTTGTTTTCTCGGACAAATGGGACCCCAAAGGCATCTCCATCCCAGAATAAGGCAGTTTTTTAGGTAGGATACTATCCTCCGTAACAGGTGTGGTAGCAACCCCCCCAGTCCCCGCTGTAGAAACTTCCCTCGAAAATTGCACACTAGAAACATTCGAAATCACCGGCCGCTCAAGCCTCGGTGCCAGAGCGACTCGCTCACCAACAACCCCATCACCCGTACCAATTGATCTTGTACTCTTAACAGGGAGACTCTCCCTTGGTTGCCACACGGCCCACCACCCATCCTTACCTCTTGGCAACTGCTCCGACTGTGGTTAAACAGCCACACGATCCCCTTGAGAAGGTCCAGACCTCACTGCCCCTCGCACTTCTGCATGGTCCACACGAGACTCCTGCAAAACACGAGAAACAGGGGGTTGCCCCAACCCGCCTCTCTGGGCCCGTGCTGCCAAAAGCCCAACATCTTTATCTCTCAATTCCCCTTCTTCCAAATCATCATCATGAAAATTCCCATAGAAAGCTTCGTCAGAAAATGCAACTTGCGTACTGCCACTCGGCAGAGCCCCATCACCAATACCCCCATCATAAAACTGCCAGTCAATGTTCTGAAAGCTGTGTTCACGCAAAACTGCAGAAGAGATATCCGCTCCAGATAACTCCCCTGTAAGCCCACCATTGGAAACAGCCGTTGGGACAGTTCCCGGGCCCGTAGAACCAGCCAACAGCCGCCCAGCCGGAGGCGCAGCTTGAAAACTGCGGCCGCTCAAGCCAGACAATGAAGAATTCGCAAAACCATCCTCCCCTAAAGCGGAATCGCAAGCACCCCTCGAGGGCCGAACCACCGACGCCAGACCAGTGACACCACCCTACCCAGTCGCAGGTCCGCCCTGAAGGACACCTGGCCGTCCCCGTGGGACCGGGAACAGTGCTTGACCAGAAACCAGGGGCGCCCCCCTGTGATCCAGACCCAACCCACCAGGAGCCAGGGGCTGTGGGGGCGCAGTGTGGGGGCCAGTCGCACCGGGGGCCGCAGATTTGGTGGCCGGGGGGGGCAGTATGCGGGGTACAGAACCCGCTGGGTCCAAAACAGTAGCCTGGGTAGGAGCCCCAGTGGGGGAATAGGCAGGCGGCGCGGCAGTGGGTGGCCCAAAATCTGCACATCCCTGTGGTGGGGAGCCAAAAGTGTGGGGGGGGCAGGGCCAGGCACCGGCGTGGCAGGGGAGAGCAGGTAACATTGACCATTGATCCATAGGTACGGGGAAACCCCCTCCGACAAGGCAGACCCTGAAGCTGGTGAGTCCACATGCACTGCAGCAGGGAAAGGGGACCGTGCATGCCCTTTTAATTCCAGGCTCCGCCCCCGCTTCGCTTTGGGACCCGCCTGTGGCTTCCCAGACTTCCCTGGGGCAAGACCGCCTGAGCGCTGAGACTGCCGGCCCACAGAGCGCCCCCGCCTCCCCCCGGGCGCCCTACGCAGACCAGCACTAAATATCGGTAAAGCACATACCTGCTGGAGGGCGCCCGGGACACACGGCGGGGGCTCCGCAGCTGCGGGGGGCGGAACCGGCATAGACCCGTCCGCCGGCATGGCCGCCTCGCCGTCTTCCTCCTCCGCCGGGCCTGGGGACATACACGCCGACACCGCCCTGGACACACCCTCCGCAGCCTTGCGAGGGGGGCGGGCTGTCCGACCCACGCCTCCGCCGGCACACCAGGCCGCAGCAGGTCCTCTCGCCCGGCCTCACAGAGAGTCTGCACGGCCCTCCGCACCTCCGCTGCTTCCTCCATGGAACCAAATAGTCAGGTAAACACACGCGCGTCGCAAAACAAAAACCTCCCTTCCCTTGCCTCCCGCCACGCAGTTCCCAACCGCCAGCCTGACTCCCTTTTATCTACTCCCCTAATCAGTCCCCACCTGTTACCCTGACTCTCGCGCGAACACACCCAGGGAGAGACCGGCTCACGCCTTGCTCTCCCTGGGTCCCCCCTCTCTCTTGAGCCATGCTACTCGGTCTATTTAATTCGAAATTGGGTGGCGCATGTTATGGAGCATCTTCCTGCTCTGCTTTATGAACAGTTGGGCTGGTCCTGCCAGGCTTTGCAGTTTTTTACCCAGCGTGTACCAGATACCGTATAAGAGCACCATTTTGGGGTATGCGCGGGACGATGCTGTGATAAGCCCGGGGATACCGGCTGTTGAGCCCGCGCTGAGTCACGAAACCAGCTTGCCGTCTCCACAAAATGGCGCCCTGGCTGTTACCTCGCGGTCTGCCTGTAACATCCGGTCATCCCTTCCCTATCTGCATAACTGCTCTGGTTCGCCTGGTTTACGGATCAGCCGCCCCGCCACTGCTGTGGCTCGGCCCCCTTTTCTTTTGATGGGCGGCAAATAGCATGTACCGCATGACGCACCAAGAAAAGCTATCCCTTGTCTGGGCGCGGGGCATCATCCCCGACCTTTCGCCTTAATGGCAATCCTTCTTAAAGTTAAAACGTATTGATATGCGTCACCTATACTTTTTTTTTTGATAACGCGTTATCCGCCCCATTCCGCGCGCTGTGCCTCGCCTAAACAAAGTCGCCCCTATATTTTACTGTAGCAGCCTTTGAACCCATTCATCATTAGTCATGGTTAACACTCTCTACCGGCTCTGTGGTCTGTGAGAAGTTAAATCATCGGGGCGAGCTACTCCACGCCTTTATACAGTAACTGGCACTCCTATATTGGACTGTCGAAGCATTTAATCACATTTTTCATTATTACAGTTGGCCCTCTTTGCCGGCTCTGAGAGAATTGGATTCATGGAGCGCGCTGCACCTCGCATGTGTAGTCCAGCAGTCACCCCTATACTGGAGGATCAGATCGCATTTTTCTTTATTCACAGTTAACAATCTGTGGGTCATCAGAAAAGACTTTGTGGAGCGCTCTGGCAAAACCTTTTATTTTCTCTTGTAACCTGCACGGTTAACACTTTTTCTTCCTGTGCACTTTTTGCTATCTCATGTATTTTGTTAGCTCACAATTGTCACTTTTACCTCATGTAACTTAATGTCTGCTTTTGTAATCTGTTCATGTGTAATGTTCTCGTGAGGGGGCCTAGCTGAGCAGTGGCCTGTCTCTCTCCCTTGCCAGAAATTAAGACTTCAAAAGAAAACATTTCAAATGTGTAACCTCGTGAAACACCCCTTCTTTACAAAAATGCGCATCTCCCTGGCTCGACAATTAAAATAGATGCCTTATTTTCAAAAGGATAAACCTGTGAAATAATAAGACTGTGCTCCGCAGTCCCCAGGTTCGGCAAGCAGTGATACATCCGGTGATTTTCACACTCCTTATTTACTGTGGCTCAATGAAATTGCCTCCCCTCTGCTTGCAATTTCTGCCCGCATTATTCTGCCCGAGGTGTCTTTCAGTACGTAGTTTTTGGGAGCTGCTCACCTACTTGTTATACACGTACATCAAAGAAGTTGGGCTTCTTGCGCTACATCGATTTTTTAACTGCACGGTCTCTTGGACATAAGGGTTACAATGCCAGGGTTATAGGCCTAACGGCCCAGCCAAGATTGAGCCTGCGGCGAAGGGGGGCTTGGGGAAGGGAGCCGACCGACGGGAGGTCTCCTCCCCCGGGCGGTTTGGGAGGGCTGCGAGGGGTTATTTCCAGAAGTTGCCAGAATGTTCTAGTTTTTGGGCTGGTCTAGTAGGACCAGCCAGCCCAAGTATAAATTCCCCCTTTCCCGCTAACCGCCACCATTTTAGGTTTGGTGACCTGGTGGCTAGGTGCTTTAGCTTTTTTGTGAGAGAGTGTCTTGTGTGTTTGTGCGACTCTTTTTCATTCTTTGCCAGTTGCGATTGTACTTAGAGCTTAGTAATGGAAGACGCACGAGTTCTTGAGGCGATGCACCTGTTGGCGGATGCCGGTCGTTTGGATTTGCTTGCAGGAGGTGGGCAGGCTAGGCCGCAACGCCAGGCCTCTGCTGGTGTGGTGGCTGCGGTGATGGCATGTTCGTCGCCGAAGAGGAGACGTCCAAGTCAAGTAAGCGAGAGGGGCCGCTCCCGGTCTAGGAAGCCGGCCCCACAAAGGACGGTTCGGGGGGAGCCCGGTACTTCTGAGGCTCCGGAGGCTCAAGGGGTGTTGAGTGTGGGGGGGGGGGGGTGTGCCTTCCCAAGCCCCGGTGCTTCAGTTGGTAGTTGTTTCTGGAGCGGGGAAGTTTCCGGTTATGGCAGGTCGGGGGCAGGGGTCGAAGAAAGGGGGCAGGAGTGGCCGGGGAGGAAGCAAGAAACGCTCTGCTTCGGACCCGCTGTTTGAGCGGCGGGGGCAGTCTTCGGAAGGTGCCTCTGTGCGCGGGGGGCGTAGGGGTTCGGTTCAATTTGTTTTGCAGGACTCGGAGCGGGAACAGGTTGAGCACGGGGCCCAGGACACCATGTTAGTCGTTAATGAGACTCAGTTTGTCCCTGAGGCTGGTCAAAGGATGTTGTTAACCCCTTTAGGACGGATTCCTCACGATGTTCTTGCGGGGGAGGGGCATGATGGGAATGCAGGTGGGCCTCGGGCTGGTTTGTCTTCTGGTTTGCAGGTCGTTGCGCAAGAGGCTGATGCGGGGGTGGGTGAATTTGGGGGTAATGTGGGGAGCCCGTTATTGTTTTCGACGCCGGGCTCGTCGGCTGGTGAAGTAGTTTCTGTGGGTGGCGGCTCTAGAGGTGAGGGCGAATGGGCCCAAATGGGCGAAAGTGGTTTGTTTGGTGGTGCGATTTCTGGTTTGGAGCATGTGGAGGGTTTTAGGGCGGAAGGTGGGGTGTTCCTTTTATGAGTGGTGGGTCTTTTCAATCGGGTTTACAGAATCGTCAGCCAGTTTTTGGTTTCGGTTTTGCGGCTTTTGGTACTTCAGGAATGGGTCTGGGAAGGTTTCAGGCTCCTGGGGTCTTGAGTGCGGCGGGGGTAAACTTTCAGGGCACTTTGTTGGGTCCGGATAGGGGTTTTGGCCAGGTGAGTGGCGGGCCTATACAAGGGCCCAGGAGTACAGCTCCTCACTTATCTGGGGCCTCTGGGGGTCCTTATTTTATGTGTGGTTCTCCTGGGTGGGAACATTTTGGCGCAGCGGGCCTTGCGCAGCGTAGTTTCCAGATGGAGTTAGTAGGCCAGGAGTCAGTCTCAAGAGCCTATAGGCATTCTTCTTCTTCGGCATTGGCACCTGATAATTTGGATCACAGTGGAGACGAGGAGGTTGTAGGTGGTTCTCCGGTTCGGGAGGTACCTTTGAGGTCTGAAGCACGTGGCCGTTCTTTAGAGAGGGGTCGGAGAATGGCTGATGATTCTAACTGGAGGGGGAATGTGTCTGGTTGGTTTGTGGATGGTGGGAACCCTAGCTCACCAGTCCAAACTTTTTCTTTGCAGGAAGAGGTTAGGCGCGGAGTTCCAGACTTGGCAGGGCGCGGTCCAGTCCCTTTTCGCCAAGGGGAAGTGAGGAGAGTGCCTAGCGCGGCCCTCTCTCTGTTCCACCGAGGGAGCCCGACGCGGCCAGCACACGAGGGTCTGGCGTGACCCCGCTGGCCCCAACGAGTAGCAGGTATAGGTGGCAGGCCTTGCCGGCGGCTATGGAGCAACAGAGTCAACGCGCAGGGAGGTACAGGCGCGTACAGTCTGCTCCCCCCCCCTGGAGTTTCAAAATCTTTTAAATGTACAGTTGTTGATACCGGGTTGGGTAAGACCCGTGGTGACTTGATGCATACCAGTGTGGATTCGGTGGTATTGGACTACGATGAAGAGAGTCCTGAGGAAGGTGAATTGCGGGATCTTGAGGGGGGGGGGGGTGCCCTCTCATGCTTCTCTTAGTGTTTTACAGGCTCCAGTGGTCCAGAGGCAACTGCAAGGGAGAAGAGAGCACGGCCCATCGGGTAGGGCGCCTCGCAGACCGGATGCATTGTCCTCGGCGCCACGGGCGGAGCCATCGAGAGCTGTCTCTCTGTTGCCAGGTGAGCAAACGGCCCCACAGGCCAAACCTGTTATGGTGTCTGTGGGTACCGGTGGTGAAACTGATGTGGTGGTGATGGCCGTCTGGTCAAAGGTCGTTATGTAAAAGACACTGCAGTGGGCACTGACGAAGTGATGGTTGTAACGGATAAAGGGGACAGTGGTATGGCTGGTGCTTCCAGCAAAGTTACAGATAAAGGGGACAGTGGTGTTATGGCTGGTGCTTCCAGCAAAGTTACAGACAAAGTGGACAGTGGTGTTATGGCTGGTGCTTCCAGCAAAGTTACAGACAAAGTGGACAGTGGTGTTATGGCTGGTGCTTCCAGCAATGTTAAAGAGCCAGTGGCCAGTAAGGAGTTGAAAATCAAAAAATTGCCATACATGGGGGTTACGAAACCTCTGGGTGCTCATCTAATGCTAAGTACCAAAGAAAGAATTTGGAACGGTGAGTATGTGGAGCTCCTTAAGCTTCTACACCGGGAAGTCCGGTCTAAGGAGGGCTCTAAAGAGGAGGAATTTGAGCTGGCTAAACGCCCTAAAGTGCCTTTGAATATCGAGAACTGGACAGCTGCGTTTTTGATTTATGCTAGTGTATATTGCGAAAAGTTCCCTGAGCACAGCGTTTCCCTTTTTAAATACATGGACGTGATTCGTAAAGCTCAGATCACCGGGGGTGGTTTTGCCTGGTCTCAATATGACGAGGAATTTAGGGCCAGGATGGCTTGGGACCCTGAGGCGAAATGGGGTGAGCTCGATATGGATTTATGGCAGCACACAATGGGGTCAGCAGCTGGGGGGAAGACCGTCTTTACGGCCAGTGGTTTACCGCTAGTTTACCGGCCCTTTCAGGGGAAGCCCACCCGGGGAGGGGTGGGGGCCACTACAACCATGCCATCGGGATCTGGTTTCTGTTGGGAATTTAATAGGGGCTCCTGCACAAGAGAGTACTGTAAATTCAGGCATGAATGCTCAGATTGCGGAAGGAAACACCCGTTATCCAAATGCTGGGACAACCAGCCATCGGGAAGCCAGCAGGGTAAGCAGTCGGGTTCAGGAAATTCCAATACGTCTTCACAGTTTTCAGGGGGTCGGGGATCCAGAGGTGCTAAGGGTTCTGGGGCCAAAGGCTCGTACACCAGTTAAATTGGACAGGTTGCGTTTTGCCTTACAAGGTTACGGGGATGAGTATGCAAAACTAAAATTATTAGAAGGTTTTCAGTTTGGTTTCCGACTGGGTTACCTAGGATCTCGGGAACGGAGGTGGTCTGCCAATTTAAAATCGGCGTTGGAACACGCCGCAGTCGTCCAAGACAAACTTACTAAAGAGGTACAGGAGGGAAGGATGTCTGGCCCATTCCAAGATTGGCCGATACTTAATTTGATTGTTTCACCGGTTGGTGTTGTCCCGAAGAAGGAGTCGGGACAGTTTAGACTCATTCAACACTTATCGTGGCCTGAGGGGTCATCTGTTAATGATTTTATTGACCCGGAGGCGGTGTCGGTCTCCTACTCTTCGGTTGACGTGGCCATGTCACTTGTTGTGACCGCGGGCGCAGCCACTGAGATGGCCAAGTGTGACATCAAATCTGCTTTCAGGCTGTTGCCTGTCCACCTGGACGATTGGTGCCTTCTGGGTATACAATTCGCAGGTAATTGGTACGTGGACAAGGCTCTACCGATGGGCTGTTCAATATCATGTGCTCTGTTTGAGTGTTTTAGCACTTTTCTGCAATGGTACTTTTCCCATCAGTCCGGTCATTCCCTGGTGACACATTACCTTGACGACTTTTTCTTTGTCGGATCCCCGGGCTCCGCTGAGTGCCAGAACGCTCTGGACACATTCCATGGGCTCATGGAGGATCTGGGAGTTCCTTTAGCTCCGGAAAAGACAGTGGGCCCTACTACGGTCCTTTCCTTCTTGGGTATTGAAATTGATTCTGTACTTATGTCGGCTCGCCTGCCCGAGGACAAAAGGGTCAACATGGTGCAACTGCTGGAGTCAATGTTGTCTAAGAGGAAAGTGTTGGTGAAAGAGATTCAAGTGCTTTTGGGTCATTTGAATTTTGCTTGCAGAGTTGTGAGAGCGGGCAGGACCTTTTGTAGAAGACTGGGCAGGGCTTTAGCAGGACATCACTTGCCCCACCATCGTGTGCGTTTGTCTGCTGGTGTTAAAGAGGACTTGAGAATGTGGAAGTTTTTCCTGAATTCTTTCAATGGTGTTCCCTTGGTCAGAGACGTTGATTTTCAGTGGGACGTACAGATGTTTTCTGATGCGGCTGGCAGTGATGGTTTTGGGCTCTTCTGGAATGGTAAATGGTGTGCGGAACGTTGGCCGGATGAATGGTTGAATGGTGGTCGAAGCATCACTTTCTTGGAATTGTTCCCTCTATTGGTGGCCTTGACACTGTGGGGGGAGGAATTGGCACACAAGAGGGTGCTGTTTCGTGTGGATAACATGGCTGTTGTAGAGATAGTGAACCGACAGTCTGCCAGAGACGAACAGGTGTTAAAACTTATGAGAGTTTTCGTTCTGGGTTGTTTGAAACACGACATTCATTTTCGTGCCTTACACATTCCTGGCGTGGACAATGACATTGCGGATGCTCTGTCTCGTTCACAGTGGGGGAGATTCCGTGGACTGGCGAGGGACGCAGACAGATCCCCGACTCCGATGCGACTCATCTGTGGCGCGTAGGCGAGGTCGGGTCGTACAATTGGTGGTAGGTTCTTTGTCTGTGTCTACGCGTTCTGCTTATTCCTTGGCTTGGAGGGAATTCCTGGAATCTGGTGCTGTCAGAAGGGAGGATCTGTCTCGGCGGTCGGACGATGTGGTCAATTTTATACTGGACCTCATGGATAAGGGCCTCACCAAAGTAACTATCGCTGGGAAGCTAGCGGGTATTGCTTTTATGGGAAAGTTGTTGTGGGGTTACCCCCGTCAGCGGGTGAGATAGGCAGGAGGATGCTTGAGGGCTGGGCCAGGGAGCAGGGGCATGTTGGTAGATCCAGGGCTCCCCTCTCTTGGCAAGTGCTTGCCAGATTAATCACAGTCCTGCCTTTGGTATGTTCGGATGATTTTGAGGCATGTGTCTTCTCAATGCTCATGGCGTTTATGTTTTTTGGAGCCTTTAGGGTCTCGGAGTTGTTGGGGTCCAAACATAAGGGTGGTTTACATTGGAAGGACGTTTTTTGTTATGATGAGGGTGTTCATGTCTGGTTGTCCAGCTCTAAAAATGATCAGACGGGTAAGGGAAAAGGTGTGTGGTTACAGGCGCGTGCTCCAAAGCTCACTTGCCCTTTATTGCTGGCGCGGTTCATTATGTGGGGGTGGTGATGAGGCTCTTGTCTTCCAACATATTAATGGCACCCCTGTCACAACTTATCAGTTAAGGATGGTTTTACGCAAAGCTCTACAACACATTGGTCTCGATAGCAATCTATATGGGACTCATTCATTCCGAATAGGTGCAGCCACTGAGGCCTTTCACAGTGGTTGGACTGAGAGGGATATTATGCGGTTGGGGCGTTGGTCTTCTACTTGCTTCCAGCGTTATGTGAAGAGCTCGGCAGAGGAAGCGCAGGCGTTCCCCTCTTAGTCATGTTTTCTAATTGTCTTTTCTTTTTCAGGATCCGTTGCTGGACCTCGCTCCCCAGTGGTAACGGTCTGGATAGTGGGGCATTCCTTCGTAAAGTGGGCCAGAGTCCAGGCGGCACGAAGCTACTTTGGAGAACAACTTGGTTTTAATGATCGAATGTTTAACGTTGTATGAAAGGGTAAAGGTGGGATGCTCTGGAGAGAGTTAATCCCTTGTTTGAACAATAACATGGTGGGCGGTTTATGCCCGGATATTTTGGTTATTCATTTGGGAGAAAATGATCTTTGTGCCACGAAAGGTGTTGTTTTATTGCGTGCTATGAAACGGGATTTAGGCCTCATCAAGGAGCTTTGGTCTGGGTGCCATGTGTTTTGGACGGAGTTGATACCGCGCAGGACATGGAGAGGGGCTGTGAACCCCAGGGCTGTTGATCGGGCCAGGAAGAAGGTGAATTCAGAGGTGTCTCGTTGCTGCAGGGGACTTGGTTTCAGCAGGATCTCGCACAGGGACATTAAATTTGAGTCAGTTGAGTTTTTTCGGGATGATGGAGTCCATTTGTCACGGGTGGGCATGGATCTTTATCTATTGGAGCTTCGTGAGGTGTTAGCACGGGCATTGGCTATGCAGCGTTGATCCCCCTATCTTTTCTGTTCGCTTCGCGTGTTGGGGGGCAGAAAGGGAGGCGTTGTGTGTTCCCCCCCACACCTGCCTACCTTTCTGGGTGGCGGGGTTTTTATGTATCAGTACGGTTTTAGGCAGATAGTTGGTTGAATTTTCGATAGAGTATTTCTTTGACTGGGGCCGGGGTATGTTGGTCATGGTTTGACCGTTCAGTTTTGTAAAGGGGGTATCTGCAGGAGTGCAGGGTCAGGCAGGGTCGATGATTACGGAGGACATGACCAATGTTATTTCAGTTGTGGTTTGACGAATAAAGTTTTAATGATGACGTATGTTTTATCTATGACGAAATGTTTATTGATGACGTAATGTTTTATTGATGACGTAATGTATAATGATGTTATAATGTGTATTGATGTATTGTGGGGAGGGCCCAAATATGTTAGGGGTGGGGGTTGAGGGCCCGAGTGGTTAGTTATTTATTTATTTAGCGAGGTTTAGTTTTGTAAGGCGTGCACCTGTTTCCTAATAAAGCGGCCTTTTACACACACAAACAATTTTTGGTCTACTTTTCTCTCACCCCTCACCCTCCCTCCCAAAGCGCCCTGCCTATGAGTGCAGCAGACGCATGCCCCCGGCATCGGAACACCCCCGGCGGGATCCGTCCACGCTAGGCTATTTCAAACCCTGTCCTGCCCGTTGGGGGAGGAGGGAGAGGAGCTCCGGACCCAGGGCCCGCTCTTCTCACCAACCGTAATGTTTATTTTATCATTTCATTAATTTATTATTTTTTTTACTCCGCCGCCGCTCAACATTACATATTGAGGGAATCACAAGAAAGTCAGACACTCACTCGCCCTCGCTGCAGCAAGCGCTTACGACCCACTTAGCTATGTACCTCACCTTGCCTCTACTGCTGTCTTGCCCCTCTAGATCGCCGCTGAAGCCAAGCGCCTTTTCCTCCAATCCAAGCTGCCTCGGGGGTTGTGTGCCATGGCTGCGTCTCTTGACCTCAAGCCTTGGTCTTCCATCTCCAGAGGGGCCCGCTGGTCAGGGTCACTCTGCACTTCCTCAGTCTTACGGCTGCAGCGATGCCCACTCTTGCTGCCAGACGTTGTTTGCGAGCCCGGCTGCTCCACATCTCCCATCGTTCGACGGCCTGGAGGAGCGCTCGTTGATGCCTCTGACCCAGGACACAACACCATTGCTGCATCAGTTGGGGCGGGGGAAAACCTTGGAGCCTGGGGAGAATAACCCCGGTACGGCTGATCGCAAAATATTCGGCGCCCACATGACTACTAGAAATTCTCGGCGCCGCTCCCCCAGCTCCATGATGTAGAGTGAGCTGCCCCAGGGGGAGCATCGCCCTATATCTCCCCTTTCGTCTTCCTGCACTTGGCTGAAAAAGGGGGAGGGGGTACCACCCTATTGGGTGACCTGAGCCTTCGTCAGAAGCCCCCTGTTGCGCGGCGCATCCTGGCGGCGCAAACCAGTTCTGTTTCCTTTTTGGGCTCTGGCGGCCATTATAGCGCCGGCTCTCGAGGCCCCCTTCGGGGGCGGCCTCTGCTATAACCCATGGATTTGCTACAGAAATCTTCGTGCAACAACCACTCCACGCATCAGTTTGAGTAAAAGGCCATTTATTAGGACAGGCATGACATTCACAAATAACATAACATCATTAACTTAAACAATCCCCCCAACATCCTGCCTTTCACCCATCATCCGCTCACGTGCTCCGCCAGCCACTCCCAAATCACACCACAACCTCTTTGCATCTCATTCACTTCCCCTTTTCACTTTCCAACTCCTCCGTCATCTCCATCCATCGCACTCCCGTCGACCACTCCCTCCCATCCTGCACCTGTAACCCCCTCCCTGGAAGGGTGATTCTGCCCGTCATGGACTCCCCAACCCTCCCAGTTCCCGCCACCCAGGGAACCCCTGGAGGGCGCTTACCTGCCCCACCAAGCAAGCACCTTTGGAACTCAGTCCCTGTTACACCATATCGATTTGTTCCACAAAAAACTAATCAGATCCCGCATCTCCATCAGGTAAAATGCATTTCCCATGTGAGAAAGGTGTACGCCGTCATCCCTGAAAAGAAGTGGCTGTTCCAGCTGAAGCCCGACATGAGCCAGCACTTTGATACCGTGATCCGCACAAAAGAGTCTCATAGCCCTCTTCAAATTTCTGCGGGCCCTTTCAACGGCCGCAGGCTTGAGTGCACCCTTCCAGATCCTCCGTGGAATAAATTCAGTCCACACAATACAGGCGCAAGCCAGATTGCGTTTCATCGCCTTCAGATCCCTCTGCATCAAATGCAACAGTGACACCCCCGATTGCTTCACCAAGTCATTTTCCCCCAGGTGGATGATAAGCATGTCCGGGCAGCCCAGCTGCAACACTTTCCTTGTTAGCCATGGCAACAGTTCACCCCAGCGCATTCCACTCTTACCCCACCATTGTACTTCGTGATGGCTGCTCCTCAGGCCCAAGCTACGGCCGTACACCTGCCTGTCAGCGTATTTCGAAGCCCAGTGCACAAAAGAATGCCCAACGACCCAAGTGACCGTCTTGGCCCCTGGTCCATGAACACAACCTATGAAGAGAAAGAGATTAGTACCCAAGCATAACAAGGAAAAACGACCAGCAGCGCAGCCATACCCTCTTGCCCCGCCCCACCTGGTCCATCTTAGAATGCCCCAACCATATGCCCAACCGAACCCCATCCACACGCACATCTGCAAACATCCGACCCGGCGCCCCACGGGTCCCTAGCAACTCTGACACCCGAAATGCACCAAAAAACATCCAGATCATGCACAGGTGAAACAACACCACCTCCTCCCCGTCGTAACAACCGAAATGCAACTCCTTCAAAACCTTCTCCAACAAGTCAAATGTGACTGCCTCACGGGGCAACTCCCCCCCCTACCCATCTCCGCCCGCACCCAACCCTTCAACATTCGACTCAGCAGATCCGATCTAGCCGGATCAAAACCCAAATACACCATGCTGTAGAAAGAAACTCCCGCCAACTTGCCAGCAATCGTCGTCTGCGACAATCCCCTATCCATGCAGTCCAACACAAAGTGCACCACCCGTTGCTCACACACCTCTCTGGGCAACTTCCACTCACCCTTCCCCCAACCCACAAAGTCCCCAAACTCAGCCCACGCCAACCTGTACGCCCACCTAGTGGACACCGCCAAGGACCTCTCAACCAACCCAACCACTCTCACTCCCCCCATGCCCAGATACCCTCTGGCACCTTGGTCTTGCAAGCTTCCGCTCCCGGCGCCAGCTTCCTGAAGTGCTGCCACTGTGAACGAGATAACGCATCCGCAATTTCGTTACTCGTGTCAGGCACATGTTGCGCGCGAAACAGCACATTGAAACGCAGACACAGCAGCATGAAACTTCGCAGCAAGCGTAGCACTCGCAGGTCCCTCGCCTTTTGGTTCTTCACTAAGTCCACCACCGTCATATTGTCCACATGAAACAACACCGACCTGTTCTTGAATTCTGGGCCCCACACCAGCAGTGCGACCAACAAGGGAAAAAACTAAAAAAACGCAATGCTCCTGCCCTGGCGCAGCCAGTGAGCTGGCCACTGTTCCGCACACCAGCGACCGTCCCAGAAGATCCCGAAACCTGCTGCTCCCGCCGCGTCCGAGTAGAGTTGAGTCTGCCACACCATCCTGTCCTGTGCAAAATCCAGAGATACACCATTGAAGTCTTCCAGGAACATCAAATAAATAAGAGTAGATTTGGGTCTCAGGGATTATTTTTAATGACCACTCAGCACTACACTCCCCGAAGGTAACTGGACGAAATACAAATAATAGTGGAGGGTCAGAAGATATGGAATTCACAAGAGACGACTATGTGATGGAACTAGTAGCAATAGTCCTACCAAATGTCCGTCGGTACTTCCAGCGTCCCTCTGGCTGTAAGGGGAGTCGAAGGCTCTGGAGTCCTCCTCCACGATAAAATCATTCACAGACCCACCTTCCGGCCAGGACAAGTGATGAATCAATCTGAATTCCCCAGGCTCTTTCTTGGGCACCACCCCCAAAGGCGAGACAATGAGATCCGACATCGGCCAATCAGTAAAAGGTCCCGCAATCCTGTCCTCCTGCCCTGCAAAACCTCCTTCTCCAGTTTACGTGCCACAACCTCCGGCAATTCCTTGGCGGACCGCAAGTTCTCAGCCCAACGCCTCTCCCTAGGCCTCTGATATCCAATTTGAAAACCTTCCACGAAACCCCAGTCGAAGGCTCCCCTTACAGCCAGAGGGACGCTGGAAGTACCGACGGACAGAGCGGTGCTTCAATTACCAGAGCTGTTTGCCAGGTGAGGTGAGGCAGTAGTCTCCTGCGTAATATGCTGGGAGAATGATCCTTCACTAATACCCAGGTGATACCTTTTCCTTTTTTATATTTCTTACACTACACTAGCAGTAGCGACACAGGTCCTGAGGAATGCAGTGGATACCTGTGTGATCCGAAATCCTGCTGAAACATGTCGACCAACCTGTTGGTAGCTATTATTTGAAACTACCAATTTCGCTATTTTTAATTCTTAGAAACTCTGAGGTCTGCAATAAATAATTTTTCCCCAGAGCTATCTAATTTTACATACCACTACCTTGCACTTGTTGCACTTTTTCACACCCCCTCGCACTGCTTTTCAGTAGCCCCCTGCGACCCTGATATATCATCACTGGTCCTTATGCTGTCAGTTTTGACCAAACTAATATACCATCCTTCATGGTTAGAAGGAACCCACATGATGAAAAGGGCGCCTAGGAAGAGCTACTGATGGGTATTTTTCAAAAACCACGAATGATGTACCCTGTCTAGTGGACTATTGCTACTAGTTCCATCACATAGTCGTCTCTTGTGAATTCCATATCTTCTGACCCTCCACTATTATTTGTATTTCGTCCAGTCTTCCAGGAACACCAGCCACACTCGCAAGTCCGACTGGACCCCCAGTGTGACCCTGATCCTGTGGTGTGTAAGGGCCGCCCTCGACATGGCCATGCCGAGCTGCCTACAAAACGTCCTCCCAGCCCTCACCACTCTGCAGGCAAAGTTCAACAAACGCTGCACAGACCTCAAATCCAGCTTTCGGACCTCTAGCGCGCCTCTCAAGGCATCCTGCATCTCCGCCACCTTCTTCACTGGTAAGCGCGCCTGCCAAGTTACCGAATCCAACTCAATACCAAGGAATGTTAAGCAACAACTAGGCCCCTCCGTCTTCTCCGGTGCCAACGGCACCCCAAAATCCTGTGCCAACTACTGAAACTGCTGCAGAGCCATTCCACATTCGCCAGAGCGACCCGCGCCCACAAACAGAAAGTCATCCAAATAGTGGGACACCAGCCGGTGCCCACTGCGGTCCACAAAGGCCCACTGCAAAAAGGAGCTGAAAGTCTCAAAGAGCGCGCAGGAAATCGCACAACCCATCGGCAACACCATGTCCACAAAGAGGGCCCCGTCAAACTGCATGCCCAACAAGGGGAAATCCGCCGGATAAATGGGGAGAAGGCGAAAGGCCGACTTGATGTCACACTTTGCCAACTCTGCCCCCCTCCCGCAGGACCTCACCAAACCAATGGCATCATCCACTGACACATACATCACTCTGGAGTCCTCCTCCACGATAAAATCATTCACAGACCCACCTTCCGCCCAGGACAAGTGATGAATCAATCTGAATTCCCCAGGCTCTTTCTTGGGCACCACCCCCAAAGGCGAGACAATGAGATCCGACATCGGCCAATCAGTAAAAGGTCCCGCAATCCTGTCCTCCTGCCCTCCAAAACCTCCTTCTCCAGTTTACGTGCCACAACCTCCGGCAATTCCTTGGCGGACCGCAAGTTCTCAGCCCAACGCCTCTCCCTAGGCCTCTGATATCCAATTTGAAAACCTTCCACGAAACCCCAGTACAAACGCAGCGCCACCTCCTTATCAGGGTACCGGGAGAGCCATGGACCCATGGCCTCCACCTTAACTGGAGTACGGGCCCTTCGGCCAAGGCTGCCCCCTACCCATGGCAAATTTCCACTGCTCTGATGGCGTAGCCAGGGTGAGGCACTGTGTAACTGGGTGACGCCCCGCACTTTGAACATTCATGTTTAAACTTACAGGAGGGGCGGTTGCAGAAACCTTTATTGAACCCCCAGCAGGCCCCGGAAGCCACTGGCTTGTACTGTTGCCCCGCTGCCCCAGACCACACAGCTTGGTTCCCTTGTCCACCTTCAGCTCCCTGACTACCCGCCCCAGAATGGGCGGGGCGCGGCTGAAAAGACCGATAAGTGACCGGAAGACTGCTGGCCGTATTCGTAGACGCCGCCGCCTGTGTCGAAGACATCACTGAATCCAGAGTTCCTGGTCTACGTCCCCCCATGGCTTGTCAGGATTAACACTGACCCTGGCCCTGAACTCCTCATCGTAGCTCAACCATGCAAAACCCCCCAAATGAAGCTGCGCCTTCCTGATCACATCCATATACTTGACCGATGCAATAGCCCGATCCCTGTACTTCTTGCAATAAATACTCGCATAAATCAAAAAGGCCGACGTCCAATTCTCCATCGTTACCGGCACCCTCGGCCGCCTGGTCAACTCCCACTCATCCTCTTTAGACCCCTCTTTCGCCTAAATCTCCCTATGCAGGAGCTTAAACACATCAACATATTCATGCCTCCAGATCCTTGCCCTTGTTTTCTCCGACAAATGTGATCCCAGAGGCATCGCCAGCCCCATGTATGGCAACTTCTTCCGAAGCTTCTCAACCCCCTCATCCTTTCCCTCCATGTCGTCCGCCTTGTCAGTGTGCGCGCTGGCCGTCGCGACCTCCTTCCCCCCATCAGCCGTCACAGGCACCACCCCACCTGGTGTCCCAGACCGCACAGACCCATCCCCCACCCCCACCGACCGGCAGGGCTTCTTCCTTCCCCCTTTCACCCCTTCCGTCCAGGCGTCCCACCAAGCGCCCTCACCTGACAAAGTTGCAGGAGCATCCCTCTCCTGCCGCCGTGCGTCCGCCGGCTTCGAACTCCCTCTGCTGGCCCGACTGGCGCCGTCCCGTGCCTCCTGGAAAGCACCAACCTTGGCCGTTGCCACCCTAGCTTTGCACACACGCAACTCACCCTCTTCCAAATCATCATCCTCATAGTCCAACCACTCAGCCTGCACATCCAGCGGCACCACTTCCGTCACAACTCTCTTAGCACCTTTCCCTTTCACTCCAGGCATAAATTTGCACTCCAACATCGCCGGTGCCCGCTCTCTCGTTGCATGCCAGGCCGCCGCGGACCCCCCTGCTTCTTAGTCCTGGCGTTTGGAGGCCGTTTTGCACCCTGCCGGCCCACCCCGGCCCAGCTGTCCCTGCTGGCTTGTTCCCACCCCCGCCCCCCGAGCCGTATGCGCTCGGGGAGACCCCGGTGCCACCAGATCTCTGATCCGTCAAGGCAGTCCCTGAACCTTCCACCCTCACCCACTGCCATTGAGCCCCTGGGACCCCCTTTCCTTGACCCTCAGCCGGCCCCCGACCACGCGCAGGTGCCAGGGCCCCATCGCCCTCGGGCACCCCACCCGACTTCGCCCCCCTGGCTTCGCATAAGTGCTGCCACTCCCTCTCATATTCAGCAATGACGTGACGCTGGTCGCAGGCCCTCTCCTCCTCGGTCATGTGCACCCACCTGTCGTACATGGAAGACTACCCTGACTCCCCCAGGCCTCCCCTCTCGGGCACGGGTGCCGCAGCACTCCCCACCGCCTGCCCTACCCCCACCTGCTGCTGCGCCTTCAGAGGGCCCTTGCCCTTGGAACCCTGAGGCCTGACAACCCCTTTCCGGCCCCCCGAAAGATTGACCGGCTGTTCAAGGATGGTGAACCCCTCCTCTCCCCCAGACTCCCCCCCTGACAGCGTGAGAGCAAACTCCTCTCCAGCCGCCACCTCCCACTCACCCAGGTCCTCCCCCCACTGCTCTCGCTGCTCTCGTCATATCCTACCAACTGGCCCATGCTCCTTGAAACCATGGCCTGTGATGCCAGCGAAGCCTGGCCCTGCCCGGGCTCCCCAACAGCACGCTGGGGGCCCGTATGCCCTTCCCCTTCGGCCCCTCCCTCCTCCTCCGGCACCACTTCCCCGGCCTCAATCCGGGCAGGGAGGCTCAGCCGCCTCCCCCCTTTCTTGGGGGCCTCCTGCTGCTTTTTACCCTTCCCCTTCGTGGGCACACCTGCACGAGCCCCAGAGGGCTCATCCATACATGCTGCGACAACAGCAGCCACCCCCGCAGACGCTGACCTGGGTGTGCGGGTTATACTGACCCGCGCCTGGTCCAGGACACCGGGCTGTAGGAGATCCGCCCTCCCAGCCCGGCCAAGCACTAGTAGCGCAGCCCGCACCGCCTCCGCATCGGGCGTTGCCATTATAAATCCTGAGCGCTCGTTCTGTCCGCGAGATGCGTGAGGCTTGGCACCCGCGCTCGGTCCGTCCGCGAGATGCGTGAGGTTTGGCACCTACGCTCGCCGCACCGGGGCACCAGTGGCGACACGCTGAATTTTATGCTAAATAGCACCCCGCCTAACTACAGACACAGTAAACTAAGCTAATCCTCGCACCGGGGCACCAGTTGCAACGTCCACAACACTAAATATCACTCCGCCTACCTAAATCACACTCCGCCTGCACTCCCAAAACTAACTTCTCTCTAAAGCACCGGGGACAGGAACAGGAAGTCGTTCCCCTCCTGTCCCCCTAAATAGCCTCCTAACCCCTCCCACCCCCGACCTAACCCCCTACCTAACTCCCTGCCTGTCCTAGCCTCGCGCGAACACCCCGGTGAAAAGACTGGTCTGCCGACCTGCTTTCCCCGGGGGCTGCATTCTTACGGATTCAGAAGATTTCAACTTTATTATTTCCCTACTCCCAGTTGCCTGTAAGACGTGTTTGTGGCTTACTACGATCTACATGGACCTCTTTTGGATGGTTTAATTTTAGCGCATCCTGGATTTTACCTTCTTTATGCTCTTGGTTGTTTGCCGTTAGATGCGTCCTTTGAATCGGATGCCATCACAGCAGTACACAAGCCGCCAGTGAGAACCATCACTTACTCTTCAGAACGCCTACACTGTCATCACTGGGTTTAAGCGTCTGCTTGCATATGCAATGTGGTTCAGTGACACGCATCGTTATGTTACGTGATGCCATCCATCTTTAATTGTGTTTCAACTGGCATTATGTTGCAACGAGGTCACGGTAAGGGCAATTACGTGACGCAATCTTGGATTTCTCTTCATCGAGTCTGGCTGTTTTTATTTTCGCGATTTGTGTGCACATCATTACCGGTACTGTGAAACTTTGTTATTTTTATTAATTTCATATTTTCTTATTTTCTTCTTGTGGGCATTACAACCATTTGGCTTTCTACTTTTTTGGACTTAAAAAGTCTTGGCTTTTGTGCAGAGTGTGGATTCTGTTTACCATCACCATGGCAACACAGAACTTTACACTCCAGCCTCCTTAAACTTTCTGGGCCACAGGAAACAGCCCTTGCATTAGGTAGATTGAATGAAAGGCGTACTTAAAGCTATTGATGAAGAAAATAAGATGTCAAATTAAAGGAAAAAAACGATATTTTTGCATTCTGTGGGTGCAGGTGGGCTATATAGGCTTACGATGAAATGTAAAAAGGAGTTATAAGTGGTGATACTAATTAATTTAATCCTATTTTAAATGATTTTGATAATCATTTTGCTCCTAAGGTTTGCATACTAGGTATTACTAGGTACAAGTTCTTCCATAGGAAACACGAACTAAATGAATCTATTGATGAATATGTTTCTGCCCTCAGGCGTCTCCCTGATGATTGCAAATTCGACCATTTCAAAGATTAATTTATTAGAGACCAGGTTGTCATGCACACCAGGGATCCAGCAATTCAAAATCGCTTATGGATCAACAGTGATGCAGAAATAAAGGACATTTTAGCAATTGTAAGGAAGGCGGAACTATTATGCTGTAGTGCAAAAGTACTTAAGAGTGACTCCAAGACCAGGTCTGAAGTTACCATTAGTAAGATTAAGAATAGGATCATTGACAAGACCAGGAGAGGTAGTCCTAAGAGAAATTAATTCATTATAAAAGTGATACCTTTAGATGCTACCGCTGTGATAGCAGTTCACAGTTAGCTTCTAGCACATTTTGTCCTGCGTTGAAGCACAAATGTTCCAACTGCAACATTGAAGGGCATTTTGCTAAAGTGTGTAGAAGAAAGAAGAAGTGAAATGCATTGATGATCAAAAAACTATATTCTCAAGTTATTACAATTGTTGATATTCCTGTACCAGTGATTATGATTCAAAGGGACTCCCTTATGTTTAATATCTTTAGGTGGAGTCAATGTTGTGATGTATGCGGATTCAGGATCACCTACACTCCTACTGATGAGGCAACTTGGGTGAATAATGTGCATGTCAGTTTGTGTTGTGTTTTTTACATGTTATGCATTTCTCTTTAATGTTGTTCCATTGTTCCACACCTCACACCTTTGCATGAGCATTGCATTGTACATATGCTGAAGGTGGTAATGTTTTCATTCAACATGTTATTTCCATTCTTCAATCGTTTAGCCTTGGCAACCGCCATTCTTGGCTGCAGTTTGCTGAGGAGAAGGTTTGAAGATGGTGTGCTCAGTTGGTGTCTCATTCTTCAATAAAGCTTTGAAATTTTCTTGGACTACATGCATCATAACGCAACAGTTTGAATGGTCATCTTATTTATTTATTATTATTACATTTATTAAGCGCACAGCTACCCGGAGGTTTCCCGGCGCTAGAGCAAACTGAACGGTGAAAGGAGAGAGGAACATTAGTTGTCAAAAAGCCAGGTTTTTATTCCCTTACGGAATTTCAGAAAGCACGATTCCGAGCACGATCTTCGACCAGCTAAGGAGACATGTGCACTTGGTTTTCCCCTACTCAGCTGTATTGCAAAGTCATGTTACAGAACAGTCCCAGGCTCTCAGGCACAGACTAAACAGCAAACCAGGATGCTCAGACCGATCATGGTACTTCTCTCATGCTAGGTATAGCATGATAACAGTGCCAGGATTGAGTGGGAAGTATGGGAGCCTATGCAGTTCATGCGAGGAAGAAGCTGGACTCTGACAGGGCCAGTTAAGTTCTTTAGTTTTTTATAGATTATTACCCACATTGCGCGCCACTACTTCACACTGGGTGCACCCAGTGATAAGCCGGCCATGGGGCCAATATGGCCCATTCTTCATGTAACATATGATGTATGGGTCACCGTGCAGCTACTTTCTTTGCTCTGCACATCTTGAAGTTATTCCTTCACATTCCAGAAATATACCATGGAAGACCAAAATCTTTGTCCTTAATTACTCTGAAGACCGAAAGATCACGTTGAGTCATGGACAAAAGCCCACGGTAGAATACAGACGGCTTGTCTGATGGATCATTTCATCAAGTGTCACTTGATCCAGTGGGACTACCAGCTTCGGTTACTCATAAATTATCATACTCACCTGGGCCCATAAACATTCACACATAAGCCAATAATCACTGCTGAAAATAAAGATTCTATGTTTCCTTTGTGATGAATTTTCCTTTACACCAATTCTTACCAACCCTTATCACCTTGGTTCTTGATTTCCTCTGGTCAATAGATGAGGTTGTTAGCAGAATAGGTAGAAATGACTTTTACCTTTATATCTTTCAATGACCCCAAACTCGAGAGATTTTTAAAGTTTTATCTAGTAAATAATTTTGTGAGCCAGTTACCAATACATGTCATAGACCGATTTCTTTAAGGAAATGATAAAAGTAAAACACAAAGACTTAGTTAAATAACAGTACAAGGACATACTACACAGAATTATATTTACCTAGAATGGTGTGAGGACCAACCCCTGGCCAAGGAGCTGGAAAGGGGAATCCCGAGTAGTCAGGAGCCGACAGTTCAGGACAGGTTCAGGGCAGGATAGAAGACCTCTTCTAGGTACAACGCCTGCTTCGCACCCCTCTCTGGTACTGCTCTTCCAAATTCCCCCCCCCTTCTAGATGGACAGGTTCATCTTCTTCAGCAATTTCTCCAACTCTTCTCTCTCTCTGACTCTCAATTCTTCTATCAGAATGCTCGAACAGTGTCTCTGTCTTACGTGACCTCCGCTGTCATCTGCATTGGTGATGGGTGTGTGAAAGGTCAGCGACAAGTCCAACATCTAACTGACTAAGCCTACCTTAGTTATACTATTCTACGTGTATGTACCACCCCCCAATGTTTCAATATTCCTGAAAACCCCTACTTCTGACGGGACAATGGGATGGGGAGAGGTCATCACTCCATACTAATGTACTGCTTTTTCTTTAGTTCATTGTTCAAAAACAGGTGGCGGCATTGCTATAATCTACAAAGATTACCTTAAACTGGATATTCTAGACAAACAATGCTGTAAAGAAATGGAAATAATGGTTTATAGAATCACCTTCCCTAATAGAAAGACCAGTAAGGGAGCACTTATATATAGACCACCACTTACATGCCCTAGCTTTTCTATATCTTTTTTAGAGATATTAGGCCCACACATACGGGCCAATGAGGATTTCCTTCTTCTCGGAGATTTTAATATACATACCGACAAACCTGAATCTATGGGGACCAAAAGCCTGTCTGCTGATTTGACAACCATTGGACTCACACAAAAAAATCAGGGTCCCACACATGAAGGTGGACATTGCATCGATTTGATATATACCAACTTTGACAATATATCTTGCAATAAACCAACCCAATTAGATTGGTCTGATCACTTTTTATTAGAATTCACTATTTTTAAAAATAATAAAGGCTCCTATAAAAAATCCCTACCCCCTACTATGCGCAGACAGTGGCAAAAACTCACACTGGAGGCACTACAAAAGGTATGGGAAAAACCCGATATTAAGGAAACTGATGAAGTAGAACATAGCCTAACTATGTTTCAGGAATCACTCAATGTAGCCATTGACAAAATCGCCCCTCTGAAAGCATTTAGGCAATTTCCTATGGCTAAACAGGAAAAATGGTACACCGAGGCTCTCAGAAAAGAGAAGAAAGAATGTAGGAGGATAGAGAAGAGATGGAGAAAATCCCACTCAGAGGATAACAAGAAGGCAGATCGTGCAGCCCAAACAAACTACTACAAACATATTAAAGCTACCCGTAAAAACAACATTTCCCAACAGCTCATGGAAGCTGGTAATTCTCCTAAAGAACTTTATAGGATTCTTGAGACATTTGTCAAGCCTATGGCTTGTGAAAGTCCAGATGACTTCTCACAAAGTCTATGCGAAGAAGTCTCCCTATACTTTGAAAATAAAATAGAATCCATTTACGACAAAATCTTAGCATCTCAAACAGACAATGACACTCTGACTGCCCCCCTCCCCACTGAAAACACCAACTTCGTGCTGACTACATTCCCTCCTATCAAGAATAGAGAGCTTCTCACATTAATGACCCATGTAAAATCCGGGTCCCCGGATGACCTTATCCCTGCTAAAACCTTAACTTCCCTTAGTACCTTGTTAGGCCCCCACATTCAAGATGTAATTAACCAGTCTTTGAAGAAGGGATATGTACCAACTGAATGGAAAAAAGCGGTGGTGAACCCCATCCGTAAGAACACGGCTCTCCCCTGGACGGAGCGTTCTAACCTCCGGCCCATCTCCCTCCTACCATATTTCAGCAAGCTGGCCGAGAAACATGTCAACGCAATCCTGTCTAATTACATCGAGGCAGCGGGAGGCCTAGACCACTCACAATCTGGTTTTAGGCCCAACCATAGCACCGAATCAGCCCTCCTGTCAGTGACAGATAACATCAGAATGTCACTTGACAGGGGGAGTTCAGTGATTCTGGTGCTATTGGATTTGTCCGCTGCCTTCGACACGGTGTCGCACAAAATTCTTCTCGACCGCTTGAGGGGAGTGGGAGTAAAAGGGTCCGCCCTTGCGTGGCTTGAAAGCTTTCTTGCAGATAGGCAACAAGGTGTCAAATTAGGATCCCATAAATCTATCTGTAGGAAGCTCACCAAGGGTGTGCCACAGGGCTCATGCCTGAGCCCCACGTTATTTAACGTATATGTGGCCCCCTTGGCGAAGATTATAAGATCTTACGGGTTCTCCCCAATCTCCTACGCTGATGACACCCAGCTGTTGTTTCCCTTCCAAACTATCACACCTGCAGTCATGCAATCCTTTCAAAATGGTATGAGAGCTGTGGCAGGTTGGATGGCCCAGAACTTCCTCCAATGCAATGTGACTAAAACCGAAGTCATGTTGTTTGGAGGGCCACCCTGCTCTGGTCCCCGGACTGGTGGCCACTTGAGCTAGGACCTGTCCCTGCGCCCAAACAGACCATCAAAAATTTGGGAGTGCGCCTGGACCAAACACTGATTTTAAAAGATCATGTCAGTCAAGTCACGGGAACGTGTTTCCGAGTAATTGGTCTCCTACGGCGCATCTTCCCCTTCCTGCCAGACATCCACAGGAAAACGCTGGTACAAGCACTAGTTCTCGGACGGGTAGACTATTGCAATGGTCTACTCATCTCTGCCAATCAAGAACAATTGTGCAGACTGCAGGTGGTGCAGAACACCGCAGCAAGACTCATCTTGAATGCCCCCCCCGAACCCCGTCACGCCCTCTCCTTTCTCACCTTCACTGGCTCCCAGTGCGACAACGCGTCAACTTCAAACTTTGTTGCATAATGCATAAGTGCATTTACGAGTTTGGTCCCAAATACTAAAAAGACATTTTTGGCCCTTACTCTCCTGGATGTGCCTTGCGCTCCAGTAACACCATGTTGATGCAGGTACCCAGAGTTACCAGAGCAAGACAGGGAGGCCGGGCACCCTCTCTCAAAGGCCCCTTGCTAAGGAACTTCCTCCCATCACAGCTGAGACAAATTTCTAATCTCTTTTCTTTTAGGAAAAAATTAAAAACATACCTATTTACCCTAGATTAATTTACTTCTGCTTCCCACACTGTCATCCCCTTAATAAGTTCTTTCAACCCTTACAGAAGCGACGCGCGGAGATACCCCTTCGGGGCTCATTCAGGCGCGTTATAAGAATATAAATAAATAAATAAATAAATATTACCGCCCCTTAATTTTACTTTCCCAAGCTTTATTCCCACCCGCATTTCACATTAGAAAAATATACAATGTATGCAAATTTTGTCTTCTTTTCCTTCTCTTCTTCGGGTCGAGATGTGAGGTTCCCAAACACTTCTTTGCAAGAGTGTCCTTGGCTGGCTTTCAATGATACATCATGAATCCTGATGGATTTTGGTGTGCTTGCGCATAAACCATGTGGGACAGGGATTTCAGTTACCCTCCATACCCGAATACGAACTAATATTAAAGTAAAATAAAAACATAATAGGACACAGAAATAAATTAATGCACTATATACCACTTATTCCTACTCTAATCCCATTAATGTATTTAATCTTTTCGCATTAGCAATTTAATAAACATGCGAGGTTTGGTTTAAGCATGGCATGCTCATTAACATGTGAGTTTCAAGCAGCTATCTTAATAGCTACTACGCAGCTGTAAAGATTTCCCTCCAAACCAAAGGAGGTCGTACTACGTAGATGCAGTAGACGCATGAACCGAAAGTTCCTGTATCTTTGGCAGCCATTTTTTTGATACTCGGGTAACTTATTAGTAAAACACATAGGCAAGCTTCCCCTGGATTTCAATGTGAAATTGTGTAATGCAATTATTAGTATTTACGAACATGTAGGTTACAGTATTACACGTTATTTGAGAGGATTGCATCAGAGCAAGCTTCTTTACGTATGAAACCTTCTTCCATCACCCTCAGTTCACTCAGTTCTCCTGAAGCAACAAGTAAAGAACCTCTCTCCTGAAGACAGGGAAAGAGGACTGACAGATTTGGGGACTGCTTCACAAAGGGCTCTCACAGTTGTGGCAGAGGCTACGCAGTACGTAGCGGGAGCTATGCAATAAGAAAATGCAATGCAGAGGTCTCACCACAAGTGCGGGCTCCCACCATGATGTCGGGACCTCCGCCACGAGTTGAGAGGACTCTTTATGAATTTGAATCTATGGTGTCTTATGAGCTCTTCGAGGGCTGAACAAAGCTGGGGAAGTTTCACCCATAGGCCAAATAGGTTGATGAAAACATTTGTATGCAACCCGAGGCAGAACATAAGTGAGTAAGAATGATTGCAAGCCAGCACAAATGGTAAAGTGATCATTGTGAAAGAGGAGGGATCAATGAGGGAAGCAGCTTGGCAACCAAAGCTGTAAAACTGAAATATTATTATTAGGTTTAAACCTCAAAACACAGAGTGAATTACTGACAAAGTGTCAACATGTGAAGCAAACACAATCCTAAACAACAAGCACAAGTGACACACAGCAACAAAGCCAGAAAGGCAGAAAAAACAAGACAACATTTATCTAAACCTGCATAGCAGCAAAATAAGATCATGAAAGGAAGGGAGAACACTATTAGTGGGTCAACTGTATTCATTTTTTTGTTTTATTTGCTTTCTGCTTGCATTACGTTTTCATTGTTTCATTGTCCTGGCCTACATAGGAAACAATGCACTGCCTATCCCTTTGAAGCCGTTGACCCATCAAGGTACATTCTGTGAGGAACCGAAGAGCGTGAAGCACAGTTTATTGATGAAAGACATGCACCTAGTGCCTTGCACAGCTTTGAATATCTGTTTAAATAAAGTAATGGTGTATTGATCGTCAAAAGCATATAAATGTGACATGCCATATGGGTTTACTCCTACAATGAGGTAAAAACCAAAATAATGTATGTGGTACCTACCTAGGTGGATAGAAGTATCATTTATAGGATGCATTAATCCTCACCTAAAGAAGACGTGTGCAGGGCCATCTTTAGCGCTGGTGGCACCAGGTACGACAATCTTTTTTTGGCACCCCTCATATGACCTCAGATTCACTCCCTACCATCCGACAAAGTGTCCCTGATCTCTCCTTAGCCCCTCTCTAAAATAAATTTCATTTGTTTTTAAGTGCTGGTAAAGGATGGCTTTACTAATCCATTCAGCTATTCACATAAAATGCAGATCTGTTCTTTTCAGCAGGCCTCTCAGTCCTCTGCCCTACTTTAAGGTGAGTCAAAACTGCCACTGGACAAAACTCTGATCCTACTCTCTCTAGCAGGAACATCAATCACAAGAGGTAGCATGACATTTTTATTGCTGCCTGAAAGCTGGACGCATAGGAATCTCTGCAGCATTTGCTTTTAAAACCTATGTTTTTGCTAAATGCAGACCTCCCGAGATCAGAGCCCTCCCCTTACAGGCGACCCTGGTGGTATTGTTCATCTTCGGGTCTGGGTAGGTGGTGCAATACCCATAGGGATCCTCTGGAAGGGCCTCCTTGATGGAGTTGATGTTATGAATAGAACAGTGCCTACAGATACCAGGACGGAATGACTTTTATTTGTTGGCATTATCTGTCACACGTTTAAAAACTGTTTCCAACCAATAGAACATCAACTATTCCATTGTCCAGTGCACGGTCAATATGTTTCCCTCCTCCTTGTCCGAAAGAGTCAATGGCGTTTCTACAGGACCTATGCATATAACCCTACTCAACTCATATACAGATATTGTCTGGTGCAGTTTAGATATACCTGCTAGATGATATTAATCTTTCTCTTTATATGTACAGGATATATTAGATTAGCTCCTTTTTCAGGGCACTCACATGCTAAAAATGAGGAAGACCAAGCAAACAAAAAAAGTATATAAACATATACATAGATGCAGTAAAAAGGCTCTGAAATAAGGCCTTCTAGTAAAATGCAGTCCACCTTATATGAAAACGTGACCACACTCAGGAATTGCATGCATTATATTGGGTGCTGAAAACAGTGAGTAGTAAGTGTGCTAGTACAGACATATATTTATTAACAAAAGGTTTACCCTGGAGAGACACCTAAGGAGAGCAGTAAAAAGCAGTATTGCATTACTCTCTTTGGTGTGTCTCCAAGGTAAAAAATATTTAATACAAATAAACTGGTAGGGCTGACCTTTAAAACAGGGGCGTAACAAATACCCCCGCAGCCCCCGTGGTTCGGAGGGCCCCACTCTTCAGTAAATGAAGGAGGCCCCCTCAGCTCTTCGGTGGAGAGAGGCTTGCGCTAAAGCAAGTCCCTCTCCCACTAAAGCAGTTGCAGTCTCCAGCCTGCTCTGAGCCCCTCGCTCTGACCCAGGACTGAAGAGAAACAAAGTAACAAGTTACATTGTTTCTCTTCAGTCAGGAAAAAGGATGGGGTGGAGGCCCCAAGAGAGAACATTCCCCACAGAGCACTGCTCCTCTGAGAAGAGGCAGCACAGAGCTGACAGGGCCAGAAGCAGGGACATTTTAAGGATTTTGGGGGCCCTGGGCCAAATTATTTGGGGGGCTCCTGTTTGGAACAGCATTGAATGTATGATCCTATTTCAGCTCTTTCATGCACCCTTTGGCCAGGTCATTGACAGTGCACAAGCACACTACTGCAAATTCTAAATGTGTTTACATCAAATATTAAGGGATAGTAACTTGTGTTTTCAATATTGTAACACAGCAGCAGCTCACTAATTGTACTGCAAATAACTTCTGTGTCACCCTCTCATTTCTCATATTTCAGGTCCTTTTAATCTAAAAGACCCTTTTTATATGGATTTTGCATAAAACATAAACAAAACATTTCTCTGCAAAATGCCTGTATTAGACTTTCACACATCACACACATTAAAAATAAATTATAGAAAAATGGCATATAAAACAAACTGTCTAAGCATTACTCAAGGCCACCAGGCCAATACTGCAGAAAAGAGCTAGCTCTATGAGGGGGGCCCTGAAAGGCCGGGGCCCTGGGCCAGAGCGCACTTTGCCCATGCCTTCAAGCTTCTTTGGCCAGGAGAAAGTTTGCAGCTCCAGGAATAGGACTCTGCTGGGACACATTGAAAGGTAAGCAAGCATTGGAAATGCAATAGTCCTCGCATTTGTTTGTGTTGGATCTATTGGCATTGTAATTACAGCCGCAGCCGGCAGTAGGGTTACCTGCAGGGCGTTGATGTGGGGAGGGGCAGGGTGGAGGGTAATAATGTATGAATTACGGAGTTTTACAGGTAAGTAAACATTTAAATAAATAAAACGAATTTCGTTGAGTGCACTGCATCCCAAAATGCGATGCAGTGCGCGCAATGAAATTCGTTTTGCACACAACTCCCAGGGCCACAGATGAACCTGTGTAAACTAGGCATGACTGCACAAGTGTTTCTACATTCCAGTGTCCGTGTTCATCCTCCTTTGTCGCAGTCACATGCATGTGCACATAGGCAGCTTGAAGGCTTCTTTCTAATCTGTGTAAAACCAGGATCCTCCAGTTATATTCGATGCATTGATATGTTGACATCAGAGACTCGGTTTAACCCCTTCTATCCTAACGGTGTACGGTTGGAGAGGTATGGAAGGAAACAAAATATTTATTTTTTTAAAAGGGGATGTCTCCCAGGCAGTCATAATTGAATAATAAATGGAGCACTGGTTCAGACAGGCATCCCCTTTGGGTCCCTCTGGGTACACGCAGACTTTGGAATTTATTGTTGACTTGGCTGAAGTACACGCTATCCATGACACTGTGGGGCTGCCGCCATGACAGGATGCCAATGCTCTCTCAACTGAGGTGTACCACATGTTCAGCTCTATCCACTGCTACCTAATCTCAAAGCTTGTGGTGTAGTTCTCAAAAACAGCAGGAACGTAGTTCTGAAAGATGGAGGTGACAGCAGCTGCGAGTTAGTACACCAATTTGAATTTTACTTGTGTTGATGGAATATTATATTAATAATGTTAAAATGTAAATATTTTGCCAACCCATTGATCTTTATGGTTCAGATCTTCTTAATAATATATCCAGGCACAAATACTCTTACCTAAATCCAATCGCCGATGAGGTAGAACAGGGGGAGAACAGAAGAAGCAGATAGAAGGCGAGGTAGGGAGGATTCCAGGGGGACTGGAAAAGGCGAGAAGGCAGCGATAAAATATCAGGGGTTTTCACCCAGGGAGCATAGCCGCTTTCACCAGAATTAGCTCTTTCGCAATGTATTCAGTGTCAGCAGGCTGGGTCTTTTAGTGCGTGACCCTCTGTGGTCAGTCTTTGTCTTGCTGATCAGGCACGCCCCCTCGTCCTGTAAGCTGATATACTCATAAGTAAAGAGGACTAGTAAGTTCCCAAAAGTCCTGTGCCAGATATTGGATGCATGGGCCCCTCATTTTGTAGAAACTTGTTCTGTAGGGAAGCAGAAAGCGTGTCCATCACTGTGAGGTCCCACAGTTTATGTATCCAGTCAAAGTGAGAGGACAATGTATCTGTGCCCCATTTGCTTTTGATACAATGTTTAGCCCCACACAAAGCCAAAACCCATTAATATTGCTTTCCCTTTGTTAGAGTGTAAAGGGTGTGTTTGGGCATTGGTGAGGCTCAGTAGGACGTAGCTAGAAAGACAGTGTATATATGTTGCAAACATTTCATTGATATCTGTCAGACAGCCTACCAGTAGCGTTAGAGTTTGGGACAGAACCAGAGGACACGAGTCAGTCTGTCTGGGTGGCCGAAGTTGCGTTAACAGCCATTAGGACTGTTGAGTTTCCATTTCACCTTCTGGCTGGGGTGTAGAACCAATGGTGTGTCACCTTAAGCATTGCTTCTTTTCCTGAGGCACAGAATGAGGAAAGTGCAGTTTCTGGAGGGTGTCAGTCCATTTCTTTATGATGAAGGGAAAGTCCAGCTCAGCTTCCAAGCTGCAGGGCAAGAATAGTTTCACAATTCCCATGTTTTGAATTGTGTACCCAGACCCACCATAGCTAGTATTTTCCACAGAAAAAGGCCTGGGCACTCGATCAAATGCATGGTCTCTGTCAATTGACAAGAGAAGTGCTGGGACACACTCTACAGTAAACGTGTGTCTGTCTGTCAGTCTCTCAGACACCCTGGAAGAGAAAGCTGCACGGTGTGAAAGGTTATGTTTGTGACTGGTTGTCTTTGTCTTTCTCGATTTAGAGACATTTGGGGAAAACACCTTGAATTGTTTCTGCAGGACAGTAGGTTGAAGAAAGAGGTAGGTCTTACTTTTGGGTTGATGATCGACAAGGCAGGAGTTGGGGAAACTTATGAGTCTTGAGTTGGTAGGTTGGGTGTTGGCAGTAGATCCTTGAGTTATTCTCTGAACAGTAGCAGGTTGGGTGGGTTTTGATGCTCTACAGGAAGTCTGTTTCAAGGGCTGTTGTCAAACATTAAATGAATCAGAACTCTGCGGAGTATTTTAAAGTGTGTTATTGGGAAGGTGGTGTGGGGTTGGAATATAGCCTAATTTTTGGGGTGATTTTGTCCTTGATCAATAGTGGTGCTTATCAGTAAATGGCTCTGTGAGGTAGTGGCGTGAAGGTTGAAAACGCAGAAAGAGCGAGTAGTTAGCATCCAGGAAATACAACAATGTACTGTTTAAATACATCTGTCCAAGAATGGTAACAGACAGTTGCATGTGTTAAAAACCTTAGCCCTGCCTGGTCTTTACAATTTATTATCAGAGTGTAAACACCAATGAATTAGCAAAATTTAAAGGTAGCAGGGAGAGATTGCAAGACCAGGTTTACAAATGTCACAATGTCACAGGTGATGGGAAATGTTGATAAACGAACTCTGACCACAAGAAAAATGTACATCCCATTTAAGCCAATGTGCTGACCTAATAGATTCACCTCATGCAATATACTCTTTTTCACCTTTTTCCTATGTTGGAATATGCCTGGAGGGTTTGGGAGCTGTGTCAATGTGGAAGTCTCTGTGTATGAGGTATTGACCTGGTGGGGGATCTTTTTCTTGTTTGCATAGGAGTACACAACAACATTGCTGTGTCACTGTACAGAATACAACGAGAATGCTGTTTGAGTGATAAGGGAAGTAAAGGGGTTTGAACAAGGCTATTATACATGGTCCAAAAGAAAAAGTGCTTGTAGTGGGTCAGAGGTAAGAATGTGTCCCCCGCTCTAGCAAAATCCTCTCCTTCATCAGTGGCCTTTTTTGTATGTGTGTGGGTGTGTGTTCGTGTGTGTAGAGAGAGAGAGAGAGGGAGTGAGAAAGTGAGGGCTATTCAAACAATGTAATCAAACCACTGTTTTGCTACAAAAGGTAGTTGGACAGTGTACTGTGTGTGGCAAGGTGCAGTGTTTGTTTTTTCTGTGTCGTCACCCAATTCATTAATCAGCTGTGGTGGAGGGCACTACGGGAACCAGGACAAATAGTACTGAGGAACATTCACCATCTGGCCTCTATAGAGACACCAGTGAAGACTCTGGAGTAAGCAAATACAACCTTTGAGGCTAGGTGTTCTGGGAGAGTATGAGAAAGAAGAAGGGCAATAAGGTCTGTACAGGATTGATGAAGAGCATAAAAATGCACTGGAAGCGCAAATCAAGGGACCCAGTGAGAAAGTATGAACAAAAGAAATCACAATGTGCAATAGGGACAAGGTCAGAATGGAGAGGGTGAGAAAATGGACAAAGGGAATACAAAGCAGATAGCATAAAAATAGCAGAGAAAGGGAGAGAAATACTGCACAGGAGATAGGAAAAGCATAGTGGAATAATTTTGACAGGATGGGAGAGAAAAAGTTGGAGAGAAAAGTGATAGAGAATTGAGAGAACCTAATTAAATGGTAGAGAAATAAAGCAAGAAGGAGGAAGGAGGTGTGAAAGAGGACCAGTGGATGCACTTTTGGCAAAACCGAACGAAGAGTGGGCCCAATGTTGCATATCCTGACAGGAGTCTGCATCAGGAAACCCACCTAAAATAGGGCAAACTTCCCCTGTGTACTTATGGTAGGGACCCTGTAGTGGATCCACTACCTATGATAGACTGCAAGCAGACTAAGCCCAACTGTTAACTCCGCCAGGGTTACTTATAACAGCCCTATTGGTAACAGTGGAGTAGCAATAGCCCCTGCAGTATGGCAGGTGGCTGGCCTGAGAGATCTTGAGTGGTGTGGAGAATGGGGGGGCCCCAACCATGTACTTTGCAGGGGGGCCCCCTCATATTTTGTTATGCCACTGATTTAAAACAAAGATGTGCCTGCCTACCGTGTTCATCCACTTCCGAATGATACAGGGAGGGAGTGCAGGGAGCAGTCTTCTTAAGCACCTGATCTGAATGTGTGATTGGGGCCATGTGAACCTCCCAATCTATGTTGCAGCAGGGGCGTAAATACGCCCCAGGTGACTCGTGACGGAATACCTGTCCTTCTAAGCTCCATTATGAAGTGTACGAGTAAAGAAAGTGAAGTTTACACTCAGTCACCAATTTTCTGTCTTCGATATTGGTCGATTTTGTCACCGTGTTAGCTTTACTGTAATTAAGTAAGCCTCCGTTATTTAGTCTATAGCATGGTCGATGTCAATTGCCTATTCATTTGAGCACCTTCTTAGAGTGCTTTCTACTTACATGGAACTGTCAAGGGAAAATAAAAAATTTAACTATTTTGGATAACATTATTTTGTTGAACTATAAATTAACAACAACATTGCACCTAAAGAAACATTATTATATTTGTATTATGCATTAGAAGTTTTGAAAGCAATTAGGAAAATATATTAATGATGAATTTGTTTTTATGAATACGAAAGTTTAAAGACATACTATATTTAAAAACAAAATAATAATTATGTTTTATTTCTCGATTATTTTTAGCTGTGAATAACATGTATTTATATTTTTTAAATAGTTTAAATAATGTAATTTATATTCACATTAGTTCCATCGTGATTTTATTTAAAGTCCCTTCCTCCTTTATTGTCTATGGGAAAGTGTTGCAGTAACAGTTGTTGACCATAAGGCTGCTTAGCTTACTTCACCACTGAGTTACAATAACTTTGTCATTGTTTTGGGTCCTTTTTGGCTGTAGAAAATGCAGTAGGGAATAGCAGTAAGCTTAGTCTTGGGGGTGGGCACATGTTCCCGATTAAACCGCCTAACCCTATCTAAAAAGAAATTGTGCCAAAAAATTTGTGACAGTTCTTTCCATCACATACAGACTACCTGTGCGCCACTTAAAAATTCATAATCTAGTTAGAAGGTTGTGGGCAACATATATGAACCTTTTTTAAGGACAGAAATGGCCCAATTAGCAAAATCGGGCCATTTGCGACAGAATTTTTTTTTTTTTTGTGTTTTGGATTATCAACTTTATTGATTTTGAACAAGAAAATACCAGCAGTAATCAAGTGCAGTATACTACAGCAATTACAGGGCATCTCCATATTACATCCGCAGGGGGATAGAATTACAATAGTTGATCCCTCAAAATCCCACGTAGTGCGCAGAGATCCTAAAGTGAGATGCATTTATTTTATCTGCCCCAGCCATTTGCCCCAGACCCTACGGTGCCTAGCTGGACACCCTCTGGTCTCAAACATCGTTTTTTCCAGTGCTGCACACCAGTCTACGCCTCTGCACCATTTCACTATGCCAGTAGACACAAGGTTTGTCCAGCCATCAGCAATGTCTCGCTTAGCCACTATTGTGGCAGTGGTAAGGAATTGTTTGTCCATTTGGGATCCAGCCAATCCATCCGTCATTCCCAGGAATATATTTAATAGGTTGTGTGGGACTTCCCAGCCCAGGACCGTTGCAAGCTCCTTTACTATGGAGTCCCAATATTGTGCAATGACAGGGCAGGCCCGTACCATGTGGAAGAAGTCAGCTTGGTCATGCTCGCAGCACATGCTTGATGCAGTAGGTTTTAAATCTGTGCTATTAAGTTGTGTGGGATTTGGCTAGGCAGTGTGTAAATAGTACAGTTGGACAAGTACAGTTGGACAAGATAGAGCCTGGCTGAGGTGGTGATAGTTTTGGGTGACATCAATGCGTCCTCCTCTTTAAGGGGTCCTATCCACTGTTCCCATTGGTTTCTTAACCAATCTAGGGGCCAGATGTACCTTTCATTTTTGGACTTGCAATTTGCAACACATTGCGAGTCGCACATTGTGAGGCGCTAAATTAAATGTACAACAGTGTGTTTACACTGTTTTGCGAATCCAAATGGGGTCGCAAATTGAGAGGCTCACTAATATTTATGAGCCTCTCACAATTTTTGAGCCCATTATGAATGTCAGCCCTCCCAGGGATTGTGGGCTGCTGCGCTCAGCAGACCACCGTGTCTGGGACTGCTTTTTAATAAAGCAACTTAAAAAAAAGTCTATGTTTTTGTTTGATTTTTTAAGGGCAGGCAGTGGTCCCTACCCTTAAAAAATAATTTTGCATGCATTTGCAATGAGGAAGAGGGCCCCTGGGGAACCCTTCCCATTTGCAAATACAATACCACCTACCTGAAGTAGGTGGTAATTGTGAGTGTTTTGCAACCGCAATTGCGGTCGAAAAACATTAGTACATTGTTTTGAGACTCGCTATTTGGAAGGGTAACGTCCATTCCAAATAGCGAGTCACAAAAGCTATTTAGCTGAATGGGCTATGTACATTGCCCAATATGTTTTTGCATGTGCAAACGGGTTCACAAACCCGCTTGTGCATGCAAAAACGGGTCGTAAATCTGGCCCCTAGTGTGTTTGGAGTGTTATTGGTTAGGGATCGATAAATACGCCTCAGAAGGGCTACACTCTGTGAGTGATGTGCCATTTAGTACATACCTGTGAATGGCGTGATGTAACTGCAGATACCTATGAAATTGTGAGGGGTGTAGGGAATAACAGGTTTGTAGGTCTTTGTAAGAGCATATGTGGTCGCCTGTCCATACGTGGGATGCCAATAAGGTCCCATGTCCGGAATCCCTCTAGTTTGCTGATCTCTCGAAGCCAGGCTCCTTGCCAAAGTGGTATGTATTGAGTCAATTTATTCATCTATTGGGTATGGCGCAGGCAGGCACACCAGGCTAGGAGACCAGCTTGTGTTACAGTTCGCAAAGTTCTGGCGATAGGTCCCCTATACTTCATCACCTGGGTCTTGGGCAGGTCCAGTTCGCTCAGGTCCACATGAAATGCTGGGTCTGACCAACCACTGTTAAACCAGTCATGCAGTGTGAGTAGATGGGTTAGTGGAGAGGTGTGGTGCAGCTGCCTTCGGAGCACAGGGTTCACAGTTCGATCCCCGGCGGCAGCTCAGCTCAGCACCATGTGACTCTTAATTTCTAAGACGGCCCCCAGCTCCTTGAGACCCGTAAGGGTGAGTAGTTTGCACTTTCCAAATACGGATTCACAAATGCGGATTTACATGCTCATGCCCCCGTCCCAGAGGAATTTAGTAGTCAGACTGTCAATCTCTTTAAACCAGGTCAGTGGAAAGAGAAATTGAGTTTTTTAAATCATGTAAAGGAACCTGGGGAGTATCATCATTTTAAATAAAGTGACCCTACCCAGAGGATTAAGCGGTAGTGTCTGCCTTCTGTGGAGGTCCTCTCGGGCTCTCTTCACCTGCGGGGTGACGTTGACTGACCAAGCAAGATCAGGGAGCAGGGCCACTCAGATTCCAAAATACTTAAATGATTGCCTTCGGATAGGTATCGTGGATTGCCAGTGAAAGCAGTCCCTTGAAAAACAGAGGGGAACCAGGATGGATTTACTGGAGTTTAGCTTCAGACCAGGGTGCAGTGCCTTGAAGCAGTGGGGGAAAAGCAAAACATCCGCATATAAAGCAATTTTGTCCTCTTGTCCTCTTGTCCTCTTCAGAGTTTGGCCACCTCCAGCCTTGGATACGATTGTACGACCAAATAAGGCATACTAAGGGCCAGCTCACTGCTCCTGTTCACCAGGGCGAACAGGAGCAGTGAGAGAGGGCAGACCTTCCTCGTTCCGCTTTCAATAGAAAATAATTCCAAGAGTGCCCTGTTGACCAGCACTCGTGCCTGCGGTGGAGAGTAGAGCACTTTAATTAAGTTACGGAAGTGTTGGCCCATGCCCATTGCGGTCAGGACATCCTCCAGATATCGCCAATGTACGGAATCAAATGCTTTTTCGAAATCGATGAACAAAAGTGCTAGGTAGGGGGTTAGTGATTGCCGATCAGCTATGGCCAGATGAAGGCGTCTGCGGCAGTGTCTGGTCCCACGAGATGGCATGAATCTACATTGGTCGGGATGGACCAGTTTGGAAAGATATGGCTTCAGCCTGTGAGCTAAAATCAACGCAAATACTCAACAGCTTCAGCGTACATATCTAATAGGTGCAGAATAAGGATATTATCTTGGTAGGCAGCGCAATAGTCCTGCGGGAGAACATTTACCTGATGCAGTGTGTGATATCGCCTCGTTGATTTCTTCCTGGATGATAGGAAGATCAAGATCTTTGCTTCAGCTTGGCTTAGGCAGGGGAGTTGGAGGTGTTCTCGGTTGATTAGGCTTGAGAGAGTGATTTCAGGGTGTTGCCTTGAGTAGACTTTAGAGTAGTATGCGATGAAGGCCTGGACTATCTCAGAAGGCATCTGCTAAACGATACCTTCCGGGTCTTTGATCCCTGGGGTTATACAGTTAGCCATTTGGTATGTGGCCAACAATGTAGGAGGTTCCCATTTTTGTCCCCCCATCCATACACCTTTGCAACAGACGATCTCCACAGTAGCTTGGCAGCCTCCATGGAAATGTGTTTGATTTCATCCCGCAATTGTGTGAGCTGCCTTTCTTGTATACCTTCCAGCTGTTTAGCTGTTCGGTTTTCAAGGAGAGTGGCTTGGGCCTCTAAGAGAATCCCAGACCAGCCGCTGGATTTTGAGTTGACCTTTGGTGAAGCCACAAATAGTGGCTTTGCCTGCTTCCCATAGGGGAAAAAACTTTGTTCTTATGTCCCAAACCCTAGTTTGAGATCTGGCATCCTATTAACAAATCGCAAAATGTGTTAGTGAGTCCATATTAGGAAGGGGAGTGTTTTGGATGCCCCCTCCTAATCCTGAATTGCAGTGGTATGTAAGAATGTTTTACGACCAAAATGCTTTTTCAACACATTTGTACTTTACCATCTACTTCAAGTTGGTAGTAACCCTTTAGAAACTGGAAGTTGTCCCCAAGGGACCCGTTCCTCTTTGGGATTAGTACCAAAAACATTTTTTCTGAGAAAGCAGTGGTCCCATGGGTTGCATTTAAAAAACAATTATTGTTTTATTTAAAAGCAATCACGGAAATGGTAGTCTGCTGACCCAAGTTGCCACCATCCTCATGTTTTTAGCGATTCCGTATGGGTAGCAAATTGCGAACTACCTCATTAATATTCATCAGGTAGGTTGATTTGCGACCCACTAGGAATCACTATATTCATTAGCAATAGTGATTACCTAATTGTGATTTGTAGTAAATTCCAATTAGGTAATTGCTATTTCCAAAATTAATAAATGTTGTCCTCTATTTGGTAAAAAAGTTCAGATCTCCAGCTCTAGAAACTATATGATATGCTATGAAGACCAACTGAAGAGACTGAGATGGTTATGAAATTTAAAGTTCTAGAACAGTATTAGAGAATGTTTGAAAGGAAAGTCATACATTTGCAAGAACAACTGCAGACGCTCCAGACAAGGTGTGTGTTTGCTTCAGGAAACTACACACAAGAAGTAAAAAAATTATATTTTTAAAAAACAGAACTGACTGATCTAGTACAGTGGTTTAAACTTAGCCTTTATTAGGCTTGGGCAAAGTTCAAGTAGTATCTCTTCATGGAATTCTGCAGAGTTACTGAAAGACTCAGCGAGGTTCCATGGAGTTCCGCAAGCGTTGTGCGGAGGTCTCGTAAGTCTTTTTGTGGGTCAAGGTTACTCTACTATCCATACCCTGCAGGTAATCAGACCTGTCCGTAACATCCCTACTTGCTGAGATCTACCATATTGCCTGTGGGCAGGACTTTCTCTGCAGCCTGATTTTTCGCTCAAATGCCCTTAGGTTAAGTAACTCTGTGTTATTGTCCTGATGCCTACGTGCGATACAAGAATGCACACATCTAGATACCTGCTGCCCAAAACCTGTAAGCACGGGGTACATACCGCCAGTGTCTACACCACATGGTAAGATTTTTATTGTGTGTTATGTCTTACTTATTTAGTGTATAGGTGTTTTTAAATGATTTAAATGCCTGCTCCTAAGTTAAGCCTGTCTACTGGTGGCCAAGATACAAAGAGATGAGCAGGGATTTGTTTATTGAGCCTTTGACTGAACCTTACTAGTGATTGTAGTGTTGTTACTAATGGTGTTGTTATTTCTAAGTGTAGGCACCTACAAATAAACCTCCTTCCAACATTTACTGTGTAGTGCTGGAATACAGTACTTGTGTTAAATGCTACCAATCAAGGCAACCCTCATGGTGATTTTAGTGGTCTTAGACAAGCTTAGAAAGCTCTCTAAGTGGTAGCTGTGGTGAGCAGCCTTAAGGCTTAGTCCAGAAGGAGTGTGTACCAGCGTGTTTTACCAGTACTAATCGTATAGTGTAGGCCAAGTGAAAACAAACCACACAGTGTAGTTATAAAATATGCATTTTTTATAAACACTCACTAACACATTGCAATATCTCCTCCCCTGGGATATAATCACAGTACACACAATACTTCCGTAATAGACCAAGTAAGTAGCACAAATACATAGTGGTCTCCAGGGGGAGACAAAACCATATACTAACTAAGTTGAATGCGACCCATGACCTAAGTTGAGACTGGACCCAGAAGTCGTAGAAGTGTTGTGGGCCCAAGGAACCACCCATGGTAAGTATCAAGGGACCAAAGGGGGCCATGTGCAGAGTGGGAACACGACCGTGTGATCCACACAAGTTAATAGGGAAGTTGCAGTTGCAGTTTTTAGGTCTCGCGACCTATCGATGTGCGCAAGCGCATCGAGCGGAGCGAGAATTCAAGTGGCGAAAACATCTTCAAACCAAAGGGCTTTCAGCCCCGCGGTTTTCATGTAGTTCACGTGAACCACGTGATTAAACATGCACGCGCATCGGCAACATTTCTCAATCACCCTCCCACAGGCACGCCCCCCCACCAGGCTCTCCCGCCCCCATCAGGCTTCCCTCCCGCATCGGCAACATTTCTCAATCACCCTCCCACAGGCACGCCCCCCCAACAGGCTCTCCCGCCCCCATCAGGCTTCCCTCCCGCATCGGCAACATTTCTCAATCACCCTCCCACAGGCACGCCCCCCCACCAGGCTCTCCCGCCCCCATCAGGCTTCCCTCCCGCATCGGCAGCATTTCCCAATCACCCTCCCACAGGCACGCCCCCCCACCAGGCTCTCCCGCCCCCATCAGGCTTCCCTCCCGCATTGGCAACATTTCCCAATCACCCTCCCACAGGCACGCCCCCCCACCAGGCTCTCCCGCCCCCATCAGGCTTCCCTCCCGCATCGGCAACATTTCTCAATCACCCTCCCACAGGCACGCCCGCCCCCATGAGGCTTCCCTCCTAATCCGCCTGCCTCCCTTCGCGCATTCACGCCCCCCCACCAGGCTCTCCCGCCCCCATCCGGCTTCCCTCCTAATCCGCCTTTTGCTAATATTTTCGACTTCAATATATCTCTCTTGAATTTTAGAAGCTACATTTAATTTTTGTGCTTGTCCTTAGTGACGGTTTGTCCTACGATTAAAAAGGCCTGATAAAAGACCAGGCTCCCTCGGTATTTACATAAATCCATCATGATTTGCATACATGCGTGGTGTGTCTGAAGCAAGAATCCTTTGAGGCTAGAGGGAAATTGGGGATTTTTCTAACAGCCCATTGTTCTCTCTCCTCTTAATTGCATTACCACCCCCAACCCAACTAGACTGTCCTATTATTCGTTCCACCAGACTTAAGCCCCCACACGCCCTCCTTTGAATGGCTGTAACATAAGCTCCCAGCTGGAGTGACCAAATACTTGTCGAAAGCAGCCCTTCCCCCTGGCAGCAGAAATTCTTCTTAGTAGATAAACAATGCGCCCTCCAAACACTGTCCTTTTACATATGTATATTTGCACATGTATGTGTTCATATACGTTTGCATGCTTAGGTGCCACCAGTTTTCTCAGTAGCTTTTTCTGGACCCTGTCTCCATTCTCCCTGCAAAGTTTACTGGAAGCAGACATCGCATGTACCAGCTGTTTAGGATGTTTCAGCTATGTGAATGCTTAACTATGAGTTTGTAACAGTACATCATTTGTATTCCAAATGTGTGTTGCAGAGTACAAAAATGGCTGCTCCGTAGGGAAGCTAGGTGCGAGAGGAAGAAGCCCGAGAAAGGCCAACATACTCCGTTAAAAACAAGGGCTGGGAAAATCCAGCTCTCCGAGGGCCCACATTTCCATGTGTCCTGTCGAGAAGCCTTCACGGTGGAGTCCAGATTTCTATACTGCAAAGCTAGATGTATCCAACGTGTAACAAGCCTTGGTACAGCCAAGAGGTCTGGCTTGTTATATTTCATTAGCAGCAGCACCATTTCTCCTGCGCCACGCCACATCAAAGGCTCTGTGCCACTTTCACCCACACAGCAACACTTACAGACACGCAATGCCACTCACACCCATGCAAGCCCACCATCACCCACGCAACACCACACTCACCCACGCAACGCAACTCATCCACGCAACCCCACTCATCTACGCAACCCCACTCATCTACGCAACCCCACTCATCCACGCAACCCCACTCATCCACGCAACGCCACTCACACATGCAACGCCACTCACACATGCAACGCCACTCACACATGCAACGCCACTCACCCACGCAACGCCACTCACCCACGCAACACCACTCACCCACGCAGCTCCACTCACCCACGCAGCGCCACTCACCCACGCAGCGCCACTCACCCACGCAGCACCACTCACCCACGCAGCTCCACTCACCCACGCAGCTCCACTCACCCACGCAGCTCCACTCACCCGCACGCAGCGCCACTCACCCCCACGCAACGCCACTCACCCCCACGCAACGCCACTCACCCCCACGCAACGCCACTCACACCCACGCAACGCCACTCACACCCACGCAACGCCACTCACACATGCAACGCCACTCACCCACGCAACGCCACTCACTCAAAGCCACTCACACCCACGCAGTGCCACTTTCACCCACACTGTGCAGTGCACAATAGGTCTCGCAGTAGGAACGTTGGAGCCATTACAATTGCAAATAACAATGCCTTTTATTTTTGTTTTCATTTTAAAAACATAAAGGGCTTTGTCATTTACATAACCAATAGCTCCAACTTTCCTACTGCGATACCTATTGGCAACGCCAGTGCTTGTTTAGAAGAAGGACCATGATGAAACCTTGTGGAAGATGGAAGACTGGAGAGTCACCCCACCCGTGGATACCCCGGGATCCAGGAAACCTACACCGGGGAAGTCAGGTGCAAAGGGTGCGAAGTGACATCAGAAACCGCAAAAGACCACAATTGAGGACTTCAGTAAAGACGCTGCTGACGAAGAAGCTGAAGGAGTCTGGTGGAACCCAAGGGTGGTTTCAGGATGAGAGGTACCTCCAAGCAGAGGGGATAGGATCTATGCCACTCAGGAGTGATCAGGAGGCACGGAAGATGAACATCCACAGATGTCAGAAGATGAGTCATAGTTGCCAAAGACCTTGGAGCTGTAGCTGTGTGGAGCAGGCAATTCTGTAGAAGACCAGGAGACATTCACAAGCTGTCCCAGGTCGGATGTCAAGAGCCAGGTGTATGTGTCTGGCGGGACCACCAACATGCCTTGGCAGCGGCAATAAACGTTGCAGACGAAGAAGGTGCAGTGTCGGAACCAGCAAGGTCCAGGAGACTCACCAAGTGCAGGTAATTGAGAGTAGGCCAGAGTAAACAGGGGAGCTCACTGTACCCAAAGAGGACCATAAAGAGGACCCACAGGCCAAAGGCACGTAGTCGCAAGAGGAACTCGAGCAACTTAACAATGGTGCATGCCCACGGTGTAGAGGAGGAGGTGAAGATGAAGATCTTGGTAGCAAGAGATGCTGGAGGCTGGAGCTCCTTGGTGCCTTAAGATCTATAGTGAGGAGAGTCAACAAGTCTTGGCAATGGCAAGCCTATGGGTTCTGCTCCAGCAGTTCTGACGAGGGATATTGGCTTCAAACTTGCTGTGAAGACAGTGCAGGTCTTGAGAAAGTACAGAACAACCACATGTGTTAATAACATTTCAAAGTTCTTCGGAGCTCAGGAACAGCAGACCGGTCAGCTTTGGTGCAGTGCCTGCAGATGCAGGGGAGTGATTCCTTCACTCCAAGGGAGAATCCTTTGGGTGTCTTCGATGTCCACAGGCCTGGAGAAGAACCTGTATGGAGAATAGGCACAGATGACGACTAAGGCTGGCAGGATGACAAGACAAGGAGCAGCAGGAGTCTTCCCGGTGCAGTCTCAGTTCAAAAAGCGAAGTCCAGCCGTAGTCCAAAGTGCACAGATGGTTGAAGATGAAGTGGATTCAGATCTGAATCTTGTCTCACAACGAATCTAAAGAACCACCTTGTGAGGAAAAGAGGCAGGAGGAGGACGGAGACTCACCCCTTTCGGCCATATTCTGCCCAGCCACGGATGCGGGACAGGAAGTGTTAACAGAAAATCCTCCTTCCTCCCCACAGGAAGCAGAGGAAAGAGAAAGGAAGGTCAACCAATGGGGAGACAAGCATTCCCAGGATGAGGCGGGATGACCAGCTTTATGGGAATGGACGATAGACGAGGAAGTGCGCAGTGGGAGGAACCCGGAAGACGCCGCGGAGTTCGAGTCGTTGGATCAGCGGTTGGAGAAGGAGCTCCAGGAGACGCCGAAGGACGAAGGAAGCACTGCCGAGGAGGGAGACGTGGACCGCTGGTACGAGGACTGGTGGACGCCCCCAGAGGATGCTGAAAGGGCGCCGCAACTCTGGAGAGTTTTGGCAGACGCGGTGAGTGGTGCTGCGGGGACCGAGGGTGAGGGAGGGAACGGAGGAACTAGCGCGGGCATTTCTTTTCTTCTTTGTTTTTTTTGCATTTTCTTCTTCTTTGGTTTTGGCCTCTCCCATGCTCGAAATTCAACCCTGACACTTCCCTATGAGTTCCCTTAACCAAATGCGGCAGTACCAGTTTCTTTGTATTGAGTTACTGGCCTATAGTGCGATATATGCGGGGTATTTTGACGGCTGTAGTGGTAAAAGGGAGGTCTTCCTGGAACTCAGCTCTCCCCACTGGTATCTCAGAAGAAAGCCCAAAATTGACGTAATCTCGTGAATAAAGAAGGAGTCACACTAGCGGTACTCCTCCATTCCATCTGACGCTCAGCCGATCAATGTTGGGGACCAGAAGACACCTTGTCCACTACCTGCCTTGTGGATGCTGAATTGCAGGTCGCTAAGCCTGAGGTCATCCTTTTTGCCATTGCAGAGGGTAAAAGACAGCCTGTAATTGTTGATGGAAAAACAGGAAGTGATATTTAAACACCACAGAGAAAAAAATATAAGGTACGCTGTGTAGTGCAAAAATAACACTTTCAGTTTCAGACACAACAGTATTACAAAACATACAAGCATCATTTCGAAAGTGCGTACTCTGAGTCTCCTTTTCAAGGATAAATTAGTGTGGGCGAAATTTGCGGATTTTTCCCCTCAAGCTAGGTGTAAAGTGTAAACTGCGATTTTAGAACCCTAACCCTAACCCTAACCCTAACCCTAACCCTAGGCCCTAACCCCCCTTTTTAACCATGGATTTTATCCAAAACACTTGCGCCCGATATTATACCTTCCCAGCAATGCCCCCAGAGCCGTCAACCCACCCGCAAAAAAGGAGAACACCCCCAAACAAGCAAAAAGCAAAAATGGAAAATGTGATACAGAACATTTCAGGCCTACTTCCAAAATCAATCCAAGCGCGCTCTGCAGCTAGGCCCTAACTCCCCTTACCCACCATGGATTTCCTTCAAACCACTTGCAACCAAAATTAGGCATGCCCAGCAGTGCTCCAAGACCCCCAACCCCCCCAAACACCAGGAACCCCCCCAAACAGCCCCCGAAAACACAAAAGTGAGCGAAAAGTCCGAAAATGTAAAAACTTTTTCACCATGGATTTTCTCCAAACCACTTGATTCCAATATTAGACGTTCCATGTATTGCCCCCAGATCCCTGAACCCACCCTCAAAAAAGCAGAACACCCCCAAAAGCAAAAATGGGCCTACCTTCAATTCAGTCCAAATGCACCCTGCAGCTAAGCCCTAACTCCCCTTTTCCATCATGTATTTTCTGAAAAACAAATGCATTCAAAATTAGACTGTGCCAGCAATGCACCCAGACCCCAAAACCCACCCCCAATAACCTAGAAGCCCCCCCAAACATCCCCCCAAAAACAGGCAAGTGAGCAAAAACTGAAAAACTTTTTCACCATGGATTTTCTCCAAACCACTTGTGTCCGATATTAGACCTTGAAAAACACACAAGAACTTGTGAGGTCTGTCAGCCAAATATAATGGCCCAACTGGCATGTGATACACTATGTCAGTAGGTGCTACAGTCACCTTAAGGAGAATTCCTAAACAGAAAGAAGAGAGCATGAGTCACATGTGTAAGGAATTCACATTCAATGATCAAAAACTGGTCAGCAAGATCCAGAACAGCTTATTATGGATAACCATCAACCAAACCAAGTGATCCGTCATATCATCTGGCCGTCCATACTGTGACCAGGCCGGTCCTTAGATCATCAAGACCCAATGCCTTACAGTGATGCTGGATCAGGTCCACAGTACGATATGAACCACCAATTATTGGCCAGTTAATGATGGCTAGAAGTGGTGAAAACACAGTGCAACATGACAAAAAATGTGGTGAGTCTAAAATAGGGTGATATGTCTAAACAACTCAATGCCCCCGGACCTGTCAACCCACCCGAAAAAAAGCAGAACACCCCCAAACAGGCAAAAAGCAAAAGTGCAAAAAGTGACACTTAAAAAATGTAGGCCTAGTTCCCAAATCAATCCATGAGCGCTCTGCAGCTAGGCCCTAACTCCCCTTTCCTACCATGGATTTTCTTCAAACCACTTGCAACCAAAATTAGACCTTTCCACAAGTGTTTCCAGACCCCTCGACCCAGTCACAAAAATCTAGAAGACCCCCAAACAAACCCCCAAAAACATGCTATACTGCTTCCTCGCAGAGGCCTGCCCTTCCACCTCTAGGAGGCTTTGATTGTTTTCTGTTTTTTTCACCCTTGCAGCATATCTAATTGTATGCAGCAACTCCAGCAAGCAACATAGCCCCAATTTTACATGAACTGCTGTCTGGACTCTGCATGGCATAACAACACTACACTGGCTCAACCACTCCACCACGTCTAGAGTCTAGACAAACATGTAGTTCTGCTGTAGTAGTTGTTGTTGACTAGTTTACCTGTTTGCCACTCACAAATTGGACATACTTCTTCCGTAAATCGACGATGATGAGCCATCCATCCCAGCGAGGGACTGCAAATAAAAAATATATATTATTTAACACCATCGCTGCTAGGGAGATTTTGCTCCTGCGCTGAGTCTACCTTTTTCCCATTGTTCATGACGAGCTCAGCTCATCATAAGCACAGGAGCACTGTACTGCATGACGAGCTGAGCTCGTCATGAGCAGGGAAGGGGTCAACTTGGTATATTGGCAAACAGTGAGTCGAAGGACATTTAACATATTATAAAATGCAACGTAGTGGGCCCTACAATTGAAGTACTAATTCAATTAAACAAGGTAAAAAAAGTATAGTAGACTTTACTTACTTTAAGTGTGTAAAAGATTACATAATAACAGAAGAGATTAATTTCATGCACAACAAACAAACAGCAATTGCTTGCTTCCATCAGAGCCAGACAGCCATTGATGTCCACTGCCTGCCATCTTCTCATTATTCGGTCATTACCTGTTCCACTTTTTGTCAGCATCTTCTTCTGGAAGTGAAGTCCCACAGGGCAGCCTATCCTGTCATTTTCAGATGTAACTGTGTCAGCCATCATTAATGTGGACTCATTCATTCCAGTCCCACTTGAGGGGACTCGTCTACGAAGACAAAGTTCTTTCTTCATTGTGCCTAATCCAGCCATCTGCTTTGAGGGAAATGGATAGGAGTCTGTAAGAGGAGGATAGAGGAGCGTGACTGAGTTCTTGTGAACTTGTGAACCTGAGGAATGCAGAAAGCGGCACCTTCAAATCAATAAGAAAATAAGTGAAGACAGTTCTCCTGATGGGTTTGTTGTTGTGATTAGGTGATTCAAGTTTTGATGTGGTAAAAGTTGTAAAAGAAAGAAAGACACACAGGAATAAAAGTGAATAAGGACGAAAAAGAAAGTAAGTCATTTTCAGGGCTCGGTGTCAGGGAAGTAGAGCTCGTTCTCAAACTCTGCGAATTGAGACGGGAGTAGGTCAGGTAACAGAGAAGATCTTCCCTCATCTAGGTCGGTGTCCTCTTCTTCCACTGTGCATTCACGTATTTTGTAATCTGTTGGTATGAAGTGTTGATTCATCTTGATCATTGTTAACCTCTCCACATTTTTGGCCGAGAGGCGGCTCCTATTTGAAGTTACAATGCCACCAGCAGCACTGAAAACACGTTCAGAAGACACCCTTGCGAGTGGGCAAGACAAGTAATTTATAGCCAGGTTGGTGATCTATCGCCATAGATGCCTTTGCCCATACCAATACACCAATGGGTTCTGATTGACATAGACCTCTGTTGGGTAATCCAGATAGGGCTGCACCATCGACTCAAGGATCTCCAGGGTTCCTCCACTTTGCGTACTTTGTTCTGAGGCATTTGCATCTCTGGAACGAGCAAACCCTTGCTGAGTTCGCCAATCCGCTTCCGACAATATTATGGCTGGGCCTGGTGCAGGTGAGGATGAAGAATACGGTTGCTGGTGTTGTTAACGGCTGGGAGGGAAAGTGACTCACTTCGACCACAGATTCAGAAGTGGACCTTGAAGCTGGATGGCCTGCTGATTCAGTACTACTACTGCCGCTTCCTTCAATTTGCTGCCGCTCTCTTTCGAACCGAGTGGCTGACACAGCTAGCCAATGTTTGTACTTTGTAACATCTGCTTCATCAAAAGGAATGAATGCTTTGCTGGCCACTGCCTTTTTCTACTGTGGATCCACAATAGTGGCACAAATGTAATGTTGTTCTGTATGTATGTTTTGAAGCCTTTGATTGCCAACTAGGCGGCTTAATAAGACTTCCGCCAACTGATATTCGTCTTGCTTCGCAGTATCATCTTTGAACATTGAACACACCGCCTTCAGTTGGTGATCTAGCATGCGCAACTGTAGTGTAGTTCCTATTTTCCCTATAGGCCCTGTGCATTGGAATAACATAAACAGCAGTGTAGACGTAGGACTGCGGTCTTCTAGGTCTCTACTGACTCTGTTAGACTTAATTTAGGTTTGCGCCAGCTAGCTCAGAGGTCACTGGAAACTTTCGTGACTGAATAGGAAGTGATCAGCTTCCCTGGCTCAGACAAGAAGGGATTCAGCTTCCGACAACCGCATAAACATGACAACTTTGCTCCCCAGAATAAGAGTCAATCTCTAGAGTTGTGTGAAACAATAGACAGCTATTTCACTCAGTCAGTTGTGCAGATTTTATTTCACCAGGGTGCAGAGAATAGAGAGACGGGCGTTTTCAATAAAAGATATTATTTATTGAGCAATCTTCTTTCTCATGCAAGAGAAATGAATTGCCACAATTGCAAGACTTGTTATAATGAAAAGTGCGTACAGTAAAAGGAGTATTACGGACTAATACTGTAAAAGCATTGATATGGTTTCTTAGCCATAAGATAGTTAAAAGGAATAAAATATATACATTCATATATACATTGGCTAACGACCTCAACTGGTGCTTCTAACTACGCCTACCCCGGTGTACCTGACCTAAGCCTAATACGTGGGAGGGAGTAAGTAAGTAGCAGTTTAAGTTAAGTTGGTTTTGCCAAGAGTTTAATTCAAGAATTCTCTCTAAGGGTTTAGTCAGCACCGTACCTCTGGAATAGAATGTAGGAGGTCTGGTATCTCCCTCTCAGGAGGGTAGGCTGGAAATGCCGGAGCTGGATTTTCTCAGCAGGATAAAAGACAGCGTCTTTCTCAGCACGTCAAAGAGGAGGGGCAGCATCCGTGTGCTTCTCGCATCTGCTGGGCTTTCTGCAAGGGGACAGCTGTTCTGCTCTAGTATTCACCACCACCGCGTGTTTGCTTAAGGCAACGTTGGTATATTTATACCTGAAAGGTGCCGAGTTTGACGTAAGTTTTTGGACATAAGACGTCAATAAAGATGTCACTAAGAACTGGTCGTTCTTACAGTGCTCACAGGAGTTCTATTACTAATCAAAAGAAAGCAAGCGGGGCTTTCCCAGGTTGCTGGGGGTTTGGTATGTCGAAAGAACTCGGTGTGCTATCTAGGAATCTAAGGAAGTGGCTTCTGCTGTGTCATGGACTGCAGAGGCGAGTTACTGAAATATGGCTCTGATTATTATGCCATTATAGGGATATGTATTGCCGTATAGGGGCATGAGGTCACAATATTGATCGGGGTCCTATATAAAACACATCACAACAATGGGATAGCTTTGCCCAAAGTACAGTCCCACCTGCTGACTTCACGCGTGAAGACCTCAAAAGGACGAAGCATGTCTGTCAGGCTTTTAACTAGCTTCCAGTCCACCAACTCTAGCCACATGTCTTTCATAGTAGAACCCAGTCCAAAGACATACTGATTGATTACCACCCACTGCTCAGACAGACGCTCAAGCATGTAGAAGGTTGAGTTCCAACATGTTACCACCTCCTGGATGAGTCCTTTGACTGGCAGTCTACGTTCATGTTGCATGCGCCTCAGCTCCTTCCGGGCCTTAAAAGAATGGCTGAAATGTGTGCAGATTCTTTGGCAGGTAATCAGTAACTTGCTGACTGTATTTTCTTTTTTCAAGAAATCTTGCACAATCAGGTTTATACAGTGCATCAAACACGGCACTCAGAAATATTGACCTTGCTGCATGGCCTTAACTACATTGTTGCCATTATCCGTGGCAAAAAAATAACCAATCGTCTGCTTTCTTGGAGACAGCCATTGAAAGACCATTGTGTTAAACTCATCCAAAATGTTTACTTCAGTATGAGATTTCTCCATGGCAAACATGGCTACTGTTGCATGTTTCTGAGTAGCTTGAAAAATGTTGTCCTGGTCAACACCTGCGCTTATCTTTGCTCTAACCCATGAAAAAGAGACCCATTGTGCAGTGATGCACATGTAATCAAGGGCTTGGCAACTGGTCCACATGTCTGTTCTCAGGTGTATAGTGTGAACAGGACTCTTCTGCAAAGCTGCACCAATCACCTCCAGCACATCTTCATGTAGTGCTGGAACCGCAACTCTGGCCAAATAGGACCGGCTAGGAACCTTCCATTTAGGGCAGACTGTTGCCACAAATTCTAGAAAACCCACCCCTTCCACGAAAGAAAAAGAGAGAAGGTCCAGCGCTGGCATTTTAGCCAGCTTTGCGTTATACAGACGTGCCGTTGGGTGGTTGCGTTCAAATGGCGCATCCGACCAAAGCATGCTTCTAATGGTGGGATGGTGCATTTTACGGGATAGTTCAATTTCAAGTTCCAAAATTTGTATAGCGCACTACTCACCCAGAAGGTCTCAAGGCGGTTGAGGGAGGGAGGTGTTTTACTTATCGAATATCCATGTTTTTAGTTGCTTTCTGAAAGAGAGGTGGTTCTGTGTGAGGCGGAGGTGGGTGGGGAGAGAATTCCAGGTTTTGGCCGCTAAGTAGGAGAAGGATCTTCCCCCCATGGTGGATCTGTGGATGCGCGGAATTGCGGCGAGGGCTTGATTGGACGATCGTAGTTGGCGGGAGGGGGTGTAGAAGGATAGACGTGTGTTGAGGCATTCGGGTCCTAGGTCGTAGAGGGCTTTGTGTGCGTGGGTGAGGAGACGGAACGTTATTTTCTTGTTGACAGGGAGCCAATGGAGGTCTTTCAGGTGGCCGGAAATGTGGGCATGCCGAGGGATGTCCAATATGAGTCTGGCTGAGGCGTTTTGATGCGTTGGAGTTTTTTCTGTAGTTTGGCTGTGGTTCCGGCGTAAAGGGTGTTGCCGTAATCCAGTCGGCTTGTGACCAGTGCGTGGGTGACCGTCTTTCTTGTTTCGGTGGGGATCCAACGGAAGATTTTTTTTAGCATTCGTAGGATGTTGAAGCAAGATGATGAGACGGCGTTGACTTGTCTGGTCATCGAGAGGGAGGAGTCCAGGATGAAGCCCAGGTTACGTGCATGGTCCGTAGGTATGGGTGCGGTTCTGAGGGCCGGTGGCCATCATGAGTCGTCCCAGGCAGAGGGGGATGGCTCTCAGATGAGGACTTCTGTTTTGTCCGAGTTTAGTTTTAAACGGCTGTTCTTCATCCACTCGGCTACTTCTTTCATTCCTTCGTGTAAGTTGGTTTTGGCGGTGTTTGGGTCTTTGGTTAGGGAGAGGATCAGCTGGGTGTCGTCTGCGTAGGAGATGATGTTGAGGTTGTGTTGGCGTGCGATGGAAGCGAGGGGACTCATGTATACGTTGAAGAGGGTGGGACTGAGTGATGATCCTTGTGGTACGCCGCAGATGACTTTGGTGGCCTCTGATTTGAAAGGGGGGAGGCGGACTTTCTGGGTTCTTCCGGTGAGGAACGATATGATCCAGTCCAATGCTTTTCCTTGTACTCCGATGTTGCTGAGGCATTGTATGAGGGTGCTATGACGGACTGTGTCGAAGGCTGCGGAGAGGTCAAGTAAGATGAGGGCACCTGTTTCTCCGTTGTCTAGTAGTGTTCGAATGTCGTCTGTTGCTGTTTCGGTGCTGTGTTTGGCTCAGAAGCCGGATTGAGAGGGGCCGAGGGATTTGTTGGATTCGAGGAAGGCAGCGAGCTGACTGTTGACGGCTTTCTCGATGACTTTGGCAGGGAATGGGAGGAGCGAGATGGGGCGGTAGTTCTTAAGTTCAGTTGGGTCAGCCGTGGGTTTCTTCAGAAGGGCGCTGAGTTCGGCATGTTTCCAGTTTTTCAGGAAGGTAGCGGAGTTGAGGGAGCAGTTAATGACATCGCGGAGATGGGGTGGGATGATGGAGTCTGCTTTGTTGAAAATGTGGTGGGGACATGGGTCGGTTGGTGATCCTGAGTGGATGGAGTTCATCAGGCGGATGGTATCTTCGGTAGTGATTGGGTTCCAGGTGCAAAGGTTTTTAGAGTGTGGTTTTGGTTCTAGGGTGGGTGGAGCGGGCTGGTCTTCGGACTGGTTTTGAAAGCTGTTATGTATTTCGGCGATTTTGTTGTGGAAGAATCATGATAGAGAGTCACAGAGGTCTTTGGAGGGGGTGATGTTGTTAGTGCCTGCGGAGGGGTTAGTGAATTCTTTGATGATGTTGAATAGTTCCTTGCTGTTTTGGGCATTGTTGTCAAGTCGATCCTTGAATGCTTATTTCTTGGTGGATCGGATCAGTTGGTGGTGTTTGCGGGTGGCGTTCTTGAAGGTGGCTAGGTTGTCAGTGGTAGGGTTTTTTCTCCAGGTTTTCTCGAGAGTCTGACAGAACTTCTTGGATTTCTTAAGGTCATCGTTGAACCAGGGGGCTTTTTTGTTACCTTGCTTGATTAGATGATTTTTCAGGGGTGCTAGTTCGTCTGCGCTGTGGGTGATCCATTGTGTGAGGTTGGTGACTGCTTGGTTTGGGTCAGATGAATTGGCAGGGGGGTTTTGTTGAAGCGACGTGAAGAGCTGGTCGGTGGTGATTTTGTTCCAGTTTCTTCGGGGAATAGGTTGTGGGGGGTTATGGGTCTTGGATTTTTTGTAGTAGAAGTGAACGCAGCTGCGGTCCGTCCAATGGAGAGCTGTGGTGTGATCGAAGGAGATGTGCTTGCTGGAGGTGAAGATAGGGTCAAGTGTGTGTCCCGCAGAGTGGGTGGGGGTGTCAACGAGTTGTTTGAGTCCGAGATTGGCCAGGTTGTCCAGAAGGGTGGTGGTGTTGTTGTCGTTTTTCTTATCCAGGTGGAAGTTGAGGTCTCCCAGTAGAATGTAGTTCTCGGATGGGAGGGCATGTGGGCTGATGAAGTCAGCGATGTCTTCACTGAATTGTGAGTGGGGTCCTGGGGGTCTGTAGATAAGGGTGCCTCTGAGTGTGGTTTTGGGGTCGGTGTGAATCTGGAAGTGAAGGTGTTCGGCGGTGGCGAGGTTATCGTCGGAGCTGGTCGTGATGCGGATGGTGTTCTTATGGACGATGGCGATGCCTCCTCCTGTTTGGTTGATGCGGTCCTTTTGGATGATCTTGTAGGTGTCCGGGATTGCTATGGCGATATCGGGGGATGATGAGGCGTTCATCCATGTTTCTGTAAGGAAGGCGACGTCCGGCGATGTAGTGTCAAGTAGGTTCCAGAGTTCGATGGAGTGTCTGTGGATAGAGCGGGTGTTGAGCAGGAGGCACTTTAGGTGGTTAGTGTTGGAGCTCTGTTTGGAGTTAGTGGATTTGGTGTGGGTTCTGATGAAGTCAAACTTGCAGGAGTGGCAGGTGAAGGGTCCATGGGTGTGGCCTGGGACGGCTTGGATGCAGTTAGGGAGCCGGCGGGGATTAAGCGCAAAGAGGGTGTCAGAGTTGTATATTATGCGGGTGGAGTGGGATTTGCGAGGACCAGGGGGTCTGGCACTGGGCGCGGTCCAGGCGCGGACGGGCGTAGACGGGCTTACCTTTGGCGCACCTTTGGCACGCATAGGGCGTGATCGCTGCGCGTGAACGCTGCACGCGTAGGCATCTGTCATATGTGGATAGTGGAAGGGGAGGGGCGAGGGAGGAGCAGCTGAGAGGCGGGAGCGGGGTGGAGATCCGGGCAGGGAGGCACAACAACAACAACAAAATGGCAGCAAGCCAATATCGAAACAGGATTGGGGCACAATCGTAAAAGCGCACCTTGGCAATCAAGCGCTACAATCTAATTGACATAAGCAATTAATAAACAGACGGGCAATCTAGCGCTAAGATCTAATATTAATAATTTATCAGGCTACTGCAGTTGTGGGAGCAAGGCGAGATAAGCAATCAGCAGTCTGGCGGTATAGCTCTACGATACCAGGTGGAGCAGGGAGCAGCATGGGAAGCGACCACTTCTGATGGGAGCAGGACGGTCATGATGATGATGATGATGATGATGATGGCTTAAACCCCGTTAGGCTCATTGGTTTATTTTTTTGCATTGGTGTCTCTCACAGATTCTTAGTGTGCCTCACAAATGTTGGAGGGGTAGAGGGTGTGCTGCTGCCAGGGGTACTGGGTGTACCTGAAAAAATGTCTGTCACTTCTTCAGCCCCCCACCCTGCACAAAAGGCCCCTCGGCATCATCATCAGATGCAATATCAACAGATACATTAGGCTTTGTTTTACTTTTGGCTCCCTCCTGTATCTTCTTTAGGTGCGGCTCCCAAATGAAAGGGTGGTGTTTTAAGAGATTACCTCTCTGGCCTTCGGTGCCATAGTTGGTGCCAAGCTTACCACAACTAACACACATCTTACAAATTGAACACATGGCCATGTTTTCCTGCTTTTGGCTTACACTAAAGAAGTCCCAAACTGGGGACTGGAAATGTCTGCTGGTGGTGGAGGTGCCACTTTCAATGCCAGATGAAGTGGAGGATGGGCGTTGATGACATTTACTGTGTTGTGCACTTATTACAGCACCACTACTTGAGGTAATGGAGGTTGTACTGGATGGAGGTCCATGCCGGACCTTCTGACGAGAAAATATGGAAGCTGTAGGTGGTGTTGGTGTACTAGTTAACTGCGTTGGTGGTGGTACCAGTTCCACGCCACCCACATCCCGTTCAGCAGCATTTCAGGATAGGGTGAAAATGTCTGTTTGCTGCATGCCCGCTGTGGCTGGAGTCACGTCTGTGATGACTGGATCATCGTCAGATTGTTCAGCAGAATACACCAATTCTTGTTCGTTGTCCTCACCCATATTTAAAAGCTTTGCAGGAACCTTCCTTTTAGACTTAGCTACCTTTGTCGGCTCATTGGGTGCCTCACTCTCAGACTCAGAATGCATTGCTGTTTGTGCTGGGTTCCAATCAGCATCAAGGTTATCAGAAAGAAGGGGATTAAAGAAGAACTTGTAGTATCTCTCCTTGATCTTTTTCTTGCTGGGGATCTAGAAGACAATGAATCATCAGGAGGAGTGACTTCCTCGTATGATACCTCAGCTTGAATGTCGATTTCCTGATGTGCCCCTACTTCTGGAGGAACAAGCATTGTGGGCACTTGTGCCGCTCCATGCGCCTCTAGTTGAGCATCTCTTTGCGCCTCTCCTTGCGACTCTCCTTGCGCCTCTCCTTGTGCCTCTCCTTGCACATGTACTTGGGCTTCTACTTGCTGTACCTGTGGTTGTTGTTGCGGCTGTGGTTGTTGAACACTTGTCAGATGAGTTACAACCTGTGTTGATTGTATGCTACTTTCTTGCGATGAGCCAACATCACTGGTCGATGGTGATTGAACAAGTAAAGTGACAGCCTCTGCAGCACTCATGGACTTGGGCCTAACTTGGCGTGGTGGTGGCACTGAGCCCAATGAAGCGGAGGTGCTGCTCCCAGCTTGGTCCCCGGCACACCCAGCTGCTGCTGCAGGCATAGTTTTTTATTCCCAATCCCAGTCTCCTTGGTAAGTGGCGCCACTTGCTTCTTCTTCTCCTTCTTACTGGCAACTTTCTTGCTAGAGGAGCTACGGTCACCTTTTTTTGGGGCCATCTTCTTCGAATGTCAGAACAGCAGGCCGCAGTTGCATGAGTTGCAGAGTTGTCTGTGGCCCCACGTGACGTTGTGCTGCACACACCGCAGCAGGACTTTTTCCTGGCACCGATGATAAACGATGAGGCTGATTCGTCTTTGTGCACCTAAAATCAAACGAAGCCAGAGGAACATCAGTTAAATAAATGTTGCATATGTCGCGCTTCTATTAAGTAGGCATTTATTACTACACACACCCCAAAATGGAAAGACCAAAAATAAAAATGGCAAATATATTTCTAATAAAAAAAGGATGTTTACAATAATAGAAGAAAGACCACACAGAGAGGGTTGTTTGTTTCATGCACCACTGAGTACCCCTGGGCATAATGGATGACTCATGGCAGATTGGGTGCAGGCCTATGGCACAAAGCACACTGCCTGGCTTCAAAATGGCCCCTAGACCACCACCCACATGGCCAGGCCCTGGACCAGGCCTCAAAATGGCCCCAACCCACATGGCCAGGCCTCAACAACACCCCAAAAAGTTAAAAAAACACACAAAAATCACCACAATCCAATGCCATCCATGCCCTCAATGATGTTTACATTCAAGACACCGCACAGAAACACTTGGTCCATGCGCCACTGAGTACCCCTGGGCATAATGGATGAAAGCATGGCAGACTGGGTACAGGCCTATGGCACAAAGCACACTGCCTGGCTTCAAAATGGCCCCTTGACCCCCACTACGTGGCCAGGGGCCTGTACCAGGCCTCAAAATGGCCTCCACCCACATGGCCAGGCCCCAACAACACCCCAAAAAGTAAAAAAAACACACAAAAATCACCACAATCCAATGCCAACCATGCCCTCAAAGATGTTTAAATTCAAGACACCCCACAGAAAGACTTGGTCCATGCAACACTCACTACCCCTGGGCCTACTGGCTAGTGAGGCTTTACAGGCACCCCAAAATAAAATAAAAATCAACATATAACAGTGAGCTAAAGTTCCATGACATAAATGAGAATTATGTTAAAAAACAAATCACAGAAACAGTTGTATCATGCACCCATGACTAACCCTGGGCCTACTGGATACTGTGGCTACCCACAATATATTTTTTTAAGTTGTGAAAAAAGTTTTAAAACTGTAGTTGCAGCAATTGCAATGCCCCAAACAAACAACACTATCTTACTTGTAAAATCTCAAGTCCAAAAGTGATCCAAACTCCAAAGAGTCCTCAAATACAAATATCCAGCAGCAGCCACAAAAAGTAATCCTTCCAGCTCCAGGTCCAAATCAAAAGTGACCAGGACATGGACAAAGCACTGGGATGAGGAACAGGAAGTTGGAGACTCTGGGGCACTTCCTTCCTCCCTCCCCCCCCAAAAATGGACTCCTTGCACCAAAAAGTGCAGCCAAATGTCAATCTGAGGAGTTATTCTGATCAAAATCATCATTTTCAGAAGGTTTATGCTTCCTGCGGAGGATTTCCTGTGCAGAATTGCAATTTTTGCAATTTCGGGAAAGCGAGCTGTTCAAATCTCCCGCCGGAAGTCAGCTGTGCGCCGCATCTACGTGTTCGGCATTGTTTACTCCCGCAATGCGTAATCGCGGGCCCTTATGACGTACTCGTGTTGTCAAACTCTCGCTGTGCAAGATGGCGAGCCTCGATGGCGTAATTGCGTTCGAAAAATTCTCGCGCGATCCTGCAGAAAGATCCAAAATGGCGCAGCACACGCAAACCAGGAGAAAAACAACTCGGCGGACTCAGAATCACGGTAAGTCAACGTCGCGCGCACGATATTGTATTTTTCAAGCACTACCAAGCAAAAAAATCTGCAGCTTGCGAATTTGCAGATTTTTGGGCAAATTTGCACGATTCGCGGACCGTGAATTTGCCAAAAATCTGCAAATTCCACGAACGAAACACATTTTACGCCCACGCTTACTTATAAACCCATTCAGTCACTGATATAGCTATTCAGACACCTGCTCAGTTTTTCATACAGTCACACACGTACAAACACCCCCCTTTAGACACTCACACAGACATTCACTCAGCCACCAATGCACCAACTCTGCTACCAATAAAGCCATTCATACCGCCACTCACTCTTAAAAACAGCTACTCACACAACCATTCACTTACCCATATAGCTACTCACACGGCATACACTCATCCATACAGCTATGCACATACTCATTTATTCACCTATCCAGTCACTCATGCGCAATCACTAACCCATACAGCCTCTCAACACAGCCACTTATTTACCCATACAATCACCCACACACCCACTCAAACACCCACACAACAATCCAAATACCAATTTACATATCCATACAAGCACTCTCACATTCTCTCACTCACCTATACAGCCATGCATATGGACACTCACCAGACCCTCCAGGATATCGCGATTTCGCGATTTGCCGCGAAATCGGCACTTTTTTAAAAAATGCCGCGATTTTTACAAAAATGCTCGCGAAATCGGCATTTTTGTAGAAATCGCGGCATTTTTCGCTATATCCTGGGGGGTCTGCTTTATCCAAAGACATGCACCGGTTGCCCCACACCTGTAGATGATCTACAGACACTGGGGTCAGAGGGTTAAAGCAGCTCGGCTGCAGCTGGCAGTGTGAAGGTCTAGGCTCTTTGTCATTCAGAGCTGCCCGGGACTGCGCTCGTTCGCACCTCATCCTGGCCCACAAGAATGACAATGGGAGCCCTCACCTTGCACATCAACAGGAGGGGAGGGGGGGATGGGTTGTTGTCACAGAGGATGGAGCAGGAATCGGACAGAGCAGTTCTCCTTCGAGTGTAATGTGAAAGGGTTTGCAGTGACAGGAATAGGAACTTCGAGTCTTAGGCCTGTGAGAAGGCTCATTTACTGACCTGGCAAATTTAAACACAGTCAGCAAGTCAATTTGGGAAAGAAACGGAGAACAATTTAAATTGAAAACAAAAGACACGCTACCTTAAATCTGTTAATATATTTTTTTTTAACTCGAATCTTGCATTGCTGAGAGATTATCTGCAGCATGCACATGTGAATTGTATTAGCAAAATGTCTGACCTTGCTTTAAAGATGTTGCACTAAGTGCTCCATCCATGTACGATTTTTAGCATTGGATCGTAGCAAGCTTCTCCTTAAAGCTAAAGTTTAGTGCAAAAACGCTGGGCTCTCTATGAGCATACTATGAAATCATGGTTTTATTCTATAGATTAAAGAATTAGCAGAGTATCAATTTTCCGATTTAAAAAAAGGACTACAGGCCATAGAAGGCAAACAAGCAATGGCACCTTTCTGTACTCCAGGATATGGGTTGAATGGATGAAAGAAAGATTGAATAAATGGATAATGAGAGAGGATGGATGGATTGATGAGAGGGGAAGGATGGAGAGAAAATTTAAATAGCTGGATGTCTGGGTGGAAGGGTAGCTGGATGATGGATGAGGGGAAAGATGGATGAGGGGAAGGATGGATGATGGATGAAAGGAAGGATGGATGAGGGGAAGGATGGATGGATGAAGGGAAGGATGGATGAGAGGAAGGATGGATGGATGAGGGGATGGATAGAGGGGAAGGATGGATGGATGGATGGGTGGTTTAAAGGATGATGAGGGGAAGGATGGATGATGAGGGGAAGGATGGATGGATGGATGATGAGGGGATGGATGGATGGATGTTTGATGAGGGGGTGGGTGAAAGGATGGATGATGAGGGGAAGGGTGGATGGATGGATGGATGATGAGGGAATGGATGGATGATGAGGGGGTGGGTGAAAGGATGGATGGATGATGAGGGGAAGGATGGATGGATGATGAGGGGAAGGATGGATGGATGAAGAGTGGGTGGGTAGATGGATGGAACGGGCATCCGGTGGGATATCAGGTTGTGTTCAAAATACACTGTACTATTTAACGTGCTTACTAATAAAAGGGGCGATAGGTATAGCCATCATTAGTGCAGCAGGTACAGTGGCACCAAGCGCAAAAAAGCAGCGCAAGGGGCTTGTAAATCTGCCCCAAAGTGTCTACATTGTAAAGAAACCAAATATACATAGCTTCACGTTGTTAAATAACTAAAAAAACTAAGCTATCTGTGTTTGTTGTAGGAAAAATGGCCACATAAAATGCCGCAAAATTGCCGCTAAATTTCCATATTTGTGCCGCTAAATTTCCCTTTTTGTGCCGCTAAATTTGCTATTCCATGCCGCTATATCCTGGGGGGTCTGACTCACTCCTACAGCAATTAAGACACCTGCTCACTCACCTATACAGCCACTCACATACCCACTCACCAACCCATACAGCCATTCATTCACCCATACAGCCATTGACAAACGTACTTACATATAATACAACCACTCACACAGCTACTCACACACCCTCACAGCTACTCATACACCCAATTATACACCCATACAGCTGCTCACACACCCACTTGTGAACCTATATGGCCACCTGGACACCCACTCACACACGGATACACGAAGTCACACAACCACTCATATAGTACATATTAGAAGTAGTATCACTCATAAGTAGTACATCTAGTATATTAAATTAACTTTTGTAGTAGATTAGCTTATATGTTTAAAAATCATAAACTCTTAGAACATACTTTGACGCAATGGATGATGTAATCAGTGATATCATCAGTGGTTTAATTTGAGATGTCATCAGTGATGTCACTGGACATATCGTAAGTGACATAATATATGAGGTCCTATGCTGTGCATCGGAGACATAAGTTATAGTTACATCAGGTAAATATAACTGCTGAATTTCTCTGGTTTTGTATGACTTAAAATATGAGCCTAACTATAACGTCCCAATTAAAATTGGCTTTTTCAGTGAATTTCTAAGCTTTTATTTTGTTATTTGCGAACTAGAAAGTCCCTGAACCTTTAGCTTTTTCATTGTATTTCTGCATTTTTTTACATTTGTTTTTCCCAACTATAACATCCCTGTAATCTTTATTTTTGTCAATGATTTTCTAAGGTTTTTTCAATATTATTTGCTAATTATAACATCCCTTAAACCCTTGAGGGGATATTCTCAAGAACGTGTGATAATTACCGCTGAGTTAGCTTAAAGCTACTCTCCATATTGCAGTCTATCGCGGGAAAATAATGCTGTGTTAACTAAGTATTCACAACACTGAGGTACCATGCGATATGCCTACGACAACACGTCAAATGTCTGCGATAAAGCCAACGGGACGCCACAAAAATGCGAAACACCAAAGTTGCGATGAGGCCAATTGCAATACAAAAAGCAGCGAAAACCAGCGACAGGCCTGCAAATCCCACTTGTCATGCGGGAAAATTCACTATAAAAGCTACAAAAAAACATTCTAAAAACAATCCAAAGTGCGTATAACCATGGATGCACCCGGACCAAGTGCAGAGGACAACGCGATCCCCGCAAGCTCCACTGACCACCAAAAAGGAACAACGGGGTAAGGGAAGGCCAAGGAGAAGAGGGAGAGTAAGATAGATTGCAGTCCACAGGAAAACCAGATCAGCGTCAACGAGGTGACAGAAGACTACCATCATTTGAGCCACAATTAGACTAATATGAATGCAGTCGGAGTGTCGAGGAGGTCAATGGAGGAGGGCAAGATGCGCTGGCATGATGTGAAAAGCCAAACCAAGCACAAACCCGCTGCCAACAGGAAGGCAGCAACAGCAACAGGAGGTGGGAGTCCTGCGCCACAGGAGGAGCTGGAGGGAATGTAGGCCATAGTCATCAGTGCGGAGACAGAGCATCGAGTTGGGAGTACCGTCACAGCTCGATAGGACACAACATCAACAGGGTAACGACCAGGGACCGGGGGATGGGGGAAGATGGGCTCAATGGCACACATGTACAGCGATGTATAGCACACTGCACACCAACAATTACCAAGGATCATGTCCCTGATCCCCTTGGCACACTGCAGCACACACATAGCAATCACAGCACATCCCATGACAATGTGGCACCAAGTGCAACACCAACACTGCAGAACAGAGGACACAATTAGGTCCGCTCATGCGCAGAAGCAGGCCAATCCCATCTAACATAGCAGGAAACTTTGAGATTGAAATGTACGTGTACAACATCACAATCGTCATGTAGTCCAAATGTCCACTGTCCTGCATCAAATTTGCAGCACCTCCCAAACAGTCACAATATGCATTGTCAACCAGTCTGCATGTAAACAAGAAAAATACACCAACATACATGTCAATAGAATGTCAACAAGCATCCCCCCTTCACATTGCAGGGACAAACAACATCTCCAGCAGAGCAGGCCAGACAACACATCAGTGATGCTGGAGAGGACCACCACACCTTCTACACCGATACCCTACAACAGCTCATGGACATCATAGGCAACCCACCCCTAGGAGCAGGGCACCAAGCCACATAGAGGAGACCCCAGCCCCTGCACTGACCAAACAACAGGAAGCACCCGCCACCAACTCCCAACACTTCACTGAGGCACACATCATATTCAAAAGCCAGGTGTCAGAATGCCAAAAAGAGGTGGCCGAACTGGTGTGGGTCAGAGCACATGGAAGCCGAACTACATCACATATGTGGGTGTCCAAGTCCCATCAGTGACCACCTACACCCCACAAAGGAGACCCATACTGCAACAGAGACACATGCATTTGCACATTTCCTGTACTGAACCACGCCCACAGGCCCTGAATTACCATTCAAACACCCATGATGGACCTCCACTCCTTTTACGTATTGAGGGGGTGGCGACAAAGCTACATGTCCAAGGTCGTACCCGCTGCCAGCGGGGCCTGGTTGCGTCCGCTGTACACAGCACAATGTAATGTTGTAGGGCCCGGGGGCCTCATGTGTACATTATGACCACTCGGACACATGCAGATAGTTTTTGGGACTGGCTACGGGCATGTGCGCCCGGCCCCTTTATTGGTAGGGCCACATGTACAGTGACGCCTGTGCTAGATGTGTGGGGGATGAGTGTAAGCCAGCCCTCATGGAGTGGTTGGTGCTGGCAACGACTACAACAGTGAACACTATTAAAACGGAAACAGAAAACACCAGCATTAAAGAGACAACTGCGGAGCATCATGGTGGTAGCCGGTATATGTATAGAGGTCACCCAATAAGCAAACAGAAATGTCCATGACTTGCAGTGGACTGAGTTTGGGGACCTAAGCTGCGCGCTCTCATGTGGAGAAAATGTCTGGGATTGTGTCCCTTCGGGAATACTCCTGATACAGCTGCAGTTGGATGTGGCACACCTCCATCATCTTTCTCATCATTGTCCCAGGTCTCCCACACTGCCTGAGGTGACATTGCTGCATGAGCTCTCCACAGCACAAAACTGTATCAGAAATGGACGATGACTCATGGTAGCACCTGGAGTGCTGAGCAGGGTATCAGGCAGGTGATGGCATCCACAACAGGTGTGAACAACTCTGAAAGTGTGGCAGTAAGACACTTTAGACTCTGACAGTTGGCATTTGGAGGTGGACCTGGCGGTGGTGGCGTGTGCCTCCTGCGGTGATGCAATGTCCGTGCTGGTCTGGACTCGATTTGATGTGTGAGCCCTGGTGGCACGCAGTTGAGGCCAGAGGCAATGGACAGTGCAGGGCCACATACACATGGTGTCAACGACCTCAAGGTCATCATCAAAGAGGCCATCCTATATTCTATCAGACAGGGTCCATGACTTCAGCTGCACTGAGTTAGCGGCCCCGGATGCACTGCGGATGGCACAGGCACACCGCCATGGAACGGTGACTTGCGGTTCACCGAGGGAGGGCCAAGCAGACTGAGTGGGTCCTCATCGATGTCCGAGGTGAATGTGGTGGAGGGTTGCGGGCGACAGTGGAAGATGTCCTGCAGGGCATCATGCAGAGGGCAGACCCCTTCCGGAAGTGGCAAATTGAAGAGTGGAATGCTACAGCCTTGTCATTACCAGCACCTCAGTATCAGCGACATGTGGATGAAGACAACCCCCAGGCCATAGACTCAGACGCCATCAAAGTTCAACCAGAGAGTGTCCATGAATGTCGGGGAACATACTAAGTGGCACCGGGGCTGAGAGGGGATGCAGTCTGCGATGATGCCGGTACAATGATATGAACTCGGCCATTGCTAAATCAAGACACAGTCCCAACTGCGTGACCTACTCGACCGCAGTGTAGGCCGGAGGCAGCGGTCAGCAGTGGCTTACAGCCACATGTCATAGGTTTGCGATGCACAGAGTTAGTGACACCTGGGAAGTTGTCTGTAGTGTTTGATCACCTCCTTAACAATGATCCTTTTTTCCTGCTGACTGAAACGCATCATCCTTTTACACCTCCACTTGCGTGCAATGATATGTACTCTGCCATTTAAAAATCAAGACTCAGTTCCAACTGTGTTACCTACTCGACCGCAGTGTAGGCTGAATGCGTTGCCAGCAAGGGGCCACAGACATGTGTGGTTGTAATGCTATGCACAGAGTCAATGGCACCACATCAAAGGGAGTATAGTGATTTGAACTCTGCATTGAAATGTGTACTCGGCCATTGCATAATAAAGACTCAGTTCCACATGTGTGACCTACTCGAATGCAGTGTGGCCCGAGGGCAGTAGAACACGTGGTTGTAAATCTATGCACAGAATTGGTGGCACCACATCGAAGGGAGTATAGTGACATAAAATCAGCCATAAATATTGTTCTCTGCCATAGTGTAATCAAGACTCAGTTCCAAATGTGTGACCTACTAGTCCACTCTGGAAGCCGGTGGAGTACGTCAAAGAGAAAGGAGTTTTGCCGGCCTTGCTCGCAGGGGCCGTGATGGTCTGAGGAGGCTTCCAAGGTTGCGGGCCCCGTGCTCTGAACTTGTACCGGCACGTGGTGGGCGTTCTTTGACACACGCTGGTGTCAGGTGGTAAGTATTGAGGCCTGGCTGCACAGGGGCTGGCAAGACTGGTTCTGGGACCAGCAGCCCAGGATGCAGCAGGTGCACAGTATCGCAGGCAACACTGCTCTCGACGACGGCATCAGCCTTGTGACAGGGTGGGAGGCGCCGCCATGGCAGAGACGTTGGGCATTCCAGAAGTGAACCACGCCCAGAGCTATGTGCTTTTTGTAATGTAATGGCATTTTTATATAGCGCGACTATCACTCCAGGGAGCATCTTGGCGCTGAGAGACCAGATTGATGGAAAGTGCTGGCTCAAGTGTTCCTCTAGGTGGACCCGACATATCAGATTAAACCTTTACACCGTGTGTCTGGCAAGCTATAGATCCAGGTTTTTAATGATTTCCTAAATACTGATTCAGAGATGGTTTGGTGAAGAGGCAAAGGAAGTTGATTCCAGGCCTTTGACCCCAGAACCGCCAAAGCTTTCACTCCCTTTGTTGATCAGTCTAAAGGTAGGAATGGTGAGGAGGTTTGCGTTTGAGGATCTCAGATTTCGAGATGGGAGGTCTTGCTTAAAGTTCCTCTGAAGGTATTTGGGCCCTCGTGAATGAAAGGCCCTAAAAGTGATCAGTATGAACTTTAACAATACCCGCTTATGGATCGGTAGCCAGTGAAGTGCGTCCATCGCCGCTGTGGCCGATGATCTCCTAGTCCATCTCAACACCAGTCTAGCTGCTGCATGCTGGACCATCTGCAGCTTATGCACAGCCTCCTTGTTAGTACCTGCATATAGACTGTTGCAGTAGTCCAGCCGAGATTTTATAAGTGCCACCGCCACGTTAGCTGAGAGTGGTAGTAGGTTGAAAAATGTTCTTAGGCCTTTAATGATGCGGAAACAGGTCCCCGCCATGGCCAGGGCCTGTTGTTTAAAAGACAGGGTAGCATCAAACTTAATCCCTAGGTTCCTGATGGCATTAATTGTGTTTGGGGGCACAGTAGCATCTTCAGGCCACCACTGCTTGGGACTGAAATGATTGTATTGGCCGAAAGGCAGAATTTCAGTTTTTCCTGAGTTACACCTCGGGTGATTGTTGCTCACCCATTTAAAGGAGGCTGAAAGGCAGTTTTTTAGATTTCTTTCAGCCTCTGTTGTGTCATCATCCAGCACCAGGATAAGCTGCTTATCATCCGCATAAGAAATGGTGTTAATCTTAAAGGCTGATATCAATTCAATCATGGGAGTAATATAAACATTAAAGAGCGTCGGGCTCAGACAGGATCCCTGAGGGACCCCTGAGGGACCCCTGAGGTGAGCTGTTTTTCCTCCGATCTGAAATGCCCTAACGTAATCACTTGCTGCCTGTTATTCAGAAAGTTCTTGATCCAGCCCAATACATTGCCTGCTATACCATATGCGGCTATGCGGTCTATAAGTATGGTGTGTGAGACCGTGTCGAAGGCCGCGGACATGTCCAACAATACCAGGACGGCCTTCTTTCCCTGGTCCATAGCAGCCCGCAATGTTTCCGTGGTAAAAAGGAGGGCTAACTCTGTGGAGTGTTGAGCCCTAAAACCCGCTTGATTGGGGTGCCAAATTTTGTTCTCCTCCAAAAAGGCGGTAAGATGTCTGTTCACAAATTTCCCCGTTAGCTTGCAAAGGGCAGGTAGGAGCGAGATAGGTCGTAGTTTGAGAGGGTTTTGGGATCCACTAGCGGCTTCTTTAGTAGGGACTTTACCGCCGCTAATTTCCATTCTATGGGAATCGTTGCCTTGTCCAGTGAGGAGTTTATTATATTGTTAATGATGGGATTGACAATGACCACCATGGACTGCAGGACCAAGTGGGGACAGGGGTCAAAAGGGGAGCCTGATTTAATGGACAGTATGGCTTTATGAGTTTCCTCCATATTGATGGGAAAAAAGTGTTCATACTGGCAGTGTATGTCAGTGCCCTAGTATTCTTATTTAGGTTCGATGGGATCAGGGAGGAGAAGTCTTTGATTAGGATGTGGATTTTTTCTTCAAAGAAATTGGCTATGGTGTTACAGAGACTTTGAGAGGGGGGAATTTCTTGCAACAATGTTTATGGGTTCATAAAGTTGTTCACTATCTTAAAGATCTTTTTCTGTTTGTTAATATTATTTTTTATGGCTTCAGTGTAGAAATCTGTTAAAACGAAGAATGATGCGCAGTCATGTCTTGTAGGTAAAGGTAGAAGATTTATATTTGTAGTTACATCACAGGTTCTTAGTTACAGGAAGATGTTCTGATCCATAGAAGTGCCCCACCTGGAGCAGCCTCCTCGCTGCTTAGCCCTTCTACACCAACTGATTCTTTCTTACATACAAACCCACTCAACATTCTATATGACATCATCATAGGCTGAGCAGCAAGGCAGAGAACCACTGTAGGGAGAGTGCATTGGGTAATTAGTACATCACAACACATCTCCCCCTTATAATGATCAAAAACATTCAAAAGGACTGAAGGCGATAAGATACACATGTCAGCAAAGGAGGATGCATTAATAACAATACATATAACACATCCGTCCCCCTGATAATGATCATAGTACTTCAGATCGTGGCCAGTGTTAAAATGAAGAATGATGCGCAGTCATGTCTTGTAGGTAAAGGTAGTAGATTTATTCTTGTAGTTACATTACAGGTTCTTAGTTACAGGAAGATGTTCTGATCCATAGAAGTGCCCCACCAGGAGCAGCCTCCTCGCTGCTCAGCCCTTCCAAACCAACTGCTTCTCTCTTACATACAAACCCACTCAACATTCTATATGACATCATCATAGGCTGAGCAGCAAGGCAGAGCACAACTGTAGGGAGAGAGAATTGGGTAATAAGTACATCACAACAAAATCCATTTTGGCAGTCTTAATCAGGACATGATATTGTCGCCGTGCAGCTTTATAAATACTGAGATCTTTACTCTCATAGTTTTGCCGCCATCTTTGCTCTAATGTCCTCAATTCCCCTTGTTTTCCTTTTAGAAGCAACGAGAACCATGGTGAGGACGTTTTCTTATTCCGTTCTTCCTTTTTGGGAACTGTGGGACTAGACTCCTTACTGAGTCCGTTATCTAATCCCCAAACAGCTGATAATCCTTGATGGGGTCATCTATCAAGGAAGGTCTCTTTTCAAGAGCTTAATTTATATGAAATCGGGGTGTCCTATAACATTTTTCCAGCAGGGTTTTCCCTGTCGGGCGTTATAACATTTGCTTGACTTTTGCCTACTGGGCAATCCTTGACTAACAGTTCAAATGGGATAAAAGTATGGTCTGTCCATGTTTGCGTTAGAGGGATTTTTACATTAAGTGTTTCTAAAGTAGAGCAGATGCAGTTGAGGATATGACCTGCCCTATGAGTGATATCTGGTGTGAGCTGTGATAGGCCTAGGACGCACATTGTGTCCTTAAAACAAGTTTCAGCCGGATCTGTGGGGGGAGTCGAGGTACAGGTTTATGTCGCCTAATAGTGTAAAGTTAGCAAACCTAAGAACTAGGTTGCTAAGTACTTCCCCAATGCTCTCCAGGAACCCATTTTGCTGCCCTGGAGGTCGGTAAACTAGTGCTCCTGCAAAGGTAAATGAGTTATGGACCTGTATGCAAAAGCCCATACTCTCTGCTCCTTTGAGGTCCAGAAGATCGTATATTTGACACTTCAAGGTGTCCCGATAGATTATTGCAAGGCCTCCTCCGCGTTGTTTGGGTCTGTCTGCCCTTGAGATTAGGTAGCCAGGTGGGAGAGAATTTGTAAAGTCCGGAATACACCAATTTTTTAACCAGGTCTCAGTTATAAAGAGACAATCTAATTCTCCTTCCGTTATGAGATCATAGATATGCTGTGCATGTTTGCACATTGATCTGGCATTAATGAGCGCCCCGTGTAGGCCTTTAAAAGAACCAATTTCTAAAGCCAGTTGACAGGACCCAAAGGATCTCTTACACGTGTTACAGCTCATTGGACCCTCCCTGTTGGCCATATTCAGGGTCTGACTACATGTATTAGGGCCAGTATTGAGTGATAATATGAGGTCCCTAGTGGGTAGTTGGTTTAGGTCTAAAGGGACAGCATGTCTGGCCCTGGGCCCGGCCGTGGCGCGGACGGGCACAGACGGGCTTGCCTTTGGCGCACCTTCGGTGCTCCAACGGCACGCCCACTGGGCGCGTCCGCTGCACGTCCATGCCATCTGTGCTTAATATGGAGGGGTAAGTTCGGTTCTAGCACGAAGGCTAGACCGTAACCTCACCCAAAATGGCCTCCAATGATGTGCCCCCGGAACTGAGTCTAACTCACTCCCTGTGTGGCGCGCTTGTAGCCTCCCTCCACACAAACAGCACAGGCTGCAGTGGACCGGGGAGAGAAGCGGTGATTTAAACGTAAGTAACACAGGTCAAGGCAGAGAGTATGTCACACATACCCTGTCCCACACAATATTATAGTTTAAAATATCCACTGCTGATTCGTCAATCATTCATACAGTGTGCGCTGCTAAGAATTAAAAAATGCTCTACTGAATCATCAATCATTCAATAAATGCATAAACAGTTTTGTTTCCAAATGTTTTTATTCACACCCTTTCGCTGGCCTGGCGTACACTAGGCCAGCCCACTAAGCAATGCTTACAGGGGGATGTAAGAAGATACCTTTCTGCGTTCTTCCCCACTGGCTGGGGTGACATGGTTGCGTCCACTACACTCCAAACACCAGCGGAGTATGTCGACATGGATATGTGTGTGGTCTGCATACTGTAGTCTGGCCATCACATCCACGCCACACTTAGCATTGCGTACACTCTCATTCATCGGTCACTTGCCTCCTTTGCACATGCCTGGTCCCCACCTCTTCCCACAATCTGCCATTGTGTGGCTGAGGTGCCATACCGCTGATGGCTTATGTACATGGCTGGCCCTGGTTCCCACAGTGAGTTGTGCTGTCATGTCTGGTGGGTGGGCATGTTGTTTCTTATGTTGTATGTGAGTTTGTCATGTGTGCATTCCCATGTGTTGTGATTTGCATGATTGTGTAGTTGAGGTGTGTGGTGTGTTCATTTGGTACTTGCCAACGAACGGAGCATTTGCGTAGGTGCCATTCTGGTAGTGCTGATTGATGTTTTACTGTCAGAAGATGTAGGAATCCTACACACTGCCTGGGTGGTTGTCGTCGATGTTGGTGGAGATTCCCCGGTGGTCCACTATTGCCTGCACATTGATGGAATACGTGTGCTTTCTGTTGCGGTTTTTGTGTGCAGTGTTGCCAGGGGGCACAAGTAGGACACGTGTGCAGTCAATTGCCCCTTGGCACATGGGGAAACCCGCTATGGTGTAGACACATTGCTTGGTCTCCCGCTGTTCCTACGCAGTGTGGGGAAAGTATAGGTAGTGGGGTACCAAGCTGCTGATGACATCCAAAACCGATGTGAGGAACTTGGATTGGGATGGCTGTGAGACTCATCCGACTCTGGCGGTTGTTGGTTATAAGGTACCAGAGGCCAACAAGTGAAGCACGGCCAGCAGCTTTGTCTGAGGTGGAATGTTGGTTGTCCGCTGTGTTGGTACCATCAGCCTGTGGGCAATGATGGTCTGGATGTGGAGGATGGTTGTCCCTTTGAGCCCGTAGTGGGCAATGACAATCTCTGGTGTTGGGTCTGTGAAGTTGGTGCATTTTCAGGGGGTCGCTGTCTTTGTCTGCACTGCCTCAGTGTTGGTTGGGGGCAGTGGCAGTGCAGGGGGGTGGATGTGGGGGCCTGGAGGTGGTGGATGTTGTGACCCTGTTGGGGCTCCAAGCTGCATGATCAGTGGCTCCATGGCATATGTTGTTCTTCAGGTGTGGCTGTGAGCTGGGCTCCCTTTTCTGGTGCAGGCTGTTGTCGGACTTCACACCAGGTCAGAGCAGATGTTAATTTTTTGCTGCTAACACGCCTTAATGCCTGTTTTGGGTTCTCATCGCACATCTAGCTGGTCGCTGGGAGTGGGGTTTATGCTGCTTTTTGCATGGGAAAGCCTACTCTGCATCTCATTAGCGATAGTTGTCAGGTTCATCTGTGGCGATGCTTTTTGCGGCTGCTACTGCAGGTTAACTGATGATATGGCCGGTTAGCACAAGCTTATGAATGGGGCAATACATTTATCACCACTTTGGCTGCGATAAAGTGCTGATAACTCGGTAAAAGATCCTTGAGAATATGCCCCTTGGTTTTTTAAGTGTATTTCTAAGGTTTATTTGTGAAAATTCTATTTCCTAAATTTAACCTATAAGTTACAGGCTATAACATTTGAGAATGAGTGTGTGAGTGAATGCATGCGTGTCATAGTAGGTGTGTGAGTGACATTTTTCCCTTCTCAATGGGTGTGTAACTATCTAAGTAAGTATGGAAGTGGCGGTATATGTGTCTTAATAGGTGTGTTAGTAGGTGATTGAGTGTCTGAGTGAGTGTCTAAGTAGGGTTGTGAGTGGGTATGAGAGTGTATGAGTGGGGCTGCAAGTACCTCCCTGAGCGTGTGAGTCATTCTTTCAGTGAGTACACAAGTGTCTGAGTGGGTCTGATTGTGGGTTTGTGTGTCCTTGATTAGGCCTGTGAGGGTGTTGGTATTAGAGTGGTTGTGAGAGTGTCTGAATGGTTCTGTGAATGGGTACATGAGTGCTTTAGAGGGTTTGTGATTAGGTGCAAGAGAGTCTGAGTACATCTATGAGTGGGTGCATGAGTGTCTGAGTGGGTATATTAGTGTGTGTGTTAGTGTTTCTGTATGTCTGTTAGTGAGAGTGTGAATAGTCTGCGAGTGGGTATATTCGTATCTGAGTGGGTCTGTCCGTGGGTGTGTGAGTACCTGAGTGCTTGAGTGGGTATCTAAGTTGATGTGTGGGTGTTTCAGTAGCTATGTCAGTAACCGGGTAAGGATGTTGCATAATGGCCAGAGATACCAAATATGGAGCCAGTAGAAACAGGTACCAGTCACAGCATAGGTGTTGAAATCCTGTGATTCAGGGCAAATTACTTAATCTCCAAGTGCCTACTATTCAGTACCATGGGACCCTCATGGGAGATTTGCCACACTTTACAAATCCTGAGTCACAACAGAACTGCGCCTGACGCTTTATACAAAAAGAGTTCACAGTTTTGCACCAAATATCTTTCCAAGTGGAGTACTTTCTAATTGTTAATTACTTAGTGCTACTTCCTTGGGAATATGTCCTGTATGTATTCTACACTACAGCTGCATAATGGAGCACAAGGACATGTCACCAGTGAACTTTTGTGTGTTTAATAAGAAATTTGGGATCGGATGAATCTTCCTACAGAGAAGACGATAAGATGCAAAGAGGTAAATCTCCACAAAACAAGGACCCTACCTTATAACTATATAAAGTAAGTGCTTCTTTGTTTGGTGGAGATGTACTCATTTTCTTCTGCATCAAGAACATGTCACCACAATCGACGGGGAAAGCGCTGGGGGGCCTTTTGGTAAGCTGTCTACCATCCTGGCAAAATACAGGATGACCATTTCATACTACTAAGGCGGACTGGGCATGGTTAAACATGCAGAGCTTCAGTTGATTTTTCCCATTTAGATACTCATAGTTATTTAAAGGGAGAACCATGGACGGTGCTCTCACCATGAAAGGACAAACAAGTAACCCACTTGTCACAGTCACTAAATACTGGTCTCCAATAGATTCACAATGCATTAACCTCCATGAAGCATTTCAGATCGTCTTTCAATGTGGAATTGCAGAGAAAACACCCTTGCTTTGCACTTTTCAAACCCAGGAGGTCAGGATCATTTGTCCCTTACAGAAGTAGAGCTTCTATTAGGGCCCCTGCTATGTTGATATATTTAAGTCCTTCCCATTGAAGTTTAATTTCTGTAAAAATTAAGCAGGTCCTCGTGTCAGCTCCCCACCAACTGTTCTCCTGTCCAGCTTGCGCGCAGTTTGCAACAGTCTGCTGCCTGTCTACCTGCTACCCTCTGTTTGTGCCTCCGCTGCTCATTTCTTGATCTGTTTGGTCCATTCTGTTCCTTTTTCTACCTTCTGTTTTGCCTTTTCTGTTCATTTTTCTGCCCTCTGCTTTGCCTTCACTGCTTATTTTGTTACCTTTTGATTTCCCTCCTTCTGTTCTGTTTTGAGTTTTACTGCTCATTCTTCGACCCTCTGTTTTGCCTTTTCTACTTATTTTTATACCCTGTGTTTGCCTTTTTCTACCCTCTGTTTTTACTTTCTGACTTATTTTTATGCTTTCTGTTTTGCCTGTTCTGCCCATTTTCTAATGTTCAATTTGCCCTTTTGATAATTTTTCTTCCCTCTGTTTCGCCTTCTTTTGCTCTGTTTTGCCTTTTCAGCAAATTGTTTTTGCCATCTGTTTTGACATCTTTTTCTCTGTTTTTATTTTTCTGCAACTTGTTCTGTTCTCTGCTATTGCCTTTTCTGCTCGCTTTTCTGCTCTCCATTTTGCCTTTTCAGGTCTTCTTTCTTCCCTCTGTTTTGCCTTGGCAGCTTGTTTTTCTACCTTCCATTTTGCCTTCACTGCTCATTTTTCTGCCCTATGCTTTACCCTTGTCTGCTCTCTTTTTGTTTTACTGCTAATTTTTATGTCCTCTGTTTTGCTTTTTCTGTTTGTTTTTCTGCCCTCTGTTTTACATTTACTGCTCATTTTTTTGCCCTATGTTTTGCCTTTTCTTCTCAGTTTTCTGCCCTCTTGCGTAGGTTACCCTCATTAATTTTATCTTTAGCCCCAGGAAGGTAGCGGTTCCTAGGGTATGGGCGGGCCAAGCAGGCCCTCCTGTATACATGATTTTATCTGCCATGGGTAGATTGAGGTCCCTAAGGCTGTATAGGCAGTTTTTTGTAAGATATACAGCGCACTACTTTGCGCTCGAAATCGCGCAGGCCTCGGAGAACCTAGCAAGGTCCAGGTGAGGTGAGGTCCATTCCCCTACCATGAAGGGTGAGCATGAACACATAATTTTTCCTTTAATTGCTTTTGGTGAAACACATTGTATAGGTGAATGACACAACAAGTTTACAATTAATGACTATACATTTTCCTCCATAGAATTCATATTTCCCAATTGACATGGAGGGCTAATGTCTTCGGTTGTTACAGGTTGTATCGTATTCAACCATTTTTACATTTCCCACTTTGGTGGTGGTGGTGTTTCTTTTGTTTTCACTACTATTAAGTGCAACTATTGAAAGAACAGAGGCCCTGACGAATGCCATGGGATTATATACCCGTTAGGCAGAAACACGTTGGCCCGTTATAAGACAGATATTTGTTGACTGTCTCTCTTGCACTGTTCTAGATTTTTAATTAGGAGGTGTGGTTCGGCCGTAGAATAAAGTTATTAGTAGGAGGACATTCCATCCTATTTTAATGTCACCATATTTTCTGTTGCACTGTTATTCACTAGACCATCAAAGATCAGCCATCATTGATGGTTCGTTTGTGTTGGTGGTCCAAATCCTTTACCAGCAACAAATGGTGTGGCGCTTGATGTCCCAATGATCAGGGGACTAGCCTGACTTGCACCTGGGTTTGGCCAGATGATAGGACTGATCATTGAGTCAATTTGATGGTAACCCATTGTTATATGTTTTGGATTTGTCAACCATGTGTGAATGATTTGAATTTTGTTGTTTTTTCCTATACACACAGTGTTCACCTTCTATTGAAATATGCTGTCTTCATTGATTTATAAACCCCGAGATTTTGGTAACTCGGATTGACAGTGCAGCCACATAATTAAGCTGGCACACCCTCTGTGTTTGTGTTATACATATAGAAGTAGCTGGGGATAATAAGCAGGCACGGGTCTTTAAACCATATATCCCTTGGACCCTCTCTGAACTGTTTTGTTGTTGATTAGAAGAGGTTTGGTAACAAAAGCTGTAAAATTGAAATATTATTATGTGGTTTAAAACTCCACAAACACAGAGTTAATCTGTAACAAAGGGGCAGCACGTGAAGCAAACACAACCCTAAACGGAAAGCGCAAGTAACACACAGCAACAAAGACATAAAGGCAGGGAGAAAAAGACTACAGTTATCTAAACCTGCATAGCAGCAAAGATAGGTCAAGATAGGAAAAGAGAACACTATTGTTGGTTCTGCTATATTTAATTTTTTGTTTGATTTGTTTTCTGCTTGCATTACATTTTCATTGTTTCATTGTCCTGGCCTACCTAGAGAACAATGAGTAACTTATCCCTTTGATGTCAATGACCGCTTAAAATATATGCTATGAGTAACCAAAGAGCGTGAAGCACTGTGTATTGTTGTAAGACATGCACATAGTGCTTTGGAAGTTTTTAATATGTGTTTAAATAACGTAATGGTATATTGTCCATCAAAAACGTATAAACGCAACATTTCATGTCTGTTTATACCCACATTGAGGTAAAAAAACAAAAAACATTTATGTTGTACATAGAAGTATACTTTATAGGATGCATCACTTCTTACCTACATAGGTGGTGTGCAGGGTCGGCATTAGAGCTGGTGGCGCCCAGTGTGACAATCTTTTTTTAGCCCCCCCATATGACCCCCTCCTCAGATTCTCTCACAATCAACCAGCAAAAGTGTCTCTCATCTCTCCATAGTCCCTCTATCAAATACATTTCACTTGTTTCAAAGCACTGGTAAAGGGTGGCTTTACTAATCCACTCAGATATCCACATAAAATGCAGATCTGATCTTTACAGCTGACATTTTAGCCCTCTGTGCTACTTTGTAATGATTCAAAACTGCCACAAGACAAAACTCTGATCCCTCTTTCTCTAGCAGGATCTTTAATCACAAGAGGTATCATGACATATTTGTTGCTGCCTGTAAGCTGGATGCATAGGGAAGTATGCAGCATGTGATTTTAAATCCCATGTTATTGATGAATACAGTCCTAATGACATCAGCGCCCCCTCCCCTACAGGTCAGCGTCCAGCTCTGCAGTAGTGGTTGCACCTCCCTATAGCTGGGCCTGGTGGTATTGTTCATTTTCGGGTCAGGCCCCATGCTGGGTGGGTGGTGCAATACCCAGTGGGATCCTCTAGAGAGACCTCCATGATGAAGTTCTTTCTTACCCTTGTTCCAGTGGGTTATATGTGAAAAGGTTGATAGAGAATAGTGGCTGTTATTAATAGGCCTGGGTGGAGTTCGCAGAGTTTTACTCTGAGGAGCTCTTCAAAGTGACAGGAAAACTCTGCCGCGCTCAGCAGAGTTCCCCAAATGGCAAAGTATGACTGATTTTAGGTGCCAGGAGTTTGTCCCGCACTGTAAAATCCACGCAAACTGCAATCTGTGTCATGCCAAAGGGCGCTGCTGCTTTTAGCCACACTAGTAGACATTCTACTAGAGTAGCAGCTTCCTTAATGTGTGGGGCAGATTCCTCAACACAAGCAGTCATGGCCTGTTGCCACCGCCCGCATTGAAAAATCTTGCAGAGAGGAGGTCCAGTTAAATTTTTGTCTGGCGAACCCTCACCAACCTACAGCTAGTGAGATGTGTGAGAGAAAAACTCTGCTCAGCATCAATTCGTGGAGGTTTTTTCTGTCATCGCATTTTAAAACTGCTTGCGACCAATAGAACATAACCTATTCCATGGTCCAGTTCATGGTTAACATCTTTTCCGCCTCTTTGTCCAAAAGGGCCATTGATGTTTCTTCAAGACCTATACATATAGCCCTTCTCTACTCATGTACAGGTATCCTCTGGTGTAGTTTAGATATATCTGATAGGTGATTTTAAACTTTCTCTTTATACATGCAGGAAATATTAGATTTACCCCTAATACAGGGCGTCCATAAGCTTAAAATGAGAAATACCTAGCAAACCCGTTTTTTGAAAAATTAAATATATACAAAGATGCAGACATGCATTAAAAACGCTTTGAAATAAGGTATTTTAGTCGAATGCAGTTTACCAAATCCACCTTATATGAAGTTATGAGCACACTCAAATGTATGATATGATGTAAAGTAGGTGCTGCAAAGAGTGATTAGTAGGTGTGCTAGTGCAGAAATATGTATATTTTTCTATAAAAGTGTTTACCCTGGAGAGACACCTAATGAGAGTACTGTAAAGCAGTATTTTGTTGCTCTCCTTTAGTGTGTCTCTAGGGTTAACTTTTTTTAAATAAAAGAAAATTTGTTCTTCCCAAAACAGTTTGGCAGAGCATATGATGACCTGTAGCAATAGGAGTATGTATTAATGATTGGGCCCTGCAATCCAATATATCTGTATGTAGGTGGGACTTCTAATGCCTATTTTATAATGAAGTTGTGCCTACCCTGGTCATCCACTCCCAAATGACACAGTGAATCAATGAAGCGCTGTCTTAACCCCTTCAATGCGCATGACGGAATCGTTCCACCATGAACCACAGTCCTCTTGTGCAGAGGACAGAACCATTCCATCCTCTGTATAGAAGGACCAAATCCCTCTGCTGCAAACTGCAGAGAAATTTCCTTTTTTTGTTTTTGAGCCTCAGTAGCTCCACCAGAGCTTCCCCAACCTCCCAGTGCAATGATGATCAGCACGCCAACTTCACTACACTGAAAGTGAAAGTGAAATAAGCTGATTGGTCCATTAAACTGCCTATGTGGTGATGGGGCTATCTCAGCCCCCCAAGCATGTATGCATATGGTGGAGGTATCGTTGGAAAGGGGACAATCTCGCCCTCCTTCCCTAGTGGATCCCTGCTTGGAGATCGCTGCAGAAGTGCGATCCTCCAGGGATCCACCTCTTAGACACCAGGGAGGGAGGAAGTGGCCCCCTGGGCAAGGGCCATTTTCACCCCAATTATGCTTGGGCATATTTAATCTTTCTGCCCGCCCTGGGGAGCAGATGCAGGCAATAGCCCCCAATCTGTACACCGAGGAGGAGACCTAGGATTCGTTTTTTTGCACACCCCAAACAAACAAAAAGGTCAGTCATTCTGTTCACCTGGGGGGAAGATGGGGGTTATTAGTCCCAATCTGCCCCACAGGGTGGGGCATAAAGCCCGCTAGGCCCCATGGATTTATTCTTTTATAAGCCATGGGATGGGGGTGCCAAAAATGCCCATCATAAAAACAAAAAAACAGTCCTTCTGCCTCCTGGTAGGGCAGAAGGGGGTTATTAACCTGACCTGCCCCCATGGGGGGGCAGAAAGATCACTAGGAATAAGGGATTATTTTCGGGAATGCTGGATATTTGTGCAAAAGGACAGGCAGCTCCAGGGATCATCCTTGATGCATTTTCAACTATCTCATGCTCAAATGGGGAGCTGATGAGGGCCACCTCTAGGTGCCCACCTGTTTGAGCACCAAGATTGTTTGATCAAATCCATTCCAGAGCAGCTAGGAAGGTGAGGGGAGCACTAGGTACCAAACTCAGGGACCGTGCCATAGTAAAAGTTTGTAGAACAGAATATAAAGCTGAAAGAGGGATGGAGCAGGCTCATGGAGGTGAACACTTTAATAAACAGTGAAATGTTTTGGAGCATATTGAATAAGGCGTTCCTGGAAGGAGATGCCAGCTAGGCTCTCGATGCACACATCAGCGAGGAGGAATCGGTTGGTCACTTCGTAGGAATGTTTAGTAGCGCGCACAAAGCTAATTTAGCGGATTGTAGGGGGTCATGAAAGTTGGCTCTTGTGGTTGCATTTGATGAGGTCAGCAAAGGTATAATGGGACTGTCTAGAAATAAGGCCCACGGGCCAGATTTAATACCCCCCGATCTTTACTTATCTAAGCCCCAACTGTGGGTGCCAGTTCTCACTGCGACTATTAACGAAGCGATAAGAGGCCCGCCATCTAGCACCTGGGCCATATCTATCATCATGCTAATTTTTAAAAAAGTAAATAGGGACAGCACACATTGTTATAGGCCCATCTCATTTTTTGACTCTACGGTAAAGGTAGTGGGACATATATTATTGGATAGACTAACCTCATGGGCAGATGATAATAACAGATACCCAATATGGCATTCGCCCGGGGTGGTCAACAATGGACAAATGTTTGAACTTGTACCTGATTATAAATAAATACACAATTGCGTGACCTGGTTGGATTTGTCTGGCCATTAAGGACTTGTGTTAAGGAAAGAGAAAAGACCCCACGTGTTCCAGGGAACAGGGTACTGTAGACAAGGAAAGTCAATAGAAAATCTCTGGAGAGACTACTTCACTATTTTGCTCACTTTACTACCTCCTGGTTATATCCCATTCATCCAACATACCTTATTGAAATACACATCAAAATATAGTTTCCACACTAAAATGTAATGCTTACAATCTTTTTATTTTTCATAAAACGGAGGAAAGTTAATCTCCACATATAAATTAAAATTTCAGAGAAAATTCCTGAAAGCATATACAATAAAAAACATTATAAATTTCAATACATGGCAATCGAACCAAGTGTTTGCGATATCTCATCAAGCACAGGCAGATTAAAATAAATACATTTGCAAAGACCTATTGATCAAACAATCACAGTACAGTTGTTAATCAAATGAAACCCCCCTTCCATCAGTAGCCTAAATACTATTGCTTCAAGTTAACCTGATCCAATCGCCTTTTAAAGTTTGCTTCTGGGACCTACAGTACCAACTTGTGCTCAGCTTTTAACCGGGTGTATAGCAGAAAGTTATGGGAGACCCTATTGAGCATGGGGGGTTGATAATAATATTGCCCTCTTTTTACAAGAGCTTCATAATTCCACCAAAGCGGTTGTCGCTATACTAATGACTGTAAGGTTCAACAGCAGTTTCCAATCCAGAGAGGGGCACAACGGATGTATAATGGCCCCATTTTAATAGAATTTACACATTAACAATCTGGAGAGGCAACTGACATCCACACAGGCAGATTTTACTTAGGTCGGACAGCGTTGTCTGCCAGTTATATTGTATGCAAACTACGCTATCCTTATGGACCGGACCGCGACGGGGGTGCAAACATTGCTCAATTCCTTCCTCCCATTCATGGAAGATTCGGACCTGCTAGTCAATAACCTCCAAGTCAAAAGTGATGCAGATAGGTGACAATTCAGAGAAATCTTTTAACTTTAAGGTCGGGTCCACCCCTGTTCCTAAGACAAGTGTATTTTCTTATTTATGGTTAAACTGGACACCAAGTTAAATTGGGGCCCACTGGAAAAAAAGTAAGCAGGAAGGAATCCTACGTGCTAATGCTGCAATTTTTAATTTCTCTTCCCGCTTAGGTAAGAAACGAATAGGTGCTCTCATCCAAATACACTGATCTAAGAGTTTATCACAGGTGATGTATGGCAGTGAGATCTGGGGCTACCCCTCTCACGATGAGCTTCAAACCATCAAAAATAGGTTCTTGAGGCGGTTGTTATGTGTTCCTCAGAGCACCACCACCTTTATTGTCCACTGGGGGTGCCCTACCTGTCAGACCAGTTGTCTTTGTTTCCTTCAGCCTATTGGCTTAAAGTATGGCTATGTAATGGGATAGCTCTTAACAAAGAGATGTTAAGGGATTGCCTTGCTCTAGACTATGCCCTTTGTATACCTTAGGTTTTAATAGATTCAGGATAGATTTAGGACTCTAGGAATACCAGATCTCTTTTGTAACCCGGATATAATTAGTAGGAAAGACCTGCTATGGGCAAAGGAGCTCTTTTTTTGGCAACGGGTGGTGGACAGGGAAGTCTGTGAGCTAAGGAATTCTAGGGTACGTAGACTCATCCCTTTCAAAACTGTACCATCCACTGAACAATATCTTTTAGCGCTCACGAGCACATATGACCATTTTTTATTTACCAAATTTCGTCAGGATTTATTTTACCTCCTCCTTGCCCACCCAAGAGGGAGCAATAAAGACACAACTTTGTTGCCCTGTGGCTGTGATGGCACATTTTCCCAGGACATGCTTCATTTTTTAATCTTTTGTAGTCATTAAGAGATGCCAAGGAAGACCTTTTTCATTCCATTTTTAAGGTAAACAAATTTTAAGTAAGTGTGTCCAGCTTTTACTTTCTTATTAATGTTATCAAGGAGCACGGTATAATATGTTCTTAGCTTTTTAAAGGCAGCAGTGTGATTAAGCATTGCAGGGTTTGTTTATAGTGTGACTCCTTGTGATGTACTTTGACTTTTATGTTTTTTTCCTACAAAAGCCGAATAACGTTTTATTGTTGTTGAAATTAAGTTAATATTAAGTGTGCTCTACAAACATGGGGGGATATTTTTTAGAGATATATTTCTAGAATGAGGTCTCTACTATATTTTAAATAATAAATAGATGCAAAAAAAACAACAAAGACTGAGGTAATGAAGCCATCATCAGCAAATCAATAAAAAGTAGAAACAGTTGTGTAGTTGGTTTATTATAATTCACACACATACACAAACACGCACACACACAAAAACAACCACACACATATATTTCACAGTAGTGGTCACCACGGTCCAGTGCTAATTATGTCAGACTTTCCATAAAAAGAGTGTATATTTGTGTTGATTAATACCTTTGGCATAATTGGACAAATCTTTATGAGGCTTTCCCAATAAATATTCAGCCACAACCGCTCCTTCCATGAAAGTAACAGGGTGATCACTGAAGCGGACAATAAGAAAAAGAGGGTGCATAAAACACATTTTCCCCATGCACTTTCCCATAAGAACTTTAGACGATGCTACAGTCAAAACAGCTGTAATGGAATTACACTAAATTTGGATCAAAAACTAGATTCTCATTCAAAAAGCATGATTTTTGTGACTTGGTTAAAATCTTTTGAGAAGTTTAGAAATGCATAACTCTAGCGCTGCAGCACTACCGCGGTACAGTGAAAAATGACGATGTGATTGGCTGCTTCCAACATGACAAGACATGTTGTGTCTGCCATTTTTGGACATATGGACCTGTCCCGTGGTGTGTAAATAACAATAAAAAAAGCATTTAAGGGGCACAGAGGGGGTAGCATAGTAACCCCAGGATTAAATGTTAAATATGTTTTGCAGCCCCCTTGAATTTGCAGGAGAACTGTGATATGAGGAACAGAAAATGAGAGAGAAATACACACACACACACATAGACACCTACATACACAATACCCACACATCTATCCATGGTCACACACAGACATACATACACATCTACATTAATACATAGTACACACTCATACACTTGGACACACAATATATATCTGCACACAAATCTCTATCCACTTCCACAGACACACATAGACACTACCTACACACACCCACAGACACAACCACATCCATACACTTACACACAAAGCAGCCAAACACACACATACACACAAAAAGCAACACCTCAACATGGATGTATTTCTGTACATACAACACTCACGCACAGACACATACACATTCAGACTAACACTATGAACACAAGCATCCACACCCCCATACCTACTCCCATACACAAATACACACACATACAGATATTGACCACACACAGCACCTCAACACACATCCAAGCAAACTTCAAGAACCACTCATATACACACACATTCAGACACCTAACACCTACCTACAGATGTAAACAAATCCAGATAAACATACCACACACACATGCACACTCACACATCCACCCCAAACATATTGAGACACATACAGACTCAATTACAGATGCACAACATGCACACATACATGTTCATATACATATCCACGCCCCCACCCCATGAGCACTCACACAGAGACTGAACACAAACACAGTTACAGAACATTCAGACATGCACACCTAAAACATAAACACACACACATAGACATCTAACACTCACAGACATACTATACTCACACATCCACACCCTAATCCACACTCACACAATAACAAACATACAGATACACACAGAAACACTGAAACACAACATCCACACACATATCCTCACCCATACAAAATATACCTTCAGGAGAGCCTTGCCTGCTTCCCAAGCCATCTATGTCAGATATACAGTCTGCTACAATTAAAGCACAGTCATCCGGCCCACTCAGCAAGAGAGAAAAGAAAAGGCAATGTAACGAAAAAAACAAATTGGCCTCAAATAACAGTGCTGCCTCTTTTAAATGATACCCTGTGTTTAAAGCATCAAATACCGAAGTAGTTCCAAGGCCCAGCCCAGGAAGGACAGGGCAGTTGCGATCTCCAATAATATGCCCCTTTCAAAGATGGCCGCAAGGAAGGAGCTGCTGGGATGAACTCCGGTCTGTGATCACAAAAGTGGAAATCCCTCACGGATCGTTCACAGCAGCCCCACCCTGACACGGCATTCACAGCAAGTTTCCTTACCTACTAGAGGCGGAGAGAAATCGTCCAGCGCGGAGGCGTGGAGACCATTCACCGATCGAAGATGCGGGAGCAGTGACGGGAGCGCACTCGAGAGAAGAAGTGCACCCGAGCGATCTAGGGAGAAGGTCAGCGTCATGGACAGAAGGACACACCGAGGGTCGGAGGTCCTAACTCTTTGTTGCTGTGGGTGATTCACGGGAGGCGCCGCAACGGCTGAAGAGCCCAGGACCGAGGTGAGAGTTCCCAATGCCTGCCTTGGAAATGGCCGCCTAATCCCCACTTAGTAAAGGACAGTGTCTCGCACCATAGACCCGTACAGCCTCCGTTTCCATAATCAGCTGCATTCGCTAAGCAGCCTGGAGCTAACAAGCGCAGCTCACTTGTCAGATTGACTCGCTCGAGCAACATCCAACAATTAAGCGCTGCTAAATTAATACAATTTGCCTGTCCCTAAAATGGCCGCCAAATAGGACATCGAGATCAAGCTAATTAACCACATTCAATACGCTTGTCCCGAAAATGGCTGCCAAACAGGACATCGAGGACAAGTTAACAACTACATAGCCCCCAAAAGCTGAAAGCCTACTCTCATCAGGAAACAAGGCAAGAAAGACACTTTTACTCAATGACTATTAATTAACTAGAGTCCTAAGCCACTGACAACTAGCAACAAACAGTTGCTGGAGCAATATCTGAATCTGAATTGCGCTTTAGCTGCATAGATGGCAAAAGGATATAATTTGCAAATAATTGACAAGAAACAGAGTCTTATGCAATAATTGAGTCTGAAATGCTCTTTATCAGCACAAACAGCAAAAAAGGGACAAAAATAGCCAACAAACAGCATCAAATTGAGGCTATCATTATCAAAAGAATCCAAATCTCTTGAGTTACGACAGAGGAAAGACCCTGACTCCTGTTCCTAATAGGACCGCCAGAGAAGTCAATGAAAACAGTCAATCACCAGCAAAATTCCCTAATGCTATAATTCCGAATTAATCGCCCACAATACCTCATAGGCCACAATCTTCTACTAGGTCTAGAGAAGCCCTCCCAACTCGCCCCCTTCCTTATCACACCCCCCACGAGAGATAATCCCCCTCGAGAGACATCCCCACTTCCTCCCTGAGAAGCAACCCCCTCCTCACACACCCCCTCCCCCTCCTGACCAGAATTCGCTCTTCTTATCTCAACAGAATTCCATCCCATCTCCCTCCGGAGTAAACCCAACTTCCTCTTAACATAAAAAATGCCACCGAACTTGCATCCTGCTGCCACCCTGCTAACTCCAAATCTCCTGATTCCCCTTGGTCCATACTACTTCCCGATCGCTTTCCCCCCAAACTCTCTAGTAAAGCAAAGAAACTCTTCAAACATAGACTTCTCCGACAACACCCCGAGACTCTATTTGCGGACACTTATCACTGCGTCTCCAGAGGCCAGATCAAAATGGACCTTATCTTTCACACAGACAGGCCTGACTTCTGGCACTCTACTCTTAACACATACTTCATCATCTCCAAAACCACCTCCACCCACTTCAGCCGCAAAATGACGACCTCCATTCCGAATCTCCTGTTGAAGAACGGATATATCTCCATAACCATCTTCACGAACGGCACAGTCCGAATCCAGGCCAAAAACGCTCACCTTGAAAGCTTCGATTCTCTATTCCTCTCGTTAAAAGAAGCCCCCTTGATCACCTCGAGGTTCGAATCTATCCCAGCCTCCTACTCAGAAAGTCTCCCACGACAGGAGAGGCATCTGACCCCTCCCGCAGATGCCCTTCACCCCCGCGGCATCAACCCGAGGCCTCCTTCGCAACTCTATCCCTCCTATATCCACCTACTCCCAGACCATCAGACAGCCCTCACTCAGCCCCCCATTGTAACTTTATCCCTCCTCTCTGCACTTACCCTCCGACAATCAGACAACCTGGTCACCCAGGACCCTCCTCACCTCATCTCTTAACTCCTAGGATGGAGCATCACCCTCCAGCTCAGCCCACTCACAGCCCCCCGTACCCGAATCACTCAGGATCCGACCCCGACCATGAGGCTGTATTCCTGACCACCAGACAGCCCGCCCATCCATGGCCCCCTGCCTCCTCTACTTACTCCCAGTTGGAAACATCACTTTCCAGCTCAGCCCACCCACAGCGCTCTGTCCCCTTGTCACTCAGGACCCATCACATGCCCTGAGGCAGCACTCCCTACACCCTTGAACCCACTATAGACTTCCCAGACAGCCCCTTCCACAAGAATCCTCATGATCGGGACTCTCTTCCCTCATCCATCCTCCATCAAGTCAGAGAACCCTCCCCCATCACCAAGAACAATGCGGCCCCTGACTCCCTCCCTCACCCCTTGGTCCCTCCTCCCTTGGTACCTCCTCCCTCACCCAAGATCACTATGGCTAAAGACACCCTCCCTCCCTTCATAGACAACACAACGCACCGCCTCTTCCTTCTAGAAACACAGATGGAAATCCTGATTCGAGGCTTGAATGAAACTCTATCCACCCTAACCCTGACCCGAAAGTCCCTCCAGCCACCCTTAGAGCTAGTTGGTCACATCCAACCAAACCTAGGTAAGGAAACACCCCCCACCAAGCCTCACGTCCCGCCCAGACCTAAAGTCGGGCCCCCCAGTAAAGGGAAGAGCAGCTCCTTGGAAATACCACACAGCGGCTCCCTGTGACCCTTCCCTGAACTGATTCCCTAAATCCGATCCAAGTAATCTCGGGATTCAGAAGCAGACATCCTCTTCCGAGAGCCCCCAGACCCCCGTCCCACCTTGCCCTCCTCCCAATAGTCCAACCAAACGAATTCAAAGAACAACCCCCCCATCAACTGCATGCTAATAAACTGCAGATCAGCCTCTAAACATACATCTGAACTAGCGGAGGCCATACTCTCCCAAGACATAGACATAGCATTCATACCAGAAACCTGGCTCAACAATCTCTCCTACCCTAACATAGACATGTTAGTACCTCCTGCATTCACGATGATCAGCAAGGACAGGCAGGGGAATAGAGGCAGGGGCATAGCAATCATCCACAAGAGCAACATCTCCATCACGGAAATCTCCTTTTGTGCTTACAGCTCCTTTGAATGCCTCTTAGTCAACATCAAAACTCAGGATACCAGACCCACACTCTGCCATCCTCTATACCACCCTCCAGGCAATTCCTCAGAATTCGGGGTTCACCTTTCTGACTTGATTCCCCACTGCGCACTAGGCAACTCTAACAACATAATTCTGGGCGACTTCAATCTAAGGTGTTATGAAACTAAGAACCCGCTCATTCAAACCTTAAATAACCTACTTCTAGCTAACAATCTCATCCAACACTGCTAAGAAGAAACTCACTATAGAGGAGCTATCCTTGACGCCATTATAGCAGAAAGCAAGGCTATCTCCATCGATCACATCCTCCCCGTCGATTGGTCTGACCATCACATAATACTCTTTCACATCACCCATCCGATCCTGACCAATCCAATTTCCAAACGAGACCCTCCCAAATGGGTCAGGAACACAGCACAAATTCCACGAGCGGACCTAGAAGAAAGAATCAGCTTGCTGCTCCCCATCTCCACTGAACACCTCTCAACCAATGATCTTACGTCTCTTTACAACACCAATATGACACTTACCCTGGATCAAATTGCGCCCTTGAAGCCAAAGAAAGCTAGGAACATTCCCTCTAGATCTTGGTTCACCACTGACATCAACGAAGAAAGAAGACATCTAACGGCAGCCGAAAGAACCTGGAGGAACAATCCCTCAACCCTCCATCGTGATCAGCTCCAAGCAGCCCGCAGGACGTACAAAAACCACATCAAGAACAAAAAGTCAGCTTTCTCCTGCTCGGCATTAGACAACGCAAAAAAAAGAGCCCAAATAACTTTTCAATATCATAAGGAATCAAACCTCTAAACCCATACCTCCCTTAACTCAGGCATCCAAATCTCGGTGCGACAGCTTCGCAACCTTTTTCAACGACAAACTCGGCAAGATCGACCTCGCACTGGGCTTAAATCCCATCTCTCTCAATGAGATCAAACTGTCCAAAACCCTGATCAGCGCTTCCGTGAAATCTCCAAAACAATGGTCTTCATTCACTTCCATCCAGGAAGCAGAGATAGTCAATCTAATCTCCAACGCCAAGACCTCAGCCCAATCCCTGGACCAGCTTCCGCCTCTCCTGACCAAAGACCTAAAGCTAGTCCTAGCTCCAATATGGTGACAGATCATCAACAGCTCATTGAGCTCCGGAATCGTACCAGACTGCCTCAAGGTTGGGCAAGTCACACCACTATTAAAGAAACCAGGACTAGACACTGAAGATCTGAATAATTTCAGACCAGTCTCGAACCTCCCTTTCTTGGCCATATCATGGAAAGATGTGTACTCCCTCAGATTACCCAGCACCTAGAAGACATCAAACTACTAGATCCCCACCAATCGGGCTTCAGAAAGGGATGTAGCACCGAAACGGCAATCCTCAATGTTATAGACGACCTACTCAAGTCACTAGACTCGGATCAATGCTGCCTTCTAATCCTCCTAGATTTATCAGCCACATTCCATACAGTCAACCACAACCTACTCCTAAGCGTTCTGCAAGAAAGAGCTGGTCTACAGAGAAAATCCTTCACTGGTTCTCTTCCTTTCTTCACAACCGATCACAGAGAATAAAAATCAAAAACTTCGAATCCGATCTCCACCCTGTCATCAGAGGTGTTCCACAAGTGTTTGTACTCTCCCCCCAGCTCTTCAACATCTACATCGATGGAGAATTGTGGCTCACTGGTTAGAGGAGGCAGACCTGGAAGCAGAGGTCAGCCCGGGACCAGGGTTCAATTCCCTGCTTGGCGGGTCTTGAGTCCTAAAATGTCCACGAACTCGACAATTCTCGCTCCGGTGCCTACTCGATTCATGGGTTCACACTCTGCGACTCTGGGCAATAGTGGAGAGGTGTGGCTCACTGGTTAGAGGCGGCAGACCCAAGAGCAGAGAACGGCCCGGGACCAGGGTTCGATTCCCGACGCGGCAGGGTCTTGGACCAGGATCAGCGGACTGATAATTCTCGCATCGGTGCCTACTCCGACCAGAGATCACACTCGGCAACTCTGGGCATTAGCTTGCCTCATCTCCACAACGGCCCCACACAAACGCCGGGGATGCCTGGTTTCACCTTGGAGACCCCCAGGAGGGACTATCTCACAGGGAAAGCCAGGACGGGTTCCCCAGCGGTCTATAGCGCTACGAGGCCTGCGGTGCGGGTAGCAGTGCGCTTTACAAGACACAATTTATTTTTTTAATCTCCACAACGGCCCCTCGCGGTGGGATGCCTGGCTTTCACCTTGTGGATACCCTGCCGGGGTATCTCACAGGGGAATATCAGGACGGGTTCCCTAAGCAAGCGCTTAGATACCGGGTCGTGATTTGGGCTATATAAATACATTTACATTTACATTTACATCGAACCCCCCACCTCTCTACTAAGAAAATCTAACATCCCCTTTCATCTACATGCTGACGACACGCAGCTCTATCTGGAAACCTCCTCAATAGATGACATCCAGAGTCTAAATAACACGCTTAAGGAGGTCCAAGAATGGCTCACCACCAACCACTTGAAACTGAACCAAGAAATAACAGAAATACTACTCATTTCCAACAAAGATGATACCCCTCAAATCGAAGAATGGCTCAAAGCCATAGATGCCCTCAATGGTAACCTCTCCTTGGGAGACTCGGTGAAATCTCTAGGGATCACTCTAGACCCAAAACTTGACATGAAGAAACACATCTCAAGATCTGCTAAAAGTGCCTTTCTCAACCTAAAATTACTATACAAAATAAAACTCTTCCTCCCACCCAAGGTCCTTCAACAAGCCACCCAAGCTTTAGTCCTCTCCAGAATAGACTACGGAATCGCGACCTTAACAGGGACAGCAAAAACCCGCCTTGCCCGCCTGAAGACGGAGCAAGGAGCAGCAAGAATGGTCTCCGGAATTAAGAAATTCGAGCACATCTCTCCAGCCCTCAGAGAACACGGATGGCTGCTAGTGGAGTTGCGAGCCAGCTTTAGAACAGCCTGCCTCACGCACAAAGCTCTGCATACAGGTAAACCAGAATACCTGGCCGCCAAACTCAAAAGGGCAGGCCAGTCCAGATACCTCAGGAGCTCCAGCTCTCTACTGCTCATCCCACCAAAAACTCGCAAGCAAAGATCCATAGCCAAATCTTTCGCTGGAATTGCACCCAAAATCTGGAACTCCATCCCGCCCCACATCAGAACAACCACTTTTTTTCTAAAATTCAAGAGCCTTCTCAAAGACCTCTTCCTCAACCGCATTTGAGGGAATTGTCAGCCCCTGGACAGTCCTTCAATTGACACTCCAATGCTACTAAAATTCGAGTCGGACATCACGGTCCCAGCTCAAGAAATCCTGGGGGATATTACCAACAATAGGTGAAAAATATCGCTAACGATATTTAGAGCGAAATGTTTTATCGCCAAGCATTGCCTGAAAAAATATCGCCACTGTAGCGACGTATTATCAATACGGCGCTAAGCGGCGATATTCCCCAACCAATGCGATAAAACCAGGCGATAGATCTAACGTGACGCCGTTAACTCATCGCACGTTAGCATGAAAAAAAGCACGTTGGGCCTATAAGCAATTAATATCGCTAAACCGATAGGCCCCAGGCTACCATTTAACGCGTTAGCGAGACGAAAAACGCCCGCTAAGCCGAAAATCACAGCTAACAACATGGAGAACATAGCAAATGATGGTGAGCAACCAGGGACTAGTGCAGAGGGCAGAAACAACACCCAGGAAGGCCAGGCTGAGACCCAGGGAAAGGCCAAGAGGAAGAGGAACCCAAAGTTCAGTCCGGAGGAGAACCAGGTACTGGTTGAAGAGGTGACGCAATACCAGCAGGAACTCTTTGTGAGTTCCAGCGTCACCATGGCAAGGAAATGGGAAATATGGCAGGACATCATGACAAAGGTCAATGCCATGGGGGAAAGAATGAGGACAGTGGACGAGTGCAAGAAGCGGTGGCACGATACCAAGAGCAAGACCAACAAGAAACTGGGAACCAACCTAAGGGCAGCAAGGGAGACGGGAGGACGTGGACCAGCTCCACAGGAGGAGCTGGATGAGCTGGAGGAGCAGGTGTCCCACGTCATCAGTGAGGAGACTGTCGTAGAAGTCGCAGGCCAGGATACTGCTGTTTTGGAAGGCACACAACAAAACCAGGGTGAGCGTCAAACAGGGATGGGGGAAGTGGGTGGATGGGCACAGTGGCACTCATGTACCATGAAAGTAATTATATTGCATACCCACATGTACTGTACAACAAGTCCTGGAGAGCCCTGTGCATGCTGGCATAGGGACACATCACCAGGATGATGAGATCAGATGTTTTGCTGTTGCACAGTTGGCTCCTGATGTCGTCAGTGGTGGACATGAGGTCTGGCTGCGGACTTGTTTGAATCTGGCCTGGGATGGGTATAGGATGCTGTTGTTTACCAGGTGGTGGGCCAGTTGCATGTTGATAAATTTCCCAGTGATCTGCCCTGGTAACAGGAGCAGAGAGATGTGCTGAAAGTACTTGAGGTCCTTGTGGTCTGCATTGGGCTTCTTGAGGAGGGCATTGATTTTATCATGTTCCAAGCTCCATGGGAATGTTGCTGTTCTGTAGTTGGGTCTTATGGCAGCATCTGCTATGTTACATATGTGGTGTGGGCATGGGTATGACGGGGAGCCTGAGTGGATGGAGTACATGACCTTGTGTATATCGTTGTTGTTGACATTGGACCAGGAGGTCAGGTGGTATGCGCTGCTGGAGTACACAGGGGAGGTGGGCCCTGGCATAGTTTGGGTGGGTGTCGTGTTGAAGCTGTCATGGATATCAGCAATCTTGCGGTGGAAGAAGATGGCTAGTGAGTTGCACAGTTCTTCTGAGGGAGTCATGTTGTTGGTGTTGGCGCTGGGGTTGGAGAGTTCCTTTACGATGCAGAAGAGCTCCTTGCTCCCATGTGCGTTGTCATCCAGCTGGGCTTTGAAGGAGTACCCCTCGGCCAATTAGATGAGGTGGTGATGTATGTGTATGGCGTCCTTGTGGTCTGCGTGGTTGTCCGGAGTGCGTTTGGTGAGCAATATCTTCTCCAGTTTCCGGCATGCAACTCTGGAGTGCTCAAGCACATTGGGGAACTAGGTGGCTCTCTTGCTGGTGTGGTTTTTCAGGGTTCCTTGAGTGGCGCAAGTGTGTTGCCACAGTCGTTCATACACTGTCTGAGGTGGCGGCCTGCAGCATTGAAGTTGGTGGAGTTGTTGTGTGGCCTATGGGTAAGGGTGGTGATCAGCTGGTCTCCAGTGACTCTCTTCAGCAGTGGTGAGGTACCTGTTGTGTGCGGTGGTGTGTGGTCTGTTCATTTAAGGGGAAATTGATGCAGTAGGATACAGGCCAGTGGAAACAGGTTATGTGTCCTTAAGCAACGTGGGTACCTGTGAAGAAGGTGGGGTCCAACGTGTGACCAGCGGCGTGGGTGGGTGGCTGGTAGGGGTGACGAGTTGGCTGAGGCTGAGGTTGGCCAGTTTGGCCATCAGGGTGGTGGAGTTGGTGTTATTCTTGTTCCTGAGCTGGAATGTCAGCTCCACAAGGAGGACGTAGTCTCTGGAGGTGAGTGCATGGTTGCAGGCAAGGTTGGCGAGGGAGTTGCTGATATTTAGCTTGTGGTCTGGGGGACTGTTGATGAGTGTTCCTCTGAGGGTGGTGTTGGGGTCCGTGTGGATCTGGAAGTGGAGGTGTTTGGCAGTGTTGAGGATGTAGTCTGCGTGGGTGGTGAGCTTGAGGGTGGACATGTTGACAAAGGCAAATCCTCCTCTGGCTCCAGGTCTGCAATATATGCGGGTGAGCTTGTAGCCATCCGGCATGGCAATGTTGATGTCGGCTGCAGGGGACATGTCCCACCAGGTGTTGGTCAGGAATGCCACGTCTGGGGCAGAGGTGCTGAGCATAACCCAGAGCTCTACAGAGTGTATGTGTGTAGAGTGGGTTTGGAGGAGCATGCAGCAGAGGTTGTTGTGTCTAGTCCTTTGAGGTATGACGGTACAGTTGCAGGTGAAGCTGCAGGTGTGGCAGGAGAAAGGTCCGTCATTCTGTCATGGGGTGGTTTGTAAGCAGTGCTGTTGTATATGGGGTTGAGTGTGTGGAGGGTGCTGGCATGGTAGTGGACTCTCGAAGCAGGGTTACAGAAAAGTCACAAATATGGCTCCTGTCACAAAAATTAAACTGTCACCGGAAGCACTTACAGATAAGGAAGCAGGTGCTGGACTTGAAGCTCTAACTCAGTAACACATTAACCAGCCCAAAATTAATTTGTCTTGGTTGAGGCTGGCTGTGCAGGTGTGCTTTCTCCCCACAATCTACAGTGGTGAATCAGAGGGTGGCAGTGATGAACCAGAGGGTGGCAGTGATGAACCAGAAGGTGTAGTTGTGAACCAGAGGGTGGCAGTGGTGAACCAGAGGGTGGCAGTGGTGAACCAGGGGGTATCAGTGGTGAACCAGAAGGTGGCAGTGGTGAACCAGAGGGTGGCAATGGTGAACCAGAGGGTGGCAGTGAGGAACCAGAGGGTGGTAGTGATGAACCAGAGGGTGGCAGTGATGAACCAGATGATGTCAGTGATGAACCAGAGTATGGCAGTGTCAAAACAGAGGGTGGCAGTGTTGAAACAGAGGGTGACAGTGTTGAAACAGAGGGTGGCAGTGAGAAACCAGAGGGTGGCAGTGAGGAACCAGAGGGTGGCAGTGAGGAACCAGAGGGTGGCAGTGAGGAACCAGAGGGTGGGGCTGCTAAACTGCCCGGGAGTCCTGTCGGTGTGAGCCCCCGCGCTGCTGAGCTGCCCAGGGGTTGTGAGCCCCTGCGCTACTGAACTGCCCCGGGGCCCAGTGGTTGTGAGCCCCGTGCTGCTGAACTGCCCCGGAGCCCTCTCAGTGTGAAAATCATTTGTGCTCGATTGCCTGGGAGCCCTCTGAGTGTGAGCAAACATCGTGCAAAGTGCCCCCCTGCCCCAGTACATATATACCCGTACAGCAGAGCACCATCATGCTCTTGCACCATGAAGTCTGGTGCCTGGATATTCCAGATCCGTGTAGGTGGTACCACCATCTGGTGCAGTCAAAATGTTAAGTCATAACTTCCTACACAGCACCTATAAACACGTGTCCCCCCCTGGCACCGGTATGCGCATGTACCAGGTGTGCAGCACCCACATGCCACTGCACCCTACTGCCCAGCGCTAGCATATTCCTGTAGGGGTCATTTTAGTAGGAGATGGAACATTGTCCAGCAGCAGCAGCTGCATGCGCATGAACACACTGAGCAGGATCTGAACGGCTTTGTACCAACACGCGCAGCAGAGCCATCTTGGACATCTGAAGGATTCTGGGGTCCTGAGCCAAACTTATTTTTGCATCCATGAGTTTCCCTAGCGCCTTCCCCGTGAGGCTCCTGTGACCAGGAGTCTGCTTTCTCCTCATCTGCTGGTCTGCTCGGTCTCTGACCCTTTATCACCAAGATGCATGTGAACTCGCATTGAAGCCCTGCCCATTTGGCCCCCTCCACCACACACTAGCGTTATGAAATGTCTTCCCGCCCGTCCCCACTATAATGGCCAGTTCACTCAAGGGACCTCGGCGCCTTTTGGTGCGCTGGCAAAGTTACAGGCACACATGGTCACATATTTGTGCAAATGGGAAAAAAATTCGCAAGTACACCTGCAAATTTGCCAACTTGCGGATTGTCTTCCCATTTAGTGCAAATTTGCGGAACGCAAAGTAGCTAATTTTGGCCATACTCAATAAATCCTATGTAATATATCAACCATGCAAGTCAACAGATACCACAGCTAAGGTTTACTTAACACTATACATGTATCCGAGTAACAGGTCGCATCCATAGTCACACATACAGGGATTACTCCACTGATGGCCTGAGAAGCATATAATGTGTCAAGACCCACACTCTGCATCCTACCTGACAACATTGCAAGTAGTAATAAATTCAACAGTATCTATTTTACAAAATAAAACTAATCTAAAACTACTCTAATCATAACAACTAACACTCTATCTAAAATACCTACACACATATTAAACTAAACTACACATGTAATACTAATTATACACTACTACACAAACTAAAAAAGGACATCAACCCCCCCACCCAAAGATAAAAGAAACTTAGCCCCAACACTATATTAACCTATCCTGTAAATATGTCACTACACTAAACTAACTATATCTAATCTAAAACTAATCTACATCTAATTACAAAAATGCAACTATTACACATCTAATAAAAATGAACAATGAGGGAAGGCAGAAGAGGGGTGTGGGGCAGAACAAGTCAAGGTTCAGGGAAGACCCAGTTTAACATCTATCTCAGTCATCTGTCTGTTCAGGGTCACCAATTCGTTTTTGACATCCAGGAGCAGGTTGTTATTCCTTTGCTGTTCCTTTAAAATCTGCACCAGTGTATCACGAATCTGAGGCTGAATGGTGGGTGTGCTGAGATCCTGGCAATTTTGGATTTGGCCTGTTCCCTGACTCGGTGCAACTTGCAGTGGGACCTGACTGCTTGCAGCTTAAACTGGACCCTGGCTGCTTGTACCGGAAATGGCTGCTGCACTGCTTGTTGTTGGAATGGGTTCCTGAGTGGTTTGCACATCAACAGGCATAATAACGGATGAGACCAGTGTCTCTGCAAAAGTAAGTGGCCCAGCCCTACCAGCAGCCCTGGAGGTGGTGCGTTTTTCCTTCTGCCCAACAGCCTCTGGCATAGAGTGCCACCTCCCAGCCTTCCTGTCACACCTGTACTTCCTTGACATTTTTCGGTAACCCTTCTTCACCTGGCGTATATGCAGCCACCTGTCCCTTGCCACATGGAAAGAATGTATCTTTTCATTAGTCATGTTGTCTGAAAAAAATTGGTAATGGCAATTCACAACCAAGGACACTGGGTCATTTGCCAATCATCAATTGTTGGCACAAATCACATACCACATGGAAGGCAACACACATGTGACATCCTGTAACATCTCTAAGTGACCTTACCACAGATTTGTCAAGCCCTTTTTTCCGCAATACAGGCCATGGATACTGACATGACAGTGCATGGCAGGTGTGATGTACTGACAAATTAGACGCTAAATGAGACAGTGATAACATGTCACCATTGTGCATCCTGAGTGTGTGGAAGTAGTCCAATTAACATTAGTCAATCAATCAATCAATCAATCAAAACATTTATAGAGCGTGTTACTCACCCGTGAGGGTCTCAAGGCGCTGAAAGGGCGGTGCCGCTACTGCTCGAAAATCCAGGTCTCGGGGTGTTTCCTGAAGGTGAGATGGTCCTGGGTCATTCGTAGGTGTGTGGGGAGGGAGTTCGATGTCTTGGCTGCCAGGTAGGAGAACGATCGTCCTCCGGTGGTGGTTCTGCGAATCCGTGGGACGGTGGAGAGGGCGAGGCTGGCGGAGCGGAGTTGGCGGGTGGGAGTGTGGAACAAGAGGCGGTTGTTGAGGTATTCGGGGCCCATGTCGTGGAGCACTTTGTGTGCTTGGGTGAGGAGCCTAAATGTGATCCTCTTGTTGACGGGGAGCCAGTGCAGGTTTCCCAGGTTGGCGGATATGTGGCTGTGGCGAGGGATGTCTAGGATGAGTCGTGCGTAGGCGTTCTGTATGCGTTGTAGTCGTTTCTGAAGTTCGGAGGTGGTTCCTGCGTATAGGGCGTTTCCGTAGTCCAGTCGGCTGGTGTTGAGGGCCTGGGTGACTGTCTTTCTGGTTTTGGTGGGGATCCATCGGAAGATCTTTTGGAGCATGCGCAGGGTGTTGAAACATGATGAGGAGATGGCGTTGACTAGCTTGGTCATTGTGAGGGAGGAGTCCAGAATGAATCCCAGGTTACGTGCGTGGTCAGAGGGTGTCGGCGCAGAGCCCAGTGCTGAGGGCCACCAGGAGTCGTCCCAGGTGGAAGGGGATTGTCCGAGGATGAGGACTTCCGTCTTGTCTGAGTTCAGCTTCAGGCGGCTGAGCTTCATCCATTCTGCAACGTCTTTCATTCCTTCCTGTAGGTTGGTTTTGGCGGTGACTGGGTCTTTGGTGAGAGATAGTATCAGCTGGGTGTCGTCGGCGTAGGAGATGATGTTGATGCAGTGTTTGCGTGCGATGGCAGCGAGGGGGCTCATGTAGATGTTGAAGAGGGTTGGGCTGAGCGAGAAGCCTAGGGTATGCCGCAGATGATCTCAGTGGCTTCTGAGCGGAAGGGAGGGAGGCGGACTCTCTGGGTTCCTGCGGAGAGGAACGAGGTGATCCAGTCCAGGTCCTTTCCTTGGATCCCTGTGTTGAAGAGACGGGTTATTAGGGTGCGATGGCATACGGTGTCGAAGGCAGCGGAGAGGTCCAGGAGGATGAGGGCGGTAGTTTCTCCGTTGTCCATCAGGGTCCTGATGTGGTCGGTGGCTGCGATGAGGGTGGTCGTGGTGCTGTGGTTGGCTCGGAATCTGGACTGGGATGGGTTGAGCGAGTTGTTTGTCTCGAGGAAAGCAGTCAGCTGTTTATTGACGGTCTTCTCGATGTCTTTGGCCGGGAAGGGGAGCAGAGAGATGGGGCGGAAGTTCTTGAGGTCTTTTGGGTCCGCTGTGGGTTACTTCAGAAGGGCGTTGATTTTTGCATGCTTCCAGCTCTCGGGGAAGGCGGCTGACGCGAACGAGATGTTTATGATGTTCCGGAGATGGGGTGCGATGATGGTGTCGGCTTTGTTGAAGATATAATGGGTAAATGGTTCGGAGGGGTAGCCGGAGTGGATGCAGTTCATGACATTGGTGGTGTCTTCAGTGCTGATGGGGTCCAGGCACTGAGGGTGGTGGTGGGGGCGTTGGTTTTGTGACTGGAGGCGGGGTTTGGGGTACGAAGCTGTCGTGTATGTCTGCAATCTTTCAGCGGAAGAACGTGGCAAGGGAGTTCTCGTGTGATGTCGTTGTTGCTGGCGCTGGGGTTGGAGAGCTCTTTGATGATGCTGAAGAGTTCCTTGCTGTTGTGGGTGTTCTTGTCTAGTTGCTCTTTGAACGATGTTCTTTTGGTGGTGCAGATCAGCTGGTGGTGTTTGTGGGTGGCGTTTTTAAGGGATGTCATGTTTTCTGAAGTCTGATCGTGGCGCCAGGTTTTTTCGAGGGTCCGGCAGGATTTCTTTGATTCTTTGAGGCCGTCTGTGAACCATGATGTTTTCCTGTTGCCGGTCTTGCCTGGGGGGTTCCTCAGTGGAGCGAGATCATTGGCGCAGTCGGTTATCCATTGTGCGAGGTTGTGGGCTGCGTTGTTGGGGTCGGCGGTGTCGGCTGGTGGGTTCTGGCTCAGTGATGAGAGGAGCTGGTCTGTGGTGATTTTGCTCCAGCATCTGCGGGGGATTTGTTGTGCGCGGTGGTGGGATGTATTCTTTTTGAAGGTGAAGTGGATGCATCTGTGGTCGGTCCAGTGCAGTTCTGTGGAGTGGCTAAAGGAGACGTGGATGCTGGCGGAGAAGATGGGGTCGAGTGTGTGGCCTGCGAGGTGGGTGGGTGTGTCCACCAGTTGCTTGAGTCCGAGGTTGGCCAGGTTGTCGAGCAGGGTGGTGGTGTTGTTATTGTTTTTCTCCAGGTGGAAGTTCAGGTCCCCTAGGAGGATGTATTCTGGTGAGGCTAGGGCGTGGGGGCTGATGAAGTCGGCGATGGATTAGCTGAATTGTGTGCGCTGGCCTGGGGGTCTGTAGATGAGCGTTCCTCTCAGGGTGGTCTTGGGGTCGGTGTGTATTTGGAAGTGTAGGTGTTCAGAGGCGGAAGTGTGTCTTCGGCGACGTTGATGGTGTTCTTGTAGATGATGGCGATTCCTCCTAAGGTTTTGGTTGATGCGGTCCTTCCGGGTGATCTTGTAGCCGCCTAGGATGGCTATGGCGATGTCTGGGGCCGAGGACACGTTCTTCCAGGTTTCCGTGAGGAAGGCGACGTCAGGTGTTGTTGAGTCAAGGAGGTCCCAGAGTTCGACAGCGTGCTTGTGGACAGAGCGTGTGTTGAGGAAGATGCACTTGAGGTGCCTGTAGGTGTTGCTTGGTCTGGCGGGGGGCAGGCTCGGAGGAAGGTGAATTTGCAGGCTTGACAGAAGAAGGGTCCATAGGTGCGTTTCGTGGAGGCTCGGTAGCAGGCGGGTGGTTGTCCGGTGTTGAGTGCGTGGAGGGCGGTGGAGTCGTACCTCAGTCGGGTAGTCTGGCTTCAGCGGGGGCCAGTGGTTCTGGCACTGGGTGCGGTCCAGGCACGGATCGGCGAAGACGGGCTTGCCTTAGATGTGCCTACGGCGCGCCAGCGGCGCACCCGCTGGGCGCGGCCTCCAAATGGGGGATTGTGGGAGGGAGGAGCAGCTGGGAGGCAGGAGCGGGGTGGCGAATGGAACAGCGGGGGTGGGGCCGCAGGGACGCAGCGGCAGGAAAGGGGACACAGAAGTCAAAAAAGGGGGGATGGGGCACAGGGCAAGACGGCGGAATTAACAATGCAATACAGTACAGTATAAGGAGAAAAAACACAAGGCAACAGTGAAGGGGCACAATGCAAAATGGGGGAGTCAGAAACGGGGGAGGGGGGCAAGGAGGGTGGGAATTACAGCGAGAGCAAAGGAAGTGAAGCAAGCAACAATGAAGGGGGCACAGAGCAAACGGAGGAAGGGGTACTAGGGCACTGAGCCCAACAGCAGAGAAACGAAGGAGAGGGTTACCAGGGAGAGGCCCGGGAGGACTCACTCAGCGCGAGGCAGGAGCAAGGCCACAGGGGGCAGTGTCACAGCGTCGCAGGAGGACCGTGTGGCGGCTGGGGGGCGACCTACCTGCAGGCAGGGTCAAAGTAGTGCGGCTTTACCCCTCCGTGGCCAGCACCACCCTCATCTGACCCTGTGACACACTGCTGCTACTTCTGTGCGATGCACATGTGCAGACTGTGTGTCTACCTGCAAATGTGTACAGTTCATGTAGTCACTGACAAGACTGGCACTCTTTTACATGGGTGCTAGTGTGGCTGTGTGTATGTGTCAATGGCATGAGATTGTAAGCTCAGCCTACATGCACAGGAAGAAGACCGGGACACCCCTACCAACAACTGGTGGCTATAATATCAAGAAAGTGCCGCTTACATCGGCAGGAAACTGCTGCAAAACCCCAAATAAAGGGATTGACAATATGCACTTGAGAATTCCCATAGCTGTGCCGGTCATGTGTTAAGGATCTATCCTAAGTCCTATGCTGTTCAATCTATACTTGACCCTGCTGGCCAACGTCAGGAAATTGTACGGCTTTTAAAGCGTATTGTATGCTGACAATAGCCAGTTACTGAGTACGTGTGGCCCAGACTACTCTGACACACGTCTCCGCTTTACAAACAGCATGATTTACATGAGTAACTGGAAGAGCAGCAACAAACTCAAACTAAACAGCAGTAAAACGGACATCATTCTGTTTGGCAGGCCTGAGGATTCTTGGTTACATGAAAGGTGGCAGCTGGAACTGTGCTCCTGTCCCTCTTGCAAACCTGCAATCTGCAACCTAGGACTAACAATAGATCATGCCCTGTCCGGGAAAAATCATGTCAGCCAGGTAATCGTCATCTGCTACGGGTTCATGTGTAAATGACAGAATATCTGCAAATGGCTTCCTATTGAAGCAAGGAAGCCTTTGGTGCAGGGCTTGCCCATCAGCCAGCCCGATTACGGCAATGCTTTGATTTCATTACTATATGGAAAAAAGCTGTTCAAACAGCAGACCCTGCAGAATGCGGCAGCTACACTGACTCCCAACCTTCCGCCTAGAAGACCTTCCACACCTACATAGAAAATACACCACTGGTCATCATCCGCCAGAAAAGCCAGTTTAACAATCAGAGTTGCATGCATGACATCCTGTCTAACTCTGGTCCTAAATACCTCATAAAGGAGAAGAACTGGTATGGCCAAAATAGATCAATAAGATCCAGCTAAAAACCATTCCTGATCCAGCCTTGTGTTCATCCCTCTCAAAATGGCCACGCTCTTTTACTTATCTTGCCCCTTGGCTGTGTAATGAACTGCCCCCTCACCCATTAGCTATCTCTCAACACAAACTCTTCCGTTAAAATTGGGAAACTTCGCTGTTCCCAATATGATGCTCGCCATTGCCTTGAACCTCTTTGGCACTGTTTCATCTGAATTTCTATGGACAAGGTCCTTGAGACCTTGCGTTGATGATATGCGATCTATTCATACTTTAGACATTACATGACCTTAACCTGGCCTGCTATGGGAATGTCTTAGGGCATTTTAGCAAAACCTTATTTGCTGCTTGAGTGGCAGTGTACTGCAGATAAAGCGTGGATACATCTTGTGCCTGGTCATGATAATATGTAGCCCTGTGTGAAAATCAAGTAGTGCATTGCCTGCAGGACCCCTGGATCATTGACTAGTAAGCGAGAACCTGTGCTGTATGTCATGCACAGGAAATCACAGCTGTTGCATTGTCCCTTCATGAACAAAGTCACAACTGAGATAGATATGTGTCTTACCACATTCAAATGCATATTGTCTGAATTATAACATAAATAACCTCTGCACATTGTGGCAGAGTGACATGCGGAACACACCAGTATGGCCAATAAACCATGTGTAGCATGAGTTAATGACATTCATGACATCACTACATGGCAATTTAAAATACACATACTCACCAGTGGCATTTGGGTCCTTGAAACGATCAACGTCACCCTGTGTGATGGGGTGTCGACCATCTGTGAGTGAACCAAAATAAATATGTGTCATTGCATGGCATCCAGAAATGTTACATAAACATGAAGAACAACAGTTCGGTCACAGGAAATACACCATCACTGTGTAGGGGATTGACTAATTATACAAATTACCCTGTGCACTTTGACTGCCATGCACACATGGGCTTGCAAATGCAGTGGTGGCCAAACATAAAATTACTGCAGTCATACATGCACATAACAGTGTGTCATGCAATTTCAAAGCACCATGTCCACACTTAGGCATCATGTTGAAATTGTACCGCGTATGATGGTAGCTATGCATTTAGTAAGAGGCTGATACGCAGTCCTTTGGGATGTAAAACACTCTGGAGCTGTAAAACTCCTACATTGCATTATCACCTGGCAAGGATATTTCTACACATGACCCATGTACAGGGGCCGTGTAGATACAGTCCTGCTACTCATGGATTTGAGCATCTGTCACACTGTGTACTGTCCTGCACATAGGTCACACACACACTGGCTCTGCTCCGATATGTACACTTACACATACTGTACACACACATGGCATCCTGCACACAGTCTCTGCTCACATCTCTTTAACTGACTACACCTGTGATGGACTTCTACATGCTAACATCCTCTGTGCCTTTCCACCCTTACTGTAATGTGGTCTTTCACCATCACATAGTAATGTTTATGCAAGTGGCACACAGGAGACCTCAGTCCCATATCTGGTCTCCACACTGCAAATAAGTGTTCACACCTCAATGATAACGTACCTACTCACTCCAACTGTCACTTCATGGAGCTATACCAATAGGGCTTTTTGTATTGACTACTCACACACCTACTCTACTGAAGCACACAAAGGGACAGTATTATAGTGAATGGTGCATCCCAGCAAATTAGCAGGGAGGCAAAAGTAAAAGTGCACCATGACCCGCCTCCCATGGTGAGCTGCATTTACCACGCTGCACACCGTGGGGCAAAAATGGCACAGATGCGTCAGGCATCTGTGCCGTACAGGCGGTGCATTGCTGGAGTTGTGTTGCATGTGCGGCGCAGCTCCAGCAATGCTGTGGTTTGCCCTGTTTTGTCAATGCTGCGTCAATCCTTACGCAAGCTTCAAGCAGGCGCAGAGTTAAGACGCTACATTGGCCTGAAAGTGCATGAGTGAAAACTTGATAAATTTCACTCTGCCACTTTTAGGGGGTGTTCCTGTGCAGGAATGCTCTCCCCTGCGCCGGAACGCCTCCTTAAGGCGCAGAGCTTTACAATGTGATGCATCTCCTAGAAGTGCTAATGTCAGCAACACTTTGTCACAGTATCACAATAATTAGTCTGCATGTAGATGTCATACATGTAACTCACTCACATAACATTTGTTCATTGAAGTAAAATAATGGGTTTTGTACTTACCACCCTGTAGGCCTGTCATCACGCCGGTGTAATCTAGCAGGTCGGCCTCACGCGCAAGCAAGTACTGCTCCATATGGAGCTTCACCCGCTCCCAGCGCACCTTACGTACACCCACAGCATACTCCAGCAGGATCCGCCCCCCAGCCTCCAACATTGATGGTAGGTAAAACTTAATAAACCACAACCCCCCCCCCCCCCCCCATGCCTCCTTACTCATCCTCCCTGACCTTTCACCAGCAGGCATCTCCCTGACCCCAGTAACCCACTTAAAACTAATAAATTATAACCCACTCAAAATACTAACTAACCCCAATACAAACTCCACAAAACAGAGGACAGTAGACACACAAACAGTTTAAAATACAACAAAGACACCAAACAGACACTTCAGACAGGACACAGCACGCAGCACCACTCTCAAAATCCAAATTCAACCACATCAACCACCATACACCTTCTCCTCTCAGCACATACACCAGCAATGTGCTAAAAGGAGAAAGTGAAAGTAAAAACAACACCCATGTGACAGGAAGCAGTAATACATCACTTCCTGTGTGTTAGTGGCAAAAAATTGAGCGTTAGCGACAATATTTAACGTTAGCGACCAAAATCAGTACAGAAATACGTCGCTAAGGTATACATATACAAATGTGATGGGAATGCGGCCCGTTTTTCAGATTTGCGATGAAAAAATACTCACTAATAGGTCACAAAGGGAAAAATGTTTCAACTGAATGCAAAAATGCTGTATCATCATGGTAATGGTAATGTGGAAAAGTATGCCTGGACGTTCAAGCAATCGTTTAAAAAAATGTTAATTGATGTTACAGGTCAATATTTATGTTCTGCCTCTTCATTTGATACATTGTGTGTTACGTGAAACAGCAGCATGCAGACGTTGACAGCAACACACATTAGGGGAGATCAGAACATCACAAACCATACATGCTGATTTACAAGTTCCTTGCGCCTCTTAAAGTCTGCGACTGTGTCACATTTTGTGCGGCAGCTGTGGTGCAAACTTTGTGCAGCAGATGTGGTGCAAAGGATGCCCAATGCTGCGGCCTATCCTCAAGGACTTGCCTCATAAAGATATGTAACATCACAAAGGGCTGGCACCGGGGGCGGCAGTCATGCACAGGAGGTAGTGTTCATGTGGTCCTATGCATCATTCCATTGGCTGATTTCATTTTGATAGATACCAGCCACTCACTCTTGGGCCAATGCTGCATACTATCCCTGCACTTGCTTTGAGCAGGTGTGAGGCTTCATGCAGCATTGGAAGGAAAGGGCACCCAAGATCAAGTCCTCCGTTCATCCGCAAGCAGCAGTGGGAGTACCTTCAGGGCAGAGACGGGTGGAGGGGGAGGGGTTAGCTGAGGGGTAAGTAATGTATGGCTTACTGGGCCTCCCAGGTATGAACACATGTAAATGAATGACTCAAATGTGTTTTGAGTGCACTGCATTCACAAATGCGATGCTGTGCGCCCTACAAAAATAGTATTTACAATATTATAATGTTCACTTACCTGCACGACTCCTTAATTAATACATTACCTCCTCGTCACGCCTCAACGTCACAGTCCTTACTAATGAGCATAGCTCCTCCCACCAGCAACTCCCAACAAACTCATAAGCCATCCCTTCCCTCCAGGCCACACACACACCCGGAGGCATATAACCATCCACATTCAGAATGTCATTTCTGCATAAAACATTCCTGGCAATTTTGTCGTGGAGGGGTGCTGGACCTGTGCCTCCATTTGGGTGAGTGTGCAACGTTCTGCTAGGCGTCCGTATGATCCCTGATGTACCTGTCATTACATGTGCATTAGAGTCCCTACTTTAGCGGGACCAAGGGGTTGGGGTTCCTGGACTGCCTGGTGACTCCCTGCTGCTGCCTCCCCTCCACTGTGTTCGTTCCCTGCTCTAGCGGGGACAACCGGGGTGGGAGGGGTGGAGTCATGGCGCAGCTGGCTAATATGCACGCCGTTGGTGTGGCAGGTTGCCTCATCCTTGGAGGTGTTTGTGAGGGGCACGGTGCTCATCTCATTTTGTGGCATTTCAAAATGCAATCATGCTGTTTCTTCTTGGTCTGCGCCTGGTGCTTCATGCTCTGGGTCAGTGCTTTGGGATGGTGGGGCACTGTATACAAAGGCTGAGTAGCCCTGGTTTCCCCTGGGCCTCTTTACCCTGCCACGGGACGCACACTGTCCCATTTATCAGAGATCCCCAGTTGGGGGAGCGTTTGACTGGTGAACTGATTGGTCCCTGGTTCCTAACGTGGTTTTTTGGGTCAGTTTGAACTCATGCTTTCATATTCAATGTCCCTGTCATTTATCTAGTGCTGTGCGCACATACGTAAGTGGTCTGCCGTTGCTATTGTTAGCACGTTTTACTTTTCCATTACATGGGGGGCGCCCTGGTGGGGGCTTTTCCAGTGGTTTGAATCAGTTTTCGCTCATGTGTAATTCCTGCACGAGGTGACTCAGTGGCCTTGTGGTTGATGTCTCTGACTCACATCCAAAATATAGGGATTCCAAATCATGGGCTGATTCCTGTGGCTGGTACTTCTGGGATCCTTTGGGGTCATTCCGATTGGGACCTTTGAATTTATTTTTATTTTTTTGTGTTTTTGTCCCTGGTGTGCCAGCCTGCTGTTCATTTGTGGTTAGGTGTTCCCTAGTTACACTTATGGTCTTGCATTGATTGGTCTGGGGTGCTTTGTGGGCCACTGGTCTCTCTATTTTTTTCACAGCATGGACATGAGTGTTTTGGGTGTGAGAGTGCTCCTTTGGTATGAAGGTGGTGGGGCTTCCTGGGTCTGTCTCTGCTCCGTACAGGATACCGTTGCTGATGTGTCTCGGGACACGGTTTAGGAAGAGGCCTGGGGGCAGGCTTTCAATTGTTTCAGCTGTGTATTTGAGCCGGTTTGGGGTTCCCTAGGCCCTTGTGAGGTGGGAAGTCTGTAGATGTTTTCGGCATATTCAGGTTTATGGTGTTTGTAGGCCTAGACATTCCTTTGACTCTGTGGTGATATGCTACAAGGGGAGCGGAAGGATGTTGTCTAACCTGTATTTCCCCTGCACTGGTGGTGGGGTTTCCATTAGGGTGGTTTGCTGTTCTATTCTGGCTGTGGTGATGGTTAATCCCTGCTGACTGGTGTGTCATCTTGGTGCCTGGTGGTGTCCTTGGGTGCTGTTCACTCTTATTCTGTGGTCCTGCCTCTGGTGGTAGTACACCTGTCACTCCCTCATCATTCCTTCATAATGGTGTCTCTTTGGTTGCTACTTCCCTTCATGTTGGTGGGGTTTTCCTGGCTTCTCTGGTTCTTTGGGACACCTGCTTCCATATGCCGGTTCCCAAGACTTGATGGTGGTTCCTATCTTTGGTATGTAAGTCCTTCATAACCGGTTTTTGGTGCTGCCTTTTGGATGGTCTAAGTCTCCTGGCGAGTTTAGTGACTTGTTAGCTCCCTTGTTGGTTTTGTTGCCTGGTAGGAGGTTCCTGGTGTTCCCTCCTTTGAATGGTTGGTTGATTCTACCTGTCCAGCTCTGACACTTTCACTTGGTGTTTGCTGCCTCCTGAATTGGTTTTGGTGGATTCGAAACTTGGAGACTTCCATTCTTGACATCACTCAGTTGATACTGTTTGTTGTGGGGTTTTGGCGCATCGTTTGGGGAGGTATTCCTGTTGTTTCACCGCAGACTGGCTCTCTGCGATGACAACGGTGGTGGTTGGGGGCTCAGTCTGCCTCTACTCCCCGGCGCCTCCACGTTCAGCAGCTGTTGTCTGCAGCAGTGGTATTTGTTCATTGGACCTGTTGGCTCTTGTTTCCCCTGGCGTGTCTTGCATTGGGGCTTTGGGTTCAAGTTTCTTTGGGCTGGCCATTGGCGGTGGGTTTGTCCTGATGGCTGTTATTTTGATCATCATGCGGGCGGTCCTTTTGGGTCCCAGGAGCGGTTGGTTCTGTGACGGTCTTTGATTTTTTGTGTGTTGATTTACCTAGGAGCTATTGCTCTATGGTGTGTCTTGTGCCTCTGCTGGTGCAGGCTCACACAGGACAAAGGTTCATGTCCTGCCCCTTTATTCGTAGTATCCCAGGGCAGTTTTGGGGTCATGTGTTGCTTTCATTTTTACCAGGGTGCTATTGCTCATGTCTTGTGCCTTTGGTGGCGCTGGCTCGCACTGGTCTAGTGTTTGATTGCTGCCTATGCCTTCTGTATATCCCATGGTTGCTTCATTTGGCCTAGCCTCTTTCTGCCTTTGATCCTCCTGAGGTTCTTGATGTTCCGGTCATACTGTGTGATGGTGGTGTGTAATGCCATCAGTATGCTTTCCCCCCAATTGCGCTGGATTTGCGGATCCTGCTGCGGGTTGGACTGGGTCGAGCCTCCTTTCTGGGGATGCCTCCAGTTTGGTCTGGGTGGTTTTGGCTCCCTCTATTGTGGTCGGCAGTGGGGCCTTGCTGCTGATTGCCGGAGGTCCCTTGTTGTTTCACATCAGTCTCGGGGTGTCTGGCCTGCTTGTGGGGTGGCTGTGGTGTGTCTGGACCTCCTTGCTTTGGCCTGTTCTCCTTCTGTGGCTGAGTTTGTATCTTAGTTCGGTAGCCCTTTGCCTCTCCAGTCCTATGCCAGTCATGTGGTATTTTTTTCTAGATTGCTGTCCGACACGGGGTGTGTCTGCATTGGAATCCGGGTGTGTTTTTGATTTCTTGGTGTTTGGCTTCAACTCGGGTCAGGCTGTGTCCTCCCTGCAAGCTCTGTATGTGGCCGTATGGGCCTTTTGCGGTTTGTGCGTTGAGCAGCTGAGCCCTTTGGTGACCAGATGGTCCTGGAGTTATTTCCTCCTGGGGCTGTTCTTTTCTTACTTTGCTCCTTGTTTGAGTTTCAAGTTCTACTATGTTTCTGTCGTGTTCCTCTTTCTGAGGTATATGTACAGCTGCTCTGTTTGGCCGGTGTGCAGCCTCTGGAGGTGTGCCTCCTTCCTGCTGTGTATTTTTTGCAGGGTGGTTATCCCTTTTTGTTTCCTTTGGCCTGGCTGGTCATTATCTGTGGTCTTCTGTTGCTTCTCTCCATCAGTGGCTGTGTTGGCTGTGGGGCCTGCTTTTGGGCTTGTGGTGTGTTGGCACATGGGTAGGTATGAGGTTGCTTGCATTGGGTGTGGCTGCTCATTGGGCTTGCTTGCAGGGGATTCCCTAGCCATGTTCTGCATGGATGCTGCAGGGTGTTCTCCGCACGCTTTTATGTCATGTGGTCATAGAGTGATGTGTGGGACAGTGTCTCCTGGGTTTGGGTACGCAGTGTTGTTTTATGCTTGGGTTGTGTAACTTGCAGCTTGTGCAGCTTTAGTCTGTTTAGCTACTGTGTGAAGCCAAATCTTGATTTGCTAACTGCACATTAGTAAGGACTGGGACGGGAGGGCTATGACTGGGAGTGATGACTATTAACATTGAGTACCCGCTCATTACTACCCCCCAACCTGCACATGTCAACACCCTGAAGGTACTCCCACTTGCAGTAGCGGCTGGCTGCATTGCACTTAGAAACACACTCCAGCAATGCTACACATTTACCACATAGATGGCCCACACATAATTTTCGTTTCTGGTCCAGGTTGCACGACATTGTATATGAATCACACCCATGCTGGCTGCGGCGTTGTGCACAATAACTGTGGCATCCCTGCAGATATGCAGGGAGGCAACAGTTATCTGAATTCTGCACCTTATTGTCGGACAGTGTGGGCCATAGGAGACATATAGTACAGCATTATGTTATGCAGACAACCATGGCATAGGCATTAAGGCTAGCTGGACACATAGCAACTCCCCTAGTGGAACACTGAATTTATAATGGTTGGGAGGCTTGCAGTAAGGCCCCATTACACCAGGACATGTATCAGCCTTCCATTACTCAGTCCACACTAAGGATGTGGCTTGTGAGTCGAGATAGGTGTCTGTAATCCATTTGCCATACAACATGAACCTAAAGCGGAACTAAGAATAGCCACCCACTAAGGGGGAGGTGAGGTTAGTGACAGTATTGGGTGGAAGGATGAGCATATGAGACAATGTCTCACAAGGTCTGCCAGATTGCCAGTGACAATTTACATCACAGGGCAAATAATCAAGCATGGTGTTAACATACTTGTAACATAGGAATCCACAAATTGAAGGTAAAAGTTCAGGTTTTATTTCAGAAGAAAGATCCCATCCACAGGTGAACATCCAGCCAGCATCAATGTAGGATTGTAACTGCCTGGTGAACAAAACATAACATTCCAGAAGATGTGCAGGAGATTCCAGTGCCTCATGACATCAGCGCAGCTATGTCATGAAGCACAGACACACAGAACCACGATGCCACACATCTCCCTTCTAACAACAAGAACAAAATTACAAAAAAGAACAAGTTATCATTAAAGCATAAATCACACAGTCACGTAGTCTTTTAAATACTCAGGAGAATGAGAAACCCTTGCAGACTTGCGAGGAAGTGAGGAAGTTCATCTCTAGTAGTTTGACAATGACGACTACAAGAAGCCTCCACAAGATCATTTCTAACCACCACCACCCTGTTCAAATTCCAAACCCGATGATCTGCAGTTTTGATGGCGTTCTTAAAAACTTTGATGACACGGATAGGCTCTTTAAAAGTAGCAGAAAGGGCCTTATTGTTTTTGCAGGGATTCTTAATAAGTACCCAATCGCCCACTTTAACAGGAGTGACTTTTACAGAATTCCTTGCATCAAAAATTCTTTTCCTATTCTCAATTCTAGAAGATTCACGCACCATCCACTCATCACTGACATCATGAGGGCAAGGTTGTAGATCATTAACCCATGCAGGTACTACAAGGGTATTGGGAGTACGTGATCTAAAAAGTTCAAAGGGGGTCTTCCCAGTAACAGCATGGGGAGATATCCTGTAAACCTTAACCTTCTTAAAAACATCTGCCCTCCAATCTGTGCCAGCAGACTTATCCATTCTGATGGTTTCTTTAAGAACACGGTTGAATCTCTCAACCATACCGTTGGTTTCAGGGTGGTATAAAGATGATTTTTTGTGTTTAACCCCTTGTTCTAACAGAAATTGTTCCATCTCCTTAGACACTAACTGAGGACCATTATCTGTGAGAATGGTGTTAGGAATGCCCTCCCTTGCAAAAAGTTTGGCCAAAAAAGCCACCACATGTCTAGTCTCGATGCCACGAGTAATGGCAATTTCTGGCCATCTGGAAAAGAAATCAACAAGGACAAGAACATACCACTCACAACCAGCTGACACACTGGGCCCCAAAATATCTAAACCAACCTCTTTCCAGGGTGCACTCGGTCTGTCCCTAATCACCATAGGCTGGACTTTAGGCTTTGCCACCCTCTCACTAAGAGCACAATCAATGCAATCCCTAACTTTACGCTCCACTTCCAAATCCATATTTGGCCACCAATATGACCTCCTCAAAATCTCCTTGGTTTTTGAGACTCCTAAATGTCCAATATGCGCCAAAGACATAAGCTCATCCCGAAGAGCTAGAGGTGGAACTAATCTAGTGCCCCTAAAAAGTAAGCCATCTTGCTCTGAAAGCTGATCTTTGACATGCCAAAATTTCTCAAGCCCTTCATTTGATTTGGGTTTAACCTTCCACCCTGTCATTAAGAGTTTAAGTACTTCCACAAGAATCAAATCTTCTTGAACCATCCTCAACCACCTCTCTTTATCAATGACAGCCTCCTCAACAACACAAACCATTTCATCATCTTCATCACAATCTTCCTTATCATTAGCCTCAGAAACAGGAACAAGGTGAGATAAAGCATCTGCCACCTTGTTTTCCACTCCAGGTAGGTATTTCACATCAAAATCATAATCTTGCAAACCAACAACCCATTTAGTGATCCTACCGGACACTGCATCAATACCCTTTTTCCTCAAAATTTCACAAAGCGGCTTGTGATCCGTCCTAACCTCAAAGGTGGTTCCCCATAATAAGTTTTTAAGCTTCTTGACTGACCAGTAAACAGCGAGCGCTTCACGCTCAATCACCGAGTATCGAGTTTCAGCTCCCTTTAAACTCCTTGACAAAAAAAGAATGACCCTCTCAGTGCCCTCAAATTTCTGTACAAGTACCGCACCCAAACCTTTCAAGCTTGCATCAGTAATCAAAATAGATTTTTCAGAAGGATCAAAACTGCTCAATTTCGGGGCAGAGGCTAGTCTCTCCTTGATGACCTCAAATTCGTGCTGACATTTTTCTCCCCAAATGAATTCCACTCCTTTCTTCAACAAATACCTCATGTTGGCACACAAAGAGGCAACATCCTTCACAAACTTGCTATAATATTCAGCAAGCCCCAAAAAACTCATCAATTCTTCCTTGTTCTGTGGGGGAGACATGTTAGAAATGGTAGAGATCAAATTCTCTTTAGGTAAAATTCCACCTTCAGTGATTGTGTGACCTATATAGTCAATGGAAGTTTTCCTAAACTTGCATTTCTCAATCTTGACAGTTAAACCTGCATCACATAGTCTCTCTAAGACAGCAAAAAGCCTAAAATCATGTTGAGAATTATCCATGCCAAACACAAGAATATCGTCTTGATAGACTCTAACGCCTTGTAAACCCTTTAAAACCTTTTCTAATGCCCTCTGAAAAACCGATGCGGCTGACACTAAGCCAAATGGTAGTCTGAGGAACCTAAAAGTGCCATAAGGTGTGACAAAAGAGGTCAAATCCTTTGAATCTTCCTCCAACCTAATCTGATGGTATGCGGACCTTAGATCAATGGTGCTAAAAATCTTAGCACCTTTAAGTAACATAAGCATGTCCGCAATCTTGGGTAAAGGATAATGATCTGTAACCACACACTTGTTGAGCTCTCTTAAATCAACACAGAGACGAAGAGAGTTGTCCGATTTCTTGGCTGCGACAATCGGGGCAACCCACTCCGTTCCCTCTACTGTTTCTATAATGCCTCCCTTGACAAGCTTGTCAAGTTCATCTATAACTTGCTCCCTGACAGCCACAGGTACATTTCGTACCTTGCAGCAAACAGGTACAGCATCCTTTTTCAAAATGATACGATGACAATAATCATTAAGACACCCCAAGTCTTCAGAAAAAACTTTAGGAAATTTCATTTTCAGTTCACTAGTGAAATCTTGAGAAACCAGTGAAACAGTTTGAGAGGTGCAGGGAAAAGGCTCTTTCAGAACAATAGGTGGTGTCGAGTTTGGATCAAGCATTACGCCCAAATCCTTGAGAGCAAACCAGCTTATTATACTATCTCCTTTTTGAGAAACTTACATTTTTGCTTTGGTCAATCTATTCTTATAATTAATCACTCCTTCAAAAACCCCAAGTAATTTAATGGGTTGCCCAGCATAACCAAAAGGCCTTATATCAGGGCGAGACAGCTCAAGTTTTTGTCCCAACTTACTCAAGAAAAATTCTTTTGCTACAATAGTGATTTTTGCTCCAGAATCGAACAAAACTTTTGTGGGAAAACCTTCTACAAGAATTTCGTCAGAAGGAGAATTCTTTGCTTCTTCAGCACTTACAGTCTGTATACAGATTTGACCACAATCTAAGTGCTCATCTAAATTACTTTCATTTTCAAAATCATACAATATTTCATTCACTCTACCTTTGTAGTTTCCCCCTTTACAACATGAGGTAAAATGTCCTTTCCTTTTGCATTTACCAAAATACGCCTTCCAACCTGGACATTGTCTATCCGTAGCAAAATGCCCCATTTTGCCACATCTGTAACATTTTACCTGGGAGAAATCAAAACTGTTTTCTTTTTTTTTATAGGGTATTTTGCTTGAAACATTTTCATTCTTAGACTCTTTATCGCCTACTCTAGGAGTAGACTTTACAACATTAACTATTTCTTTAGTAGTTTTGCTCTCACCATTTTTCTTAATGACCTGAACACACTTGATAGAATGTTCTATCCTCTTTGCAATAGTAAGAACTTCCTCTAAAGAAGGTTCGTTCTTCTGCCACAATTCCTCCCTTACCTTTTCAATATAACATCCAAGCATGAACTGATCCCTTTTATGCTCGTCAAGACTTGCACCAAACTTACATGAGGAAGCAAGCTTCCTTAAAGCCGTTATATAATTCTCAATTGTCTCTTCTTCCATTTGTGTTCTCCGACCAAAATGATATCTTTCTAAAATTGTACTAACTCTAGGAAGATAATGTTCATCTAATTTTGCAATACATATCTCATACTCATTTAAACTACCATCATCAATGTCAGGCAAATGATCGAATACTTCTTGTCCTTCTGCCCCCAGACAATGTAAAAGTAAAGCTGTCTTTCTTTCAGCACTTAAGCTAGATCCACATACTCTCGCATACCTTTCAAATACTTTACGCCATTTTTTCCATCTAATAGGTGGATCTTCAGGTGAGGACAAGAAGAAAGGGGGGGCAGTTACATTTTGCATGTTGTTAATAAAACAAATGAACAAGAGAAGCAAAACACAAATAAAAAGAAAATATAAGTTAAGTGTGTGTGTGTCACAGAAAGTGGACACACAGGAACAGCTTCCAGTAATAGTGCAGTAAGTTCAATGTGTGTGTATCACAGTAGTGGGACACACAAAAACAGCTTCAAATGAGTGTGTCACAGAAGGTAGGCAAATGGTTGAAACGTCGCAGAAGAAAACAAGAGTCAAAACAGTACCTTTAGACGTTTGTGGAATATGTGGCAAACTTTAAATAGATAGGAGACTTCAGAGTAATTTCCAATTTTCCAAAATATTATGGATGGTCAGAGTCACGAAATGCAATAAAAGCGTAAGGCGTGTACTCCGAAGTAAGAAGCAGCAGAATGACCAATCCAAGATGGCGCCCACGTTAGCGTGATTCCCAAGGTGCTTTGCGGCACGCTTACGTCCTTCCCAGCAAGCGTTGCGCAGAGACGTAGAGACGAAGGAAGCTGGTTTGTTGGAGGTAGGTGTTGAGATCTTTTCTTCCTCCAATGTATCCCATCCTCGTCGCCAAATGTAACATAGGAATCCACAAATTGAAGGTAAAAGTTCAGGTTTTATTTCAGAAGAAAGATCCCATCCACAGGTGAACATCCAGCCAGCATCAATGTAGGATTGTAACTGCCTGGTGAACAAAACATAACATTCCAGAAGATGTGCAGGAGATTCTAGTGCCTCATGACATCAGCGCAGCTATGTCATGAAGCACAGACACACAGAACCACAATGCCACACAACTCTCCACTCAAAAGGCATTTTCCTTGTGCTAAAGCAGAGCCATTTTGGTGTGCCTACTTGCAAATAGGGCACTGTGAGACCACCATGTACCACTACTACTTCTCATGTGCAATCTCCTCAGATCTTTCACCATTTGTCAACCACAAGTCCTTTCCTCAAAACCAGTATGATCAGACATTGTCCTGCTTTATCAAAGTGTAATGAACACATGCATAATTGTTTCTGACAAACAGTGATGTAAAATTAATCTCCCATATCACATTGCAGAGGGCGTGACAGCACCTCCTGAAGAGCTTCCTGGCCTGACACCCACTGATGACACAGACGTGTATGCTAACATCGACAGCCTGCAACTCCTGCTCAATGACATTGCCTCCACAGCCCCCGGTGCAGGGCAACCCAGCAGCCCTAGGCATACCCCACCCTCTGCTCACACCAACGAGCAGCAGGCACCTACCACCCCAGCTAGTTCCCAGGGGCCAGATCCAACCACCCGTGCATTCCAACAGAGGATCAGTGAGCTCCAGGAACGGTTGGGGGATAGGGTGCAGGTGGGGTTTCAGCAAATGGCAGCCGAAATTGCGGGCCTACGTGGGTGTCTCAGTCCCATTAGGGACTGCATGAAGACACTTACAGACACCCACAGCCTCTTCCATGCTCTCCAGCAGTCCATGGCTGACATTGCTGGAGTCATGATCCAGAGGCAACAGACATTGTCTGCTCAGGGTGGTTCCAGCAATGTCAGAAAGGATCTGGACAACATCCGAAAGATCATGGAGAGAATGGAGAAGATGCAGGCCCAAGATTTGGCTGCCAGGGCTGAACACATGCGCCAGGTTGCTGGGATTTACAATGCCCTGCACCTTCTTTTCTGGCTCCTTGCTGCCACAGGGTTTGGTGCAGATGGATGCTGAAGCGGCCTCCACATCCTCAGCTCCAACACCAGGGGTGTCAGTGCCTCACATGGCTGCAGCCACAACACCTACTGACACCTGTGAGGCACATGAGATGAGGATGACAGCGCATTGCTGCTGAGGAGGAAGCGGTAGTATCCCTCTGTGCCAATGCCGCAGTTTCTGTGTCTTGCTGCGTTCTGAATCGTGCCACACATGAACTTCTTGCACTCACTCTCACTGTCCCTTGGAACATCCTTGGACCCCCATGGACTGCCTTATCACCCCATTCCTTGCCACTTCAACCAGCCTGTGGACTGAACTATGCCTCTTCCCTTGGACCTGATGACATCAATAGTCTCTGTCTGGCCCTCCAACGGGCACCCTCTGCACTAGCCCTATATGCTCACCACATGTGTATATATTGTAAATAAATATTTTTCCGGTCGCATATATGTGTTTTGGTCAAATGTTGAAAAGGTACAAACTTGCAAATTAGGCTCTGGAGACCAATGCAATGCTATAACATTGTCACAATTTCAATGGCCCATCAGGTAAGATCATCTATTAGGACATGCCAGTGAGCATGTATTTGCTAAATGTGATAGGAGAACGCCCCCTGTTCCATGTTTGGATGCAGCGAGGCAAGTACTACTATCCTCATGTCTAGTATGCCTTGCACTGCTACATACCAGTGGTTGACCTATATATTGACATCCACATTTTGAAAGGGTACCCCCTGTCTGATTCCATATTTGTTCCACTCCTGCATACACTGAGTATCCTGTGGCATCACACTGTCACAGACAACAACGATGTATATGTGGCATTTCTGAATTCCAACAAAGGAATTTCATGTAGCTGCGCTAGCTCTATATGGTGTTGGTTGTGATATGAGTCTACATGATGGAGTGTGTATGCCACAGACATTCCATGTCTCCATTTTTGAGGGAGGTCATAGTAGGTGAAGAGTGTGTTCAATTAGAGAGCACATGTGCCTCTATACGTTGAAATTATTAAATGTGGTCACAGTGTTGCCTACCATGGCACTGAAAGTTTGTACTTTGGACTTCTACTGATGTTAGATGGCAATACATACAGTTCCAAACAAATAAGTCAACACAAGCTGGCTAATGTACTACAGTCAGTCCACAAAACCTAGTCCGAAGTCAAGATTCACACAATGACAGAGGTGTGTGTGCAAAGCACCGCATTATGGACCAAGGATATGCAACTCTCTTGACTGGTTCTTGTAAAGTTCTCAGCTGACAGACAGTTGCAAATGGGCAGTCGCCACACGGTGATACATCCCAGCCTGAAGATACATACCAACATATGTGAAATGTGTGGGAGTACAGTTTTGGAGTGCGAGGGCAGTCTGGGTCGTCATGGAGTCAGTGATCGTGACACAGTAAACAAACCAGTATGTGTGAGTTCACATGGATAGTGACACAAGACAGTATAGGATATGCATGCCATGACTGCTGGTCCATGTAGTTCACAAGGGTGTGTCACCCAAGTAGTTCACAAGTGCTGCTTCATGGGTAACGTAGCTGCACCTTTGTGGAGTGACATTGGGCAGATAGTGATAGTATTGAGATGCAAATGGTGCTTTGGAGGAATGAATGTGGCTGATCCTGTCCTGTGGGCTCATGGTAGAGCCAGGTGGTCCTCCTGCAAACCTGTGATGTCCGCCATGGCCTTGAGTACCTTGCAACATTAAGTCAGCACTTGGATCAATGCCGGTCAGGAATATTGTAAAGTGTGAGATAAGCTCCGTGTTTGACCAGCATTGGTTGTGTGGGAGGATGAATTGTGCAAATGCTGTTGCAGATAAGTGGGCACAGTGTCAGTGTTTGCAGAGGCGTATGAGTCCATCCAAGATTCAGCCTGTCATGGACTTTAAAGGAAAGTGAGTATTTCCCTTTACTACTACACGTAGACATGCTGGGAACAGGATAGGGTCCAGGACCTTGTCTTGCCTAACACGATCCTTACCTGTTAGGATTGTGTATCTATGTTTAGTGACAGGTGACGTGTAGTCCATAAAGACTTTTAGGATGATTTACAACCTGGATGTATTTTAGTTTGGAACATACTTGCATTATGGCATCCCTGTCCCTGAAGTTGAGGATGTTGATCTAGAATGTAGGTGGCTTAAATCCTGTTGGCAATGGTCTGGTGGGCACCCTGTTTCCCCATTCCACTATGACGCATGATGAGAGAGTGACTTACGATAGCATCTGTTTTGGTCAAGTCGCAGTGTAAACATCTGGATCTTCACACTCATGTCCTACTTCCCAGCCCACCATGCAGAAATTGTAGCGTTGTGTCCACCCTTCAACATCGTCAACTCTGTCTTCCAGCACTCAACATGGTTGAGTATGTATCGTATCAGTTGGTCTGCAGATGGGACATGCATGGCAATTTCAGCAATGTCAGCTTCTGTGTGTATGGTGCTATCTACCAGTTGTTGATGATCTGCACGTAGATGTGTGAGGTAGATGGCCATATTAACAAATTATTACATTGAGGAAGTGCATATTCGCAGTATTGACTCACCCAGCTTTTGAAATGGTACAGATACTGTTTCTGCTTGCCTGAGACATGATCAGTTCTGATTTGCATAGGCATTGGAGTTGATTTGCACATGCAGAACAGAGGGGAGGTCAGTGGACCTCGGCCCCCCCTGCACGAGTGGCGTGTGACATGTGGCTGGGGTCTAAGCCACATGATGCCACCTGGTGTGGACTGTGTGGGGCTTTGTGATGGCCACCCGTTGCAGGTGTATCAGCTACCCAAGGGCATCAGCATTCAGCATGGTGCGCAGGATGAAGTGTAGGGCAAATGTAGATCTACATTGCAGGCATGACCACAGTTTTGGGTTTGCTGGACATTGTCCAGCTAGAGAGTGGGATGTTGTTTGCTGAGGCACTGCTCAGCGTGGTGCAATAATGCATGTTGTCCGATCCACCTGCCTCTGTATCACAGGGGTGGAGGCCTTATATGCACTACTGTGTCATGATGTACCTGCCGGAGCTCCCGTCTGTGTGCACAACAGTGTACTGCGCATTTGCTGTGTGAGTAGGGTTGGCTGGCAAAGTGTCCATTCAATGTAACTTGTTGTGTATTGTGAGTATATTACAGGTACTAAGCGTCTGGGAACACACCTATCAATCTTTCTAACACATCGAGTACTCTCCGACACACTAATGCCCCCACGCCAGAGGCACAGCAGTTGGTGAGTGCAGGGACATAGGCACAGTAATAGCTAGTCCACACAATATAGGGGAGCATAGTAGGTGGAAGCGGGGCTAAGCTGAGACTGTGTGATGTGTCTGGGCCAGCAGAGACACAACCTCACCACCCCAGCATGCATGATCAAAACATACCTTCTGGTGTTTCCCTGCGCAGACCACTAGGTCCAGAGTGGGCATGATCAGACATTGTAAGCTCAGGAGGGATCAGATTTTTCTCAATTTAGTAGTAGTAAAGTTAGGACTCCTAACTTTACTACTATTAAATTGAGAAAAATCCTCATTTTAAGACTTTTGGTATTCACAGAAGGCATTTAGGTGTCCTAAAGTTAGTAGTCCTAACTTTACTACTACTAAATTGAAAAAAATCGTAATTTTAGGACTTTCGGTATTCACAGAAGGCATTTAGGAGTCCTAAAGTTAGTATTCCTAACTTTACTACTACTAAATTGAGAAAAATCCCAAATTTAAGACTTTCGGTATTCACAGAAGGCATTTAGGAGTCCTAAAGTTAGGAGTCCTAACTTCTGTGAATACCGAAATGAGTAAGTTCATTCTGTGAATACCAAAAGTAGTAAGTGCATTCTGTGAATGCCAAAAGTAATAAGTTCATTCTGTGAATACCAAAAGTAGTAAGTGCAATCTGTGAATACCAAAACAGTAGTAAAATTAGGATTGAGTCTTAAGTTCATTCTGTGAATCGGGCCCCTAGACACCAAATGTCCGCTCAACAATGCACTGTGTGCGTATGTGTGCCGCATTGTACTGCCTCTGGCCTCGGGTGGTAGGGTTTCGTACTGGTGTCATCATCCATGGTCCAAGAGCATATCCTTGGTCCCCAGTGACATATAATGGAAAGCGGAATTAGTCATTGGTTATGCTGGATGTGTTGTTGATGTGCATGGATTTGTGTGTTGGGATTTATGTCAAGTTGTTTCCCAAGTTGGCCATGTGTTTCTGCAGAATGCTGTAGTGCATGTTTGCATATAATAATGGCTCTCTGCTGTGACTCCATCCAACATCATTTTGGTGTGCAGATGAGTTGCATGTGTGGCTCTTCTCCCATCTGCCACTGACACTGATCCACCTAATGCACTATTATTTTCCTTAGCTATGTAGGTGGCATGATAAAACATAACACACACTTGACCTTCTGTGCTGCAGCATTCTGCAAGCCTGCAGCCGAACACAACGCATGCTTTTGCCGGTCATGGTCTGAACCAAGTCACCAGTTAGCTACCCGTCACATGCATGGACCATTGTGGTCTTGTTAGCTTCACCAACAACATCAACTTCAGCAGGTGCAACACCATCCACCACCTGTACTATGCTCTCCGTCCTGTCTTGTACTCAAAATCACATGCCATGAGTGCTCAACATACATTATCAATGTTGACATATGACATGTCTGACATTAGGCTGACCACTGTCATCACCACACTGATCCACAATGCAGGGCACACCGTAGAGTTGGCATTATGCACAGCTTGGGCCATCACCTTGGCACCTCTCTACACCCAGCCCGGGCCAGGTCAAATAAAACTTGCAAGTCATACACATCATCAGAGCATTGGGTACACAGCCAAGGAACTGCAGAGCAGGGCTGCAACGTTTGTACATGTATGTCAGCATTTGTGAAACTTAGGCAAGAAAACTTTAAATGGTGGACAGCAACAATGACATGACACCCTTGATTATGGTCACACAACTGGGTCGAGACCTGTCCTTCCGCAAGCTGAATATTCAAAACATTAGCTTCCATGAATCTGTATGCAAAACCATACACAAGGGACACAAGGCCAAGTGAGATGCTCCTTGCCAAGAGGTTGCTTGTTAAATATTCCACCCCGGACATCCTCGATGCTGTACCTGAAGGCTATGGGATCACAACTTAGGATCATGTGTGACAAGGAGGGATGGTCTAGCAATGTCTTCGAGACTGAATTGCACATGCCAAATGTGATAGGCTGGCATGCAAAAATGTTTAGGATGTGTATCCACACTCAACATCATTGACGGAAATTACACAGCATGCTTCCTGAGTTTCAACACCACTGGCCCAGGATCTCACATTAGTTAATTTGCTGTAGGTATTCATTGATCTAAATTGAGGGACACATCACAAAATATTCATCATCCCAGATTATCTGTACATACACTTTGTAGATTTTGGGAAAACAGGGGCACCATTAGTTTGTGATGGGCTCATGGCGCAGCACCTGACACAAATTAGACATTGCTCACACACACCAAGCAGTCCACTTCCAGGTTGCATTCTTCACTGACATGACTACCATGGAATTGTTGATGCTCGTGGCCATTTCCATTGTCCTACCAACATAGTAACCCTTTTCACATTCCATGTCTACTTGTAACACCATGCACACACAATCAAACAGTGGCCCACAAGCAGTGGGATGAATTATGACAAGCACATTTGCTCGGGGTTTACATAATTGTGAAAGCATATTGGTTCCGGACATTGACATTGCCTACAGACGAGTATACACCTGCTTCACATTGGCACACAATGAGTTAGCATCATGGTTCACTGACAATGCTAGGACAGCTACGACATCTACACCCAAAATCAACATGTACTCACAGTAGGGACTGGCAATGGTGCAAACAGCTGACATGCAAACGGCCTAATGACTATTGTATCATAGTTAAACTGGCGTTCAAGCAATGACATTCCCGGACTTACAAACTGATCAACACATCACACGCAAGTTGTATGACACGTAAATACATATGTCCGAATACCCATCTGCAAACATGTTTACCTGACTGAGAGTCTTACATTGTGATGTGAGATAGAGTCAGTACCCTCATATATCTGAGGGGTCCTGTAATGGATTATTCTATTTGGTGACTGATGTGGTGGAAGAAGTTACTGTCAACTTGCATCAGGTGCATCACCAGGGCATGAGCTGCATAACCACAGTGGACATGGCAGTCAAAGGTGTAACCGTAGACAAATTATGGACTCTAGCAACAGATGTGATTATGAAGCTAGCAACTGTTGGCATTACAGGCTCACTGCAGGTACCATCACACACAGTAATTCTGATGCAGGTAGGCCACTGCATCATGCCATTGAGTTAATTTCTGTTCTCCAAATCATTCTAATTTTGTACAGTCCACTTTGAATGTCACCAAGACATGGTCTGTACATTGAGATGTTACCTCACAGGGACCATGATCTGCAACTTTGTTTGTGGGCCATTTTGACACTACCTTTCCTGGGGGATAGTTGATGAAAAGTGATTGTATCTACAGCTTTGCAACCATTGCACTGAAAAGGGCCTGCTACACATGTCACAATGTTATTTAGAAACTACACACTCCACTGAACCTGCCTTGGTCTTGCCTAGTCTACCTCTGGAACGACGAGCAGCCGTGGGTCAGGATGATGTACGGATCGTGTTGCTTTTCAGTGCATCATTTGCCAACATCTATTGTGGGCTGATTCTCCTGTGACTGGAGTCATGGGGAGTCAAGACCTTAGAGCTTAGATAGATGAGTTGTTTCGTTATTTCAAGGGGCGTTCATGTGTTACAAGCCAGATTTTCTTCTGGATTTACTCCACTCCTACTTGTGAACCCTCATGGCTAGCTATTGGACGCCAGACAGTTTGATTTTTAATTGTTACCACTTTCCTGCATGGTTGTAGGTGCACGTGGTTCCTATTGTATCATACACTGATGTTACTCTGCTTATCTTCACACTGATACAATAGCCAGACCTCATCACATGACAATTACCTTCATGTATGGAGGCAGTTGCTACATGGAGGGCTAATCACTGTGTGTAAGTTAATGGCAGTTCAAAAGAGGTGCTGCATTTGTATGGACATCTGCTTGGTGGCTTCAGACACTTTGCTGACTCTCAAATCACAAAAGAGACAGGATTTACTGTGGCATATGGCATGATTTCAAATTCCATATGTGCGCAGAATGAGTGAAGGTGCAGGTACATGTTTTTGAACACTGCAAGTCCTGACTCCGCTCGGGGATGTGGCCTGGGGCAAGGCAAGACGGCCGCATAGTTGTGCTGCTCCGCCAGCCGCCTTAACTATCCTGCATTGATCCTGTGCCCTGTGAGCTCAACAACCTTACAAATCAGCAGCTATTACTGCCGGAGTAGCACACTGCCGGAATCCATCGCTGAAGCCGAACGGGAGAGGGTACCTAATTCTGGGGCGGACGCCACCGCTGCTGCCCTGAAGTGAAAGGAGCTGCTCGGCGGGCTGGTGAGAGAGGCCCGCCGTTATCCCTGCCGGTGACTCCGCCCGCACTAGACACTCCAACCTGAAGCGCAAGGAGAGGGTTATGCGGATTACCCGCCAGCACTGTGATATACCGTAGCCCTGAGACAAGGCTCCCGCCGTGAACAAGGTGAGCCTAGAGACTGCTGCGGGAGGTGCGTGCCCCTGAGTTGGCAGCTCCCAGTGGCCTGCATTGCCGAGTAGACCTGAAGGCCACACATTAACAACGGAGATGAGGACCGGCTTGCTCACTGCTTCCCTTCAGCCAGCACGTACTGCATGGGCCCGCGCGTCCCTTCCTCCCGGTCCCGAAGATAACTGCGCTGGATGAGGCGGCCTGTGTGGGCTGTGTTGTGCCAGACCGGCCTTTGAACACCCAAGCATTCAAGCGTAGGCGAGAGGGGAGCCTGCTCTGGTGTCAGCATAAGCGCAACAGGGATATTGCTGTGAGTTTGGCCCATGGTGGATAGTAAGTGCTAAACCCCCCAGACTGCTGCCTCCCCGCCTCTTTGACTAGGTGACCCCCCTCATACGGCGGCCATTCTAACTGCTGGGAAGCCACTCACCAGTTTATTTCTGTAACCGGGAGGCACGACTATCCCTCCTCCACCTGCCTAGCACAGCCTCTGCAAAACGCTTTTTTGTCCTCATTGGGGGGTGCTTCGGACATGAGAGTGGGGGTAGTTTCTGTGATCATGTGTGGACCCCTCCTCCGAGCACCTGACTTGAGCAGTGGGGGCATCAAGGGGCACATGGTGGAACCTGGCTGGTAGCCTGGCTGTTTATCACGTGAGACCATGGGCAAGCCTGAAAAGAACCAGCCAAAGCTCACATTTGAACTGCGCAAAGAAGGCAAGGCACAACAGAGTGCAGCCTCATACTCTGATGTAGTATCTGCTTCCCAGGCCCCTTCCTCCTTGGAGTAGACTCTCACCGCCATACAGGTCAGCTTGCAATCTATTGATGTGTAGAAGGAGGCGCTGAGCGGCGGCATGGACCACATGTCGGCAAAAATGGACAAACAGGGAGCGAGGATCGGCGAGGCTGGACAAAGCATATCAGATGCTGAAGACGGCCTACAAAAGGTTGCGGGCAAAGCCAATGATATTACACTATTGCTAGCGGTCATACAGTCTAAGAATGACAACATTAAAGCGCGTTTGAGGCAAAATAATGTGCGCATTTTAGGCCTGCCAGAATCGACAAATGTGGGTTGCCTAGAGGATTTTGTGGAGACGCTGCTCAACGAAATTTGTGAGGCTGAATGTTTATCCCCCATGTTTGCAGTTGAACATGCGTATCGAACTCTGGCGCCCCGCCCGAAGCCTGGAGCTCCACCCCGGCCCATTATCGCAAAACTGTTGAACTTTAGAGATTGAGACACGGTCTTGCGAGTCACTCGTCAGAAATGCGCTATTAATCATCAGGGCAACACACTGTCCCTTTTTTCAAGATTTTACAGCTACAATCCAGGCAGCTTGGAAGAAATTCCATGGAGTCAAACTACTACAAAGTGTCGTATGCCATGTGGTATCCTGCCCGGTTGCGTATCTGTTTGTATGAATGACTTTATAGGTTAGTGGGTGGATGTGTGTGTAGACATATGAATCACTGAGCAGGTATGTACTAACTGCTATAGGCCTGTCTATGGTTCGAAATTGGTGGTCTTTTTTTTTGGAGGGGTGTATGAAAGGTTTTATTAGGGTATGATGAGGTGCATCAGATGATCACATGGATTATGTCATCAGTGATGTCATTTGAGATTTTATCAGTGATGTCATCAGTGATGTCACTGAGCATGTCATGAGTAATGTAATATGTGACGTCATCTGCAGTGCTTCGCGGGGGCTTGATTTATAGTTAGGTCTACTAACTATAACAGCCAAATTTCTATGGTTTTGTACGAGTGAAATCTCCAACTAACTATAACATCCCTGAAACCTTTGAGTTTTTGCAGTGAATTTCTAAGGTTTTTTAAATGCTAATATCTAACTATAACGTTCCTGAAACTCATGGTTTTTTTAATGAATATTACCTACTGGCGGTGTCCTACTTTTTTCTCCAAGAAAATGGCATGCTCGGTTCCGCTCATTCCCTGAAAGTTTGGGGGTGATTCATCAAGTGGGGGCCGAGAAAAAAGGGGGGTCCCAAAACGTGTTTTCCCCATGCAATTTTCCATAGGGACCTTTAACCAGGGCTACAGCCCGAACGGCTGAACGGAATTACACCTAATTTGGCAAAGAGGTAGAGTTTGGTTCGCAGATTGTGCTTTTTGTTATATGCTGTAAATCCGTTCAGTAGTTCCTTAGAAAATTACAAGTAAAACCATAGCGATATCTAGAGACGGAGTACAGCACGCGTACGGAAATCCGTACAATTACAAGCACGAGCTGCATGCTGTTAACTGTGCGAGAACACTCCAAACCAGGAAGTGTTGGCAGCCATCTTGTTCGTCGCTAGAAGCGAATTACAAGAAAACAGTAAAACAAAGTTGAGAAATAAGGAAAGGGGGCAGGGTAGAAACATCCTGACCCTCTAGGCTTGCTCAGGGGGTCGTACATGGATCTTTAGGCTCAATTTTTACATATTTTTTAAAATAAAAAATCCACCACCTTCCTGGGGCAGTAATATGTAAAATGACCTTCCTGCCCCGGGTACCTGCACTCCCTGGTTTTTTTTATTGTTGGGAGGGGGTCGTGCTGCCCCCCTCCTGAAAACCTTGGTGGCCCTTGGGTCCACCATCTCCCAGGGTCGGCTCTTGCAGTGTCTCGGGGTGCGTACTTTGGGACACTGCTGTTTGCTATGGTAGGGCGGTACCGTCGCCGCTTTCACTTTACCACTGGAAACCGCTTTCCTATTTGAAAAAGAGAACAAGTTAATCTGTTCTCTCTTTCAAGAAAGCAGATTGTTTTTCGAAAGAGAGAGCAGCATATAAGGTGATGTCTCTGATAAAGCAATGCAGGCTCACGAAGGGCGCGGCGATCCGTCTGCGATCGTAGCCATTGGGGCTAAAAAAGTTCTTTTTAAGAACTAACTTTACTGGTCAAAAAAAGAGCTATATTTCTATGATAGTATGTAAAACTTTCTGGGTTTTTTTCTGCACCAGTTGTACTCTCTACGCATGCACAGCCTCGTTTCCAAGCCCACGTTTTTTTCTTTTTCTTCAAGTTCGCCAATCAAACCTCTTCTCATTTCAGGTATTAAATTTGCTGCTTTCTTTTCCCGGGCCGTGTGTGTCATCCGCTGCTATACTTTTGGATTATATTAATAAACATATTGTATCTATACTTATTTGAAATGTAGTTTCAAGGCGCCAAACGTTGATTACATACTCCGTCCAGCGCCATTTTAGTAGTTTTCCTCCGTTATTTTTATTATAACCGTTACTTTCATTTTACCCTCCGCATATTTTCTCTGTGATCGTTTGAGATTTCCTGCCACAGACACCACGGTGTTTGTCCTTGGCCTGCGATCTTATCAGACTTGGTTACACATATACCTAGAAACTAATTTGGAGGACGTACTCTCTACGCATGCGCAGTCTTGGTTGCAATAGCACGTTTTTTTTCTTTTTCTTCAAGTTCGCCAAACAAACCTCTTCTCATTTCAGTTATTAAATTTGCCGCTTTCTTTTCCTGGGTCGTGTGTGTCATCCGCTGCTATACTTTTGTAATACATTAATAAACATATTGTATCTATATTTATTTGAAATGTAGTGTTGAGGTGCCAAACGTTGATTACATGCTCCGTCCAATGCCATTTTAGTAGTTTTCCTCTGTTATTTTTATTATACCTGTTACTTTCATTTTACCCTCCGTATATTTTCTCTGTGATCGTTTGAGATTTCCTGCCACAGACACCACGATGTTTGTCCTTGGCCTGCGATCTTATTAGACTTGGTTACACATATACCTAGAAACTAATTTGAAGGACGTACTCTCTACGCATGCGCAGTCTTGGTTGCAATCACACGTTTTCTTTTTCTTCAAGTTCGCCGAGCAAACCTCTTCTCCTCTCAGTTATTAAATTTACTGCTTTCTTTTCCCGGGTCGTGTGTGTTATCCACTACTATACTTTTATAATAATAAACATATTGTATCTATACTTATTTGAAATGTAGTTTCGAGGCGCCAAACGTTGATTACATACTCCGTCTGGCGCCATATTAGTAGTTTTCCTCCGTTATTTTCATTATACCTGTTACTTTCATTTTACCCTCTGTATATTTTCTCTGTGATCGATAAGATTTCCTGCCACAGAAACCACGGTGTTTGTTCTTGGCCTCCGATCTTATCAGACTTGGTTACACGTATTCCTAGAAACTAAGTTGAAGGATGTACTCTCTACGCATGCGCAGCCTTGTTTCCAAGTGCACATTCTTTTTCTTTTTCTTCAAGTTCGCCAAGCAAACCTCTCATCATTTCTGGTATTAAATTTGCTGCTTTCTTTTCCCGGGTCATGTGTGTCATCCGCTACTATACTTTTGTAATATATTAATAAACATATTGTATTTATATTTATTTGAAATATAGTGTTGAGGCGCGAAGCGTTGATTACATAATCCGTCCACCACCATTTTAGTAGTTTTCCTCCGTTATTTTTATTATACCTGTTACTTTCATTTTATCTTCCGCATATTTTCTCTGTGATCGATGAGATTTCCTGCCACAGACACCACGTGTTTGTCCTTGACCTCCAATCTTTTTTTCTTTTTTTTAAACATTTTTATTGAGCAGAAAGAGGTTAAGATACAATTCATGAATGAAGAATTTGAGCAATGGAACTGAAAACAAGATTAAAAAAGCTTCTTCTTCTGATAGAGTCACGCAAGAGTAAAACATGATTGAAAAACAACTTAAAAGGGGGAGAGATTTAAAATACATAAAACTCGAAAGCAGTCATTATTGTAATCCTTATTACAAAAAATATTAATGAATTTTATAGTACAAGCAATGTGCAACGTCCTCAAACTTTGATCATAAAGTGCAAGTGCAATACAGTACAATCCAACCTAATACAGGCAATGTGCAATATCCGCAAACTTTGATCGAAAAGTGCAAGTGCAATACAGTGCAATCCAACCTGGAATAAAGTGCTTGTGCTAAGAAATTTGCTTGTTTGATTAAGTCTAGCAACATTTCAATACTGCTTTTAAAACCATATAGATTTAATTTTAGGATTCAATCTAATTTCTAACTTATCCCCCCTTTTATTGCCTCCAGATTCTCAAAATACTTCCATTTTATTTCAAAACGTCTGACTGCTCCCACTCTACAGGCATAAGCTTTTTCGAAATTCTGGGACCTCCTCATTTTGTTAAACCATTTTAGATAGGATGGAGGTTCTTTAGATTTCCAATTTTGGAGTATTAGGGAGCGAGCAACTGCAAAAGAAATAAACACAAATATTTCCTTGTTATCATTGAGAGTACCTCTATCTTTGGATATACCAAAGAGGGCCAATTCAGCTGAGGGTATTAGTGTTTTCCCTCTAGCCTCCTCAATGTCTGTGAGTATGACCTCCCAAAAAGATTTCAGTTGAGGACAAAAAAAAAAGGTATGAAGCCAACCCCCCTGGCGGCGTCTTGGCATCTAAAGCATTTATCCTCCGATCTTATCAGACATAGTTACAGGTATACCTAGAAACTAATTTGAAGGACGTAAGCCATTGCAACGCGTGTTCGTCAACACAAGGAAATTATTAAGATTATGTGTTTATCGGTGGTCAGGCGCTGCAATGGTTCCGCTCCTTCCTAGCCAACCGTTCCTTCTGTGTTGCCATCCCTCCCTTCAAGTCCAGGTTCCAGCCTCTGGCCATGGGGGTTCCGCAGGGGTCCTCACTGAGTCCCACGTTGTTCAACCTTTACGTGAGACCGCTGGCTGATGTCGCTAGGCAGTGGGGCCTAACTTTGGTCTCATATGCCGACGACACACAGCTGGCGGTTACTCTCAGTGGGGATGCGGAACAGGATGCCCCCAGGTTTCAGTCTGGACTGAAGGCGGTGGCCAGCTGGTTGACAGGTAACTGTCTCCAGCTTAATGCCACAAAAACAGAGGTTATGGTTGTCGGGAAGGGAGTGGAGCTCTGGGGCGATCAGTGGTGGCCTTCGGAGCTGGGCCCCACTCCGACCCCGGTGTCGGAGGTGAAGAACCTAGGGGTCTGGTTAGACGCTGGTCTCACATTCATAGGGCACACCAAAAAAATTGCAGCCTGTTGCTTTGGACTCTTAAGAGGTTTAAGGCCAGTGCTTAAGTTCTTCGATGCCCCTACCAGACAGCTTGTGGTCCAGGCAACCATCATCTCCCGTCTGGACTACGCTAGCTCTCTGCTGGCTGGAGCTAACCAGGCTGAGTTAACCCGTTTGCAGCGGGTGCAAAACGCTGCGGCGAGAGCCATTGTTGGCCTACCTAGGTTTTGCCCAGTGTCTCATGTCCTTCGCTCCCTGCACTGGCTCCCGGTCAGGAAGCGTATTCTTTTCAAGGTCTTGTGTCTGACCTTTAAAATCCTAAGAGGCATAGGCCCTGAGATCTTGGCCAACTCCATTTCCTTCTATGTCCCTACCCGCAACCTTCGATCTCAAGGTCAGGCCCTTGCCGTGGTCCCCAGATTTAGGCTCAGCAGGATGGGGGGTCGTTCCTTTAGGGTGAAAGCTGCGTTAATCTGGAACACCCTCCCAGTCGAAATTCGGCTGCTTGAGGACCTGTTGTCTTTTCGTAGAGCCATAAAGACCTTTTTATTTTAGCCTTCCTGTTTTAGACTGTTTTAGCTTTTCTTCTGTGGCTGTATCTCCCTGTTGTGTTATGTTGCTCCGTGTCTCTGTGCCGGGATGCTCCTTCGCTGGAGTCGCTGTGCGCATAATAAATTGTTATAACATAACATAACATAACATGTGTGGTAAATGCATACTAGTTGTAAAAGCATGTATGGTAATGCCATATGCGTGCTAATGGCTTTATGGTGACGATAGTTCAAGTTCAAGTTCAGAAATTTATATAGCGCACTACTCACTCAGAGGGTCTCAAGGCGCTTGGGGAGGCGGGTGCATTTACTTATCGAGTATCCAAGTTTTTAGTTGCTTTCTGAAGGAGAGGTGGTTCTGAGTAAGACGGAGGTGGGTGGGGAGAGAATTCCAGGTCTTCGCCGCTAAGTAGGAGAAGGATCCTCCCCCCATGGTGGATCTGTGGATGCGAGGAATTACGGCGAGGGCTTGATTTGAAGATCGAAGTTGACGGGTGGGGGTGTAGAAGGACAGTCTCGTGTTGAGGCATTCGGGTCCTAGGTCATAGAGGGTTTTGTGTGCGTGGGTGAGGAGACGGAACGTAATTCTCTTGTTAATGGGTAGCCAGTGGAGCTCTTTCAGGTGGCTGGAAATGTGAGCTTGACGAGGGATGTCCAGTATGAGTCCGGCTGATGCGTTTTGGATGCGTTGGAGTTATTTCTGTAATTTGGCTGTTGTTCCGGCGTAGAGGGTGTTTCCGTAGTCCAGTCGGCTGGTGACCAGTGCGTGGGTGACCGTCTTTCTTGTTTCAGTAGGGATCCAGCGGAAGACTTTTTTGAGCATGCGTAGGATGTTGAAGCAGGATGATGATACCGCATTGGCTTGTCTGGTCATCGAGAGGGAGGAGTCCAGGATGAAACCCAGGTTGCATGCGTGATCCGTTGGTGTGGGTGCGGTTCCCAGGGCTGGTGGCCACCAAGAGTCATCCCAGGCTGAGGGGGATGAGCCTAAGATGAGGACTTCCGTTTTGTCCGAGTTCAGTTTTAAACGGCTGTTCTTCATCCATTCGGCTACTTCTTTCATTCCTTCGTGTAGGTTGGTTTGGCGGTGTTCGGGTCTTTGGTGAGGGAGAGGATCAGCTGGGTGTCGTCTGCGTAGGATTTGATGTAGAGGTTGTGTTGGCGTGCGATGGATGCGAGGGGACTCATGTATACGTTGAAGAGGGTGGGACTGAGTGATGATCCTTGAGGTACGCCGCAGATGACTTCGGTGGCCTCTGATTTAAAGGGGGGGAAGCGGACTCTCTGGGTTCTACCGGCAAGGAATGAGATGATCCAGTCCAATGCTTTTCCTTGTATTCTGACGTTGCTGAGTCATTGTATGAGGGTGCTACGACAGACTGTGTGGAAGGCTGCGGAGAGGTCAAGTAGGATGAGGGCAGCTGTTTCTCCATTGTCCAGTAGTGTTCTGATGTCGTCTGTTGCTGCGATGAGGGCGGTTTCGGTGCTGTGTTTGGCTCAGAAGCCGGACTGTGAAGGGTCGAGGGATTTGTTGGATTCGAGGAAGGCGGCTATCTGATTGTTGACGGCTTTCTCAATGACTTTGGCAGGGAATGGGAGGAGCGAGATGGGGCTGTAGTTCTTAAGTTCTGTGGGGTCTGCTGTGGGTTTCTTCAGGAGGGCGCTAAGTTCGGCATGTTTCCAGATTTCAGGGAAGGTAGCGGAGTTGAAGGAGCAATTGATGACATCGCGGAGATGGGGTGCGATGATGGAGTCTGCTTTGTTGAAAATGTGGTGGGGACATGGGTCAGTTGGCGATCCTGAGTTCATCAGGCGGATGGTGTCTTCGGTGGTGATTGGGTTCCAGGCGCAAAGGTTGTTAGAGGGAGGTGTTGGATCGGAGATGGGTGGAGTGGACAGGTCGTCGGCCTGGTTTTCAAAGCTGTTATGTATTTCAGCAATTTTGTTGTGGAAGACTGAGGATAGGGAGTCGCAGAGGTTTTGGGAGGGAGAAATGTCGTTGGTGCCGGCGGTGGGTTAGTGAATTCTTTGATGATGTTGAATAGTTCCTTGCTGATGGGTACTGTCTGACTCGGCAGGATAGAGTCGGCCGGGTCGGTGGCGGCCTAGCCATCCTGCATAGGGACAACTTTCATTGTCATACCACGCTGTTATCTGACCCCAAGGATGCTACTCAGGTGGTCTACTTCTCATTACATGAGTCCCATGTCTCCCCATTTAACGGGATTTTGGTCTATCGTCCGCCCGGTTCTAGAGCGGACTTTAGTCTAAAATTGCTTCAACTCCTGGAACCCTACTTTGGTCGGGAGAATCTGACTATTTTGGGTGATTTTAATTTTTATTTGGAACTATTGGAATCACATGACACCTCCGTGCTGCTGGAAGCTCTGACAGCATGTGGATTCACTCAACTGGTGAAAGGACCCACCCATCGAGCTGGTCTTACGCTCGATGGCATTTTCTCTAATGACCTGAGACTTTCAGTTATGGTTCCTTTCTCCCTCTCTTGGTCAGACCACTTGGCTGTGCCTTTCAAAGTGGCCCTCCCTAGTCAGGAAAGTGTCAGGAAAGTCCCAAGTACTTTTGAAGTACGTAGGAACTTCAAAAAGATCGTTGAACACTCTTTTGACCCTTGGATTTCTAGTCTGTCTTCTATTCGGGAGATGGATCCTTCCTCAGCGGTGCCACATTAAGATAACATTCTGAAAGAGGCCTTGGACGAACTGGCGCCGGCTCGGTCCTGCTATTCAGCAAGGAAAAGACCATCAGCTCCTTGGTTCTCTGAACAACTCAGACTCCTTAGGCAGGAAGTAAGGAAACAGGAGCGTCGATGGCATGCCAGTTGGGATCTCAAAGACAGGGAAGCTCACAAAACCCTGTTCAAGAGATATAAATCGGAAGTTATCAGGACCAAGCAAGATTATTTTGTGGCCCTGACTTCCTCCCTTTCATCTCCAGAAGAGCTCTTCAGGATCGTGGACTCTATAACATCTCTTCAGGTCCCCGATCCTGTTGTTCCATCTCAGGAGCTCTGTAATGACATCGCTCGCTTCTTCCAGTCCAAAATAGCGGACATTTACACTGCCCTGGAGTCGCAGAGGCTTTCTACGGCAGAGCCATCAGCTACCGTAGTCCCTGATGTCCCATCGGCAGAGTCTCCCGTGGCCGGTTATCTGGAATCCTTCCCCCCGCTCTCCCTACAAGATCTCGACAAGCGGCTTGATAAAACCAAGTCAGGGTCTCCACTAGATGCTTGCCCTCTTAAGATCTTGAAGCAGTGTAGGGGATCTCTTCTACCCCCTCTACTTGAGATCATGAATGGGGCCATGAGGGAGGGTGTCTTTTCGCAGCAGTGGAAAAATGCTGTGGTTAAACCCCTTCTTAAGAAACCCTCCCTCGATCCTGGGGTCTTAAAAAACTTCCGCCCCATCTCACTGCTTCCGGCCCCTGAAAAGATGCTCGAGTCCCATCTTAACGAGCATCTAGCGGCCTTTGTGGAGAACTCAGGCTGCCTTGACCCTTCCCAGCATGGCTTCAGGAGGGAACATAGCACCGAGTCCGCCCTCACCCTGGTTCTCGATTCCATCCGCATGAGTGTGGATGAGGGTCGGACATCCCTCCTGATCCTTCTGGACCTCACAGCTGCCTTCGATACCCTATCTCCCCAGGTCTTAACATCTCGACTGGGCGAGATTGGGGTTCGGGGGGCAGCCCTGAGTCTGCTCTCTTCCTTTCTCGATCATAGGGAGCAGAGGGTAATGTTGGGAACATTTCTATCTCCATCCCTGTCTGTGCAATGCGGGGTCCCTCAAGGGTCGGCGCTTAGTCCCACCTTTTTTAACATCTATGTGACCCCCCTTGCCAGACTCATTAGATCTTTTGGGATGGAGGTAGTCTCCTACGCGGACGACACACAGATCCTCGTGTCTCTCTCCCAGTCAATTGAGCTGACCGCCTCCAGATTTAGATCCTGTATGGAGGCCGTCGGCCAGTGGATGATATACAATTCACTCAAATTGAATGGGGAGAAGACCGAGGTGATGGTGTTCGGTGGAAGGGAAGATATCTGGTCCATGGAGTGGTGGCCCGACTCGCTTGGTCTGTGCCCCAAACCTACTTCTTCAGCCAAAAACCTTGGGGTGATGATTGACCCTACCCTGGACATGCGCCAGCAAGTCAACAGGACGGTATCGACCTGTTGGGGCATAATTCATGTTCTCAGGAAAATAAGGAACTATCTTTCCCAGCCGGCAAGAAGACAACTTGCTGTAGCCCTATTGGGATCGCGCCTGGACTACTGCAATGCGCTGTATGCTGGACTGAATAAGAGTCAGATGCAGCGCTTGCAGGTAGTACAGAATGCAGCAGCTAGATTTGTCCTTGATCTTCCCCGTCGCTCTTCGGCTACGCTGGCCAGGAAGCAGTTGCATTGGCTTCCGATTAAGGAGCGGATTGTCTTCAAGTCCACGTGTATGGTCTATAAAGCCTTGGCCAAAAGCAGCCCCACAGGGATCAGAGCCATCCTGACATACTACAACCCTGGCAGGAGCCTCCGCTCCTCCAATCACTCTTTCCTCCACATCCCCCGTACTCGGAAAGCCAGATGGGGTGGTAAGGCTTTCTCCCTCCTGGCCCCTAAATGGTGGAACGATCTTCCATTAGAACTTAGGTCCCTCCCCTCCCTCCAAACTTTCAGAGCAGCCCTTAAAACTCGCCTCTTTGTTCAAGCGTACATGTAAGTGCATTACTGCCCGCTTTTTGATCTTTTTTTTTTTTGCTAGGCGCCTTGACACCTTCGGGTTTTAGTTTGCGCGGTATAATAAAATAATAAAAATAAATAAATAAATAAATAAGTCGATCCTTGAATGCTGATTTCTTGGTGGATCGGATTAGTTGGTGGTGTTTGCGGGTGGCGTTCTTGAAGGTGGCTAAGTTATCAGTGGTTGGGTTTTTTCTCCAAGTTTTCTCGAGAGTACGACAGAGCTTCTTGGATTTCTTAAGGTCATCGTTGAACCAGGGGGCTTTTTTGCTACCTTGCTTGATTAGATGGTTTTTCAAGGGTGCAAGTTCGTCGGCGCTCTGGGTGATCCATTGGGTGAAGTTAGTGGCTGCTTGGTTTGGGTCCGATGATATGGTGGGGGGGTTTTGGTGAAGCGATGTGAAGAGTTGTTCAGTGGTGATTTTGTTCCAATTTCTTCGCGGAATAGGTAGTGGGGGGTTGTGGGTTGTGGACTTTTTGTAGCTGAAGTGTACGCAGCTGTGGTCCGTCCAATGGAGAGCTGTGGTGTGATCGAAGGAGATGTGCTTGCTGGAGGTGAATATAGGGTCGAGCGTGTGTCCGGGGTAGTGGGCAGGGGTGTCTACAAGTTGTTTGAGTCCTAGATTGGCCAGATTATCCAGAAGGGTGGAGGTGTTGCTGTCGTTGTTCTTTTCCAGGTGAAAGTTGAGGTCTCCCAGTAGAATGTAATTCTCAGAGGGGAGGGCATGTAGGCTGATGAAGTCAGCGATGTCTTCGCTGAATTGTGTGCGGGGTCCTGGAGGTCTGTAGATGAGGGTGCCTCTGAGTGTGGTATTGTGGTCGGTGTGAATCTGGAAGTGAAGGTGTTCGGCGGAAGCGAGGTTGTCGTCGGAACTGGTCGTGATGCGGATGGTGTTCTTATGGACGATGGCGATGCCTTCTCCTGTTTGGTTGTTGTGGTCTTTTCGGATGATCTTGTAGCCGTTCGAGATGGCTATTGCGATGTCGGGCGCTGATGAGGCGTTCATCCATGTTTCTGTGAGGAAGGCGACGTCCAGCGATGTAGTGTCGAGTAGGTTCCAAAGTTCGATGGAGTGTCTGTGGACCGAGCGGGTGTTCAGCAGGATGCACTTCAGGTGGTTAGAATCGGAACTATGGTCGGAGTTTGTGGATTTGGTGTGGGTCCTGATGCAGTCGAACTTGCAGGAGTGGCAGGCGAAGTGTCCGTGGGTGTGGCCTGGGGCGGCATGGTAGCAGTTTGGGTGTCGGCCGGGGTTAAGGGCTGAGAGGGTTGCGGCGTCATAAGTAATTTGGGAGGTGTGGGAATTACGGGGGCCAGGGGTTCTGGCGCTGGGCGCGGTCCAGGTGCGGACGGGCGTAGACGGGCTTACCTTTGGCGCGCATAGGGCGCGACCGATGCGCGTGAACGCTGCGGGCTGGGAGGCGCAATAACAACAACAAAATGGATGCAAGGCAAAAAGCGAAGCAGGACGACTTTGGGGCACAGCCTCAACAAACGACAACAAATGGCCAAGCAGCACTAGCACAATCAGGCAGCAACAGCGCAATTAGGCAAGCGAGCAGCACACAATGTAAATTAACCCCTTAAGTGCTGCGTCGGGGCGTTGGCCGACGGCAGCACTACCTCCCCAGTGCTGCGCACGACCATTGGACGTCCATTCAGCACTAGTTCCAATGGACAGCACAGCACTGGGGAGGGATGTTTATGAGCATCTATGAGGTTAAATGAAAAATCAATCAACAAGGTCAGCCAGTCTAGCGCTACGATACCAGCAGCAGGGCGCAGCGTGGGGAGCGACCGCTTCTGAAGCACTCAGGACGGTCACAGCGTTTACTAGCGAGGGAAGAGCCTAACCTTTCAGTGGGAGGGGGGATCAGCTGGGAGGCGGGAGCGGGGTGGAGAGCCGGGCTGGGAGACGCAATAACAACAACAAAATGGATGCGAGGCAAAAAGCGAAGCAGGACGACTTTGGGGCACAGCCTCAACAAACAACAACAAATGGCCAAGCAGTACTGGCACAATCAGGCAGCAACAGCGCAATTAGGCAAGCGAGCAGCACACAATGTAAATTAAATGAAAAATCAATCAACATGGTCAGCCAGTCTAGCGCTACGATACCAGCAGCAGGGAGCAGCATGGGGAGCGACCGCTTCTGAAGCACTCAGGACGGTCACAACGTTTACTAGCGAGGGAAGAGCCTAACCTTTCAGTGGGAGGGGGGATCAGCAGGGAGGCGGGAAAGGGTGGAGAGCCGGGCTGGGAGGCGCAATAACAACAACAAAATGGATGCAAGGCAAAAAGCGAAGCAGGACGACTTTGGGGCACAGCCTCAACAAACGACAACAAATGGCCAAGCAGTACTGGCACAATCAGGCAGCAACAGCGCAATTAGGCAAGCGAGCAGCACACAATGTAAATTAACCCCTTAAGTGCTGCGTCGGGCGTTTGCCGACGGCAGCACTACCTCCCCAGTGCTGCGCGCGACCATTGGACGTCCATTCAGCACTAGTTCCAATGGACAGCGCAGCACTGGGGAGGGATGTTTACGAGCATCTATGAGGTTAAATGAAAAATCAATCAACAAGGTCAGCCAGTCTAGCGCTACGATACCAGCAGCAGGGCGCAGCGTGGGGAGCGACCGCTTTTGAAGCACTCAGGACGGTCACAGCGTTTACTAGCGAGGGAAGAGCCTAACCTTTCAGTGGGAGGGGGGATCAGCTGGGAGGCGGGAGCGGGGTGGAGAGCCGCAATAACAACAACAAAATGGATGCGAGGCAAAAAGCGAAGCAGGACGACTTTGGGGCACAGCCTCAACAAACGACAACAAATGGCCAAGCAGTACTGGCACAATCAGGCAGCAACAGCGCAGTTAGGCAAGCGAGCAGCACACAATGTAAATTAAATGAAAAATCAATCAACAAGGTCAGCTAGTCTAGCGCTACGATACCAGCAGCAGGGAGCAGCATGGGGAGCGACCGCTTCTGAAGCACTCAGGACGGTCACAATCAGGCATTGCAATGGCTATTTCTAGCCCTGGGCGAAGAACTACGCTCCGTTCGCGGAGTTTGCGGAGTTTCGGCAACTCCGCGCTCCGCGGAGAACGCGAAGTTGTCGAATACTCCGCAAACTGCTGCGTAGCGTAGTTCTCGCGCGCTCAATAGCATTTTCGCGTGCGCGAGGATGCCTGTCGGTAAGATCGAGTTGCCGAACACGCAGAAACTGCAATCTGGCACAGAATAACTCGCGAACACGTAAGTAGTGACGGGAAATAAGGGGACTCGAGCGGGCGGGACAAACCTCATGGGTAACTTCACGCGCTACACATCCCGAGCATGCAGGCAATCAATCAATCAATCAATCAGGATATTTGTATAGCGTGCTACTCACCCAGAGGGTCTCAGGCGCTTGGGGGAGGGGGGTCCGCTACTGCTCGAACAGCCATGTCTTGAGTTGCTTCCTGAAGCAGAGGTGGTCTTGGGTCAGGCGGAGGTGGATGGGGAGGGAGTTCCAAGTCTTGGCTGCCAGGTAGGAGAAGGATCTTCCTCCCATGGTGGATCTTCGGATGCGTGGCACGGCGGGGAGGGCGTGGCTGGTCGATCGTAGCTGGCGGGTGGGAGTGTAGAAGGTCAGGCGGTTGTTGAGGTACATGGGGCCCAGGTCGTGGAGGGCCTTGTGTGCGTGGGTGAGGAGTTGGAACGTGATTCTCTTGCTGACGGGGAGCCAGTGAAGGTCTCTCAGGTGTCCGGAGATGTGGCTGTGTCGGGGAATGTCCAAGATGAGTCGTGCGGAGGCGTTCTGGATGTGTTAGAGTCTTTTCTGGAGTTTGGTTGTGGTTCCGGTATAGAGGGTGTTTCGGTAGTCCAGTCGGCTGGTGACGAGTGCCTGTGTGACCGTCTTCCTGGTTTCGGTGGCGAGCCATCGGAAGATCTTTCGGAGCATGCGTAGGATGTTGAAGCATGATGATGAGACGGCGTTGACTTGTCTGGTCATCGAGAGGGAGGAGTCCAGGATGAAGCCCAGGTTGCGTGCGTGGTCTGTTGGTTTGGGTGCGCTGCCCAGGGCAGGGGGCCACCAGGAGTCGTCCCAGGCGGAGGGTGATGATCCAAGGATGAGGACTTCCGTCTAGTCTGAGTTCAGTTTCAGGCGGCTGTTCCTCACCCACTCGACTACGTCTTTCATCCCTTCGTGTAGGTTGGTTCTGGTGGTTCCTGGGTCGTTGGTGAGGGAGAGGATCAGCTGGGTGTCGTCGGCGTAGGAGATGATGTTGAGGTTGTGTTGGCGTACGATGGCTGCGAGGGGGCTCATGTAGACGTTGAAGAGGGTGGGGCTGAGTGATGATCCTTGTGGTACGCCGCATATGACTTCGGTGCCCTTGGATCTGTACGGGGGGAGGCGGACTCTCTGGGTTCTTCCAGGGAGGAACGTGATGATCCACTCCAGTGTCTTCTCTTGGATTCCGATGTTGCTGAGGCGCTGCACTAGAGTGCGGTGGCAGACCGTATCGAATGCTGCGGAGAGGTCCAGGAGGATGAGGGCCGCTGTTTCCCAGTTGTCGAGCAGGGCTCGGATGTCGTCAGTGGCTGCGATGAGGGCGGTCTCGGTGCTGTGGTTGGCGCGGAAGCCGGACTGCGAGTGGTCGAGGCTAGTTGGGCGAGCGCAATTGGTGATCCACTGTGTGAGGTTGTTGGCTGCTTGGTTGGGGTCCGTTGAGCTGGCGGGAGGGTTCTGGCTCAGTGAAGTTGTGAGCTGGTCGGTGGTGATCTTGTTCCAGTTCCTGCGGGGAACCTGTTGTGGGGGGTGGTGAGTCGTGGTCTTTCTGAAGCTGAAGTGGACGCAGCTGTGGTCTGTCCAGTGGAGTCCGGTGGAGTGGCTGAAGGAGATGTACTTGCTGGAGGAGATGACTGGGTCAAGCGTGTGTCCGGCGTAGTGGGTGGGGGTGTTCACCAGTTGCATGAGTCCGAGGTTGGCGAGGTTGTCCAGCAGGGTGGTGGTGGTGTTGTCGTTGTTGTTCTCCAGGTGGAAGTTGAGGTCCCCTAGGAGGATGTAGTCAGCGGAGGCGAGGGCGTGCGGGCTGATGAAGTCTGCGATGTCTTCGCTGAATTGTGTGCGAGGTCCTGGGGGTCTGTAGATGAGGGTGCCTCTGAGTGTGGTCTTGGGGTCAGTGTGTATCTGGAAGTGATGTTCGGCGGCTGTGAGGGTGTCGTCTGAGTTGGTCGTGATGCGGATGGTGTTCTTGTGGACGATGGCGATGCCTCCTCCTGTCTGGTTGACGCGGTCTCTCCGGGTGATCTTGTATCCGTCCGGGATGGCGACGGCGATGTCGGGCGCTGAGGAGGCGTTCATCCATGTTTCCGTGAGGAAGGCGACGTCTGGAGATGTGGTGTTGAGCAGGTTCCAGAGTTCCACGGCGCTCCCGAAGACAAAAAACGGCTCGCGAATGGGTCAAGCAAGCTACTACGCATGTTCGCGGAGTTATGCGTAGTTCGCGGAGTGCAAGTGCATCTTCGCGTAGCTCGCGGAGTGCGGCTACGCGAACTACGCCCAGGCTTAGCTATTTCCCCACAGGACACTGCAGAAACCAGGTCTGGGCGTGGTGGACTCCAGGGCACCAGGCGGAGGGCCACGCAGCTCCTCTCATACAATATAGAAGTGTTGGTGGGGCTATTGTTTCTGTTGTTTGAGGGGCGTCATTGAGGCTCAGTACTTTTCAATCCTAGTCTTGAACATCTTACTATAGTACTTCAACATTTTAAATATTATTTTTATTGTGGATCATCACCCCTCCCACAAAGAAAAAGTAGTATGTACTTTTTTTATTATGTTTTAATAAAAGAATAACTGTAAACAAAACTTAATGATAACTATATAATAAAGAACTAGAAAAATAATTTTAAAAACAATAGCATAAACAAATTGTGAAGTTGACTCCAAAAAGACGTACGATTGGTTATCTGCAAAACAAAAAAGGAAATTTAGAGTTTAGAATTATGTAGATGTGACTAAATGAGCTGAAGCATTACAAGTTAAGGTAACACTACGATTTTACGTGTGCATTGTGCCTGGTACATTTCACTTCTGTTATAGTGCCGCGTTCAAGTGGTGTCTATATGGAAGTGCCTACTGCGTCATTGACACAAAATTTGCACAACAGGATTGTAAATATGGCGACTTATTTCTAATGCATTGTAATGAAGGCATTGTATATCTAGGCCTCTGTGCTTAACGTTGTATAAACACTGGGGACAGTGGAATTCCAAACTTGAAGACTTCTTTGCTTTTACATCTGAAAGCAGACAGCATTTTCTATAACTTTAAAAGAGAAAGAGAAATGATGTTACAGAGAGTAAGAGAGAGAAAGAGTGAGGAAACAACATTAAAACTATCTCGCAGTCTGGAGTTGAGATTTTTTCTTGAAAAGTTAGACGTAGATTTACAAACTGCTTGCGTCACTTTTCCCATGTTAAAACTGACACAAAAGTTGTGTAATAACCTTGTAGATCTGTTTGTCAGACTGTTGTAACCTGTTGTCACTGCTCAGAGGTAATTATACATTTTAACACAGTGAAGCTGATGCACACTACCCACCTTCTTTCATAAATGAAGGTAACACTACCGCTTTACGTGTTTAGTGTGCTAGTACATTTCAGTTCTGTTATAGTGCTGCGATCAAGTGGTGTTTATATGGAAGTCCCTACTGCGTTACTGACACAAAAGTGGCAGAACTGTATTGTAAATATGCCGACTTATTTCTAATGCATTGTAATGAAGGCATTGTATATCTAGGCCTCTGGGCTTATCGTTGTATAAACACTGCGGCCACCGGAGTTCACAACTTGAGTTCAACTGTTGTTCTAGACATCCAAGCAGACATCAGTGTCTATAAGTTTAAAAGAGAAAGAGAAATGATGTCACAGAGTCAGAGAGAGAAAGAAATAGAGAGAAAACAACATTAAAACTGTCTCGCAGAGTCTGGAGTTGAGATTTTTTCTTGAAAAGTCAGACATAGATTTACAAGCTGCTTGCTTCACTTTTCCCATGTTAAAAGTGACACAAACGTGGTGTAATAAGCTTGTAGATCTGTTTGTCAGACTGTTGTAATCTATGTGTTGTCACTGCTCCGAGCAAATGTAACCTTTTAGACAGGGAAGCTGGTGCACACTACCCACTCACTCCTTTCACAGATAATTTGCTGTTGTTGCAGAAACAAAATTGTTTGTCACCTAGTGCCATTGGCGTGGATTGAAACATGGTGCTCTACGTGTGGAAGAACCCTTCACTGTAATCAAGAGAGTTAATCATTTCAATTCAGATAAGGTTGTATACAGCAGAGTGGAGATAGCAGAAAGAAAGAGAAATGATGTGAGAGAGTAAGAAAGAGCAAGAAGGATATTAAAACGTGGGAGAGACACACACGACAGACCCATCACGTACTCGGGTGCGAGTGTGTGTGGGCCCAGGAAGCTATGTCATCCTTGCTGAAGCCCAGTTAGCCCGATGTTTTTTTTGCACCTGCTGCATACTACATATTCTCAATATCATCAGTGATGTCATTTGAGATGTCATCAGTGATGTCATGAGTGATGTCACTGACCATGTCATGAGTAATGTAATATCTGACGTCATCAGCAGTGCATTGCAGGCGCGCGAGTTATAGTTAGCTGAACTAACTATAACGGGGCTTAATTTCAATGGTTTTGTATGAGTGAAATGTCCAGCATACTATAACGTCTGAAACCTATGTTTTTTTCTGTGAATTTCTAAGGATTTGTAAATGCTAATTCCTAACTATAACGTGTGTGAAACCTATGGTTTTTTCAGTGAAAATATATATATGTAAATATATATATATATATATATATATATATAATACCTACTGGCTATCGCCAGTAGGTATATATAGTTAGAATTTTTTCTCTATGGGACTTTTGAAAATTCTATGTCTAATAACTTTGGCGTTTGTGGACGGAATCGGCTGAAATTTTCAGGAAAATGGCACATTTTGATTCTGAGCAGCCCCTGAAAATTTGGGGGGGTTTCGTCAAGGGGGGGCCGAGAAAAAAGGGGGGTCCCAAAACGCGTTTTTTGCATTGAGTTTTCCATAGGGCGGTTGGACTCACTTTTAGCTCGAACGGCTGAATGGATTTGCACGAAACTTGGCAAAATTGTAGGGACTGTTAGCCCGATGTGCCTTTGCTAGGTCTCAATATATGTGCTCCAGTAGTTTTTGAGAAATTAACGTTCAAACCAAGATATATATCTGTAACAGCGCTCTGGGCAGCGATCCGGTCCGCTTACTTTTCGCTTATCGGAACTTTGCGCGCAGAAAGCTGATTGGCTCTCCGGTGTCTGTCAACATTCTAAACAGTCCGGAGCGGACGCCATCTTGTCTCTCGGTAGGATCGAGAGAGAAGAAGAGGTGGAAAACGAAAGGGGAATTTAATGAAAGGGGGCAAGGTATCCCCCTCTTGACCCCCTAGGAATGTTGTTGGGGTTATTAAAGGGTCCCGTGGGGAAAATAAAAAAAAAAATGATTTTTCACGGTAGAAGCGCTTCACGGGCCGCGAACTGGGCCGCAAACTGGTAGCGAAACGGGAATTCGCCATTTTGTGCTTCGTTAATTAAATTACTAGGTATAAGGGGGTGCGGAAGACGTATCCTAATCCCCTTACTAGTTATAAGTGGGTGCGGGAGACGTATCCTAATCCCCTATGTTTCCTGAGGGTGGCTGAGGAGGCTGATATATGTTGATACATCTCTTCCAGCGGCTGTGCGTGAGCTTTTTTTTTTTTTTTGCTGCGTGACAGTCCGGAGCGGCCGCCATCTTGTCTCTCGGTAGGATCGAGAGAGAAGAAAAGGTGAAAAACTAAGGGGGAATTTAATGAAAGGGGGCAAGGTATCCCCCTCTTCACCCCCTAGGAATGTTGTTGGGGTTATTAAAGGGTCCCGTGGGGAAAATAAAAAAAAAAATGATTTTTCACGGTAGAAGCGCTTCACGGGCCGCGAACTGGGCCGCAAACTGGTAGCGAAACGGGAATTCGCCATTTTGTGCTTCGTTAATTAAATTACTAGGTATAAGGGGGTGCGGGAGACGTATCCTAATCCCCTATGTTTCCTGAGGGTGGCTGAGGAGGCTGATATATGTTGATACATCTCTTCCAGCGGCTGCGCCATCTTGCCTTTTTTTCGAATGGCACAATTTTGTCGTGCACGGCAGCCATTTTAGATGCCAGGCTGGTCCCAGGATATCACCTAACCCTGCGGATGTAGTTTATGGCCCCAGCTGTAGAGAATTCAGACATGCCAATCCTCCTGATTTAGGCGTGTGACTACTGATTTCAGTGCTAGTCTCCCGCCTCCCGATTTCTGCAAGCAAAAACCCGGGGGCATATTACGAACAACTAGCGATAATTTTTGTCTCTAACTTGTTTAGAGACAAAAATTATCGCCGCACATCGGCGATTTTTATCGCAGATAAACCTTGCTATTATCGCAGAAAAGTCAGCGATATTCATGTATTATTGACCTAATGCTCTTAGCCATGTTATCCACCTCCCATTGGATAACATGGCTAAGAACTGCTCAGGGCAGGTGTTAGATTTTGGAGATATTCGCGCTTAGCGCGAATATCTCCAAAAGTTGGTAATAGAAGGTAGCGATGTTAGGGACTGTTTCCAGTCGCTAACATCTTGGCACGCCACTTTGCATGTCATTAGTGATAAATATCACTGACATGCAAAGCGGGGCCCAAGATGGTCGCTATCTCCTTTTAGCTGTCACTAACTGGTGTTAGCGACAGCTTGGTAATAGGGAGATAATTTTATCTCCGCTTTCATGGCTTTTAAAGCCAAAAAAGCGGAGATAAACCCCCTTGATAATATGCCCCACGATTCCTTGGGGGTTTCAGCCGACAGGGCTTGCTATTGTGTTACATGGTAATTTTTCCATGAAACGTCAGAGGGTCGATGCAGGGGTTCTAGAAGAGGTGATAAACCATTTAAGCCTCATGAACAAGCGCATGGTCTTTTAAAGATTTGTGAAGTACTCGGGGCGGCGGTGTGTGTGTGCCCTCTTTCAGGAGCGGGCGGGGGGGCACTGCCAGCAACTTGCCAGGTCAGGTAGTGTTCAACACGTGCATCACCCTTTCTTTGCCTGCTATTGCGCTCCATGCTTCGGAAAGGTAAGAAAAAGAACGTGCATTTGAGTTTGAAATGTCCGATCCTGCAGCAGCACACTTCCAAAGCCCACACATGACAATAACCCGATTCAAGGCCCCATTCACCCGTTTTTCAAAAAATAGATAACACTCCAACAAATTAAGGTTATAAAACTTTATTAACTTTTAACGATAATGAACAGAACAAAAACTAAAAACATTTAAACATTTCTTAACACAAAAAGCAACAATGGTTAGAAGCTGTCTTTTGTGCGAATAGTCCCAAGGCAGCACAACGTGCAGAGTTCTGGACGGCACCCAGGTGATGTCGCCTGGGTGCCGCACTGGTTTAGGGATCCTACAATGCTGCTCCGAAAATTGGCGTGGGGCGTCCCGGGTGGGGCGGGGGGAGGCCTCGTCAGTAGCGGTCTGTTGTGCGAATAGTCCCAAGGCAGCACAACGTGCAGAGTTCTGGACGGCACCCAGGTGATGTCGCCTGGGTGCCGCACTGGTTTAGGGATCCTACAATGCAGCACAGAAAAACAGCGTGGGGCGTCCCGGGTGGTGCGGGGGGAGGCCTCGTCAGTAGCGGTCTGTGTCCAGTGTCACATGGCTGACACAACATGTACGACAGGCACCCAGGTGATGTCCAGTAAACTGCCGCACTGGTTTTGGTACCCTACAATGCTGCTCCGAAAATTGGCGTGCGGCGGCCCGGGGGGGGGGGGGGGGAGGCGGCGTGAACGGGCCTCCCCAGGTGGCGGCCATCTAGCTGAGTTGCGCTCGCTCTTGCGGCCACAGCGTCTCGCTCACCATGTTGTGGAGTTGCTCCCACTCTTGCAGTGCAGCGATAGGCGGCTGCCACATGGCTGTCAAAATGGCGGACGGCTCCTCGGTTTTGGGCCTGGTCCACTGAAATGGCCCTGGGACACCTTGGAACTCGGACGCTTGCCTGCTAGGGCTTGGGCTCCATTCTCGAAAAGCGTCCCCTCAGCCGTGAAGATTGTATAAAAGTCTTGGGGGCCCCCGACTCCCGCAGTCTTCCGGTGGGGAGCGGCTGCCATGATTGCTCGCGGAATGACCACGACGGAGCCACGAGATGGTGGTGCTCTCATGCTGACGCCAGCTTCAGTCTGAATGATCCAGAAACAAGGTGGGGCTTTCATCGTTTGGGAAAAAAAATGTTCTAAACCAATGAAAAGTGTTATTTTTAGGTCATATGACCAAGCCTTCCATCTTTAGGAAACCAAAAGTAAAATGAACCAATGAAAAGTTTTATAAACAAGTCACATGACCTGTTCTGCGGCATAGGGCTACAAAAAGCGTAGAAAATCCGTTGGCACGTGAGGCGGCGTCAGTAGCGGACCGATGTGCGAATAGGCCGAAGGCAGCACAACGCGTCGAGATCCGGATGGCACCGAGGTGGTGTCCAGCAAATTGCCGCACTGGTGTGGCCATCCTACAATGCTGCGCCGAAAGACGGCGTGTCCAGCTGAGTTGCGGTCACTGTCAGTAGCGGACCGATGTGCGAATAGGCCGAAGGCAGCACAACGCGTCGAGATCCGGATGGCACCGAGGTGGTGTCCAGCAAATTGCCGCACTGGTGTGGCCATCCTACAATGCTGCGCCGAAAGACGGCGTGTCCAGCTGAGTTGCGGTCACTGTTGCGGTACAGTGACTCGAACGCGCCGAGATCCGGATGGCACCGAGGTGGTGTCCAGCAAATTGCCGCACTGGTGTGGCCATCCTACAATGCTGCGCCGAAAGACGGCGTGTCCAGCTGAGTTGCGGTCACTGTTGCGGTACAGTGACTCGAACGCGCCGAGATCCGGATGGCACCGAGGTGGTGTCCAGCAAATTGCCGCACTGGTGTGGCCATCCTACAATGCTGCGCCGAAAGACGGCGTGTCCAGCTGAATTGCGGTCACTGTTGCGGTACAGTGACTCGAACGCGCCGAGATCCGGATGGCACCGAGGTGGTGTCTAGCAAATTGCCGCACTGGTGTGGCCATCCTACAATGCTGCGCCGAAAGACGGCGTGTCCAGCTGAGTTGCGGTCACTGTTGCGGTACAGTGAGTCGAACGCGCCGAGATCTGGATGGCCAAGTTTCAAGTTTCATCTGGCAGTTTTTCTCCATCCCTCCTGGATCAAAGAAGGTGAATGCTATGCTGTCCTATGGCAACATGAGCATCAACCTGATGAATACGGCATTCGAAAATCATAAATGCCCTAATGCACCCAAGAAGTAATTTTTTTTTTGCTCCAGTTGAGCCGTTTTCAATGCCTGTTTTTTGTTGTTTCCCCTCCATCAAGAACAAAACAAAAATACAAGGCGCTAAGATCCGAATGGCAAGTCCTGGATGTTGAGTGCCTCAGTTGAGAGTTCTGAGTAGTGCTTGTAAGACTATCTGAAGTTTATTATAAGAATCAGAGTAAGTTGAAGACTGTCTGAAGCTTATTTGCACCTGCTGCAGCTTCACTAGGTCCGGCGGAACTTTTTGCCTTTTCTTTTCTGCTTCTTTTCCTACAATGCGTTTCATCTGAAGACACGACCAGGTCCCTGAATGTGTGCAGGGGGACGCTATTGATTGAATGAAAATGGCGGCTTGACACAAAGCTGACTCAAGCGTTACTGTTGGTGCTATACAGACAAAAATTGGTTTTCAGTTTGTACATTCTTCAGGTTTTTTTTTTCCATTCAAGTCTGATTGAGAGTTTGTAGAAAAATGGCTTCAGATTTACCACATACTACTCTTCAACATTCTTCCTAAATGTAACAATGTGAAACTCGAGAACGGCTGTTTCTGTTTCCTTTCAAAATGCTGCCACCAATATTTTCTGAATGGAAGACACCATCTTGTAGCATAAAGGGCCGAAAGGGGTTCTGGTCTGGCCGATGGTTGGTGGAGACATTTTGACTATATCTTGGACCTGCCCGGCCTCGCCCAAAATGGCGCCGGTATAAATGGGACTCGTAACTCCTTGCCCGCAAATGTATATCTAGAAAATGTTATTGTAAGTGGCCCTGTCGTATTTTAATTACAAAATGTACGTCCACCGATTCCGCAACTGTTAGACACCTTTGTTCTTGTCAAATAATGGCCCGCTCGTTACGTTCTTCTACAGTGTAAATGTCTCCTCATCATATACGATTTCAGTTTGCTCCGTGGCCGGCCCACGTGGTTATAGGCCCGTATTTGTATACTGACATTTTCACAATAAAGGTTTTTAAAACAAAACTCGGTAGTAGTATTTACATTTGTAAAGTTTTTACTTTTAGTGACTGTTTTCGAATCAGTAAAAGGCAAGTGAAATAAAGCAGTCCAATTACATGACGGAAAAAAGGTATAATATGTAGGAACGCAGTAAAGATAAATGGTCAAGGGCAGTTGTGTTTTCCACTCCTGCAACATAAAGTGATCGATAAGAATCTGATAATCAGGCGTATCGGCGACTAAGACAGCAGGCCGAATCTCTTTTACTCAACGGCTCCGTCATGGAAGGAAGAAACGCCCTTTTTCTCGAAAAAGGAATATATTTTACTTGCAAGACAGTTGTAAATTTTCCGGGAAAGTACATTAGCCTGGAATATTATAACATATGTTTGAAAAAAAAATATTGTTCGAAAATAATAAAAAGCGTAATTTTTAGGTCATATGACCAAGCTTTTCATCATTAAATTAACAAAAGTAAAATGAACCAATGAAAAGTTTTATTAACAAGTCACATGACCTGTTATGCTTACGTTACGCGCTGCGCGCCGCGCCTCGGATCACTTCCGGGTGCGCTAACGCGGCGTGTCATAAAACGAATTACGCGACAACGTAGGTCAAGAATATAGTCAAAATGTCTCCACCAACCAGCGTTCACAACACAACCCCTTTCAGCAGTCCAAAAAGTTCTGTTAAATGACAACAGAGGGGACAGGCAACAAGAACCATCAGTCAAAGAGGGGAGAGCAAGTTCTTCTCTTCCGGGTCATGTTGGGGCGCTACCGGAACTGATCGAATTGGTAGTCTATAGTGTTTCTGGATGTTTCAGACTAAAGCTGGCGTCAGCATGAGACCACTACCATCTCGTAGCTCCGTCGTGGCCATTCCACGAGCAATCATGGCAGCCGCTCCCCACCAGAAGCCTGCGGGAGTCGGAGGCCCCCAAGACTTTTGTAGAATCTTCACGGCTGAGGGGACGCTTTTCGAGAATGGGACCCAAGCCCTAGCAGACAAGCGTCCGAGTTCCAAGGTGTCCCAGGGCCATTTTAGTGGACCAGGCCCAAAACCGAAGAGCCGGCCGCCATTTTGAGAGTCCTGTGGCAGCCGCCTATCGCTGCACCGCAAGAGCGGGCGCATCTAAACTACATGGTGAGCGAGACGCTGTAGTCGCAAGAGCGGGCGGTAAACAGCTGAATGGCGGAAGAGGCACAGTGTAGCAAAAGCGGGCGGAATGGCAACTAAAACGATAAAGGGGCGCCCCACTACAGCTTGTCTTCAGGTCAAACGGATTGTGGGACAAGGTCCAGAATTGAAGAGTCATCAAAAGGCAAAAAGTTCAGCCGGACCCCGGGAGCCGGCCGCCTATGTCGGGGGCGATCTCAGGCTACACCAGTGCTATAAGACTTGGGGAGGGTGTCGGAGCCAAGCGTCTTCTCCGAGTCCATGGCCATCACACCGCCCCTCAGGGGCCTCCGTCAAGCTGTTTAGGAAGGTAACATATCACATTGTTTTCTAATGCAGTCAGGTCCACAAACGACACTCACTTACTTTGAGAATAGTGAAGCTGCAGTAGGTGGAAATAAGCTTCAGACAGTGTTACAAGCAGTGCTCAGAACTCTTAACTATGGCACCCAACATCCAGAACTTATGCTATTTGAGAATGGTAGTGACATCGAAGCATCTCAGGGACCAAAACCATTAACGTACTTTCACGTATGAAAATCTTACTTGGGGAGGGGGCAGGAGCGAAGCGCCCCCTCCCAGTCAGCGCCACCACACCGTATGTTGAAAATCTGAAGCCATCGTTCTACAAAGTCAACCAAACTTGGATTGAAAAATCTAGAAAAATGTACAAACTGAAAACCAGTTTTGATCTGCATAGCATCAGTAGCAACGCTTGAGTCAGCTTTGTGTCAAGCCGCCATTTTGATTCAACAAAGCACAGGCATTGAAAAAGGCTGAAATTCAGAACTCTAAACTATGGCACCCAACATCCAGGAGCTTGCCATCTGGATCTTGGAGCCTTGTGCTGTTTTCGATCTATTCACACATCGGTCCACTACTGACATCATCTTATAAAACAACGTTATGTAAATAGTTTTTTAATAAAATGTTTTACCCTGTTTCTTTGCTGGTGTGTTGTCTATATTTTTAATATTTGCATAGGGTTTGTCGTTATTTTGTGCGGTATGGGTGATGGAGCCGAGCTGTCTTGCAGTCCTCATGGTGTGGAGCTCAGTTCATCTCACTATTTTCGTATTTCTCATGAAGGGTTGTTCCTAATATTTCTATTTTAGCGAGGTCAAAAAGAGATCTAATTAGTGGCCTACTGATTTTGCTCGATTACTTTTATTATTTTACACGATTTTTCACTATCTGCAAAGACTAAACAGAGTATTGCGACTTTGTGCTTGTTTGTAAATAGAGAATGATCCAAAGAGAATCAATTCTAAAACAGTAAATGCTTGGACAACAATCAATCAAATGGAGAGACAAGGAGGCACGACGGATTACAACGGGGGTAAAGGCCTGCGTTAACTACCCTTCAGTATCTGCAAAGAGAGAGTACTACTAAGACAAAAGAGGGGAGGGGGGGTGGGGTGCAGCGTTCAAAGCACATCAGCGTGCATAAATACGAAAATGTTTTTATCTATCACGTACTTGACATTTTAAAGCTTTTCATATTTGCTATTAAAAAACCAATGAAATTCACAGAAAAAACCATAGGTTATAGTGGATATATAGTTAGAAATTTGCATTTAGAAAACCTTGAAAATTCAATGAAAAAACCATTGGTTTTAGGCCATATATAGTTAGGAATTAGCATTTACAAAACCTTATTTTACTCGCATAAAACCATTGAAATTCCATATATAGTTAGAAGCGCTAACTATATATCGCGCACCCGCAATCCACTGCTGATGATGTCACATATTACATCATTCATGACATGGTCAGTGACATCACTGATGACATCACTGATGACAACTCAAATGACATCACTGATGACATCTCAAATGACATCACTGATGACCAATGGTTTTTTCATTGAATTTTCAAGGTTTTCTAAATGCAAATTTCTAACTATATATCCACTATAACCTATGGTTTTTTCTGTGAATATATATATATATATATATATATATATATATATATATATATGGAAAACAACTCCTGGAGCAGAAAAAGCGAACTCCTTCACCAGGAACGGACCACCACACAGGTTTTCGAAATTTAAAGTGCTTTTATTTCAGCTTCTCACAACGGCGGGAGCAGCGCCGGCGGAGGTAAGGGCACTCATGTAAGGGGGACGGGACGGGCCGAAAAGTCAAAAGTTTGGCTGATGTCTTTAAATATTGACTTTGCCAGCGTATGTTATAACCAGGTTCTCGACGTTGATCATTTCCGGTTTTGCAGCACATGTGTCTGTTATTATGCCAACAAAGCATCAGTGTACTCTACTGGATGGTTTCTCCTGAGTGAGCCCTGTGTTGGTTGTTAGGATGGGATGGTTATTGCATGCAACTGCAGCGATGAGCCACTAAGACAACAGGAGACCAACCTTGGGGGCTGTCGTGCAACGGATCAACAAGGCTGATGTGGTTAATGACTTTCATGCATTCCTGTCTTATCCCTTTTGTGGAATAAAGGAGTTCAAAAATAAGGGAATTTCAATAAAACAAAAAACTCTAAACAGTGGTTCCCTGTGGATGTATAATAAATCAGTCTATAAATCAGCTAAAACAACACTACATCAATTGGGCATATAGCAGAGCACTCTTCTTTTGCCTGTATAGACATTTTATTTTGCCACATGTAAGCAGTCTAAATTACCTCATTAGAGTTAGAGCCGAGGTCCAGATAGAAAGTAACAGAAAATATAAAAAAACAAGGCTATTTATTTTAAAAGCCGAAATAAACAAAAGTAAGAGACTACGGAGCAGCTGTTTCCAATGAGCCCCGTCAGGACTTGTGCCCTTAGTTATACAGTGTGCGCAACTTCTGCTCCTTTCTCCAGAGAAAGGCATAACTCAGCTCACAGAAATACACTTCTTTCCATATTTACACAATACATAATCATGCCTATGGCCTGTGCCCTCCTTGTGCGTCATTTCCCTCCACTCAGTTATAGTAAAAATTAAGCAGTCTTTACACCACCTGATGATGAGGCACAGAACATGAATGCATTCACATGTTATGCCGGGTGCATGGATCAAAATTTTGAAAGGATATATTTTTTTTAATGTTTCACATAAGAGGCTAACTTATCGAGCGCATGGTTATCCCTATGGCGGGTCTCACTCGGCCTTATTGGCAGATAAGGGATATTTATTGTTAACAAACTCAATGGTACTTATTTTATTGACCGTGGAAGGATGAAAGACCAAGTGGATCCCCCAGAATTCCAAAATGCGTCCATCCGATTAAACAAAGATTACTGCAGATGATGCATTCGTTTGTTGAGAGATCAGACCGCGCTTATTCCTTACGCCCCAGAGTCCTCCAACAGAGCCCACAACATGACGCATCAATCATTTCTCAGGTGGCCACATCATCTGTACTACTATAATAAAGCACAAACTTTCAGGCTTTGAGGCGGGTAAACTCGGGAACCACTGCGCCAATCTACACACCCGATACACCGTTGAAATCATCAGGGTGTGTATATGGTTGTAGGCTACATAAATTAAAAAAATAAACATTATTTAAAATGTTAGATTAAAAAAAAAGTAGTCCCTCAAAAGTAGCGCCGGCCACGACGTGGGTGGTCACGTTAGGAGCACGGGGAGGAGCGGCATCCGAGGAGCGGCGGACATGGCGCGGGGGAGGAGCGGTGACGTCAGGAGCAGAGGACCGGCGGCGGAGGAGGAGTGGCGGACATGGCGCAGGGGAGGTGCGGTGGTGCAAGCGGACAGGTGGGAGCAGCACCGGCGGAGGTAAGGGCACTCATGTAGGGGCAGGCGGGGGACGGGACTGGCCGGGCGGAGGACGGGCCGGGCCGGGCGGGGGAGACGGGATGGGACAGGCCAGGCAGGGGACGGGACGGGTGGGCGGGCGGCGGTCGGGGAAGCCTGAGGACAAGAAAGAGGAGACAAACGGTACACTACAAATGTCAGACAAACAGTGCATTACAGGAGGAAAAGGAGGAAAAAGTGACGTGTAGCCAGAGGGGTTTTAGATGCTGTAAACGTTTGAGCCACCTCGGCTTCTGTAGGATAATCCCATGCTCTTCTCAATGGGAATCTGTGCTCCCCCGTTTACAAAGTGTGCAACGAAGGCCTACACACGGTCAGGAGAAAAACGGTACCCCCTCGAACGAGGCCACCTTTGTCAAAAAGGGGAGAGTTTGCTCACATACCTGTCAGCGGTGAATATGTTATTGTTTAGATGTGTTTGCTTCACTATAGGAGATTATATTTATATAGGAATATTTCCTTTTCGAATACCTGCGTCCCTTGGATGAAGTGGAGGGAAGGGGGTGGATGACGTGTGCACGAGGAAAAAGTGATGTGTGCAGGTTATAAAAGTGGGGCGGCCGAGGGCCCTGAAGCAAAGTAAATTACAGGAGGAAAAAGTGACGTCTGCAGGTTACAAAAGCAGGGCGGGAGGGGGCCCTGAAACTTAATTGTCGGGACGGGCTGCTAGGATATATATGTATATATATATATATATATATATATATATATATATATATATATATATATTGTTGGTTTGTTAGTTTTTCCTATTTGTTTTTTTCAGATGCTTTTGAACTCTGCTTGGCTTTTGAACTCTGTTTTGGTCTTTTTGTCTACATACTGTGACCTTACTAAGGGGAGGGTGTTCTATTGCTATTAAGGTCATTGTCGACGTTGCTAAGTTATTATGAGCTTTGCTGTCATGATGCTGCTTTTGAACATGTTACTACATGACTTTATTTTGCAAGACTCTGTTTATGCCTTTCACATAAGTACTGTCTGCTTTTTGAATTCTCTGTTAAGTTCCTGGAGTTTATTCTGAACACGATGTGCAAGGTCGATAAACAATGCCCCTTGTTATTCTGTTCTGGTTGGTCCCTAGCACCTAAACAATAAATGCTAAACACAGCTGCACTGCTGGAGACTCGTGCTTTAATATTACGTGAATGAATGTTGTTCAAACACGCACTTGGAGAGAGCACTTTCCATGGAGAAGAGCTATGCTGTTACTATGATACAAACCTTCCATCTAGGCTTTAAGGTATGGGGTCTGCTGACAGAGCTAAGAGATCTTCTTTTATATAATAAAACTTCTTCCTGCCAAGGGGATGGTGTTTATGCCTTGTAGTCCTTTTTCCACTGTCTGTATCTGTAACAATGCTAATGGTTCTGAGTGTATGCTTTTTGCTGCTAGTAGTGGCTCGTATACTGCATTATAGAGCACAATAGTTGAAATAAACATTTTCAACTATTACAATGACTCTGCCAACTCTTATTGTGGACAGGTACGATTGAGTGAGCGAACGGGTAGGTCTAGCTACCTTGAGTCCTGAGAGAGTTGGGAGTGTTGATTTCTGGGTTGTCTAATCATTTGTAGCTTTGCGATTATGTAGGAGAACTAATGATACGCTATAGCTAATCTGTTTTGGGATTTTTTGTTCAAATGTGGTAAGAAGGTACAACCCTATACACTGAGGTCCTGTTTTACTGCACATAGTTCTGTAAATGTGCATATTCCTTACAACAGTAGAAGACCTATGTATAATCTACTTTAATCTATGTATTACAGTTAATATATATGAAGAAACAACAGTTCAAGTGGAGGTATAGTTAGGTGTTGGAATCAAACACAAGCTGAAGAGTGGGCTCTGGGAAACTCATAAACAACATGCTGAATCTTTGTCAGGCTGTTTGTCTATTCCATATGGACCCTCCCTTCATCAGGCCTAGAGTGTCCGATGTCATTGTTTCAGGTGGACTGGAATTGAAGTCAGGGCAGGTCAACAGTCAGTTGTTCATTTTCCTAAAGCAACGTACAAACAACTGCACTCCTAAATGTAAGGAAAGAAGATTACAGCGTAACGTGCTGTACAGCACCTAGGGACTGCTGAGCTGTCTTGAAGGCACCACAAATCCAAGGAAGTTTCACCCAGCAGTGAAATCAGTTGAAGAAGAAATTGCCACACAATCCAGAGGAAGAAAGTAACTGAATAAGAAAGACTACAAACTGGATAGTAGCTGTGAAACAAAGGGAGTTGATGAGAAAAGGGGTTTTGCCATGAAAACTGTAAAAAGGTAATATTACTATGAAACATAAAATATACAGCACAGATTAAATCAATGTTTAGAAAAAACATATCATTAGGATGGGGATGTTTATTACTATTATTATTATCAGTAATAGAAGTGGTATTAGGAATAATAGTAGTAGTAATAGTACTTTTTCTTTTTACAATCTTGAGCACTTTACTTTGATTTTTCCACCCCCAGCCCAACACATTTAAAATCAAGTTTGCTTTTTATGCCTATTAGAGCACCAGGTAGCACAACCCCAGCTTGTTAAACGATCACCTGTTCCTTCAACACCTGTTGCATTGTTTTCTGCTTGCATTAGGTTTTCACTGTCCCTTGTCCTGGCCCATCAAGGTATATGACATTAGGAATCAAAGAGCGTGGAGGAAAGTATAGTGATAGAAGTCAGGGACGTGATGCCTGGCTAAACCTTTAATATATATTTAAATGAAGAAATGCTGTGTTCACCTGGGTTAATTTTCAAGCTTTTGGCCAAATGATGCAGAGTGTTTGGAAACCCCCATATGAATGGTTGGGCTTTTACCAACTTAGATTTTGAGAATCACACAAAGATAAAAGGTAGGAGGCCGATTCACAGAATTAAGGACCCAATTACGATGGTGGTGAATCCGCGACTGCAGGGACGGCGGTGAGGCCCGCCGGCCCGGCGGTCGCGGATTCACCGCGCCGGCCCGGCGGTTGCGGATTCACCGCCATCGACCTTAAAATTCTCAGGGAACGTGTGGGGTACCTATGGTACCTCCCTACATTTGCATTTACAAAGTGGCAGGCACCACACGGTTCCTGCCACGTTGTACATTCAAATGTAATACATGTGTTTTTACATTGTGGCGGGGTCTGCCACCCGCCACAATGTAAACATACAGGATGTGCCCGCCAGTGTGGTGGACGCATCCTAATTTGTCGTGCAGGACCGCCGCACCTATGGCGGTCGGTCCTGCTTGCACCACGATCAGGCCGCCATCGTAATCGGCCCCTAATTTTGGTATTCACAGAAGGCAATTTCTCATTTCAGTATTCACAGAAGTTAGGAGTCCTAACTTTAGGACTCCTAAATGCCTTTTGTGAATAACGAAAGTCTTAAGGTTAGGATTTTTCTCAGTTTAGGAGTAGTAAAGTTAGGACTCCTAACTTTAGGACTCCTAAATGCCTTCTGTGAATACCGAAAGTCTTAAAGTTAGGATTTTTCTCTTTGCACTAGTAACCACCTATTGATGCCTTTTCCTTACTTTTGTTTAGTCCAATTATCACCAGGACACCCTCTGGGTAATCAACGAGTTTAGAAAACCTCTCAAAATATGATTTAATATGTGGGCTTGCCACCTATGGTCTTAGTCTCTAGGCCCTCTTCCTCTGTCCTGATAGGAAATAAGGAATATTGGGATTCAGGTGGATGAAGAGATCTCTTTATCTTAGCATGTACAGGCTACTTCTAAATAAGCATCTTCCATATTAGACTGCCAAGAAAAATATGTGGACCACTTCATTAACTTCAGAAACATCAGCATGATCCCATCCATGTGAGATGCATCATATTTTAAACAATGAACTCATAGAGGCAACATTTATTATATTTTATTTATCTCAAGAAAATATAAAATGTCAAAAAACATGAAAGTATGGAATAGAAATGTTGCTTCAACATTTTTTCCTTCCCAAAGCATAAAGAATCTAATTAAAGAAAACATTAGTCCCCATAGTCACAATGTCAGGTTTAGAGATAAGGAGCACTGTGATTTGCAGGCAGCCACCAATATAGCGACAGAGGGAATTAAATATGAATTATCTTGAAATAGATCCAGTTTATAAGTAAATAAAAATTACCATTCTTCAATCATATTCACGAACATTAGGAGAGAAGAGCAGGTCAATCATTTTCTAAAAGAAAACACAGAAATGGACAGAAAACACAGATTCTTCAAACACATGAGTTTAAAGAGTTACTGAATTTTAAACTAGATAATGATTCTTTATTATTAAGAAACTAAGCTGCCCGGTACCATAGAGACATATACATTTGAGGGAGGAGGGCACAACTCCATAATTGACCATATTCTTATCAGCTCCAGTCTTAACCAAACAGTTTCTAGTGGATCACTGAAACAATATCGATGACACAAGTATAGATCTACCAAAATATCGAGTAAAAAATATAGAATGCAAAAAATATCGACTTACTATCTCTAAACAGGTAAGTACAAAAATATTGAATCAAAAATATTGTTGTAAAAAATATAGTTGGTCAAAATATCGATTTTTAAAAAAACAAATTACTTTTTTTATGTAAGTAAAAAAAACATACAAATTGATTTGTTAATACATATATATATATGTATATGTGACCAAGAGCACAAGTTGCTCGAAATGCGTAACCTGAGAGGTTTTGATTAAAATCTCCCTTACTGCAGCCTACGTGGTCCGTGTCTTCATTTTCGGCGGGAGTGTGCTGTTTGAAGAATTTGTCTATATATATATATATATATATATATATATATATATATATATATATATATATATATATATATATATATATATATATATATATGCCTGGAGGAAGCCCAAGGGTAGAAGAGACTTCAAGGACACCGTGGGGGTATTTCTTTATTCTTTACAAGTTGTTCAGCGTAATGCATTTCGGCTTCTCTGCCTTCATCGGACACTTTCTCACAACAGAGTGGTGCCGTTTCCCTCCATGAAGATACTCCGGTGCTCCTAGTGGTAGGAGATCAGCTGACCCCGCCTGATTTGGAACAGCTGTAGTAAATTGCGAGACTGCAGCTCCCAGAATGCAGCAACTTGGTAAGTTTCAGCGCGGGGTTTGATAGCTTGTATACCGAGTCACGGGGGGGCCATGTAGTGGCAGGCAGCATTCTCAAATTAAAAAGTCAGAAGTCCCTTGGGTCCCCAACGCCCCAACCACGTTTGCAGGGAGAACAGAGGCAGAGCTGTGGAGAGCGCTTGGTTAACCCTATCCTCTGTGTAGTTCACAGACTGCAGCCTTGCAGCAGCCCCATCTCTGACCTGTTCCCGTGGCGGCTTTGGGTGATTCGATACCTCGAACAGGAAAAGCAGCAAAGCTGATTGCCAGTAGCTCCCAGAGCTCTTTGCAGGGCGGGTCCTTGTACCGCGTTTCTGGCTTTACGCGGAAAATATGCCTGGAGGAAGCCCAAGGGTAGAAGAGACTTCAAGGACACCGTGGGGGTACAGAAGGGATTTCTTTATTCTTTACAAGTTGTTCAGCGTAATGCATTTCGGCTTCTCTGCCTTCATCGGACGCTTTCTCACAACAGAGTGGTGCCGTTTCCCTCCATGAAGATACTCCGGTGCTCCTGGTGGTAGGAGATCAGCTGACCCCGCCTGATTTGGAACAGCTGTAGTAAATTGCGAGACTGCAGCTCCCAGAATGCAGCAACTTGGTAAGTTTCAGCGCGGGGTTTGATAGCTTGTATACCGAGTCACGGGGGGGCCATGTAGTGGCAGGCAGCATTCTCAAATTAAAAAGTCAGAAGTCCCTTGGGTCCCCAACGCCCCAACCACGTTTGCAGGGAGAACAGAGGCAGAGCTGTGGAGAGCGCTTGGTTAACCCTATCCTCTGTGTAGTTCACAGACTGCAGCCTTGCAGCAGCCCCATCTCTGACCTGTTCCCGTGGCGGCTTTGGGTGATTCGATACCTCGAACAGGAAAAGCAGCAAAGCTGATTGCCAGTAGCTCCCAGAGCTCTTTGCAGGGCGGGTCCTTGTACCGCGTTTCTGGCTTTACGCGGAAAATATGCCTGGAGGAAGCCCAAGGGTAGAAGAGACTTCAAGGACACCGTGGGGGTACAGAAGGGATTTCTTTATTCTTTACAAGTTGTTCAGCGTAATGCATTTCGGCTTCTCTGCCTTCATCGGACGCTTTCTCACAACAGAGTGGTGCCGTTTCCCTCCATGAAGATACTCCGGTGCTCCTAGTGGTAGGAGATCAGCTGACCCCGCCTGATTTGGAACAGCTGTAGTAAATTGCGAGACTGCAGCTCCCAGAATGCAGCAACTTGGTAAGTTTCAGCGCGGTGTTTGATAGCTTGTATACCGAGTCACGGGGGGGCCATGTAGTGGCAGGCAGCATTCTCAAATTAAAAAGTCAGAAGTCCCTTGGGTCCCCAACGCCCCAACCACGTTTGCAGGGAGAACAGAGGCAGAGCTGTGGAGAGCGCTTGGTTAACCCTATCCTCTGTGTAGTTCACAGACTGCAGCCTTGCAGCAGCCCCATCTCTGACCTGTTCCCATGGCGGCTTTGGGTGATTCGATACCTCGAACAGGAAAAGCAGCAAAGCTGATTGCCAGTAGCTCCCAGAGCTCTTTGCAGGGCGGGTCCTTGTACCGCGTTTCTGGCTTTACGCGGAAAATATGCCTGGAGGAAGCCCAAGGGTAGAAGAGACTTCAAGGACACCGTGGGGGTACAGAAGGGATTTCTTTATTCTTTACAAGTTGTTCAGCGTAATGCATTTCGGCTTCTCTGCCTTCATCGGACGCTTTCTCACAACAGAGTGGTGCCGTTTCCCTCCATGAAGATACTCCGGTGCTCCTAGTGGTAGGAGATCAGCTGACCCCGCCTGATTTGGAACAGCTGTAGTAAATTGCGAGACTGCAGCTCCCAGAATGCAGCAACTTGGTATATATATATATATATATACGTAATATTAATAAATAATTTACAATAGTTTTACCGTAGGATAGGGGAAAGGGTAAAATTTACTATTACCACTCCAGTGAGTGCAACAGTAGAGAAAGTGTCGGATAACGTAGGGGTAAAAATTACTATTCCCACTCCAGTGAGTGCAACAGTAGGGAAAGCGTTGGATAGTGGGAGGGTAAAAATTACTATCCCCACGCCAGAGAGTGCAACAGTAGGGAAAGCGTTGGATAGCGTAGGGGTAAAAATTACTATTCCCACTCCAGAGAGTGCAACAGTCGGGAAAACGTTGGATAGCGAGAGGGTAAAAACTACTATTCCCACTCCAGAGAGTGCAACAGTAGGAAAAGCATTGGATAGCGTAGGGGTAGAAATTACTATTCCCACTCCAGAGAGTGCAACAGTAGGGAAAGCGTTGGATAGCGGGAGGGTAAAAATTACTATTCCCACTCCAGAGAGTGCAACAGTAGGGAAAGCGTTGGATAGCGGGAGGGTGAAAATTACTATTCCCACTCCAGTGAGTGCAACAGTAGGGAAAGTAAATACTTCATATATTAATTTAAAAAAATTAAATATTGATACCAATTACAAATTAATTAAAAATAATTACCAATTTTATATAATATATTAATGAATAAATTAAAAATACAAAGACAAATATTTATTATAAATCATTACCTATTTATACAAATTAATTACCAATTTATAATCAATTAATTAGCAATTGAAAAATAATTAACAATTAATTAAAAATAAATATCGATAAATACAATAAAAAATGTAAATAATTACAATTAAATTACTTCCCACCCTATTCCCCTATAAACTCACAACCCGCTACAGTAAATAAATAAATAAAATTAACATGATTATCAATTACTCAATTAATAAAAATTAATTACCAATTATCATTTAAATAATTACCAATTAAAAATTAACTAACAATTAATTCAAGATAAATCCCAATAAACAAATTAAAACATTTCATCAATTATAATTCAATTACTTCGCACCCTATTCCCCTATAAACTCACAACCCGCTACAGAAAGAAATGTAATAAAATTAACATAATTATCAAGTGATCAATTAATAAGAATTAATTACCAATTATATTTTAATTAATTACCAATTAAAAATCACTTAACAATTAATGCAAGATAAATACCAACAAATAAATTAAAACATTTAATCAATTATAATAAATTACTTCCCACCCTATTCCCCTATAAACCCAGAACCCGCTACTGAATTAAATTACGCAAAAATTAAATACCATAAAATTCATTACTTAAAGTAAATTATAAAATAAATATACACTTTTCACACTTATACTAACATAAAAAACACTTCAAAACATGTGCTATAATTAAAAAATCGATATATTTAACATCTATATTATATACTTCGATATTTTGACTTTCTATATTTATGTCAATCAATATTAACTTACTTACCTCAAATTCGATATTTTTGTTGTCTATATTCTGTCCTTTCGATAGTTTGTCTATTACATTTGATATTTTTGTTGTCTATATTCTGTCCATTCGATATATTGTCCATTCTATATTTTTTATTCGATATTAAAGCAATTCTATATTTTTTTACTCAATATTTTGTCTGTATACCGGTTCTATTGTAAAGTAAACATTAGCTAGTGATCATAACCTGCTAGAATTACTCATTCCTCTAACAGGCAATCTCATTGAAGAACATATTAAGATTTTATTCATTGTCCCGGCTAGACAAAATGGTGTTTGCATCAAAGAGACAGGTCCAGACCTGTTCACTGGTGTCAAAGAATTGCCTGTCACCATCTGAGACCACCTGCAGCCTTGCCAGCAAGTGGCAGGAGAATGTAATCCCCAACCCTCAGAGGCATTGTTCAACCACTAGAGATGACCCCTTCAGCCTCTGCACCCCTGTGGCATAGTCAGGGAGGTAAGGTACTGTGGTGTCACCTCCCCAATCTTGCGTAACTCCCTCCGGACAGCATGACGATCCCTTTAGGAGATGGAAGATAAAGGGTCTAGAACTTGTCCCAGGATACTCCCCCTGCGAAGATGGCCCCACTGCAACGAGGCCAACTACAGAGTCTGCGAGGCCTCCGAATGTGACTCCTCAAAATGCAGATGACCTAATTTAAAATTGACTGGTAGTCGGTCTCTCCTCCTTCCATGGTCTCTTGCTTTCTGTGGTTCCCTGTCTCCAGCTTTCTGTTGCTGATGTTCTGGTCTACCGAGGTCAGGTCTGTCGTTACCCAAAGGGAATGGAGCAGTTGTTCAGGTGAGTGGAGCATGACAGGGGTAGTGGTGATGATGTTTTCCTTGGAGCTGCAATCTGTATAGCAGGAGGTCCATGACATCTTTGGCCGTGCCAAGGATGAATTGTGGGAGTTCTGCTTTTATCCAAGGGCCCTAGCAGCACTTTTGCTTCACTGTAACGTCCCTTTTTTGACGTTCTGGAGGAGCAACCACAGTATTTTTTCAGGGCCTTGTAAATATGTGCTCCTTTCACGCATACCACTACATGAAAGGGTTGTTCCATGGGTGTTGCTGTGGGTTTTCCCTCTCAAAACCCTTGGAATCGGAAGCAATCCTAAAATTACGAGAAACCGGAAACCTAGGAATGTGTCAGAATCTACCACCCTAAGGGTGGCTTTCTCTAAGTGTGCAGCATTCTGCAGCATACATAGAAAGAAGAAATTGCCTGGATTGATTGATTTTGTGCAGGAAGGGATACCTTTGTGCACAACATCAATCAGCTCCGCAATGCAGGAACCGTTGCACCATAGCGCAATGGTGCCTCTGTTGGTGCATGGTAGCAATTATGCAACAAAGTGGGTGAAAATGACAGAAATGTTCCCTATCTGATTGATAGGGTGCATTTCTGCCCTTTTGTTATGTCACAGGGCAGCACAGCAAGGTTACTTGCAGCACTGTCCAGCACTAAAACCTCTTAAATGTAGCCCCAAGTGTGTTTGTGCCATTTTTAGGTCTCGCCTATGCAGCGTGCATGCACTGATTAGGAGGGCCTTTAGCCATCGCTTTGCTCATTTTCAAGCACTCACTTGTGCTTGTGGGAGCATCCACCTTGCGGGACCATGAGTAGAGTGCTTGAAAAGACTGCTCACGCATGCAACACCCCCGAAAACAGCTCCTGCTTGTTAATTAGTGCAATTAGTGCAGCGCACCACTCGCATGTTTTTTTTGTGTGCCGGGTGTGGCATGTGACCAGCGCTTGTTAATAACACACCATCTTTGCCTTCTTGTTTTATGATTTTTTCTATTATAAATTGCATTGTATTTCTGTGGAATGTGCAATAGTAAAACTAAATTGCATTTATTTGTTTTGAGTCAGAGTTTTACAGTCCTTAATAGCAGATATATTCACGAAGCAGGTTGATGCAGAATAGAAAGTCATTCCAACTCGCCTCACTGATGAAGCTTCAAATAAAGGGCAGCGAGACCGACATGATGTTCTTTAATCTCTCTCCCAACTTCCTCATAATAGCTAAACATTTTGTGGGGTACCCCGAAGCGGCCAGCCCACCACACTGTCCCTTCCTTATCTCCCCCACCATATTTGCAAGCCGGCTCGACTGCAGTTGGTGTGCTGCCTCTGGTCCCATCTTTGGCAGGCCTGCAGGATATCTCACACATTTGTTCAGGCCCTACGATAAGACACCAGGAGGAGATGGAAAGGGCAGCAAAGTCAAGCAGGCTTCTCTGCTTCATTAGCGGCTGCCTCTCAGAGGCATGCGTATCAGGGAGATGTCTATTCAGAAGCAGGCATTAGACATAGGAAGCCCACTCCCCTCTAGAGAGCACCCCTTGGTCTCTGGCCCAGCTCTTCCAACCCACCCCCTTTGTCCTCTGTTTCAGATTGTTTTTGTTTTATTATATATTTTTTAATTTGCGCCCATTTCCCGCCATTGTTTGGCCAGCAGATAAGTGGAGCGCTTTTCATTCTTTCAGCATTTTAATGGTTTCTTACAATTTTCTTTGCTAATGATAACTCTGTCTTACCGTTGGGGAAACCTCCGTCCCTGTTGTGCACGCAAGAGATTGTGCTGAGCGTGTGACAGACCCGGACATTGCAGCCTGCCTTGCGACAAGGAAGGGCCTGTGTTTTGCGGGGACATGGGTAGAGGTGAGTGAGCCAGCAAATTAACAGGGGGAGCCGAGCCATAGGGTCCGGCCTGAGTCTAAGAACCAGAGCATGGGTCAAGTTATTGAAGGATTCAGCGTGTAAAAGATGCAGCTAGAAGCACTGGTAAAAACATGCAAACAATTCTTTAAAACTTAAAACTGAATATTATATTATCAATAAAGGTCAGAGTTTTCCGTTTAGATTGACTTCTGCAAAGGTTTCCTGTCTGCATTCAATAATAATAAAAAATACTCCGAAAAATACAGCAAATCAGTTTACTTTTGTGACTCGCCATGTTGTTATGCAACACTTCCAGGCCAACATCTATGCAGATTGACAACATGAATTGTTAAAAAATAAAGGTGAACTGTTCTTAAACAATTTTAGATGTGCACTCATTTTTACTGTAGGTGAGGAACTCTTTGCCCCTCAAACCTAAAAGAACTAATGATCTATTGGCCTTTAGAAAAGCTTAACAAGCATTGGCATAGCCAATAGTTCTCGCCTTCGGGACCTTATAAGAGTTTAGCCATGCAACAGTTGATGTTGTTGCACCAAGGATATTCTGCTAGATAACCAAACACATATAAGGTCCCAAAGGCGAGACCTTTTGGCTATGCCAATGCTTGTTAAGACCAAGTATTTAGCTGCAGCTTTTTTTCATTAGCACCATACAATGAAATCCATGTAAATATCTTGATTTGTGTTTTGCAGAGGTTTTTAAACTGGAACATCTACCTTGCATCTAATTTTCGGTAAGTCATGCTGTGAAAAATTCTTGTTTATGCTTGAAAAATGCCACTAACTGCTGTTAGTGGCAACTTGTAAATACGGCGATAACAACAAGCTGCAGTAAAGTATAAATATTTCCACTACGGCAGGGTTAATTCCTTGTAAATATACCCCTTTGTGCCCTATCATCCATTTTAAACTATAATGTTTTGGTTCTGAGAGTTTAGTTTTCACTCAGGAAAAGCTCAGACCCGGAGGCTATCACATTTATATTTTCCTTGAATAGCCTTAGACTATCATTAAAAGAGATGGGATCTACCCATCAAGCTGGGCATATGCTAGATGGGATCTTCACTAACAAACCATGTTTTAGTGTTCCAATAACTGTCCCATTATTCAGATCACTATGCAGTAACCTGGAAAATATCTTCCTAGGACAAATCAACAACCGGGCCCAGCCTGGCCTAAAATCCAGTCACATGACCTAAACTTGTTGCTCATTGACTCATCACCGAAACCAGCTGATAATGCAGGTTAAATGTCAGAAATGTCAAGAAGTGGATTTATGGTACCTTGGACACTATAGTCCCCATTAGACAATAGCCTATATTTTAAAAAAAACTCAACCATGGTAGGGTGCAACTCTTAAAACATCTTGACAAGAGTGTCACAGATTAGAGCAAAAGTTGGGACAAAACTGCAAAAATGAGGGGAGGACTAACTATAGGGCAAAATTGGCAAAGCATAAAAAGTTTTTCTTAGCACAAAGTCTGCATACTACACAGCACAAAATAAATAGGCTTATGATCTAATAAAACCCCCTTTCAACTTCAAAAGCTGATAAGGACTGCAACAATTAATGCAGCAACGAATAATCAAGAATTTTGGGACTCACTGCCACTGTAGTGTAGTTCCTATTTTCCCAATAGGCCCTGCGCATTGGAATAACATAAACAATAGTTTAGACATAGGACTGAGGTCGACCAGGTCTCTATTGAATATCTTAGACTTAATTTAGGTTTGCCAGCTAGCTCAGAGGTCACTAGGAACTTTTTCGAATGAACAGGGAGGAGTGAACTTCCCTGATTAGACAAGAAGGGATTTAGCTTCTGACAACCGCATAAACATGACAACTTTGCTCCCCCAGAATAAGGAGTATATCTCCAGAGTTGTGTGAAAACAATAGATATCTATTTTACTCAGTCAGTTGTGCATCCTTAGTTTCACCAGAGTGCAGAGAAATAGAGAGACGGGTGTTTTCAATAAAAAGGTGTTGTTTATTGAACAGTCTTCTTTCTCATGCAAGAGAAATGAATTGCTATGATTGCAATACTTGTTATAAAGTAAAGTGCGTACAGTAAAAGGAGTATTACGAAATAATACTGTCAAGGCATTGATAAGGTTTCTGAGCCATATGGTACTTAAAAGGTATAAAACATATACTGTTACATACAATGATAAATGTTTGACTACACGTACTCAACTGGTGCTTCTAAGATACGCCTACCCCAGTGTACCTAACCTAAGCCTAGTACTTGGGAAGGGGTAAATGAGCTGCAGTTTAAGTTTAGTTAGTTTTTACCAAGATTCTGACTCAAGAATTCTCTAGGGATCTAATCAGATCCGTACCTTGGTTTTAGAATGGAAGAGGTCTTGTAAGTAGATAGCCGCTCTGCTCCAGATCACCGTGTGTTGCTTAAGGCAAATGCTGGTATATTTATACTTGGAAGGTGCCGTGTTTGACGTAAGGTTGGACATAAGAAGTCAATTAAAGATGTCACTAAGAACTGACCATTCTTTCAGTGCTTGCAGGAGTTCTAGGACAAATCAAAACAAAAACACGGGAAATTCCCAGATTGCTGGAGGTTTGGTATGTTGTAAGAACTTGTTGTGCTTTCTAGGAGTCTAAGGAAGTAGCCTTGCCGCATTTAGTTTGCATTGGCTATTTACTAAATATGAAATATTTAATTAGGGTCCTAGATAAAACACAACACCACACTTCTTTCCTGAGAAGGTTGGTAATATTTTCAATCAGTGTACTATTAGTAGCCCAATACTCACACCTCAACGTAGTTTCTTAACTCAGACTTAGAGAGCATTAGTCTCAATAATTCCAATCCACCATTGGTCTAGCAACTTAAGAAACGTATTCCAACCATCAAATCTGGTTCTCCTCAAGATTTTTGTCCTCCTAAGATATTACATATGGCAATAGAACCATTAGCGCACCACCTAGCTGACATTGTTTCAAAAATGTTCAAAGATGGAGTCTTCCCTTACCCTTAGAAATCATCATCAGTTTTCCAAATCGTAAAGAAAGTCAACCTTAACGCAAATGACCCGACTAACTATCATCTCCAGGCTCCCTTATGCTGCAAAACTGGTGGAGAAAGTGCTTAACCTGCTGCTAATGACATTCATTGATAATAACCATCTTCTTGATGATACTCAGTTCAGTTTTAGAAAAAACATAGTACCAAATCCACACTGGTAGTAGCAACAGAGGAAATCAGAGCCACCCTGAATAAAGAATAAAACGCTGCTCTGGTGCTTTTAGATCTCTCTGTGGCTTTCCAAATGGTCAGCCACACTGTCTTGATTGATCGTATATGGAACCTGGAAATTAGAGGCCCAGAAAATAGTTGGCTAAAGTCCTTCCTCTTTAATAGGCAGCAGCTGGTGACAGTGGGAAAGTTCTACTATATGTCATGCCTCTGGCCAAGTTTATTAGGTTTTTCTCCCTGCCTCTGGCATCCGATGCAGACGACACACAAATTCTTTTATCACAGGCTAATGATGCTATTAATTCCGGTGACAACTTCACTGAATGCATGATTGAAGTAAGTAAATTGATGGATAGCAACTGTTTAAAGTTAAATGAATCTAAAACGAAGGTCATCCTATTTGGAAATGACACCTTATTATAATCTTTCCATTTCAACCTTCCATGGTTCCACTTCCTTACTTTCCTGTTCCCTCCTTTACCAGTCTGTTGGGTCGTTCCTTCATTCTTTCTTCCCCCCTCTCCTCCTCTGCAGTTTGGTTCCATCTTAGAACGCTCCTGACAGTGCACCTTTGAATGTTCAGACAAAGGTTGAGGAGTATTAGGAACGGTTGTTGGGAACTGCTGTATTAAATAAACCCAAGTTCATTAAACTACCGCTTTTGTGGAGCTTTATTATAACATCTTTGGCGACGAATGGACTGCTGCGCGGGGGACAGCTGCAGTTCCTCACCCCTGTTACTTTGCTAGCCTTACACCTACCTTACTTATACTCACTGCTCTTTTGTTGCTGATTAGGAAGTCTCCTTTGTGCTGGTGCTTGCTCTAGTTGACCTCCTTGGAACCTCTAATGTTGTAGAGGGGTCGCTGCCTTATTTAAAGATAAGTTACGGTTCTCTTGCTGTGCCACCCCGGTTCTCCTCGTCACACTCATCAGGTGAGGCGCATCTCCTTGGGTTGCTATTCCAAGCGGAGTATTGTTCTCAGCACTGTCAAGAGCAGAGTCTGCGTGTACCAAGACAATCATTTCCAGACAGATGGAGAGTCTGGTGATCCTCTCTTCCGTCTGCGCTGAGGCATTTCTTTTCAGCACACCTTTTCGAAAGAAGAGTCTCTCCTCAGCTGTTCTACTTAGGTGTCAGAGGAAGTTTTCCACTGTTATGCCTGCTCTGAGATGTTTCCTGTGCACGTTAAGTGGATGACAGTGCCTGAGGTGTTTTTCGTCAGTGCGTCTTCTAGGGGAGCAGTGTTTCTGCTCGACGCTTGTTCTGAGGCGTTTCTTGCACACGTCAGGTGGATTCATTTTAGCAGTGTGTTCCTCGGGAGAAACGTCCCGAACAGTTCCTACCTGCACAAGAGGAAATTCGGTTTTAGCACCTACCATATAAGTGCTGGTTTACCAAGTAAGGTGCAATTCTGACTTAAAAAAGCTTCAATTTTTTTTCTTTTTGAGGGCCTGAACAATAAGTGGTCTACATACACTGACAGGCACAGCACACAATTGCCTGCAGCCATGGTTGCCTTTTAGCTCCAGTCTCCATGGTCTTAACTTCCTTTTTGTTTTCGTTTTGGGGGGCTCGAACAATAAGTGGTCTACATATGCTGACAGGCACAGCTCACAATTGCCTGCAGCTTTAGTTTGCCTTCTAACTCCAGTCTCCATGGTCTCCCCACGCTGACAGGCACAGCTACTTGTTTATTCTCAGCTATATTGTACACTATTATACGCTGCAGTCTATTTTATTATATAGCTGTTTTAATTTTTGTTTTGGGGACAATTGTTTTCCATTGTAATTCTACTGTCATTTCTTATATCTTCCAACTGTATAACGCTTTTGTTTTAGCCATGTTAGTTGCTAATATGAGTCAACCTCCACCGTTTTTAAATGATGAGGCTGAACCTGAAATTCCCTGGGATAGATGGGTCAAGATTCTTCATTCCTACCTCATAGCCAAAGGAATGGAAAAGTTTTCTTCAGTAAGGAAACAACATATTTTGTTGTACAATATAGGTGTCCAAGGGAGAAAAATGTATGAGGATCTGGCTTATGGGGTACAAGAGGTTCGTGATGGTGATGCTGATGTCTTCAGTACTACGCTAAGAAAGTTGGGGTCTCATTTCAAAGACAAGGTTATCGTTGTTTTAGAACGACATAAGTTCTTTAAAAGGGCACAAGGCAAAAATGAGATAGTGACCTCATACATTTCTGCCTTGAGCGGGTCATCAGCTACTTGTAAATTTGGTGTGCTCACTGATTCCCTCATTAGGGATCAGTTGGTCCATTGCACCAATAATCATAAAGTGCAAGAAATATTGTTAACCTAGAATCCCGATTTGGAAGGAACGTTAACTATCGCTTAAAGCATTGAGCACAGAGCTTATTGTGTAAAAGAAATGAAAACCAATAAAGACCCCTTTCCCGAGGAGAAGCAGGTAAATGAGATCAAAGATAAAGATGAGGTATTAAAAGTGAGGGACACACAAGTTGTAGTTAAAACTAAAACTAAGAAAGGGAAATTCAGATGCTACAGATGTGGGAATATGAATCATCTCGCTAACTTCCCTAGATGTCCCGCCAGAGTGGTTAACTGTAGGAAATGTAACAGAACTGGGCATTTATCTAAAATGTGTAACTCAAAAATGGTGGGAAAAGATGTACATGTTGTACACGAGGATCAAGTCACTGTATCTAGAGATAACAAATTTATCTTTCAAGTGTATGGTCCCAAATTGGAAGAAAAGATCAATTATCGAATATGCGAGATACACCTAGATGGTAAGAAAGTCAATGCTTTCGCTGATTCAAGTTCCCCCTATACTCTAATTGACAGTGAAACGTTCCAAGACCTGTTTAATGAAAATGAATATGTTTTAGAAGAGCCTAATGTACTCCCTGGTGGATACTATAAGGATCCCATTCCTTTAAAGTGTATGGTGAAAATGCGTATCACTTTTAAAGCTAGACATACTTTTGGAAAACATGTAAATTACAGAGAAAAGTAATTTGTTGGGATGGAAGTACCAGAAAGATTTAGGCATCACTCTTGACCCCAATAATAAAGAACAAGTTTTACTAGTGGATAGATCTTTAACAGGAGCTAGTGTTTGAGATGAATTTCCAGAAGTGTTCACTGATAAAGTTGGGTTGTGAAAAAACTAAATGCACAAAATAAAACTGAAAAATTATGCCACTCCAGTTTCACACAAGACCCAGTCAATACCTTTGTGAATGCGTGAACCTTTGAAGACAGAACTAGAGAAACTTGAAAGACAGGGAATTATTCAAGCTGTGGAAACCTCTGAATGGTTGGCCCCCATTGTTACTACTTCTAGAAAAGAGAGTAAAGACATCTGAATGTGTGTAGATTTGAGAAGCTTGAATGCCAGCATTTGGGTTGACAGGTACCCACTTCTTAAAATCAATAAAATGACTGTAATCAATGTTGCCAAGCACTGTTCCCAACAAGCTGCGCGGGTGAGCGCGCGCGCAGAGAAGTCACCCTAAGCGCGCAGGTTGCTAAATTTACCGCGCACTCCAGCAACACCGTTCGCGCCGCCGCTTTTAAAATGCGAGCGGCCCGAAAAAGTGCCATTTCCTCGTTGCGGGAGATTGAGAAAAAAAGCAGTCTCAAACACAGCGTGTGCTTTAGCACACGCTGTGTTTGACACTCTGCATTCCTCTGCATTCCTTTTCTTACACTGCACAGCTGCGGGCTGATTGTGAACCTTTAGTATTCATGTTAATTGTAGCCCCCCGGTGCGCTGCAATTAACACGAAGACTAATTCAAAGGACCTACAATCAGCCCCGCAGCTGTGCCCTGTAAGAATCGTCATTGTGCACTACTGAGGGGCTGTTTGTGATCCTTTGTGTTGTGTTGCCTTCCTCCAGCTCTCCTGTCCTGTAAGGGAGAGACGAACGATCATCAAAACCATTAGTATAGTCATAGCACAGATGACTGAATGCAGCTCACACGGACAGAAAAAAATAACAAGATTTTTCAAAAAGTTATTGCTGGAGAAACACCTGGGCCTTCAAAAATATTTTTGAAATGGTAAAACGTGCTGACTCACATTGAGCCATGTTTTATACAATAGTGTGCGTAATAAAATGCGAATGACAAACATAACAGGCCATTGTGAAGAGAGCAGGTTGAAAGTCCTTATAAAAATAATATATATATATATATATATATATATATATATATAATTTTAGTAAAAATGGAAAGGCCTCGGTTAACAACCGAACTAAAACCAGGGACAGACACCAGGGAGCAGGGACAGGCACCAGGTAGTAGGGACAGACACCGTGGAGCAGGGACAGACACCCGGGAGCAGGGACAGACACCAGGGAGCAGGACAGACACCAGGGAGCAGGGACAGACACCAGGGAGCAGGGACAGACACCAGGGACGGACACCGGGGAGCAGGGACAGAAAGGGGGCAGGAACAGACACCAGGGAGAAAGAACAGACACCAGGGAGCAGGGACAGCCACCGGGGAGTAGGGACAGACACCAGGGAGTAGGGACAGACACCAGGGACGGACACCGGGGAGCAGGGACAGACATCAGGGAGCAGGAACAGACACCAGGGAGCAGACACAGACACCAGGGAGCAGGAACAGACACCAGGGAGCAGGAACAGACACCAGGGAGCAGGGACAGACACCGGAAAGCAGGGACAGACACCGGAGAGCAGGGACAGACACCGGAGAGAAGGGACAGACTCCAGTGAGCAGGGACAGACATCAGGGAGCAGGGACAGACATCAGGGAGCAGGGACAGACATCAGGGAGCAGGGACAGACAACAGGGAGCAGGGACAGACACCAGGGACGGACACCGGGGAGCAGGGACAGAAAGGGGGCATGAACAGACACCAGGGAGAAAGAACAGACACCAGGGAGCAGGGACAGCCACCGGGGAGTAGGGACAGACACCAGGGAGTAGGGACAGACACCAGGGACGGACACCGGGGAGCAGGGACAGACATCAGGGAGCAGGAACAGACACCAGGGAGCAGACACAGACACCAGGGAGCAGGAACAGACACCAGGGAGCAGGAACAGACACCAGGGAGCAGGAACAGACACCAGGGAGCAGGGACAGACACCGGAAAGCAGGGACAGACACCGGAGAGCAGGGACAGACACCAGTGAGCAGGGACAGACATCAGGGAGCAGGGACAGACATCAGGGAGCAGGGACAGACACCAGGGAGCAGGGACAGACACCAGGGACGGACACCGGGGAGCAGGGACAGAAAGGGGGCAGGAACAGGCACCAGGGAGAAAGAACAGACACCAGGGAGCAGGGACAGCCACAGGGGGAGTAGGGACAGACACCAGGGAGTAGGGACAGACACCAGGGACGGACACCGGGGAGCAGGGACAGACATCAGGGAGCAGGAACAGACACCAGGGAGCAGACACAGACACCAGGGAGCAGGAACAGACACCAGGGAGCAGGAACAGACACCAGGCAGCAGGGACAGACACCGGAAAGCAGGGACAGACACTGGAGAGCAGGGACAGACACCAGTGAGCAGGGACAGACACCAGTGAGCAGGGACAGACATCAGGGAGCAGGGACAGACATCAGGGAGCAGGGACAGACATCAGGGAGCAGGGACAGACATCAGGGAGCAGGGACAGACACCGGGGAGCAGGGACAGACACCGGGGAGCATGGACAGACATCAGGGAGCAGGGACAGACACCAGGGAGCAGGGACGGACACCAGGGACGGACACCAGGGAGCAGGGACAGACACCAGGGCGGGGACAGAAATCAGGGAGCAGGAACAGACACCAGGGAGCAGGGACAGACACCGGGGAGCAGGGACAGACACCGGGGAGCAGGGACAGACACCGGGGAGCAGGGACAGACACCAGGGATCAGGGACAGACACCAGGGACAGGAACAGACACCAGGGAGCAGGGACAGACACCAGGGACAGGGACAGACACCAGGGAGCAGGGACAGACAACAGGGAGTAGGGACAGACACCAGGGACAGACACCAGGGTGGGAACAGACATCAGGGAGCAGGAACAGATATCAGGGAGCAGGGACAGACACCAGGGAGCAGGGACTGACACCGGGGAGCAGGGACAGACACCGGAGAGCAGGGACAGACATCAGGGACGGACACCAGGGAGCAGGGACAGACACCGGAGAGCAGGGACAGACACTGTGGAGCAGGGACAGACACTGTGGAGCAGGGACAGACACCGGCGAGCAGGGACAGACACCAGGGAGCAGGGACAGACACCAGGGAGCAGGGACAGACACCAGGGACAGGGACAGACACCAGGGAGCAGGGACAGACAAAAGGGAGTAGGGACAGACACCAGGGACGGACACCGGGGAGCAGGGACAGACACCAGGGTGGGAACAGACATCAGGGAGCAGGAACAGATATCAGGGAGCAGGAACAGACACCGGGGAGCAGGGACAGACACCGGGGAGCAGGGACAGACACCAGGGACGGACACCAGGGAGCAGGGACAGACACCGGGGAGCAGGGACAGACACCGGGGAGCAGGGACAGACACTGTGGAGCAGGGATAGACACCAGCGAGCAGGGACAGACACCGGGGAGCAGGGACAGACACCAGCGAGCAGAGGCAGACATCGGGGAGCAGGGACAGACACCGGGGAGCAGGGACAGACACCGGGGAGCAGAGACAGACACCGGGGAGCAGGGACGGACACCGTGGAGCAGGGACAGACACCATGGAGCAGGGACAGACACAGTGGAGCAGGGACGGACACCAGGGAGGAGGGACGGACACCAGGGAGCAGGGAGCAGAAAGGCACCAAAAACGAGTGGGGCAGAGGGCAGAAGGGCACCAAAAACGATAGGACAGAGGGCATAAAGGCACAACAACGAGTGGGACAGAGGGCAGAAGGGCACCAAAAACGAGTGGGACAGAGGTCAGAAGGGTACTAAAAACAAGCATTGGAAATGCAATAGGGCTCGCATTAGGAAAGTTTGAGCTATTGGTGTTATAAATGAATTTTTTTTATTTATTTGGTTTTTTTTAATAGCTAAATTAATAGCTTTGTCACTTACAATGCCAATAGTTATAACTTCCGAAAATGTGACACCTAAAGCACTTGTAATGCAACATGCTTTGTATTTACGTGACTTAGATGTATTGATATTACAAATAACAATGGCTTTTTAATTTTTTTAAATAATTAATACTTAAATAATGTATTTAATTTGTAATGGCAATAGCTTAAACTTTTGCAAATAACATTTGTGAAGATTATGTTCAGTGTTTTTTATTGTGACGAAAATCCAAGAACAGAAGTGAAATATTAACATCTTTTTGTGATTTGTAATAAAGCGTGAAAGCTTGAAAACAGCTTGAAACATTGAAAGAACATATTTGAACCAGTGATGCTGTGGTGGTGCTGAGTGATGCTGTGGTGGTGATGAGTGATGCTGTGGTGTTGCTGAGTGATGCTGTGGTTGCGCTGAGTGATGCTGTGGTTGGGCTGAGTGGTGTGTGCATCGGTGGAGCTGTTTGGTGGGTGCATTGGTGGAGCTTAGTTGGAGCATCGGTGGAGCTGTGTGGTGGGTGCATCGGTGGAGCTGTGTGGTGGGTGCCTCGGCGGAGCTGTGTGGTGGGTGCCTTGGTGGAGCTGTGTGGTGGGTGCCTCGGTGGAGCTGTGTGGTGGGTGCCTCGGAGGAGCTGGGTGGTGGGTGCATCAGTGGAGCTGTGTGGTGGGTGCATCGGTGAAGCTTAGTTGGTGCATCGGTGGAGCTGTGTGGTGTGTGCATCGGTGGAGCTGTGTAGGTGGAGCTGTGTGGTGCGTGCATCGGTGGATCTGTGTGGTGGCTGCATCGGTGGAGCTGTGTGGTGGCTGCAGCGGTGGAGCTGAGTGGTGGCTGCATCAGTGGAGCTGTGTGGTGGCTGCATCGGTGGAGCTGTGTGGTGGCTGCATCGGTGGAGCTGTGTGGTAGCTGCATCGGCGGAGCTGTGTGGTGGCTGCCTCGGCGGAGCTGTGTGGTGGGTGCATCGGCGGAGCTGTGTGGTGGGTGCATCGGCGGAGCTGTGTGGTGGGTGCCTCTGTGGAGCTGTGTGGTGGGTGCATCGGCGGAGCTGTGTGGTGGGTGCATCGGTGGAGCTGTGTGGTGGCTGCATCGGTGGAGCTGTGTCGTGGCTGCATCGGTGGAGCTGTGTGGTAGCTGCATCGGTGGAGCTGTGTGGTGGCTGCCTCGGCGGAGCTGTGTGGTGGGTGCATCGGTGAAGCTTAGTTGGTGCATCGGTGGAGCTGTGTGGTGGGTGCATTGTATTTGGTGGAGCTTAGTTGGAGCATCGGTGGAGCAGTGTGGTGGGTGCATCGGTGGAGCTGTGTGGTGGCTGCATCAGTGGAGCTGTGTGGTGGCTGCATCGGTGGAGCTGTGTGGTGGCTGCATCGGTGGAGAAGTGTGGTAGCTGCATCGGTGGAGCTGTGTAGTGGGTGCATCGGCGGAGCTGTGTGGTGGGTGCATCGGCGGAGCTGTGTGGTGGGTGCATCGGCGGAGCTGTGTGGTGGGTGCATCGGTGGAGCTGTGTGGTGGGTGCATCGGCGGAGCTGTGTGGTGGGTGCCTTGGTGGAGCTGTGTGGTGGGTGCCTCGGTGGAGCTGTGTGGTGGGTGCCTCGGTGGAGCTGTGTGGTGGGTGCCTCGGAGGAGCTGGGTGGTGGGTGCATCAGTGGAGCTGTGTGGTGGGTGCATCAGTGGAGCTGTGTGGTGGGTGCATCGGTGAAGCTTAGTTGGTGCATCGGTGGAGCTGTGTGGTGGGTGCATCGGTGAAGCTTAGTTGGTGCATCGGTGGAGCTGTGTGGTGGGTGCATTGTATTTGGTGGAGCTTAGTTGGAGCATCGGTGGAGCTGTGTGGTGGGTGCATCGGTGGAGCTGTGTGGTGGCTGCATCAGTGGAGCTGTGTGGTGGCTGCATCGGTGGAGCTGTGTGGTGGCTGCATCGGTGGAGAAGTGTGGTAGCTGCATCGGTGGAGCTGTGTGGTGGGTGCATCGGCGGAGCTGTGTGGTGGGTGCATCGGCGGAGCTGTGCGGTGGGTGCATCGGCGGAGCTGTGTGGTGGGTGCATCGGCGGAGCTGTGTGGTGGCTGCATCGGTGGAGAAGTGTGGTAGCTGCATCGGTGGAGCTGTGTGGTGGGTGCATCGGCGGAGCTGTGTGGTGGGTGCATCGGCGGAGCTGTGTGGTGGGTGCATCGGCGGAGCTGTGTGGTGGGTGCATCGGTGGAGCTGTGTGGTGGGTGCATCGGCGGAGCTGTGTGGTGGGTGCCTTGGTGGAGCTGTGTGGTGGGTGCCTCGGTGGAGCTGTGTGGTGGGTGCCTCGGTGGAGCTGTGTGGTGGGTGCCTCGGAGGAGCTGGGTGGTGGGTGCATCAGTGGAGCTGTGTGGTGGGTGCATCGGTGGAGCTGTGTGGTGGGTGCATCGGTGAAGCTTAGTTGGTGCATCGGTGGAGCTGTGTGGTGGGTGCATTGTATTTGGTGGAGCTTAGTTGGAGCATCGGTGGAGCAGTGTGGTGGGTGCATCGGTGGAGCTGTGTGGTGGCTGCATCAGTGGAGCTGTGTGGTGGCTGCATCGGTGGAGCTGTGTGGTGGCTGCATCGGTGGAGAAGTGTGGTAGCTGCATCGGTGGAGCTGTGTGGTGAATGCATCGGCGGAGCTGTGTGGTGGGTGCATCGGCGGAGCTGTGTGGTGGGTGCATCGGCGGAGCTGTGTGGTGGGTGCATCGGTGGAGCTGTGTGGTGGGTGCATCGGCGGAGCTGTGTGGTGGGTGCCTTGGTGGAGCTGTGTGGTGGGTGCATCGGTGGAGCTGTGTGGTGGGTGCATCGGCGGATCTGTGTGGTGGGTGCCTTGGTGGAGCTGTGTGGTGGGTGCCTCGGTGGAGCTGTGTGGTGGGTGCCTCGGTGGAGCTGTGTGGTGGGTGCCTCGGAGGAGCTGGGTGGTGGGTGCATCAGTGGAGCTGTGTGGTGGGTGCATCGGTGGAGCTGTGTGGTGGGTGCATCGGTGAAGCTTAGTTGGTGCATCGGTGGAGCTGTGTGGTGGGTGCATCGGTGAAGCTTAGTTGGTGCATCGGTGGAGCTGTGTGGTGGGTGCATTGTATTTGGTGGAGCTTAGTTGGAGCATCGGTGGAGCTGTGTGGTGGGTGCATCGGTGGAGCTGTGTGGTGGCTGCATCAGTGGAGCTGTGTGGTGGCTGCATCGGTGGAGCTGTGTGGTGGCTGCATCGGTGGAGAAGTGTGGTAGCTGCATCGGTGGAGCTGTGTGGTGGGTGCATCGGCGGAGCTGTGTGGTGGGTGCATCGGCGGAGCTGTGTGGTGGGTGTATCGGCGGAGCTGTGTGGTGGGTGCATCGGCGGAGCTGTGTGGTGGGTGCCTCTGTGGAGCTGTGTGGTGGGTGCCTCAGTGGAGCTGTGTGGTGGGTGCATCGGTGAAGCTGTGTAGGTGGAGCTGTGTGGTGGGTGCATCGGTGGAGCTGTGTAGGTGGAGCTGTGTGGTGGGTGCATCGGTGGATCTGTGTGGTGGCTGCATCGGTGGAGCTGTGTGGTGGCTGCATCGGTGGAGCTGTATGGTGGCTGCATCGGTGGAGCTGTGTGGTGGCTGCATCGGTGGAGCTGTGTGGTAGCTGCATCGGCGGAGCTGTGTGGTGGCTGCCTCGGCGGAGCTATGTGGTGGGTGCATCGGCGGAGCTGTGTGGTAGCTGCATCGGCGGAGCTGTGTGGTGGCTGCCTCGGCGGAGCTGTGTGGTGGGTGTATCGGCGGAGCTGTGTGGTGGGTGCATCGGCGGAGCTGTGTGGTGGGTGCATCGGCGGAGCTGTGTGGTGGGTGCCTCTGTGGAGCTGTGTGGTGGGTGCATCGGCGGAGCTGTGTGGTGGGTGCATCGGTGGAGCTGTGTGGTGGCTGCATCGAAGGAGCTGGGTGGTGGCTGCATCGGTGGAGCTGTGTGGTAGCTGCATCGGTGGAGCTGTGTGGTGGCTGCCTCGGCGGAGCTGTGTGGTGGGTGCATCGGCGGAGCTGTGTGGTGGGTGCATCGGTGGAGCTGTGTGGTGGGTGCATTGACGGAGCTGTGTGGTGGGTGCCTCTGTGGAGCTGTGTGGTGGCTGCCTCGGCGGAGCTGTGTGGTGGGTGCATCGGCGGAGCTGTGTTGTGGGTGCATCGGCGGAGCTGTGTGGTGGGTGCATCGGCGGAGCTGTGTGGTGGGTGCCTCTTTGGAGCTGTGTGGTGGGTGCCTCTGTGGAGCTGTGTGGTGGGTGCCTCGGTGGAGCTGTGTGGTGGGTGCCTCGGTGGAGCTGTGTGGTGGGTGCCTCGGTGGAGCTGTGTGGTGGGTGCCTTGGTGGAGCTGTGTGGTGGGTGCATCTGTGGAGCTGTGTGGCCGGTGCCTCGGTGGAGCTGTGTGGTAGGTGCATCGGTGGAGCTGTGTGGTGGGTGCATCGGTGGTGCTGTGTGGTGGGTGCATCGGTGGAGCTGTGTGGTGGGTGCCTCGGCGGAGCTGTGTGGTGGGTGCCTCGGCGGAACTGTGTGGTGGGTGCCTCGGCGGAGCTGTGTGGTGGGTGCATCTGTGGAGCTGTGTGGTGGGTGCATCAGTGGAGCTGTGTGGTGGCTGCATCGGTGGAGCTGTGTAGGTGGAGCTGTGTGGTGGGTGCATCGGTGGAGCTGTGTGGTGGGTGCCTCTGTGGAGCTGTGTGGTGGGTGCATCGGTGGAGCTGTGTGGTGGGTGCATCGGTGGAGCATCGGTGGAGCTGTGTGGTGGGTGCATCGGCGGAGCTGTGTGGTGGGTGCATCGGCGGAGCTGTGTGGTGGGTGCCTCGGTGGAGCTGTGTGGTGGGTGCCTCGTGGAGCTGTGTAGGTGAAGCTGTATGGTGGGTGCATCGGTGGAGCTGTGTGGTGGGTGCATTGGTGGAGCTGTGTGGTGGGTGCCTCTGTGGAGCTGTGTGGTGGGTACCTCTGTGGAGCTGTGTGGTGGGTGCCTCTGTGGAGCTGTGTGGTGGGTGCATCGGTGGAGCTGTGTGGAGGGTGCCTCTGTGGAGCTGTGTGGTGGGTGCATCGGTGGAGCTGTGTAGGTGGAGCTGTGTGGTGGGTGCGTCGGTGGAGCTGTGTGGTGGGTGCATCGGTGGAGCTGTGTGGTGGGTGCATCTGTGGAGCTGTGTGGTGGGTGCATCGGTGGAGCTGTGTAGGTGGAGCTGTGTGGTGGGTGCGTCGCTGGAGCTGTGTGGTGGGTGCATCGGTGGAGCTGTATGGTGGGTGCATCGGTGGAGTTGTGTGGTGGGTGCCTCGGTGGAGCTGTGTGGTGCGTGCATCGGTGGAGCTGTGTGGTGGGTGCCTCTGTGGAGCTGTGTGGTGGGTGCATCGGTGGAGCTGTGTGGTGGGTGCATTGGTGGAGCTGTGTAAGTGGAGCTGTGTGGTGGGTGCATCGGTGGAGCTGTGTGGTGGGTGCATCGGTGGAGCTGTGTGGTGGGTGCATCGGTGGAGCTGTGTGGTGGGTGCCTCTGTGGAGCTGTGTGGTGGGTGCCTCGGTGGAGCTGTGTGGTGGGTGCCTCGGTGGAGCTGTGTAGGTGGAGCTGTATGGTGGGTGCATGGGTGGAGCTGTGTGGTGGGTGTATCAGTGGAGCTGTGTGGTGGGTGCCTCTGTGGAGCTGTGTGGTGGGTGCCTCTGTGGAGCTGTGTGGTGGGTGCATCGGTGGAGCTGTGTGGAGGGTGCCTCTGTGGAGCTGTGTGGTGGGTGCATCGGTGGAGCTGTGTAGGTGGAGCTGTGTGGTGGGTGCGTCGGTGGAGCTGTGTGGTGGGTGCATTGGTGGAGCTGTGTGGTGGGTGCATCTGTGGAGCTGTGTGGTGGGTGCATCGGTGGAGCTGTGTAGGTGGAGCTGTGTGGTGGGTGCGTCGCTGGAGCTGTGTGGTGGGTGCATCGGTGGAGCTGTGTGGTGGGTGCATCGGTGGAGCTGGGTGGTGGGTGCCTCGGTGGAGATGTGTGGTGGGTGCATCGGTGGAGCTGTGTGGTGGGTGCCTCTGTGGAGCTGTGTGGTGGGTGCATCGGTGGAGCTGTGTGGTGGGTGCATTGGTGGAGCTGTGTAAGTGGAGCTGTGTGGTGGGTGCATCGATGGAGCTGTGTGGTGGGTGCATCGGTGGAGCTGTGTGGTGGGTGCATCGGTGGAGCTGTGTGGTGGGTGCATCGGTGGAGCTGTGTGGTGGGTGCATCGGTGGAGCTGTGTGGTGGGTGCATTGGTGGAGCTGTGTAAGTGGAGCTGTGTGGTGGGTGCATCGGTGGAGCTGTGTGGTGGGTGCATCGGTGGAGCTGTGTGGTGGGTGCATCGGTGGAGCTGTGTAGGTGGAGCTGTGTGATGGGTGCATCGGTGGAGCTGTGTGGTGTGTGGCACGTTTTTTATAAATCATTAGTAAAAGAGATCAATGAAATTCAACTAAAACCCATCTATAGCAGAAGAGGAGAAAGCTCTAGTAACGGGATGCAGGATGAATGTGTTACTATGAAGCAAATCGCCAGCATGTGAAAGGTGTAAAATAGCAATCAGCATAAAACGAAAATGCCAGCAAAAGACTTTATAAGATTCTGTGTGGCCCTGATAAAATAATTAGAGCATTTAATTATATCATGACCAACAACGGGATTGTTTATATTGCAATATAAATAATCCCTCGGCATTGCTGTGGTGGGAAGGGGGGCAGGGGGGGGGGGGGGCAGGGAGAGGCAAGAAGGGAAGAATAGGGGCCGGGAGCAGCAGCCTTTGATGTGCCGGCCGGCCGGCCAGTGAATAATTAAGGGAGGAGAAATGCCGGATGGGGGAGGCTTGAGATGCCTGAGGAGGCTGGTGGCTTTGATGTGCACGCGCTTCGGGCACTTCAACAAATCGCCGAGTTAGGTAAACTTTATTTAAGCTGCAATATAGCTCCCCTGCTATGCGCATGCGCATCAGCAGGCGAGCCCTAACGAGTCGGGCAGAGGGCATTAGGGCACAAAAAACGAGTGGGACAGAGGGCAGAAGGGCACCAAAAACGATTGGGACAGAGGGCAGGAGGGCACCAAAAAGGAGTGGGTTAGAGGGCAGGAGAGCACCAAAAATGAGTGGCATTTGGCGCCGCAGACAAGCGAGGTTCGGTTCCTGGCGCACATAGCCATGGTTGCAGCGCACAGAGACCCTCCACTGCCGCACACAGAGGAAAAAAATTAGAGGGAACATTGTTGCCAAGTACTTCTCTTCTTAGACCTTACGTCAGCATACTACCAAGTGGGTTTACACCTGGATTCTCAAATTCTTACAGCTTTTACTACACCCTTTGGGACCTAGAAGTTTTTGAAAATGTCATTTGGACTGGCTTCGGCTGCAGGGACCTTCCAGAGAATTAGGCAAAACATTCTGATGGGGGTTGAAAAATCCACGTGTTTCCAAGACGATATACTTATTTATGGTTCAAATGAAGAGGAGCACAATCTGAACTTGAGCAAAGTGTTTGCCAAGTTCAGTGAGGCAGGTTTTACCATTAAGAGGAACAAATGCAAAATTGGGGTAGCATCTGTAGACTTCCTTGGGCACACCCTATCCAGTGAAGGAATGAAACCCAAAATGGACTAATAGAGGCTCCAAATCCTACAAATCAAGATGAAATTATATCTTTCCTTGGGTTAGCAGAGTATATTTCAGATCTAATATAACCCCTTAGAGATCTACTAAAGAAGGATACAAAATTTGAATGGTCACCTGTCCATGACTGTGCATTTTTTAATATAAAAAAACTATTGCTGCATCACCCTGCATTGGAAATTTTGATAGTACCAAAGACAATACTCTTACCACAGATGCCCGTAATTGGGGTATTGGTGCCACACTTTCACAAATGCAGGAGGGAAAAGAAAAGGTCATAGCTTTTGCTTCCAGGACCCTCAAAGTGGCAGAAGTTAACTACTCAACTATTGAGAAATAGGCTTTGTCTTGATTTTGGGCCACAAACCATTTCAAATATTTTCTGTGGGGTAGACCGTTTGTGCTGAGGTCGGATCATAAACGCCTGGTCTCTTTATTTTCATCCAAGGACATTGAAAAGACCACACCTAGAATAGGGAAATGGCTTGTTTCCTTACGAAGCTTTAATTTTAAAATAGAACATGTTCCTGGCAACAAGAATCTAATTGCGGATTGCCTTTCATATCTTCCCATCAATTAGCAAATTAAAGATAATGTTGAGGACTTTGAGGTACTACATGTAACTATCCCTGCCATCCTGGAAGAAGAGTGGAATCAATATTTGTCAGATGACACAACTTTGAGAGCGGTTATCAAAAAGTTCAGAAATGGTTGGCCCAAGAGATGTAGAGACCTTCCTTGTAATCTACAAACATTTTGGAATGTCAAAGAAGAATTGTCCTTGGTTAGGGGGTAGGTCCAATGTATTTAGGTCTGACAAAAGCGTATCTGTGAATTAGGTCACAAGGGTCCTCTAGGAAGGAATCTTACAAAAAGCAAGCTTTGGTCATGGTATTGGTACCTGGAATGGACACCCTCATAGAAAATTTAGTCAAGGGGTGCCATGCTTGTGGCATCAGTGAAAAGACATTCTATTGGGTCGTTCCTTCATTTGTTCTTCCCCCCTCTCCTTCTCTGCAGTTTGGTTCCATCTAAGAACGCTCCGAGAGGGCACCGTAGAATGTTCAGACGGAGGTTGCGGAGCATTATGAACAGCTGTTGGGGACTGATGTATTAAATAAACCCACCTCATTAAACTGCCGCTTTTGTGGAGCTTTATTACAACACCCCTCTTTTTGGACACCACTATTGTGGCTTTCTGAATTAGGTCTACTCCCCACCCCAGTGCCAAAAGATTACTTCAGCTTCATTTTGCTCCTTGAGATTGGCCAAGAAAATAGAAAGATATTTGGCATTCGAACTCCTGAAAGCAATGGTCATCTCACATGTGTTAACAAGGCTTAACTACTGTAATAGCCTCTAGATTATTGTAATGCTCTACTGATCGCGGCCAATGAGTCAATTCTAAATCGCCTTCAGGTGGTACAAAACACTGCAGCACATTTAGTTCTAAATGCACCTTGCAGATCAGCTTCGCTCCCTCTCCTAAAACACTTACACTGGTTACCTGTATGGAAACGGGTAAAGTTTAAGATCTGCTGCCTGACACATAAGGCAATATGGGGAATAGGAACCTTCTGTTTGGCGAAGAAGCTCCATCATATATCCCCCGATGGGACCTATGATCACGGTTAAAATTCTTGCTCAAAATCCCCAGTATTAAAAAAACACGAGCAAGAGGAAAGATCTATTCATACCAGGCACCTTTCTAATGGAACTAACCTTCATTGGTCTTAAGACAATGCCCTGACCACTTGAAATTCAGAAAAGCTGTGAAAACCGCCCTGTTTTAGATGAGTCCACCGCCACAACTTCTTTTGCAAATCCACAAGTGCCGAGATACCCCTCCGGGGGTGATTCACGCGTTATATAATCTTACTAGCAGCCCGTCCCGATAATGTCCGGGTATGAAGAGTTGAGTGGGTGACAGCTCGCGCTAGAGACGCTGCACGTGTGGTAAAGTGCAGTCAGTTTCAAGGTTAGTGTGCCAGCAGGGTCGCTTAGTTGCGTCTGCCGCCGCTTGAGGCCAGCTCCAGGCCTGGTTGATGTTGGGCGCCGTGTGTAAATTTGTTTATGCAGAGTTGAGTGACAGCACGCAGGAGACTCTGCAATTATTGTCCCCGCAGGCACGCTCAGTGGTGTGTGCCCCCGCTTGAGGCCCGGCTTCAGCGGCGACCATATTACAATGCGAATTATGTGACCCTTGAAAGTTATTTCCCTGTATTATTATTTTTTAGGACCCACATGGCGTGAAGGCAGGAACGTAAAGGCAATTTAGTAAAGCACCGACGGCATTCGGGCCCAGTCTGTTTCACACGCACCCAGCACAGGGCACACACTGCATTCGGCCCCAGTATGTGTGACACTCTCTCAGCACAACGTGCAGGCCGACAAGTGAGTAGAGCGAACGATTACCTACCACGCCTCCAGCTGAACGCAGATGCCCATTGAACGCATACACCCAGGTGCACGATTGACATCATAATTTCGGAATGTGGTGCGATTGTTGGCGGACGATTGCCACGCCCATTTGCCACGGCCCTTGCTCTCACGGAATTGCGCAATTGGCATGCCTCCAGCTGAACTCAGACGCCCATTGAACGCTCTTGCTCCCTAGCATTTCTGCGCCCATTGGCCACGCCCCTTGCTCCCGTGCAATTGCGAAATTGCCGCGCCCAATGTCGTTTGTCTTGCCCCTTGCTCCCACGCAATTGCCGTGCCCATTGTCTTTTGTCACGCCCCCAGCACACGCCCCCAGCCTTTGTCACGCCCCCAGCACAACGCACACGTTTAAGGAACGTTTTTTTTTTTTCGTCATGCCGCGCCCCGCCCACGCACACACCCACAAGGGACTACTTTGCTGGCAAGATTATTTTACCTTTCAAATGTATATGGTGGCCATCTGTATAGCCTATGTCCTATTGCTGCAACTGCCCTTTCCAAAGCTGTATTGGGTGTTGTGATTGGTGCTGTGGTTACTGAGATTACCCGCCTCAAAGGTTAGGGCTCTCTCTTTATAATATTAGTATGGATAAACATAAAGAATTATAAACATATCTCAATCTCTCGGTTGTTCTACTAAAGAAGCTACAGACTTTGCAAAAAACAGCAGCACATTGTCTTTTAAAAGTGCCTGATTTTCAAATCTGCGTAAGGAGCCATTAGTATACTCTACTGGCTACTGGTCAGGCAGTGTATTATCTTTAAGGATCTATACATGGCCTATGGGATACTCATTGGGCATGGACCTGCTTTTTTAAGAAACACTTTAGTTGGTACACTCCAAGCAGGACACTCTGCTCAAGTGTCGCTAGGATCCTGATGGCCCCACCTTTCAGAAGGAGCACATGGGGTGGGAGAAGCTTCTTCAGGTCTGCAGCTTTACTCTGGAACAATTTGACCTCTGAACATGAAACTGCCCCGTCCATGCCTGTCTGTAGAAAATCTTTGACAGCTTGGCTCTTTGTACGTACATAGGAACTCAGTCCTAAACTCCTGATCCTGATGTACAGCGCCAAAATACAACTTTTTTAATTATCTTATCTTTCAAAGGACAATGGTTGTGAGAAAAAGCAACAAAAAAGTCTTATTTAGGGATACTAAATAGTAGAACACATTCCTTTAACAATTCAGAGAACTCTGAAAATATTATACATTTTGCTGTATAATCCAAAGTGTTTTAGGTTTAGTCATTATTTTAGGATAAGTCTCCTATTTAGAGGAAAAACACCTGAAAGAGAGGATTGAATGGCTTATGGAGACCTACAGCTCATATATTTTAACAAAATTATATCTATCTCCTATAATATTTGAGTGTAATTCACATGGGTTATTCTATTGACACAAATGTATGACAGAGTCTGTGGCACATGTGGAAACCTGAAGCATGCTGAACAGAAAATAGAGCTCTCATCTGAGTACAGATGTTATCTTACCAGACTCTGCTTTAATAATATTAATTTTTTAGTAGCTTTTCCATGGCAGGGTTCATGGTTTCCAATGCTGCCTTATTGTTCCTATGACAATGTCTTCATTCAAAGGACAATCCACTTTACTGTCTTTAACAAATTCCATTTTTGCCCCGGAAACTCTTTTTGGTCCCAATTTGGCATTCTGCTGGTGTTATACTATATTATATAGCACCACTCCAGCTACACCAAAGTAGACCAAACACCAGTGTAGCAGTAGTAAATGTAATCTGTTGTGCTCTGGCTGTAGGGAAAAGATACTTAGGGGTATCATAACTTTTATTTGAAATGCTTTATGACTTGGATTTTTATGGGTTTTTTGCTAGTGCATTTTTCTTTGTATGTTGTTTTTTAATTAAGAAAATGAGAATCCCTCTATTTGATTTTGATGTATTTCTGTTGGTTTTAGGCTGTTATATGTGCTTTTATGGTTTCGAATGGAGCTGAATAAACATATTATTGATTGATTGATTGAAAAGAAATTATGAAAAAGTGCAGGTAGAAATAATTTCCAACCATGTTATCCTTCTTAGTAGTTAGTTCTTAGAAGTTAACACCTTGACTGCAGCGCAAATTCCGCCGCAGTACTGGAGAATTATTGAGTGGGTTGGGTTCAGAAGGCCCCCATCCGTCCTCCGCCACACACACTCATCATAAAGCTTCTATTCCTTTGTTTGTTCTTTGACATTGTTCTTCAGTGCAAATCAGACAGGTGAACTCAGTGTTGTTGTTAAAAACAACAGTTTCTAGGAAAATATGCATACATTATTTTACTGCTCCTGATGATCTGTTGTTTGGGAGAGTAAACTGGTAAGGAAAAACCTTAGTGATGATCAGGCAAATGTTTTTGTGATGTATTAAAAAAATATGTGTATTCAAACTATCCAAAGAAACCTAGGGCCTTATTTAGAGTTTGGAGGACCCGATACTTGTTGGTAATGAGCATAATTTGCATGATGTATCCTCATATTTTTGTCTTGAATGTATTTTGTCGGCAGTAGATATCTGTGCATTTAACTCCTGCACCAGTGGTAAGGTATTTGTGCTCCCCCTCTCAATATGGCAAAATTGCCATACCTCTGATTGGAAAATTAAACTTACTCCTTAGTCCCTAGCATAGGTTACAAAGTGTACCCACAACCTGTAAGTTACATGTCACCAAAGGACGGCAACACTCATTGTGCAACCCACAGCATTAATAGTGCAAACATGATTGTGGGGCTTCCATTTGTAGCTTGGCTGTGTATTTTTGAACTGCGAATTGAACTGCAAATTCAAATTGCCAATCTGTTTTGACAGTAAAATCTTCCTTTTATATAATACGTCTCCCCTACCTAATCAGCAGCAGGCCCAGACCAATGGTGATGCTTTTGAAAGCACCACATCTATTGAGAGAATCATCCCCTGCATAGTGATCCTAATGTCCCTTAGTCTGGGTCAACCCACAGTTTGGTGATCCCCCAGTGCTATATGACGTTCCTACTGGAATTGGCTTATGATCACCCAGGCAGGACATTTAGGGCAGCCCAAAACCTCAGCTTGTCTTGTCAATCATGTTTTTTGCCCTCAGCTGAGGTCGAAATCAGATGTGTTCTTTAGGTCTTATTTCACCTGCCAAACCAATAGAAAGTCAGGGACCAGGTGTAAGGCCTACTTCAATCTCTCCTCATGGTGGGAACATCCTTTAATAGTGAGGAAAATAAGTTTTTATGGTCAATTGTGTCCCCTACTACGTACCCCAACGGCTCCATGTACGTGCTTCAAGTACATGTAAGTTCCCTCCACAACCAGCTATGAAGACGCAAATACATTTGCGTCCAACGTTAACAAGTCCTCTTTCAGATCCGCCATGAATGGATCGATTAATCAGTTCCTAAGTATACCGTGCCACCGTCTTTACATGGTGCACTTCCACGTTTTCCTGGCTCTGGCGAGCTAGGCCCTGATTTCTGCCATCGAGCCTTTTCTGCCTTCTGCCTCTGAAAGTTGCAGCCTGGACCTGTATCTGCATCCCTGACCTTTACCTTACTCCCTGCGCGGCGAGCGGTGCCCGGCTCGGCCTGCTTGCCTGCCAAACTGTATTCAGCCTTCAAGTTATCTGCTCCGCTCCTCGAAAATACATTCCTGTCTAGTAATTTAGGTAAACATTCCCCCAGCTGCAGAGCAAAGGGCCCGGCCTTTCTGTCTCCATACAAGTAATTCATAGCTCCCGTTACCATGATAGGCCCATGGCCCCTCGCATTACACGTAGACACGTAGTCACATATGCACGCATTAGCAGTCAGTATAGAAATAGCCTCTGCCCGAGAGACCTTTCCTTCTAGATAATACAGTTCTCCAAACACCAGATATCAGATATGATTTAGGAACAAGTCGATCTGACATCCCAGACTTCTGTCTCTAAACCCTAGTGCTAAATGTCAAGTCCCCTTCACCCTCCAGTTCCACGTCAATCACACGTCATGCTGCTGCGCGCGCATTTCTGCCATATATTTCTGCTGACCCTGCAGGATTCTTCTATGGATCCACCCACTTGTGGCACTTTTATGTGACGTTTCTAGCACACACCTCCGTGTACGCCCTCGTGCACGCCTTCTGTTACGCACATGTGTTCTTATCTCGTTTCTTTCAGCTGTTACGCCTTCTGCATCCATCACCATTGTATGCATTGACTATATATATTGTAACTGTTAATAAAGCATTGTCCATTCCCTTGTGATTCTCTTCCCGAACCCTCGTGGTGATGGAACATGATTCCTGGTTCGAACCAATTCCATTTTATGGAATAAAACCCCTTAGAAACTCAGATGCCACGGACTCTGCCTCTTATTTTGATTGAGCTATTTTTCATTGAACTTTACCGCATAGAAACTCAGCAGGTAAATATTTATTTACCACATAATTTGGCGCCCGAATAGGGACCCCTCCCCCACCTTACGCGCCGGCGGTGCGTTGCAGGCCTGGTCCCCTGCCACAGCCGTGACGGACGTTTACGCGTACCCGCAGGATTTCCTGTATCTCCCTCAGGCCAACGGAGGTGACTGAGACTGCGATCGACACCCAGACGAGGCGGTAAGGAGTACGGAGGATCCCGACCAGAGCCCAGCCGAGAGTGCAAGGTCCGAGGTTTCTAGAGGCCCACCAGTTCCGAAGTTCCGAAGTACCTACGTCACGAGTCGAGTCGAGTCCGGTTCAGACTCCAGTCCAGTGTTGAGTTTCCGAGACCTTCTGTTTCCGTGCTTCCCGGTGAGTACCGTTGCTGGGGATGCATCAAGACGGGCGCATTAGTTTGTGTCCGGTCAAGACGGGTTTGGGTACACAGGCCCGGTCTGCACTGTTTTAGCAGTGTATCTGTACTGTTTAGCAGTATATCAAGTATCCAGTTATCTAGTTAATGTTCGTTCCGAAATGTTTTTAATGTGTTTTAATGTCGTGGTATGAGTGATTGTCTGATCTTCATTACTGTGTTTATTGTACTAGTTGTGTTCAAGTCCGAGTAAGTATCAAGTATCAAGTATCAAGTTCGAAATGCCGCTGTTTACCAAGTTACGACAGATAGGAACTAGAAAAGGGATTCTAGAAGAAGCAGTGCCTGTCCCACCTAGGGACACTCCAGGGCACTTTATGTACCACAAGCATGGCTTAAGTGCCATACTATATCTAGACTTGTGGGTAGAGTACACTAAAGATGTAGCAGAGAATCTGAAATGGCCCGCTACAGGGACATGGGATGCCGAGTGCATCATGAAAATAGAAGAAGCATTATGGAAAAAGAAAGCCCGACAGTCACAGAAAGATGCCATTGAACTATGGCGTAAGGAATCGCACAGACGCATAGAGAAAGCACTCAGAAAGGTAGAGAAAAGTAGAGAGGATTCCGAAAAAGCTAAAGAACGGGAACTACTAGAAGAAGGAGAAGGAGTTAGAATGGAACAACACGACAGACAACTAGTGCCACTATGACAGGACTGTATCCGGTCCTGGCCGAGGGCCTGCCTAAGGCGACCCCGGAAACGCCGAAGAATCTGCCCCCTCCATTGGTTCCGATTAAATTACGTCACAAGACCGCAGCAGAAATTTTTCTCTCCTCCTACTTAGACGACGTAGCTCCTGCATATACCAATGGACCTGCCCATGCACCCGTACCACCTATCGACAATCACCTACCCCATAATCATCAGCCTCCGGGTCCGCAACAGCAGACCCCTCCTGCACCGATTCCTGCGCAGCTTCCTGCACCCCCTATACATCCGCCTAATCCTTTTGGGACTGGCGCTGTTCAGGTCCCAACCCAGTTACAGCAGGTACCGACCCTACAGCCAGGTTATGCTCAAGCCTCCGCCCCAGGAGGTGCTACAGGGGGTTATCGAACCCCGCCACAGTTACATCGAGTGACAATGAGAGATTTAGCAATGGCGCGGACACCTAAAGGTGCCCCAGCAGAACAGCTTAGACAACAGCTTACAGATTGTAGATATGACACAGTGCCTGGTACGACAGGACCCATGTTGTTAGCATCCCTACGGTTAAGACGAGTCACAGATTATTTGATAATGTTACCAGAAATGCCAGACTATCTAGACAAAATGTACCATTTCATTAGAACAGGAGAAGGACCCGAGAGTGTTGGTGAAGCCATGTCACGTCAGAAAGTTGAGAACAAAGGTTTAATCATGCGATTTTTGGTAAATTGTTTGATAAGAGAACAAGATCAGGCCAGTTTTCCACAAAATGAGATGGATAGATTGAACCGATGGAGTCAGAATATTGCTGATGGTAAACATGATAGAGAGAAAAGTATACATGCTATGGTTAGAAAAATCCGTAAAGAAATCATAGATATACATGCCCGTCGAGAATCCGATGAGCCACTCGAATCAGACGATCCAACTTCCTCGCAGGAGGAGGATGAATCAGAGAAAACAGTAGAAACATCGCAACTAGCAAGTAGAGACATGGTGGCATATGTAGGTAAGGGTAGAGCCCTTAATAAAACGTTACGCCCAGAAAGTAAGAGACTTTTCCACTCTGCCATGTCAAATCCGAAAACGCCTGAACATCTATTTCAGGCTACAGATAAAGTGCTACAAGAGCGAATGGGGTACCACATACTCAATTCTATGGATGAACAAGAATTAGCCAGGTCAGCAGTGCAATGGGCTGACAATACCGACATGTATAAAGATGACGCAGTAGCGCAAACCTTTTTGAATCTGTCCCCAGACGAACAGCGACTAGCTGGTATGTACATGATACAACACCTCCTCTTGTTGTATAAAAGCCAACGTTCTGATCCAGGTCCCTTAACTGATGTACTAGTAGAATTGCTCATGAATAAATGGAGAGGCCTAGGTACCGATTTAATTAAAATGGTTCTATAACATCGACACAGGTATAGTGCTTTCCTGAATCCACAGTTTGTTTCAGCCCCACCCCCAGAAAGGAAAACGTTTTACATAGACAGACAAAATCCCTTACGAGAAGTACATCCAGTTAGGAATGCCGATGATACCCTCACACGTGTGTATGTATATACGCCTATAACTAAAATGGAATTATTGGAAATGAAGAAAATAGTGCCCAGCCATGATAAAGATCCAGCAGGTTTTCACCGTGAAATAAAAGACATGTTACTTATGGGAGATTATACCTATCCCGACATTATCAAAATATTGAAAGTATTATTGCCTGCCGGTATTTACGAGAAACTCAAGGAAAAAGAATGGGAGGTGGGAGAGCAAAAGATTGATTGGGCTGCATTAGAAAACGAAGAAACTACTCGAACCCCAGGTCTAGGACTTGGGGATAAAACTAAAGCATTACCAGGATTATTAGTACAGGTTTTGCCACGTTTATTGTCAACTAAAAAGGAGGACTGGGATGCAATCTCAGCCTGCAAACAGAAACCAGATGAAGACACTAGTGATTTTTATTCCCGATTTGAGAAATGTTTTACTATTAATAGTGGCCTGAAACCAAGTAGCGAGTCATATCCACACCTCTTTGTATCCAAATTAGTCGAGAATTCCTTGCCCCAGGTTAAGAATCGTGTATTGAAAGTCGAGAGCACATGGCAAGCAAATACGCCTTCCCAAATGTTACAGATGTCACAGTACCACCAGAACAGAATCAGGGAAGAACATGATCACGAACAAAGACGTATGAAAGACACGAAAATGAAAATGTTAGTTGCTCAGTCAGTTCCAGCTGATGGTCAGAAAAAGGGTATGACACCGTCCATTAATTCGGCAGCTCCTGTTAAAGGGACATGCAACTATTGTAAGCAGCCAGGTCATTATGTTAACGATTGTGCAGTTCTGAAACACAATATAGCCACAGGTAAAACTAAAGAGAGACCGCGTCAACCTAGACAGGATCAGGTCCAGCAACACGTTCCCCAGAATGTACAGCCTATGCATGTTCCACAACAGACAGTACAGACCGTAGCGGTACCACAGCCACAACCCACTGCCGCAACACAGCATGCAACTCAGCAGATGTACCAATATGCACAAACTGACTATCCTGATTATCAGCGATACACATGAAACAGCCTAGAGAGAGAAGTTGGCTTGCCTCTTATTGAGGTTCCTGTAGATCAAGAGGGTCCTTATGTACACAGTCAAGTATTAGGAAAGGATAGAAAGTTTTTGATTGATACAGGGGCAAGCAGAACGACAATCAGTCATGACGAGGTTCCAGGGGCACCCCTCTCAGGCTCACTGAATGTTTCCCTTGGTTTTTCAGGAAAGCCTATTGTTAATGAAGTATCGAAACCTGTTCCCTTAGCAGTCGGTCCGTTGTCACGAACTACTGATTTATTGCTCACGAACTCATGTCCAGAAAACTTGCTAGGTATCAAGACACTGAAGGCTCTAGGAGCTGTGATATGTTGCTCTCCGGAAGGAGTAAGATTATTTCTGCGTGACTTTAAGGGTCACTATGTGTTGAGAGATATTGATTCCCGATTACAGAATGTTCCTGCACAGTTATGGGCACAAGGCCCCACTGATGTAGGTTGTATGCACATTACACCATATCGAGTTACACTCAAGCAAGGAGTTGTTTTACCACGAATTCGACAATACAAGTTACCTCCAGATGCTGTAGTGGCTTTACTGAAAATCATTGACGAGCTCATTGCACAAGGAGTGGTTGTAGAGACCGACTCAAATGTTTGTAATTCCCCTATCATTCCAATTCTTAAACGCACTGATCCAAGTGCACCTCCAGTCTATCGATTAGTGATCGATTTACGAGAACTGAATAAATGCATTGTACCACAGTACCCTGTGGTTCCAGACATCTCTTCATTATTGACAGCTATTGATTCTGAAGCAACGTTCTTTACTGTAATTGATCTGAAGAACGCCTTCTTTAGTGTCCCCATTGATCCGGAAAGCCAATATCTGTTCGGATTCTGTTTAAATGGCCGTAGCTTCAAATTTGCACGCGCACCTCAAGGATTCACAGAAAGCCCCAGCATCTATAGCCAAGCATTAAAAAGACAACTTGACAGTATTCACACGCCTGCTAACACTGCCCTGCTTCAGTATGTCGGTGATCTATTGATCACCGCCCGAAGTGAACCTGAATGTGAGCAAGCATCACTGACAGTCTTGTATTTTCTGGCTGACAAGGGACACAAGGTGTCTCCTTCGAAGCTACAATTCTGTGTTCAGCAAGTGGTATACCTTGGGCACTTGCTGTCCAAATGGGGGAGACAGCTAACACCTGACCGTATCCAGTTAATTGCACATATGCCAAGACCCAAGACACAAAAGGAGGTACGGGCTTTTATAGGCCTCACCTCTTACTGCAGACAATGGATCCCTCAGTATGCATTTCTAGCCAAGCCACTCATACAGTTGACAACCCAGGAGGCAGCGACATCGACTGTCCTCCCTTGGACTCAGGAACATACACAAGCTTTTGACGACTTGAAGAAAGCCTTATGTCAAGCACCTGTTTTAGCGACACCATGTTACAGTAAGCCTTTTACACTTTTCGTCACAGAACGCGAAGGTACTGCATTATCAGTACTCACACAGGATCAAGCAGGTTCACATAAACCGTGTGCCTATTTTTCTAGTACATTAGATCCAGTAGCCCAGGCTCTGCCTGCGTGTTTGAAATCAGTAGCAGCAACAGCTCTAGCAATCAGACAAAGCGATGCCATAGTGTTAGGACATCAATTGACAGTACAAGTTCCACATTCTGTAGAAGTTCTTTTAAACAGAACCCAGACTCAACACTTGACTATAGCACGACTGACAGGTTATGAATTGACATTATTTCAGCCACACATAGAAATCAGACGCTGTAACATATTGAATCCAGCTACACTCTTGCCATTGAGTGAGACAGACCCTTTAGCACATGATTGTGTTGAAGTCATTACCATTACGACGAAACCCAGACAAGACTTGACAGACATCGCATTACCAGATCCAGACCTGACACTTTATGTGGATGGTTCATGTATGAGAACAAGTACAGGAGAGTTAGTGGCCGCGTATGCCGTAACCACTGAAACTGAAGTCATAGAAACACATCGTATTGACACCCTATCAGCCCAAGCAGCAGAGCTCATAGCTCTGACCCAAGCCTGTATTCTAGCCAAGAATAAGAAAGTTAACATATATACAGATTCCCGTTATGCCTTCGGAGTTGTACACGACTTTGGGGTCCTCTGGCAAGAGAGAGGTTTCTTAACGTCACACGGGGCCAAGATCCAGCACGGTCCCCTCATTCAAGCTCTGTTAGAAGCAATACATTTGCCTACAGCCATAGCTATTATGAAGTGTAAAGCACATACTAAAGTCACAGATACCATTTCCCAGGGTAACGACCTGGCAGACCGAACAGCCAAGCTTACAGCTCAGACCCAGACTGAAAGGACAAAGACAATAGTACCGACACCGACACATTGTATGACAGTTAGGGATCCCGCCCTAGATGTAATTGACATACAGACGCATGCTACACCAGACGAAATCAAGAAATGGACTGAACTAGGAGGGATCCAGACAGAACAGGGATGGATGACGAAGGGAAAAGCCACATGGTTTCTCCCCGACTCTATGGTTCAAGTTATCATTAACACAGCACATAGTCCAGCACACCTAGGAGAAAAAGCCATGTTAGACAGTTTACAGAATCTTTGGTTCAATAAGCATTTACGAGCAGCAGCAAAACAGAAAGTGCGTACTTGCATGATCTGTTGTCAGTTCAACCCAGGTAAAGGCATTCCCGTAGAGCAAGGTGGATTTCATCTTCCCGATCACCCTTTTGAAGTCCTCCAGATGGATTATATCCAGATGGAACGTTGTCGAGGATTCAAATATGTCCTCGTAGTTGTATGTGCACTTTCCCGTTGGACAGAAGCATATCCAGTTCCAGATTACACTGCTCCGACCACTGCCAAGCAACTGGTACGTGAATTCTTCCCACGATACGGTTTGCCCCGTGTCGTGTACTCAGATAACGGTCAGCCATTCTCGTCCGAGCTTATGAAGCAGGTATCACTCCTGCTAGGCTATCAATGGAAGTTCCATTGTGTCCGACATCCCGAAGCAGCAGGTCTCGTAGAGAGACATAATCAGACTCTGAAAATTCGCCTCGCAAAAATATGTAGAGAGAAAGGCGTAGACTGGATAGTAGCATTACCCGTTGCACTCTTTTATATGAGAATGGTAGCGCACTCAAGAACAGGGCTATCCCCGTATGAGGTGGTCTTTGGCAGGCCACCGAATATGTGGGGGACGCCTCTGCCGAGAAAAATCACAGATATTGACTGTAATATGTTGACAGATTACCTTGCTTCCTTGATGTCTGCACTACAATCATGTCGTTCACAGGTAGCTGCAGCCTTTCCCGACCACTCCGAGGTGAAGCCACATCAGATCGTCCCTGGTGAACAGGTCTTCGTCAGGAACTTTGACAGGAGGAGTCCGCTGGAGCCCCGTTGGCAGGAGCCGAAGCTTGTTTTACTGACTACAAGGACTGCAATCGAGGTGGAGGGCCGCAAGGGCTGGCTCCACTCGAGTCATGTAAAAAAATGTCATGGACTGCCGCCAGACTCCGACTCCCAGCCCTGCCCTCCTCCAGACACTGACACTAAACTCCCCCTGGTAGAGAAAACTCCGTTTCAGGAGTATAAATCAAAGCTGAGGTCTAGCAAGTCAGACAGTTTAATTGTTTAAGTCCTCCCCTAGGTGAATCGGTTAGACAAGTTCTTGACATGTACCCGTTAGACCCCAACAGAGAGAGAGATAGACAGAAACAGCTCAAGAAACGTGAATATTGTAAATCTCTCCGTAGTCACTGCATAGTGACATTATTGATTATGTTTTTTCTGAGTCTTATGATTATTGTTGCAAGTATATTGTTACACTTGTATTGTCCTATTTTCACACGTGCACTTTCTTCTTCAAATGACACTGTCGAGCATTCCTTCAGTGAATTACCCCCGCATGAGTTGTCTTACAGACTTGCGCTGCGCAACAATACATTCATTAGTATGTTACATCATTCCCATCAGACAAGCAATGCTACCAATTGTTGGATATGTGGCCGACTCCCTCCCTATCAGAAGTACAAGGGAGTTCTGCCCCTCTTTCCGTATCCGTTCACACACAATGATTCCTGTGGTGCATGGTTTAGTCTAATTAATTCCTTAGATTCTGATTCCATAGTTTACCAAGGCAATTGGGTATGGGGAAATCTGAACACAGTTCTGCATAAAGTATGTTTCCCTGACAAGGAGGGTCTTCCCCAAAGAACAGGGACCGATCTAGAAAATGAAGTGTATGGATTAGGTAATTTTACACTTAACCTCATGATTCTGAATGTCCAGTCCGAAGCCAAACCAGTCTTGCCCTCTATGTCAGTATTACCAGTTAAAGGTGAATTATGTGTCAGAAAGAAAGGTTCAGTACACTTAGGTCATAGTGAATGTACTACTGTTATCGAATTCAGTGATAAAGGCAAGTCTACATTCAAAGCTTCCCGTCATTCCTACTTTGTTTGTGGTCATACAGCATACATACGCTTACCTCCAGATTGGGATGGTACATGTTATATTGCATTCCTTCTGCCACCTGTTTTCCTAGCTCCACCTGACTATCATAGGAACTTCCATCTAGTACATACTAGACACAAGAGAGAACTCCCGATTGTAGACTATACTGAAACAGCATGGGAGCAATACACAGATTTCAATAAAGGTTTCTTTCCCTATTTAGGCACTGTCTCGAATAGTAAACTGATACGTCACTTAACTAGAACCCTTGAAGCAGTAGTGAATGAAACTACTTCCACCCTGGGTAACTTAACAGAGGAACAGTCTGCTATGAGACTTGTTGTTCTTCAGAATCGTCTTGTTCTTGACGTCATCCTGGCCGATAGGGGCGGAGCTTGTAGAGTCATCGGATCGAGTTGCTGTGTTTTCATTCCAGAAAACTCGCCTTCTGTATATAGAGCCATAACCCGTCTTCACAAGATTGCAAGTCAGATACACCAGAATCCAGGCACCTGGACTTGGTCCGGTTGGCTCTGGAGTACCATTTCCGCCTGGGGATGGAAAATCCTATCCTTCCTAGGAATAGCCCTTCTCATAGTATTCAGTTGTTGCCTATGTCTACAATGTGGGCCAGCGATTTGCGGCTTGTGCGCCACATCATGTATTCCCCATTCAAGTCCTGTTTCTAAATCCCGCCTGCATAAGGAAGAGCAAATGATGTTATATGAACAGATAGATAGTCTAATGAAGATTGATATATCATGAAGGGTCAGTAGGGGTCAAGGAGGGAATGAGGAAAATAAGTTTTTATGGTCAATTGTGTCCCCTACTACGTACCCCAACGGCTCCATGTACGTGCTTCAAGTACATGTAAGTTCCCTCCACAACAAGCTATGAAGACGCTAATACATTTGCGTCCAACGTTAACAAGTCCTCTTTCAGATCCGCCATGAATGGATCGATTATTCAGTTCCTAAGTATACCGTGCCACCGTCTTTACATTGTGCACTTCCACGTTTTCCTGGCTCTGGCGAGCTAGGCCCTGATTTCTGCCATCGAGCCTTTTCTGCCTTCTGCCTCTGAAAGTTGCAGCCTGGACCTGTATCTGCATCCCTGACCTTTACCTTACTCCCTGCGCGGCGAGCGGTGCCCGGCTCGGCCTGCTTGCCTGCCAAACTGTATTCAGCCTTCAAGTTATCTGCTCCGCTCCTCGAAAATACATTCCTGTCTAGTAATTTAGGTAAACATTCCCCCAGCTGCAGAGCAAAGGGCCCGGCCTTTCTGTCTCCATACAAGTAATTCATAGCTCCCGTTACCATGATAGGCCCATGGCCCCTCGCATTACACGTAGACACGTAGTCACATATGCACGCATTAGCAGTCAGTATAGAAATAGCCTCTGCCCGAGAGACCTTTCCTTCTAGATAATACAGTTCTCCAAACACCAGATATCAGATATGATTTAGGAACAAGTCGATCTGACATCCCAGACTTCTGTCTCTAAACCCTAGTGCTAAATGTCAAGTCCCCTTCACCCTCCAGTTCCACGTCAATCACACGTCATGCTGCTGCGCGCGCATCTCTGCCATATATTTCTGCTGACCCTGCAGGATTCTTCTATGGATCCACCCACTTGTGACACTTTTATGTGACGTTTCTAGCACACACCTCCGTGTACGCCCTCGTGCACGCCTTCTGTTACGCACATGTGTTCTTATCTCGTTTCTTTCAGCTGTTACGCCTTCTGCATCCATCACCATTGTATGCATTGACTATATATATTGTAACTGTTAATAAAGCATTGTCCATTCCCTTGTGCTTCTCTTCCTGAACCCTCGTGGTGATGGAACATAATTCCTGGTTCGAACCAATTCCATTTTATGGAATAAAACCCCTTAGAAACTCAGATGCCACGGACTCTGCCTCTTATTTTGATTGAGCTATTTTTCATTGAACTTTACCGCATAGAAACTCCGCAGGTAAATATTTATTTACCACAATAGGCTGGTAGGCGAAATTGTTAGGCATCTGGACCCCAAGAAATCCATAGGCCACAGGTGTTTCTAGGTCCAGATAACCCATGCCACAGTTAGCCTGAAACCATAGTCCTGAGTTCAGAGTCTGTGTTTGTGGTAGCCAGGGTACTGACAGGGATCATTACCCATGTGAGTTTCTCCAGAGATGTTTTATTTGACAGGGGCACCAACTTTATTCTGCCTAAACAAAGACCATGTGGGATGAGTGTAGAGTGACCTAAATGTTTTCCACATCATCAATTCCATTGAGGCTTTACATCATTTGTTGTTGTTTCCAATTAAATGTGTAGCTGTGTGGTGAGGTTTCGTGGGGCTTTGTATTGCTTCATGCCTTATTTGGTGAAAACCACTTATGGGCTGGAAAAGTACCTTCATATCTGGTTTCAAGGCAGGACTGGAGCAGTAAGTGCTTCTTGCAGCAGAGCAGCACAGTAGTCCTTCTGAGTCATCTATAGGTCTGAGGTGAACAGAAGAGTTGGGTATGAGGATCCAATGTTTATACTTAGCACCAGTTTGAAATAGAAAAAGCTTCTATAGGCTTATACCTCAAAGGTGTTTAGAGTTTTATGTCTTGTTGCACTGGCTCCAGCTTTTCTGGGGACACAAAAGACTAGTGTCAAACCCTTTGTGAGTGTGCTCAGGCAGAAGTTTAATGTTGTACAAGTGTGGTAGGTGACAGCTTCTCCCCTCCACCAAGTCAGCGATGGCACATCCTACCATCACCTATTCCCCTATTGTCTCACTGTCTCAGAGTACTACACACAAATCAACTGCCAGCTACAACTAGTCGTATGACCAAGGATACAGGCTGCAGACACAAAATGGGGAGGCTAAGAAAATGCAACTTACTGAAAGTGCCATTTGCAGAATTGTGACTTAAAATCCAACTTTACCATAAAAGATAGTTTTTAATTACAATTTCACAGACACCAAACTTGACATTCCCATCTGCTCCTTTTTAAAGGTTTAACACGTACTAAATGTAACAAGGGAACTCAATGCTATCTTATGGGAGAGGTGAGCCTCACAGAGGTAAAAATTAATTTAGGAGCTACAAGGACATACACAATTTAAAAGAACCTGTTCTACTTTTTAGATACACCCATATCATCTCACCACAGCAGAGAAAAAGTCCTGCCCATGCTTGTAGATTCTGGAGCTATCCAATTCTATCTTAATTCTGAGAAATTTCTCAGAATTAAGGGCCAGGTTAAGATATTAATGCTACTACTGCCCTCCCGCTGCTGTGGCAGTCGCAAGTACTCCGTCAAGCTGACGGTATTCCACCTCCCCCATTTAGATGTATGCTGAATGAATCTCTGTCTGCGTCAATCGAGTGTCTAACACCACGTACAAGGCACACTGCTGCACCAGAGTCTAAAGTTGGCGATTAGTTTTCCATCGCCGTCAGGGCAGCTGGATTGCATCAAGCCGATTTAGATTTCACATTGTGCTGGTGGTGTTCTACTGACAAGATGCAGAATCTGTAGCAGGATGCAGTCAACATTGGAATATTTTTGTTGCTGTAGGCTGGATGCTAGCATTACACACCTGATCTATTTTGGCTAATTGTTTGCACCTGCATATCACACTATAAAACACACCTCATTCCAGACTATGATCCTTTGCTAATCCACTGCACCACAACATTTGAGAGGCAAAATGTTGTCACTGAAGTCAGGTTATTTTGCTGTTTTTCCCTGTTTCTTGTCCCTTTTCTTCTTTCATTTATTTCCTTGTGGTTAATCAATTTGATGTCATCATATATATTCAGATAATCCCAGGGCACCAAAATCCATCTTTCATTGAGGGAGGATTGTTAGTCATGGTGGATGAAATCATGATAGTAGGGCCACAATTGTTTGGAGTCCAACTCTAAAATACACCCCTATCTCAGAAAATGGAATTTTGGGCCATATTAATCAACAGTGAATGCTGTAGCAAAAACACTGTGCACACAGAAGGAAATTAGGACAAGGTGGAACAACCTGCGGGGGATAATGCAATCCCTGGCCTCCAACGGTCCCCTTGAGGCCCAGAGGACTGTAGGTAGTTTTCCCTTACAACACTTTCCCTGGAAAGAGAAGGACTTGAAGATCCTACAACCTGAAGGCTTGATAGTTATCCCTGGTGAAGTGAAGACTGTTATGTTATTCTTGTCATTGTGTCACTAAACCTAAACGTCCTGTTTGCTTTGAAGTTAGCTGTTGATAATGTATTCAGCACAATTTATTTGACATAAACACCCAAATATATCAGTAACATCTTCTTTGGCTTGCTTGTTTGAATGACTTGAGTTGTATTTACGATAACAAGTTTCATTAGCCATCACATTTCACATGACGTATGCTGCTTGTAAGTGTTTGTACTCCAAATAACATAAAGGTGTTTATTATAGTAAATGTCTGTTTCCTTTTTACTACAGATTTAAACAAGGTATACTCAAGTCACAAGTGTTATGAATGTTTTATTTGGATAACTACAAATATCATGATGCCTTGTTTAAGTTTTGTTGTAGTAATATTTCCATTTATTTTTTCTCCCTAATCTTGTTTTAAAATTGTTTATTTATTTATTTATTTATTTTTGAGATTTATACAGTGCGTACAATTGCCCGTAGGTGTCTCGGCGCTAGAAACTTTGAATGTATTTCCGAGGTTAGGCCGGTAACTATTCTTGATCAAAAAGCCAGGTCTTTATCTTTCTGCGGAAATGCATCAGGGATGGGCTGTCTTTGATTGAAGCTGGCAGGGAGTTCCATAACCTGGGAGCTGTCACAAGGAAGCGTCTATCGCCCCAGTTAACTGTTTTTGTTCGTGGTATTTGAAGGATTTTAAGGTTGTTAGATCGGAGCGATCTTATGGAGGACTGGTATCTGAGATGGGATTTCAGGAAATGTGGACCACAGTTGTGCAGTGCTTTATAGAGTATGCACAGCGCTTTAAACTTGATCCTGTTTCGAATCTTGAGCCAATGCAGGTCTCTTATAGTCTCAGAGATTGGTGAGAACTTTGGGATTCCAGACAAGAGACGGGCTGCAGCATTCTGGATGGTCTGCATGTTGGTCACTCTTGCTTGGGCGTTGATGAATACGCCGTTACAATAGTCAAGAGATGACAGCACGAGGGCGCTTACCAGCGTCTTACCTGCTGAGGTTGGTAGAAACGGCATGATTTTCTTGATCAGCCTAAGTTTGTGATGGGCTGTTGCTGCTATTTTATTTGAGTGGGCCATGAAATTTAATTTATCGTCAAAAATCACCCCCAGACTTCTGACGGTGATGGCTGGTGTAGGTGGTGTTCCGTGCGTAGGGAGCCACCAGGTGTTTGACCATCCGGGGGAGAGATGTCCAAATATGACGACCTCGGTTTTTACAGCTTTTAACTTTAGGCAGTTAGAGGCCATCCACTCAACGATCGCCCGCATGCCCTCTTGGAAGTTTTCAGCTACCTTGTCTCCATTCCCGTTGATGGCCAACACAAGCTGGGTGTCATCTGCGTACGAGGTAAGGCTCATCCGACAGACCTTGATGACAGAGGCCAGGTCCGACACGTAGATATTAAATAGTGTCGGACTAAGGGATGAGCCTTGGGGAACCCCACACGATAGTGACAGCTTGTGCGATTGGAAGGGCCCCAGTGTGACCACCTGTGATCTACCGGCCAAGAAGGAGGAAAGCAGATTTCTAGCCATGTGGCGGATGCCCAGGTTTTCGGCACGGACGACCAGGATCTTGTGGTCGACCGTGTTGAAGGCCGCCGACAGATCGAGCAGTACGAGTATTGCTGTACCTCCCTGGTCCCGGATCACTCTTATGTCCTCTGTAGCTTTTATTAAGGCAGTTTCGGTTCCGAGGAACTTGCGGAAACCAAATTGGGTGTTGTCCAGTAGTTGATGTTTTTCTATGAACTCTGAGAGTTGTGAGTTCATAGCCTTTTCCACTACCTTGGCTAAAAAGGGGAGACTGGCTATGGGGCGGTAGTTATTTAGTTGGTCCTTGTCCAGATTAGCTTTCTTAAGTAGGGGTTTGACCGAGGTGTTTTTAAGGGAGTCTTGAATTTTGTACGTTGTCCTTTTCTTGTCATGTAATTAAATAGATGTTATTAGTTTCATAAATCAACATTTGTTCACCATAAAAATGTACTGAGGGTTTAATTCTATGCTGCATAAAAGTGGCTTGTGTGAAAACTGGATAGTTGTATCCTGTGCAGATCGCTCTTACTGCCAGATTACTTTTTAATGATTTCAATCAAATACGTGGTCTATTGTTTTATTGCCAATACCCATTTGATATTTGAACTGCTATACTTTATTCTTGTGATTGAATTTGACACATGCATTCTGTTCTGTGTTATTGTATTCAACACATGTATTCATTTTAACTTTCACTAATTTTAAAATGTAACTTAGTTGAACTACTTGCACTGTGCACTTTGTGGAGAGAGCTGTGGCTGTGGCCAGAGCGCAGCACCACCTGAGGTTCTGGTTACACATAAGTGCGAGGGTCAGCGGTCTATGTGCTGATCCCCGGGGGATTAAAAATCACAGCTGCAGCGCGGACACAAACTGGACACATGTAGTGGGCGCACCCCTGGCAGGCAATGGAACACCAAAGGCAAGCCCATCTGCACCAGTCCACACTGGAATGGGACCAGGGGCCAGAAACCCTATGCCTTCTCTGTCAGACTCCAGCCACCATATCTGCTACTCTAGAGAGTAGCTCATTAAAATAGGCAAGGCCCAAACACGCAACAACACCTTGCACCAAGATGGGCCCAAGAGAGATGGAGGGCCCTCTCTTTTGCCTTACGTGCAAATGGGTAAGCTGGGCAGTGATAGAACGAAGCCCTTGAGATAAAGGCTATTTGTCTAGGCACTTATTGAACTGCATTTATCTGAACTCCAAATCTCTGCCCAATCATTGCCTGGAGACCTAGGACGTTATAACAGGAAAAAAAGACTTGGTATTTGTCACAGAAACCTGGTGAGATGATAATATTTCACCTGATGTAGCTTCAGACCTTCCTGTAGGCTATAGACTATTAAAATGTGATAAACGGGTGGGAAGGAGAGAGGTTTGCCATTCTTTTTTAAGACTCTTTTACTTGTCTCCCTGAACCAGTAACATCATTAGGTGACCATACAATGTTGGTATTTCAAGTCTCCAGTGGGGAAAACAAAAAACTTGGAGGTGAGGTCATTCACAAACCTCCAAGCTACAAGTATCAATTCAGTGCCAACCTACTAGCTCAACTGTTTCCCTCCTGCCTGAAACAAAACCACTTTCTGGTTATAGGTGACTTTAATATCCATTATGAAGACTGGACCGGCTCTAGGGGCAAACTACATAAAGAAGACATACAGATCCTACAGCTTAAACAATGGGTCAGTGAACCCACCCATATTGACAGGCATACCCCTGACCCCTCATTTTCTAACATCACGTTTTTAAAGATTGCAGAAATTAAGCTCCTCATTTGGATGGATCACTATCTAATACATTTTTCCTTCACCCTGACGGCCTATAAATCTAACTCAGATATTCCATTGACATGAGTAAAGAGACCTTGGATCCTCATTTCCCCGAGCTGTTTGCCTCACACTTTCCTTTAGTAGACCAGGTGTTCCTAGGGACTCCTTCAGTCCAGGCAATGATTGATACCTTATATTCTGTGATAACTTTTACACTGGACGTATGTGTTCTGTAGCGGTACAAAAGGGGGTGGTGATGGACGGAGCATCCGAACCAATCAAACACTCACACCCAGTCAAGAGATATGGGTTTAAACCATCAACATTCTTTAGCCCACTCTGCCACCCCAGTTCAGACATGGCCATATGCAAATCAATCTGACCCTGTACCTCATGGGAACAGTCCAGCCCGAACTGCCAAGCCATGCCTTCCCTGGACCAGAAACAGCTTCCTAGGACCGGTTTCTGGCATTACAGCCATCTTTAGATCAGGAGTGGGCATTATCCCACATCACAGCCAGGACATGGAACATTTGCCTAGTGAACGTCATATGCTCCACAGCCCTGCACATGTTCAGGATTGAGCTCATTACCTAGGGTCATGTCATCAAGTAGCCCAATAGAATTTGTGCTGCTTTAGCAGCAAAAAAGGTCAGCTGAAGCTGTGATTATATGCTTCATTATGTGCACTATGGATTTCCAATATGAGCCCAGGTTTAATGTGCAGCACATCTGACCTGGTCTTCTATTGGAATTCTATGATGCTTATTCATGTAGCCCCTTGTCACCGCTTTTGCATCCGTTTCCTGTTGATGAAGCGGTGACAAATGTATTGTGCTTCTTGCTAATGTGGAGACTGGATCACCAAAGGATCTGGTGCTGATCCCCCCAACCCAGTGCCTTGGGACCCTTGCAGGTTGGTAGCACGCTTCATAAACCCCATATTGGTTGTGGGTGAGGATGGTGCTACACACAGGGGGATGATGTTTACCCACTCAATATGCTTTATACATTTCTCACTCTGCCTATTTATGTATTGGCACAATCATTGAGCACGGTCACCTGAATTTATGTGTGACAGTGCATGTACGATGTCATGCACTGTCATGTCAGTCACCCCAGCATGCATCCAGTGATTCGTGCATCTACATGTCATTGTCCAGGTCACTTGCTGACTTCATGTGGTTACGCTGTGGTGTAGGCTAACCTGTTAAGTTGAATTTGTATTGCACAAGTGTACAGACATGAATTTAAATGGGTACAATACTCATATATGGCTTTATTTGTGTTTTACAGACAACATGACACCAGGGCAGTTCCATGCTTTTGAAGTACGGAGGGACTGGTACCGGCATGTAAAGAAGGTGGCTAAGGGGTACCGGAACATGGCCAGGAAGTACTGCGAGGAGCATAAGAAGGGCACATGGAAGTCATTGCCAGAGTATTCCACCGATGCCTCACAGCCCATTGCTGGACCATCAGGCGTCAGTGGTGTGTCTATTTCACAGCAGGTGGCACCTCCCCCTCCTGCATCAGCACCATGGACAGGCACTGTCACCTTGGCAAGTGGTGCCCAGGTGGTGAATTTCACCTTGCAGGACAAGAAAACATTGCATAACATTGTTGTTTCACTTGACGCCATAAAGCAGCAAATTGCTGACATGACCTCCCGTGTAGTGGACATTCAGCCCCACTTAGGCTTGCCATGAAGGCTGGCCCAGAAGGACACCATCCCCCTCTTCTCCCTACCCCCAATGTTCACTTCCTCATTCTTGTAGTGTTAGCGTAGTTTCTAATTTGTTAGGTAGTATTGTTTTATTGTAGGATTTAGATAGTGTTAGCTTTTTAGGTAGTCAAAGATTTTATTGGTTATTCTGTAGTTGTGGATAAGTTTCCTTTTTCTTTGGGTGGGGGGGATGATGTTTTTTCTGTTTTTAAAAAAAATTACAAAACCCCACAAATATATATTTTTGTGTGTGTTACATATTTAGTTAGTATATGTATAGCTTGGATGTCTTAGTCCCATCTCATGATGTGCCTTAAGGGTGGGAGGGGGTTTGATGTCTACGATGTGTTGCTGAGTGTTTAGCATTAGTTAGGGTTGCTAGTTTAGGTAAGTCATGTTCGGTTAGTTAGATTAAATGTAAGTAGTGAGTTCTTAGAGATAAGTGTAGTGTTAAGTCTATTGTTTTTTCATACTGTGTCAATATATAGTTTTATATTTTTTAAATCTGCTTGCACTCATGTCAGGGATGATGTTTTGCAGTGTGTCTCATGCCATTGTGTGCTACCTTTTGCCATCTATGGACTATTCATTCAAATTGCTGATTATGCACATGACATGTTAGCTTGCAAAATGTTTTTTGACAAATACCTTAGATGTGAGAACACTGACCTTGCATGGATGGCAGGAAGTAAATTTGGGTTAACTTCATGATATAGGGACAGTCATTTGTTAGGTTCAGCATCTACGGTGTGACCACGCTTTTGGACTGCACAAGTGGCCCTTTTTGCAGTTCACCTGATGAGATGCCATGGCATGTGAATACAGGTAGCTACTGTCATCCATATTGGAGATTGAAGGATGCGCATAGTTCAAGGGATTCTGTCACATACCAGCATGTCAGATGCTCATGGCACCGAGTCCATCTACATTGCACAGACATAGCCACACTTACTGTGTGGTACTAGTGTGTCCGCTTCCTGAGCAATATAAGGGTCAATGTTTGTCTGCTCACTCTCAGACCTATCCATGAGTTGTTAGTCATCTGTGTGCATTGTGTAAAGGACATGGCACAGCAGTATCCAGATATAAAACAGTATTCAGGAAGTAAGTAATGTATTCAAAATTGACATCACTCGCAGAGTAAATGTGGGAGTAGTGCTTCCTGCTTCCCAGTCTTTACATCTTCTACATCGCAAAAGTGACTCACTGCACTAGTCATATTTTGATTTTCTCCTAAATGTTGTTTGGGTGTGGCACATTGTTCTGATGCACACAAGGGGGAAATGTGGCATTGCACCCTGTACTGCCAGTTTAATGGCAACTTGTTCCTGCCGTTACTCCTGCCATTGAGACGTGTTTATGCCGCACAAGAATTGTTGTCAGTACATTTGACTATCTGCGGAGTGCAGTGCCACATACATCACTAAACACATTGCCCAATACACTAACAGTGGTCACAGCATGAGAGGGGTAATATTTGGCCTTAAATTGTTTGGCTACAGGGAGGTGCTGACTGACGGTTTGCAGTTTAGTGTTGACCCCTATGTGCCAATCTACTTTGTTGATGCTGACAATGTTGTGGGGTATGTCTGTGGTAGGCATGTGCCCTTCCGTGTCTCCATCAATGGAGATGTGCTGTCCTGACTATTGGAATGTGATGTACAATTTGCTCAATACCAACAGGGTAAGTCCACCACATCATGTGTGAGTGGATGTGACAAGACATATCAGTTTACAAGTGTTAATGATGACACAGGCCGTGGGCAGGAACAGACTTTGACATGTATGGATAAATGACTTTACCTGATGGGCTATTGGTCTAGATTGGGACATTGGTATATCGTTGTATTAGTGCAATGATGGCACCACCAGTCCACACATTTAGACCCAATTTTCAGCATCTCTGTATCTATTTAAACATGTACACTGCTAGTATTTCCCTTGGTGTACCTTCTGGGTGACTCAGTGTCCAGACACTTTTTGGTAACTTTGTAACTTCATATTTTGAAAACAACTCACATATGTGTGAATTGAACTTTTTTATTTACACTAATGGCATAGATATTGTACCAGTGCATGGCCATACATTCACACATTGCATAGGGTGCCTGTTGGAGGGCCAGGCAGAGTAAATTGATGGTAACAGGTTCAAGGGAAGAGGCATTGTTTGGTCCACAGGCTGTTTGAAGTAGAATTGGCAAGGAATGAGGTGATTTGGCAGTCCATGGGGGTGTCCAAGGTGGTTCCAGGGGACAGTGGAAGGAGGTACAAGAAGTGTAACTGTGGCATGATACTGAGCACAGCACCAAGGAAGAAACTGGCCTTTTGGCACAGAGGAATGCTACCGCTTTCTCCTCAGCAGAACTGCACTGTCATCCTCATCTCCATCATCTGGTGTGTCATCTGCCTCACATGTTTGTGTTGGTGTTGTGGGTGCAGCACTGTGAGGCACTGACACATCAGGTGATGGAGCCGAGATGTTGAGGCAGCAGCAGCATCCATCTGCGCCAAACCTTGTGGCAGCAATAAGGCGATAAGCTGGTGCAGGGCATGGTAGATCCCTGCAACCTCACATATGTGGTTAGCCCTGGCAGCCATGGCTTGGGCCTGCATTCACTCCATGCTCTCCATGCTCCCGCAGAGGTTGGCCAGATCCTGACTGACACTGCTGGTGCCACTCAGAGTAGATAGTGATTGGTGTCTCTGTATCATGACTCCAGCAATGTGAGCCATGGACCATTGGAGAGCATTGTAGGGGCGGTGGGTATCCGTGATCTTCTGCATGTGGTCCCTAATGGGACTGACACACCCACGTAGGCCTCAAGTTTGTCCGCCAGGTGCTCAAACCCCACCTGCACCTGTTCTGCCAACTGCTGCTGAAGGTCTACAATCTGCCTTTGTAAGGCCAGGGCTGTGGGATCGGGCTCCTGGGAGGTAGCTGTGGCGGGAGGTGCCGGCTGCTGGTTTGTTTGTGCAGGGGATGGGGTTGCCGCAATGCTGCTGGGTTGCCCTACTCCTGGAGGCGAGCTTGTGAGGGTGTCAATCAGGCGTTGCAGTGATTCCCCCGTTGATGGTGTTGTACCCGTCCTTGTCATCAGTGGTAGTTTGGCCAGGCTGCTGTCCAGGAGGTGCTGTCTCTCCCTCTGAAATGTGATATGGGAGCTACAGCTTAACAGTGTTTGTCATCTACAGTCAGGCATTGGATTATTTGACTTGCAGACAACAGGACAATGTCAATTCATACTGATTTTGTTGGGAAACCTATTTGTTGCCATATGGGTAAGATTTTGCTCAAGTGAAGTTGGAGTGGTTCATGATGGTCTCACAGTGCCATATTAGTAAGACGATCAATTGAAATAGCTCTGCTTTAGCGCAAGAAAAGTGCCACTTAAGCAGAGATAAGGTGCTTCATGGTATGTGCAATAGAATTCCAGTGGAAGTCCAGGTTACATGTGCACGACATCTAACATGGGCTTCTATTGGAATTCTATGGCGCATATCATGAAGCCCCTTATTGCTGCTTTAGCAGCATTTTCCTGCAGCTAAAGCGACGCTCATTTAATTGAGCCTCTTGCTAATATGGGCCACGTTTTCCTAATATGACAAAAGTTATGGGACAATATCTACACAGAGGCCTCCCAATTTGTGTCCTCTGTACATTTGTGTGAGCAATGCACTTTTCAACACAGTCTAGTCATTGTTGGTGGGGTAAGATAGGTCTGTGTATGCAGTGCATTGTGTGCTGGTGGTACCTACAGTTTTTTTTCACAGCCCATGTTCCCTTTTGTTTGGTGGGCCTTAGAATTCTGTGACTTGAGAATGGTGTGCTGTGGCACACTGGGTGTTATGTGAGTCTTGGTCAGGGTTGTGTGTATTGTGCATTGTTGGATTTTTTGCTTCTTCTTTACATCAGGGGTTGTATGTACACACAAATGTGTCAGAGTGTTTATTGCCTGTTTTATGATGTTGCCCACTCTCAGCCACATCAGTGATATGACATGATACTTGTACAATGTAAGGCCTGCACGCATACTATTCATCAGGCAGTGGCACTTGACTTGGCAATGTGGCTCACTGACACACAAATTATCTGGGTAGTGCACATGTGCATGTTTGTAGTGTGGGTATGTTGCTGTGTGTTTGTGGCACACTTTAGACACTTTAGAAAGGAGAACTTACTTTCAGTTTCAACCTGTGCAGCTGTATGTGGTACACATGGACATCTATGTGGTTTTGTCTGTTGTGATGTGTCTGGTGTGCAATGCATGTCCTGCGTCATGTTATGGCCTGCATTGCTGTGTGCCCTCCATTTGTGAAACATGTTGTGTGTGTGGTTCTTTGTGTGTTAGAACATTTGGGGCTGGCAATCCAGATAGGGGCATGTTACCAAGGAAGTGGCAGTGATAGACTTAAGCCATCTATGGGCATTTTTTCAAGGAAGGAGGAGACATATGATCACGAATGGCTTTGAGCATATTGCTGATTTTGCGTCAGAGAACTGCTACAGAGTTGGCGATAAGGAGCTTGATACTATGCCCTGGAGACTTCCATTTGCAAGCCATGTTCTTGTATGAACCGGTGATTATATAGTTATTTTGAGTTCAATTTTTCAAGGACAATTTTGATACTTTAGCGTGATTTCCCTTTAGCAAAAACAGCAAGGATGTCATTGTCTTTCTTGCTGATGTGGCCCATTGTACTCACACCTCCCACCACCACTTAGATTGTACGAGGCTCATACATGTTCGAATGGGTATGTTGCAGGCTGTTGTTTCCCCATGCAATGATTTGAATGTTGTACAGCTTTGCATCAGCGCTGGCTCCGTAGCAGGGAGGTTTGTTTGTGTGGAATTAGTATTTTCTTCTTGCACATGGAGTGAACAAAGACAGCATTTTTGAACTTTTATGTGTGCTGATCCATGCAGCATACATGTGACTCAGGAACTGGCATATGGTTTCTCTGTTTGGTCATGTACATGTAAGGACACCTACCAGCGCATGTGAATAACATGGTTTTTGACTTTTCCAATGTGGACTGCACGTGGTTGCACACCTGTAACTAGCTAATGTGTTTTATATGTCATGCATTTCTAAATGTTTTTGTACCTTAGGCCCAGGTATTCTGTGGTGTTCACATATGCACTGCCACATATTATATCCGCTCTTGATGTAGAATGGCAGCATCAGCTTCTGTTGCTGTAGTTGTGCGAGACCCACCACTACAACTGCATGCCCCCTTTCACAGAAGGTTTAGCATGGAAGTGGCCACATTTGCTAATCAGCGTGAATACACTTTACATGGGGTGATACAATCTTGGGTGACTTGACGCTGCCTTGCTCATGTTGTGATAAGCTATAACCACCGCTGATTCCAAAATGAGTGACATTGTCAATGTAATGGGGGCTTGTTGATATGGCCCATGGTGTGAACACACTCTAACCTTAAGGTTGACCCAACATGTGGTGTGTAAGTGTTATATGTTTCTGACCCTTGCTTGTGCGCTCCCCACCGCGCACAGCTCTGCCTGTGTGCCCGTGCCCCAGCCTGCTGCCACTGCTGCTGTCAGGGGTTCCATGCCCCCCCTGCTCCTGATTCTGGTTTTGTTTCATTTCATTGTATACTGTGCTTTTGTATAGTTCACCGTTGCTCTTTGTGCCTCTCTGTGAGTTCTGCTGAGCTTGTAAATTTACTGTTGGTCTCTGCTCCCCCTCTCAGCCATCTCAATTGTTGCACCTTCTTTGCTGCCTGCACGTTCCAAACTCTGCGCCCCCTGCAGCCCTGCCCCTCCGCTCTCCCATTCGCCCGGTCCCACCTCCCACCTCCCCATCATCAAGGTCATGAACACCATCCACTCCAGATCTCCGTCAGACCCCTGCCCACACCACATCTTCAACAAAGCCAGCACCACCATTGCACCCCATCTCCGGAAAGTCATCAACATTGCCTTTCAGACAGCAACCTTCCCGGAGAGCTTGAAGCATGCTGAGATTAACCCAAGGCAGACCTCAAGGACCTCAAGAACTTCCAGCCCATCTCCCTGCTCCCAGAAAAGGTCGTCGAGAAGCCATGAACATACAACTGACCCGCTACCTCAAGGAAAACCATCATCCTGGACCCATCACAGTCCGGTTTTCGCAGCAACCACGTCACCAAAACTGCCCTCATCGCCGCCAACGACGACATCAGGACTATGCTAGACAACGGAGAAACCGCGGTCCTCATCCTCCTGGACCTGGCAGCCGCCTCTGACACAGTCTGCCACCACACACTACGGGCACACCTCCACGACACCGTCATCCAAGAGAAGACCCTGGACTGGACCACCTACTTCCCCACTGGCAGCACACAGAGCATCCGCTTCTCCCCCTTCCTATTCAAAGCAACCGAGATCATCTGCAGCGTACCCCAGGGCTCATCCCTCAGCCCAACGCTGTTCAGCATCTACATTGCACTGCTCGCCCACGTCGCACAACTACACAACCTCAACATCATCTCCGACACTGACAACACAAAGCTGATTTCCTTCACCAAGGACCGGCACACCACCAAAACCAACCCCCACAAATGAGTGAAGGCCATCACAGTATGGATGAGGAGCAGCCGACTGAAACTGAACTCATACAAGACCGAAGTTCTCATCCTTGTATCCACCCCCTTGGCTTAGAATGACTCCTGCTGGCCGACCGCACTGGGAACAGCTCCAACACCCACCTACCACACACACAACCTAGGGGTCATCCTCGGATCCACCCTCTCCATGACCAAGCAGGTCAACACTGTCTCTTCCTCCTGCTTCAACACCCTACACATGCTCTGCATGATCTACAGGTGGATCCCCCCAAAACAAGAGAGACAGTCACCCATGCCCTCGTCAGAAGCAGACTGGACTAAGGAAATGCCCTTTACGCAGGAGCCTCGGCCAAACTCCTGAAACAACTACAACGCATTCAGAGCGTCTCTGCACACCTGATCCTCGACATCCCCCCCCCACAGCCACATCACACTCCACCTCAATAGCCGACTCAGCTTCTACACCCCACCCGCCAGCTCCGCTACACTGACCTCTCCCTGGCCACAGTCCCCCGCATCCAAAGAGCAACCTCCTTAGGCAGATCATTCTCCCACCTCACCACCTAGACCTGGAACACCCTCCCCATCCACTTACGGCATATCCAAATCCTGCTGTCCTTCAGAAGACTCCTCAGGACCTGGCTCTTTGAGCTGTAGCAGCATCCCCCACACCCCAGCACCTTGAAACCCTCACGGGACGCGGGTGTGCTTTACAAATACTATGATTGATTAATTGATTGATTGGTTGATGTGTGTGCATTTCATGATGTCTTTTTCTGCTGCTCAGGCCTGGTCAATGCCACCCTGACATGTGATGATAATGTGTGGGTGATGTGTCTTTGTGTATGTGCCACACAGCTGCTGCCATGGATGGTACATTCTGTACTGGTTCTGATATTCACAGTCTGACATGTGTGTGATGGGTACCTAAAAGCATTTTAGTTGACTGACACAGTTGACTTGCCATGTTGTTATGATGAATGGCACATGAGGGTGTGATGATCAACTGAGATCATGAGTGATGTTGGATGCTGTATTCTATGTGGCAGATGTTTGCACTGTGGGCCATTTTGCTGTGACTAGTGATGTACTTAATACTGCTCTCCCAGCAGAGTACAGATGCAGAGGCGACAATGAGCGGTTAGATCAAGTGGCCAATGGAATTACCAAATAAGCCTACGGTCACACCAGACACTTGACTTTGGATGCAATTCTATATGGGATTTCATCACTCCTCTTGCCACCACTTTACCAGCATTTTCCTACTGCAAGGAAGTGATGATTATATCACCATTCTTGGTAATCTGGCCCCAGTTCTTGTGAAGAGGCAAGGCAATTCATGGGAATGCAGGTGTTGTCTTAATTTATGACTTTGCACATCACCACACACATTCTATTTGGGTGCACACAGACAAATGCAACTCTGACACCACACTGTGGATGCACTGTGTATGTTGATGATCATGTGCACAATTAGGCATGCTGCCTCCGACATCAGCACACAAGTGGCATTAGGCACATGTGCTTGAGTAGTCTGCAGGTGTGTGCATGTGCGTATGTGTCAGGCTGGCAGGCATGCACGAGCTTGGACACTACTCATACACATGTAGGCAATGCTGCAGGTGTGCTGACGTTGGTGTAGGCATGCCTGATCATGCACAGGAGCATAGACATTCCCCGTACATCCACAATATGGCATCCGAGTGACAAGTGTACTTATGCAGTAAATTTGTATGTGCATGGTGATGTGGCAAGGGGGCCAGTTGACAACTTTGCCACATGTCAAGTTGTTGTGCCACTGTGTGGTTTGCAGAGGCACATATTGGGTGCTCTGACATTGTAATTGGACTATGTTTGCTTAGCTTTTTCTGTGCACATTTTATGGTCTTTCTGCCCAGCACTATGGGCCATATTATCAATTATGTTGCCAACATTGAAGTTGCTTTTTCAGGAGGGAACTGTTGTGGTGCTCAATGGTATGCCCTATTTAATTCAAATGGCAAATAAGCTCCTGGTGTGCACCTGGCCTACTATTTAAATTAAATTGATCATATTCTGCTACCCCTTATCACTGCTTTGGCAGCAGGTCCCTGCCGCTACTACACCAATTATGTTGGCGTCATTCCTGTAACTATGGCCCTGTATGTTGTGTGATGTGCTGCTTGTGAATGGTGATACGTCCCTATGCCAGCATGCGCAGGGGTATCCAGGACCTGTTCCACAGTACATGTGGGTATGCACTTCAATTACTTTCATGGTACATGGGTGCCACTGTGCCCATCCACCCCCTTCTCCCTGTCCCTGGTTGATGCTCGCCCTGGTGTTATTGTGTGTGCTCACATTCAGCACTGTACAGCACATCTTGGCCTGCGAATCCGACGAAAGTCTCCTCACTGATGACGTGTGACACCTGCTCCTCCAGCACACCCAGTTCCTGCTGTGGAGCTGGTACGCCACCTCCAGTCTGCCTCGCTGCCTTAAAGTTGGCTCCCAGTTTCTTCTTGGTCTTACTCTTTGTATCGTGCCAATGCTTCTTGCACTCATCCACTATCCTTCTCCTCTCTACCACTGCATTCACTTTGGACATGATGTCCAGCCATATGTCCTTTTTCCTTGCCACTGTGACTGTGGAACTCACGTCACCTCTTCAACCAGGACCTGGTTCTCCATTATACTGAACTTGGGGTTCCTCTTCCTCTTGGCCTTCACATGTGTCTCTGCCTGGCCCTCCTGGGTGTTGTAAGGGTTGTTCATGGCCTCTGTACTAGTCAGAGGTTGTTTCATGTCTCCTCCTGTATTTTCCATGATTATTTTTTTTTCCTGCTTAGCGGGCGTCTGGTTGTGCCTTTTTCGCGCTGAACACGCTGAACGCGCTGAATGCAAGCCTGGGGCCTATTGGCGAGCAGATTTTATCACTGATTGGTCCATCATCATTTTTTTCACGTTAGCATGCATTTCTTTATCGCCGTCATGCCATATCTATCGCTGCCCTTTTCAACACGGGAAGTTTACTATCGCCGGTTAGCGACATGTTGCTAATATGCCGCTAATGCCGCGATAGATTCTGGCGATGGGCGGTGATAAAAATATTCACGCTGAATAGCGTTAGCGATAAAAATCACCTATTTTTGCTAATAAACCCCATTATTTTTCAGGAATGATCCCCTGATGCAGGGCCCAGCCTGAAATGCATTGGGTTTTCATACATAACGATGATGAAAGATTAACCTATGATGTTGTGTGTCTTTGAAAATTACGCATTTTTGGAACAAAATGTGAGGATTAAACAAGAAATGAAGAACATCATCTATGGATGAATGATTCAATTTATAAAGTAAATACAAAGGTTTGACATGTTGGGATATTTTGGCCTTTTCAGGAAAACTCTTCGACCTTATACGTTTACCTATACACCTCATGACCAGAAGGTGATACCCAGGGGCACCCAATAAACGACTCAGAAGAAATATTTAGGATTACATGAGGAGTGCGACTGTCACCTTATTATTTCTGGAAAAGTGCTTTTCAGTTCACATGTCAAAGATGGGAGGGAATGTTTCAAGACTACTCATTTGTTGAATAACCTCTCTACTTTCATTTGCAGTACAGCTCACCGCACACTACATTAAACACATATCACAACACTCTTCAGGACTTAGAAGAGATGTGTGTATGCCTCCAATTAGATGGTGGCTGATCTTGAAAGCATGCAAGTCTCTGTGTCTTATTTGGTCCTAAAACCCCTTGCCATCTGGGGTGGCAATTCTCTGATCAAACGTTAGCCTAGGAGAGATAGGCGGTTCAGCATTGTCTCTGCGGACAAGAGCCAGGTGAGTGGCATGACTATAAAAAACACCCTAATAGTCCCTCAGCTTCACTCATTTGCTGCTGTGCAGTTTCAATAAAAATAGTAATTGTGTTCAGTGATCTATATGTGCCTTGGACTCCAGCTCCTTCCCTTCCGTGAATGGATCGTTCCATGGGAAAACAATTTCCTGAGTGCCTTTCCTGCTGCACTCAAGCACTTTCTGCACTGCTGCCTGTGATCTGAATTCACAGGACCCTGCTTGACCTCCACCCTGCATTCAGTGCTTAATTTGAGCCAGTGTTTTCAGAAGGGGCCCATTGGCACTCATTTTGGGGGGGGCAGCACTTACTCTTCCTCATGGTACTTTCACCCAGAGCAAGAAAGAGAAAGACAAAGAAGGAGGAAAGGATGATGAAGAAAAAGTCACAAAACCAGTTCGAAATAACGGGACAAAGTATGTGTGGTGGTGGAAAAAAGAGGCATGAGTTGGAGCCACGATTAGCCTACCTAGCCGATGTATTAAGCAATGGAATCATTTCTCAGTGACTGCTGATGGCTTCTCTGAAAAATGTTTTGGCCACCAGCAAGTATTGTTTTTAAAACATTAAACGTTGCCTGCATATGTCAACAGAGGCATCTTTTCCCTGCCTCCTACCTCCATCCTTGCCTTCTAGAGTCCTCGTCTCCGACTCCTAAGGGACCACTGCAGCCCTTGCCAGGAGATGGCGTGGCACTGGCACGCTCCACGTCGGCATGAAACATGTGGCGTACGCCGAGCCCTTGCACTGCAGCACCTTACTAGGGAGGGCGTGGGGCGTTGATTTGCGGTGCTGCACGTGCTTCACAGGTGGGCGTCGGCGTCTGCTCTATAAAAGGCTTATGTGATCGTTGCCTAAGCTCCGGAAGCCTTGCAGGTAAGTGAAGGCACTTGTGCCTATATTCAGCTTTCACGCTTGGTCCTTGATGTCTTGCAAAGATCTTGAAGTTTACATTCCGCTCAGATCAATCAATCAATTGATTGAATTCTTTTTTTAAATTTTTTTTTATTGTACGCTGCGCCGAAAGCTTAATTAAATGCTGCACATGGGAAAAATGATATAGCGCTATCAACGCAGTAGTTTGCGATATTATATCAGCGCTAGGACCTTAATGGTAAACAGTCACATTTTCACAACAAGTCACGCAAATAGGAATATATCGCCTATCCCCCTACCTCAACCGATACAGGCACGGGTGGGATGTGCCTGGTACATATTTATTTGTTTATTAGTCCTGGGCACAACAAACACAGTAGAGAAGATAGGAAGGGTTATTTGAATCCATGACAGATACGTTTATGGTTGCGTCAAAATTACCATCAGGGTCAGATGGCTTGCCCAGGATCATTCAGGTGTCAGAGGGGAGCCAAATCACAGGCTAAGGTTCCGTGACTTCTATATATCTGTTCTCTGTTGCTCCACAATAGGTTATTAACTGTTTTCATACCTGAGATTGGTAAATTACAGCATGCCTAAACCGAGATTTGTGCGCCAAGAGTAACACGCTTAACTTTCGCAGTTTCTCTGCGCGCGCTTAGCTGGTTCGGCTCTCATTCTCCCTCTCCCAGCCCAAATCCCGCCACTCCTGGCCCATCCCTTCCAGAGTACCGTGCCACACCTATCAGACGCGTGTGTCTCCGTGGCACCGCCCGCAACTGTTCAAATCGGTCCCTGTCAGTGTCAACCCCTCAACGGATGCTACTATTATTACGTAGGGTCGCTGGCGCCCTGAAGCCTACTTCGTAGCGCACCACTACGACAGGAGGACTGAAGCTGTCACCCAATTTCCTATTACTGATCTTCTATTCCGTAATTAGCCCCTCCGTGCAGTGCTCAGCATTCCGCTGCTAAAACGGCAATATTCGTGCTGACGGCACAGCGACATAGAGACCTGTCAGCTCCTACTTGGAAAGCTACTGCAGCTCTACCAATGCACGCCCCTCCCAGCCACACCATAACCCTTAATACTGTTCCGTTACTTATAAAACTGCTGCAGCTCTGCCAAAGCACCTCATCCCAGCCACACTGAAACCCGAAACCCTTAATACTGTTCCATCACTTGGAAAACTGCTGCAGCTCTGCCAAAGCACCCCATCCCAGCCACACTGAACCCCTTTATACTTTTCCGTTACTTGGGAAACTACTGCAGCTCTGCCAAAGCACCTCACCCACATTGAAACCCTTAATACTGTTCTGTTACTTGGGAAACTGCTGCAGCTCTGCCAAAGCACCTCACCCACACTGAAACCCTTAATACTGCCCCATTACTTGGAAAACGTATGCAGCTCTGCCAAAACACCCCATCCCAGCCACACTGAAACCCTTAGTACTGTTCCGTTACTTGGAAAACTGCTGCAGCTCTGCCAAAGCACCTCATCCCAGCCACAATGAAACCCTTAATACTACTCCGTTACTTGGAAAACTTCTGCAGCTCTACCAAAGCACCTCATCCCAGCCACAATGAAACCCTTAATACTGCTCCGTTACTTGGAAAACTGCTGCATCTCATCCAATCCTTGAAGCTAAGAAGGGTTTGGCTTGAGCGCAGTAAGGCTACGCCTACAACTATATGTAACAAAACAGATGCCAGTACTGCTCGAACTATTTGATCAGAGACTCAATAAGCTGAGTTGACACTTCTCAACTTAGAATGACCACTCATTCAGTCCACAACAAATGTTTTTATGTAGAAGTTTAATTTCTACTTACAAAATTATTTTAAGATGCTTTTTAAATTTTTTATATATGTATCAACTAAAGGCAACAATGAGGAAGTAAGTCAAAAAAGCCTATACACAAAAGGGGGTTGTCAATATGTACAATTCAGTGTAAAAGGGAAGATGTGTGGGCAACGCAGGGAAAAACAACAGACAACATAAATGTCAAATTCTACTTACTCTAACTCGCAACACTGGCATTCGTACTACAATCATTCCACATAAAGACACTGCACATACAACAGGTGGGGAAGTGTGAAAGTGCGAGAGAACCTATTTACAAGGGGATGAGATACCTATCTAATATATACAACTGGGATAAGCAAAAAAAGCTCAGTTCTTGATAAGAAAACACAAATAATACATTCAATATGAAAACGTGAAAAAGTGAACAAACTTAGATTTCTCGAATCAAATGCACTATATGCAACCATTTAGTTATATCTCAATCACTCTGATGACACATGGTCATCGTGAGGAGAAATTAACAATTATTCAATCTAGAGGGGTCGAGGCGTTTCGAATCCCATTACTCCTTGGGATTCTCGTCAGGACCAAAGACAGATAAAATCTGAAAAACATAAAGTTGACATAAGAAAAAAACACAGTCAGATATCAGCACACAAGAGAGACACTCAACTTAACATTCGACACACCATTCACGCATGTAGTACCTGTCGGGTTTTCTTGTCGGGTTCTTTAATGAAAGCTGTGGGGTAAAAAGGAACAATCCATCAGATGTCTGTTCGATAGAATTGCGGAGCCTCAAAGAAAAACGCCAATTGCTGGGCCACTTACTGAGATGTGTTGGTTAATCCTCTGTAAAATTTGACGTGTATGATTCAGTCTCAATAAATGGAGATAAAAGCTTCCGTTATTGATTCCGTCTGTTAAAGAAACCAAGAAACAGAATTCAGCGGCGGGTTTCTTGTTCAGAACTCATAAGTGGGTTTGTAAAACAAAGTACTGTCTATCCCTTTTGTTAGCCGACTGCGAATATCAATCTTAGAACTTGTAAGATCAAAGCTTTCAGCAATTAGAGTCGCACCGTCATCACAAGTAAGTTTCGAGTTTTCGATGAGCTCTTACCGTCGGTAGTCTTTTTCCGTGAACCTCGTTTGGCAATGAATTCCGGCGCCGTGTTGATACGTCATGAGTTGGGCGCTTATAACCGTGATCCTCAGGGCCCCTAGGGGTGCTGGGAAATGTAGTTTGCACATGGGAAAAATGATATAGCGCTATCAACGCAGTAGTTTGCGATATTATATCAGCGCTAGGACCTTAATGGTAAACAGTCACATTTTCACAACAAGTCACGCAAATAGGAATATATCGCCTATCCCCCTACCTCAACCGATACAGGCACGGGTGGGATGTGCCTGGTACATATTTATTTGTTTATTAGTCCTGGGCACAACAAACACAGTAGAGAAGATAGGAAGGGTTATTTGAATCCATGACAGATACGTTTATGGTTGCGTCAAAATTACCATCAGGGTCAGATGGCTTGCCCAGGATCATTCAGGTGTCAGAGGGGAGCCAAATCACAGGCTAAGGTTCCGTGACTTCTATATATCTGTTCTCTGTTGCTCCACAATAGGTTATTAACTGTTTTCATACCTGAGATTGGTAAATTACAGCATGCCTAAACCGAGATTTGTGCGCCAAGAGTAACACGCTTAACTTTCGCAGTTTCTCTGCGCGCGCTTAGCTGGTTCGGCTCTCATTCTCCCTCTCCCAGCCCAAATCCCGCCACTCCTGGCCCATCCCTTCCAGAGTACCGTGCCACACCTATCAGACGCGTGTGTCTCCGTGGCACCGCCCGCAACTGTTCAAATCGGTCCCTGTCAGTGTCAACCCCTCAACGGATGCTACTATTATTACGTAGGGTCGCTGGCGCCCTGAAGCCTACTTCGTAGCGCACCACTACGACAGGAGGACTGAAGCTGTCACCCAATTTCCTATTACTGATCTTCTATTCCGTAATTAGCCCCTCCGTGCAGTGCTCAGCATTCCGCTGCTAAAACGGCAATATTCGTGCTGACGGCACAGCGACATAGAGACCTGTCAGCTCCTACTTGGAAAGCTACTGCAGCTCTACCAATGCACGCCCCTCCCAGCCACACCATAACCCTTAATACTGTTCCGTTACTTATAAAACTGCTGCAGCTCTGCCAAAGCACCTCATCCCAGCCACACTGAAACCCGAAACCCTTAATACTGTTCCATCACTTGGAAAACTGCTGCAGCTCTGCCAAAGCACCCCATCCCAGCCACACTGAACCCCTTTATACTTTTCCGTTACTTGGGAAACTACTGCAGCTCTGCCAAAGCACCTCACCCACATTGAAACCCTTAATACTGTTCTGTTACTTGGGAAACTGCTGCAGCTCTGCCAAAGCACCTCACCCACACTGAAACCCTTAATACTGCCCCATTACTTGGAAAACGTATGCAGCTCTGCCAAAACACCCCATCCCAGCCACACTGAAACCCTTAGTACTGTTCCGTTACTTGGAAAACTGCTGCAGCTCTGCCAAAGCACCTCATCCCAGCCACAATGAAACCCTTAATACTACTCCGTTACTTGGAAAACTTCTGCAGCTCTACCAAAGCACCTCATCCCAGCCACAATGAAACCCTTAATACTGCTCCGTTACTTGGAAAACTGCTGCATCTCATCCAATCCTTGAAGCTAAGAAGGGTTTGGCTTGAGCGCAGTAAGGCTACGCCTACAACTATATGTAACAAAACAGATGCCAGTACTGCTCGAACTATTTGATCAGAGACTCAATAAGCTGAGTTGACACTTCTCAACTTAGAATGACCACTCATTCAGTCCACAACAAATGTTTTTATGTAGAAGTTTAATTTCTACTTACAAAATTATTTTAAGATGCTTTTTAAATTTTTTATATATGTATCAACTAAAGGCAACAATGAGGAAGTAAGTCAAAAAAGCCTATACACAAAAGGGGGTTGTCAATATGTACAATTCAGTGTAAAAGGGAAGATGTGTGGGCAACGCAGGGAAAAACAACAGACAACATAAATGTCAAATTCTACTTACTCTAACTCGCAACACTGGCATTCGTACTACAATCATTCCACATAAAGACACTGCACATACAACAGGTGGGGAAGTGTGAAAGTGCGAGAGAACCTATTTACAAGGGGATGAGATACCTATCTAATATATACAACTGGGATAAGCAAAAAAAGCTCAGTTCTTGATAAGAAAACACAAATAATACATTCAATATGAAAACGTGAAAAAGTGAACAAACTTAGATTTCTCGAATCAAATGCACTATATGCAACCATTTAGTTATATCTCAATCACTCTGATGACACATGGTCATCGTGAGGAGAAATTAACAATTATTCAATCTAGAGGGGTCGAGGCGTTTCGAATCCCATTACTCCTTGGGATTCTCGTCAGGACCAAAGACAGATAAAATCTGAAAAACATAAAGTTGACATAAGAAAAAAACACAGTCAGATATCAGCACACAAGAGAGACACTCAACTTAACATTCGACACACCATTCACGCATGTAGTACCTGTCGGGTTTTCTTGTCGGGTTCTTTAATGAAAGCTGTGGGGTAAAAAGGAACAATCCATCAGATGTCTGTTCGATAGAATTGCGGAGCCTCAAAGAAAAACGCCAATTGCTGGGCCACTTACTGAGATGTGTTGGTTAATCCTCTGTAAAATTTGACGTGTATGATTCAGTCTCAATAAATGGAGATAAAAGCTTCCGTTATTGATTCCGTCTGTTAAAGAAACCAAGAAACAGAATTCAGCGGCGGGTTTCTTGTTCAGAACTCATAAGTGGGTTTGTAAAACAAAGTACTGTCTATCCCTTTTGTTAGCCGACTGCGAATATCAATCTTAGAACTTGTAAGATCAAAGCTTTCAGCAATTAGAGTCGCACCGTCATCACAAGTAAGTTTCGAGTTTTCGATGAGCTCTTACCGTCGGTAGTCTTTTTCCGTGAACCTCGTTTGGCAATGAATTCCGGCGCCGTGTTGATACGTCATGAGTTGGGCGCTTATAACCGTGATCCTCAGGGCCCCTAGGGGTGCTGGGAAATGTAGTTTAAACATGGCGCACTTAGTGGCAGTAAAGTTTTTCTTAAAAAAAGAGAAGAAGCGAATGAGGCTCCTAATTTATTTGTTGAAAAAAACACCGATGGTCCAATGTAGATATATTACGGCATTGCCTATAGATGATACAGTTCTGACATTTCATTAAGTCCTTTAGTTGTAGTGTTGAATTTGAGTATAAGCATTGCCTCCCTTTGTCTTAGCTTTGCTTCCAGGTCGCCACCTCTTTTGTCAGGGTCAACTTTAGAAATGACTGTCCATTTCAGGTCGGTGTCGATATGTCCATTTTCTAGCCAGTGTTGGACTAATGGCGCTGTAAGAACTTTCATTTTGATTCTTGATTTATGTTGTTAGATCCTTTGTCTTATCTCTTGGTTTGTTTTGCCGATGTATAATTTGCCGCAAGGGCATACAATGCCGTACACAACATTTCGGGTTTTACAGTTGGTGAAACTGTCGTGTTTCCAAAAGATTCCGTCGTGTTCGAATAATGATCCTTCCGTTGTTAAAGGGCAATTGACACATGTCCCACATTTGTGGTGGCCTTTTATAGGTGGCAAGTCAACATATTCTCTCATTGTGCGGCTTGGTGCTTTTGGTACCATTGCTCGTACTATCTGATTGGCAATGCTCTTATCTTTTTTGAAAGCGAAGAGCGGTTTGTTGTTAAGTTGAGGGTGTAGTTCTTTTATTAAATGCCAATTCTGGTGGATGATCTTTTTCAGCCAGTTAGATGACGGACAGTAGGTGGAGACACAAACAATTCTAGACTGTCTTTCACGTTCTCTTCTTTTGAGTAGTTCTTCCCGTGGTGTCCACCACGCTCTTTTTTGGGCTTGTTTTAAGAGTTTCGAAGGATAACCTCTCTGAAGGAGTCTCTCTCTCAGTACGTTGGCGTGCTCTGTATATTCTTCTTTAAATGTACAGTTCCTCCTTATTCGGAGGAATTGGCCAACCGGTAGATTTTGTTTTAGGCTTCGCGGATGGTTACTTGAGAAGTCGAGTGCCTTATTTCTATCCGATTTTTTCCGGTAGAGAGTTGTTACCAATTCGCCATCTCATCTAAAGCATCCCATTCCAGCCACACTGAAACCCCTAATACCGTTCCGTTACTTGGAAAACTACTGCAGCTCATCCAAGCACCCCATCCCAGCCACACTGAAACCCTTCATACTGTTCCGTTACTTGGAAAACTACTGCAGCTCTGCAAAAGCACCCCATCTCAGCCACACCGAAACACCGAATACTGTTCCATTACTTGGAAAACTACTGCAGCTCTGCCAAAGCACCCCATCCCAGCCACACTGAAACCCCTAATACTGTTCCGTTAATACTGTTCCATTACTCGGAAAACTACTGCAGCTCTGCCAAAGCACCCCATCCCAGCCACACCGAAACCCCTAATACTGTTACATTAATACTGTTCCATACTTGGAAAACTACTGCAGCTCTGCCAAAGCACTCCATCCCAGCCACACTAAAACTCCTAACACTGTTCCTTTACATGGAAAACTGCTACAGTTCTTCCAGTGCACCTCAGCCGAGCCCAAACAGAACCATTAATGCAGTTTCATTTGCGACAGCTCCAATGTAGCCCCTTACCACCCTGGCTGATCTTTTATTACACTCCAAACCACTGCAGCTCTGCCAATGTACACTAATCATGTTCGGGCAGACCCTTTACTGCCTTTCCCCTACATAGCAAACTATGCAGCCCTTCCATAGCATCACATTCTTCTGTACAATATTCAGTTCTTTCCAATCCTGGATCCGCAGAACCTTTGCTACTATCTTTGGAGCTCTGCCAAGGCATCTCAATCCATCCCATTGCATCTATGCTGCTGTTCTGTTACTTGGAAACCTATTGCTATTTCATTCCAGTCCTGTCCAAACAACACTTATTTAGAACTCCATTCTGTGTGGGAATACTGCAGCTCTGTACCAACAAAAAGAGAGGCAGGGAGAGTCAGGACACCCTCTTAGTCCCCGGTTATAGTATGCCAACAAAAGAAGAGAGGTCAGTGGTATGACAGCAACCACATGAAGGAGCAGAAAATAGGAGAATAGATATTACCTGACCCAACTTAGGTAGGTAAGAAAGCCCTCACACACCGACCTAGTCGGTGTCATGCTTCATCATCGGACCCCACCAAAAAGGTCGAGTACCTTTTTAAAAAATATTTTCACTTGCACGTCCCTAGGTAAGGGTGAGCCTTATCACACTACATGAGTCCTGAAGAATGCCTGGTAAACTTATACCGTTTCATAGGCTGAAACATGTCGACTGATATTAATACTAATTGGAATTAACCAAACCATTTTTATTTGGCTAAAATTCCTAACATATAACTTTTTACGTGTGTCTGAGGGATCTATTATTAAAGTAATTTTTGATACTCATTAGACACTTTTAAAGTATTCTCACTGCACGCCTATTTCACGAAACCCGCTCCGCAGTAAATCTGGCGTCGCAGCACACCAAAAAGGTCCTCGACCTTTTTGGTGGGGCCCGATGATGAAGCATGACACAGACTAGGTCGGTGTGTGAGGGCTTTCTTACCTACCTAAGTTGGGTCAGGTAATATCTATTCTCCTATTTTCTGCTCCTTCATGTGGTTGCTGTCATACCACTGACCTCTCTTCTTTTGTTGGAATACTGCAGCTTTGCCATGGCACCTCAACACTTCCTCTGACCACCAATGCTGCTGCTGAGACTAATCCCAGTGCAGTGTCTGGGATTACTAGGGACAGAACCCAGAAGTGGAATCAGATATTAAATGTTTGTGTCTTTCTGCCTTACACTGTACATAATACAGGTGTCTGTTGTCACCTATATATTTTTGTAAAGTCCTCTTGTACCCTTTGTGGTCTCAGAGTGCAGTTCCACGCTGCAATAAATGAACACATATATCAATAAAAAAGGCGCGGGGATCAGCGACTATTTGCATTAACATTAACCAGGTAAAAATGTTTCAAACAATGTGGTATTTCATGGTTACAGAACTCACTTTGAGAAATTGGTTTTGTGAAATGTTTCTTGATCTGAATATGACAGACCTCAAGCTGCTTGTGAAGGGAGCAACCAGATATATCAGGACCATTGTGCTTAATTATGTATCATGCCAGCAGATGGGATCCAAAAGGAATGAGGTTGAATGTCAGAATATTGACTATTGAAATATCTAGGTAGACCAATACCGATATCTAAAATGTAGTATTTACATATATGTTAAGTACAAATTATCTACTATAGAAATATATTCCGCAAAAATATTGTATCATACCATGCAATTAAATGTGTTCTAGTGAATAACGTTTTCGAGTATTGAAATAAAAGCTTAATTTTTGAAAAAAATACACAAAAGCACTTATATATGCAATTTTTATTTTTTAATTCTAAAAGAACTCTCAAGTAAAATACATTAACTATGCTAAATGTATCACACGCATTGTGCAATATAATTTACATAAAATGTGGTTTATTTATATACATAATTCTAAAATGAAACAACTACATGTAACTTTATTACCTTAAATGAAATCACCCACAATATAAAATCGGACATTTTTAATTCATAATATATTAAATGAATCATGCATATATATTGTTTTTATACATCGAAAAATTCAAAATAATAACTTAATAACAATGATAATTAAAAATGATATAATGTCAAATAATACTTAATACTGTTTTGAATACCAATATCATGGAACAAAAGACACCGTCACAAACACCTACAATAAAATAAATTAAAATGGTAAAAATACAAATTGTTAAAAAATATACATATTTAATTGTAAACTAATAAAACATTTACATGTCAATTATTATACAAAGGAATATGTTTATTTTCTTCCTACTCAACTAATACAAAAAAGTAAAGTACCACATTTGAAAATTCATGTGTAATACACGTATAAATACTAAACTCCATAGAGCTGTAAATAAAACAGTAAAACAATTACACAATTATTAAACTAATTATTTTACATAGTAATCAAATAACACATAATGTAAAAGAGAACAACATAAAATTAAATTACAATTAAGTTTAGGTAACTTCTCACCCGCAACCCATAATAACCCAGTAGCCCACAGCAAAAAAATACAACTGAAAATAAATCAGTGTTAAAAAATGTACTTAATTGCAATCAATCAACTAAGCAATAAACAATCATTATTAAATGATTCATTGTTACTTAATTAACTTCCCACACTATACACAGAAGCCCACACTTAAAAAGTATTTCAAATATATCAGTATTAAACAATTTACATTCTTAATATCCAATCAGAAAAATAATTAACAATTAATAATTCATTATGAATACATATTACCTAATTCGTTTCTCACACTTCATCCCCATGAATCCGACAACCTGCTATAACACTATAAACATGTGCTAACAATAAATCCAACATTTTGAATGACTTAAAATCCCAATCTATATCTGCAAACATTCTTAATTATTATAAGAAAAATTGTAACCTATAAAATTGATAGAATAAGTAAATACATTAAAATAATTAAAATATTGAAAATATATTTGAAGAACTGTATTACTGGAAACTATAGTAAAAACAACAATATTCTTAACAACTGTATTACATACCCCAAAAAATAATATTTTTGCATCACCATGTTTTTGAATCAGGATTATTGTTTCCTATATTTCTGTCTCCTGATATTGTGAGCTCAATATTTTGTTTAAATACCATACAAGATTATAGCAGGGGGTGCATTTACCTGTGTGTGTGTGTAGGAGTGCAGATGCTACGGTACGGGTAGATGTACTATGCATAAAGCAGGTGTAGAGGTGTGGTAATAAAGAAAGGAGTATATGTGCTTGAGTAGAGAGGTGTAGAGGTACTGCCGTACAGGTAGAAGTACATATACTACAGAAGTGTGAGAAACTAGGCACTTAGGGAAGAATATATATACAAAAATGTAGGATGGGGTACCCATACACAGATTCAGGGAGAGGTAAAAAAAAACTACTCTGTAGGCAGGGTCGAGTTACTGGAGTATTGATAGGCACAGAGGGCCTGATTCACAGAACTGACTTAAGACAAAATCCTAAACTTACTACCATTTTCGTATTCACAGAAGACACTTACTAATTTTGGTATTCACAGAAGGCACTTACTCATTGATGAGTAGGTGCCTTCTGTGAGTACCAAAATGAGTAAGAGCCTTCTGAGAATACCAAAATGAGTAAATGATAGTAAGTTTAGCATTTTGTCTTAAGTTAGTTCTGGGAATCAGGCCCAGAGTTACTAGGGTGTGAACAGGCATTAACAATACAGGTAAAGAATAAAGCCCCACAGGTGTCCGAGAATGTGGTAACAGTTAGTTGGGGTATATAATGATATGAAAAGAGGAAGCTAGAAAGGAGACATTCACTTGGATGATGGAGTGTAGACTCACAGAGCTCACAGAGAAAAGAAGACAACATAGAAGTGAAATATTTATGCAAAACTGGGCTTTTTTGACACAAAGAGAATCAGCAGGATGGAATCTACATCTTTTGAATGCCAATCATCTGGATTAATATAGATACACAGCTGTGTAAGAACCGGTTTCCTTAAGTGTATTCTTCTCATATTTCACTTAGAAGTATGCCTCACACAGGAAATACTGTGCACTCTCTAACTCCAAGCTCATTACACCAATTGTACCATGCTCTCTCTATCTCCATCTCCATCTCCATCTTCATTTCCATCTCTAAGCTTCTTAGGTCGCACTATCTACCCAGTTGGACCCACACAGTACTCAAACAAGTCTACACAGTTGATTCACGCCCACCACTTCTCTGATGAAGGTTTATAGGTGTTATATCTTAAATGATTATGTGTAAACTTCTTTCCTAAACCCCGTTTCCTCTTTTTCAGCTATGTGGGGCAATACATTTCCGTGGGCCCTTCTGGCCTTCCTGTTTGGTGAGTAAAACAAAGGATTAATTTCTACAGGAGTGAACTAATGTGGGATTGCATTGAACTTGCAGTTGTGTGTATTCATTAGGGGGAAAGGGTCATGCCCTTTAGACAATCCCTTCCAATGAGGGGCACTAGCCATGCATTGTTCATGGCTGCAGTCCTGGTCTCTTGAGTAAAATAGCTAGAGAAAGGTGTTTTAGAGGAAGGAAAAGCTATACCTAGTAATACACTGTGATCCTTAACTTCGCCTGTCCAAATGCGACTGAGGATGCTTTGCAATGGCGCTCTATTAAACATGCCAGTTAGAAGTTTTCCGCAGAATCATTTGCTTAAGTCTTCTTCTTATGATTATTTTTATTGTTGTTGTTATTATGGCTATTATTATTATCAATGTTATTACAATATCAATAACAATAATGATGATAATAATAATACAAATTATAGGTGTTAATTGTATGGCTGTTATTAATAATATTAATATTTTCATTATTATTGTATTACTACTACTATTACTACTATTACTACTAATAATAATAATAGTCATATTCATCATCATCATCATCATCATCAGACCAGCAATACACAGAGAGAGTGTAGATTCCTTACAATGGTTGCAAACCCACTTTCAGCCTTTAGGGAGCTGCACCTAAAAGTCTGCGCTGAGTCAACGTTCTGGTCTTTCTCTTCAACACAGATCCTGATACGTGTTCTATTTGCGTCCCTTCATGCTGAACCATGGTACACATCAGCAGAGGAGCTGGCATAGTCTGTGTAGGGTCCAAATGCCATATATGGCTCCACCCAGTTACTCTGAGATGAACCTGTGCCTTTGCCCTCAGTGGTGAATTCTGATTGGTGGTTAGTTCCACATAGGATACTTTTATCCAGTTAACTAGCATAAACACTGCTGGATTGAAATAACATACATAATGGATGTCGATCCCCCAAAATACCAGGGAATCAGGAGTAACATAATGTGCCCTATGACCTGTGATGAACTCACAGAAAATGACATTGCACTGCACACCTGGTGACATACCAGGGAGCGATGTCGCATGACCTTTGGCCCTTACTATATCACAGGAAGCAACATTACTGAAGGGTGGGAATGTAAACTGGCATAGGTAATCAATAAATATAGGAGAGACAAGATTGTTTTTTTGATATATTTAACAACAGAGCTGATACAATGTCAGGAAAGCAACCATTACACATCCTTGGACAACCATCTCTTACCAATCAACCATGCTATGCTGCCCAATCACAAACAACAATGTCCAATTACAGCTCTTAGTGCCTACAGCATGCCCACATGAAAAGACACAAATATGATTGGAAGGCTAACTGGGGCAGAGAGATTAGGACAGCATCGCCTGTAGCAGTGCAAATGATTCTAACTTTGAGATGGGCACAGCGGAGCCGCTGCAGTGCAAATGTTCCTCAACACACAATTAAGATAAAGGATAGACCGTGGCAGTGCTTGCCTGGTGTGGCACAGACCTATGGAGGCCAGTATTGGCTTCTATCCAAAGTAGAAAATACTCCATGACACAAGTTAATGCAAAAACAAATCAGAGAGAGGTATTATTCTATCAAGCACTGCTTAATGCTGTTGTTTACATTATGCTAAGCATAAATACATTCAGAGGTGTCTGTCATATACAGTTTGTCTTGGATTAATGTGCCAGCCTGCCAGTTTACATATTCTAGATGTGAAGAGGCCCATTTCCACGCCAATAAGTTTGACATATGACAGCCTCCAATCTTTGCAAGAACCACGTTTGTGGGGATGGGACAAATAATTGCAGAAAGTGTACTAATACATCAGGATCTGGTGAGCAACTGTGAGACTTCATAAGATAGATTGCAGCTTGACATAGTTTGTCATTTTTAATAAAATACGCTCCTCTGCTTTATCATGGACATCATTTAGGAGTCACAGCAGCAACCTCAGACTTACCCCCTCTGACCTCTGGCACTGCCGTTGACAACCCTGGGCTCAGAGGTGGTAGAATCAGTGGCAAGAACAAGGGGGCTCCACATTCCTTATTGTACGCCTGTTTTACATTATAATTACAGTGCATAATACTCTATTATTCACTATCAATGTAATAAGAAAGGGAACACACTTACGACCCATAATGGCAGTATGTAAAAATCATTTAAAATGTATATTGTATGTTTGCTTGTAGATGAGAGTATGTTTAAGTGAGAGACACCTAATAAGATATGGTGCATTGTTTCTCTTCCCCCTGCATTGGCATGCTTTTGGCAGCCATGTATCAATGCATATACCCTTGTTCAAGAGTACAAAGTGTGTGCATGTTCTAAAGCATTGGTTTTGTACTGGAAGGCATCCCTTCCAGTATACAAAACTATACGGTAAGGTGTTTCCCACTTTGTATGTGTGCTGTACAATGCTGCAAAAGATTCTCCTCATTATGCCTGCCTCGACAAGGTATCATATTTTGGAACACGTTGCTCTCTATCAATAATTGTACATAGGGATTTGCATCACAACCCATGGGTGATTTCATGGAAATGCCCAGGCACCATATATGGAATGCCCCCTTGATACAAAATAATGCAAAGCAGTGCATAGTGCAACTTTTTGTTACTTTGTGATACTATCCAATGGCAACTTAGCGTTACTTTGTGATACTATCCAATGCAAATTCTCATTTGTTGTGGTGTTAGGTTCATGTGCTATTCCCTCCCAGAAAAAGTGATGGACAACACTCATGTGATGTCACTTCATGTGATGTCAATAAGGTCAATGGATATGTGTTATCAATTAGAATCAACACCCATGCAGTATATCCTTTAATTTCATTTTTAGGTTCTGGGCTTTACAGGTAAATTACCATTCACAATATGACTGAGAATTGTTGTTGAAGGAACAAGAGGAAAATGTATAATGGTACACAGGGAATGGAAAAAGAGAAACATGTACAGTAGCCATAAGTTGTTTTTCCTGTCCCACCCTCGTCCAAAAAATATTGTATTTCAGGGACCATTCTATAAGCTAAAAATATAGAACAAGCTGAATATGACTCTCATTGCATGTTGCAGAGTGACATGAATTTACTTGCCTACCACGCACTTCACATTGGCTTGCCTCTATATGCTACAATTTAAGGCACATTGGGGAACTGAGCCACACCAATATGAGCATGTCAGCGTTTAAAACATTATATTTTAAGCCTACAACCTGGCCATGAGCCACATTTGCATTAAAAAAAATATGCTAAAGATATCTTTAGAATCACAAGAATGTTGATAAAGATGGTTGATCTATGTTTGACAAATAACATATTTCTCTTTAACAAACAACTGTATAAACAAGAATGTGGTACAGCCATGGGCATTTCTTTATCTCCCAACTATGCAAACATCACCATGGGCTGGTGGGAAAAGACCATAGCATGGAATCAAGATAACCAACTGGATCTGGATCGAATAATACTTTGGGTACGTTATATCGATGACCTGTTTATTATTTGGAATGGCACAAACTCTCAGTTTCAAAATTATTTTAGAAAGCTGAATGACAATGATCTAGGTCTACAGTTCACATGCACGACAAGCACAAAAGAAATAGATTTCGTAGACACCAAAATATATGTGTCCAACAGGAAATTGGAATCTACTCTATTTCGAAAAGAAACTGCAACAAACAGTGTGCTACATGGGACAAGTTTCCATCCCAAATCCCTTTTACACAGCATACCATATGGAGAATTCACACGGTTAAAGAGAAATTGCTCCATACCAGAAGATGCGGAAAACGTGAATCAAGAGAGCAAACGAAGATTCACAGCGAGAGGATATGAGGAACGTGTTCTGAATAAATGCAAGAGAAAAATAGACCAGAAAACCAGGACACAAACACTAATTGAACAACCGAAAAAAACAGAAACAAATGCACCACCGAGATTTATAACAACTTTCAGTAAGTAAAGTGGAAACATCGCCCGCATAATGAAGAAATACTGTCATCTCCTATCAGGGGATCCTGATATTGGAGCAACAATTGGTGAAGCGCCATCAATAACGTATAAGAAGAATACCTCTTTGAAAGATCTACTGGTCAAAAGCTACTTTCAAGTAAAACCAAAATCAGACTGGTTGCAAAACCAGCGGAAAGGCTTTCAACCATGCAACACATGCAAAGCTTGCAAGATTGGAAAAAACATGAAAATGATCCAAGAACCGGATGGTAAACTAATGAAAATAGATCAATACATAACATGTACTTCAAAAAATGTGGTATACATCGTGGAATGTAAATGTGGCATGAAGTATATTGGATGCACCACATGCATGTTGAAAAAGAGGATTGAGGTTCCGTGACGATCGTAAGTGGTGTTTTCGACTCGCACGAATATGGTCGAGTCTGGTATCTATGAACCGCAAATGACAAGTTTAGTGGGTGTACGCAGTTTTGCTGTAATAGCCTGAACTGTTCGTTTGTTTCTTGGGTTTATCTATCTGTACCCACGGGTTCCATCTTAGATATGGCATCCATTTTGTTTCTTGCCCTCAAGTAGCCAGCGAACGGACGCTGTCCGCTTCGCGACCCTGGGATTCCCAAGACACTTGCGGAAGACACATTTCCTTTGAAAGTGTCTTTATGATGAGGGGGATGATACTGTAAGGCAGATGGCTCCACTCGAGGCTCATCTTGCCGTGCCGGTCTATTGTCTCAGCCGTGCATCTCATTAGGCGCGTCCCTTTGATGCCTGTAGCTCGTGTTTCCCTATACCACCCCTTTTACACCCTTTTCGATCTCCCCACTGTTTCCATCTTCCTCTGCACCTGTCCTTGTTCCTTCTTCAATCTGTTTACTACCGATTGGAATGTACTAATGGTGGGAAGATGGGTTTTTACAGTTGGGAACTGCCAAATGTTTCCGTACTTATGTTCCGGACCTTGAATGCATCAAAGCGTCCCCTCTTGGGGATAACGATGGGAACCAAGTTGTAAACCTTTGTGTACCATGTTAACCTATGAGAGAAATGTGTATAAAAGGAGCGATCCACAGTAGCAAGTTGAATCAGGTCCCGCGAACATACCGACTGTGTACTTCACGTGACTTCTGTGTTCCCTGCAGTAAATAAACCTCGAATCTTTGACGCCGAAGGAAGTGTCCTGTGTCTCTGTCATTTGTACGCCGGAACAGGTTACCCACGAAGGTTTCAGGTGTTGTCCCCTGGCACCGCTGGGTCTTAAATAACCCAGTCCTTCAGTTGGCGCCCAACGTTGGGCTGCATCAGTGGTACCGGTCCAAGCCCGACGATCGTGAGGAACTTCGTGTGAAATCTCCGAGGGAAGGTGCACCCCGCTTCATCGATCCTGTTGTTGAAATAAGTGGCCCGACGACTTTTCCCGTGAAGATTCCCGCCTCCTGACGGCTGCGACGGACTGCTGCCCTGACTGTAGACCTGTTTTGGCGCCTGGCGTAGATCTTGGTACAGCGAGACGATTGACGGGCCTTCCTGGTGACGCCATCGATCTTTGAGTTAAGTATTTGTGGGTCGCTCCCAGAGTCTTTGGTTGTGGTTGCTTAGTTGTTGCATGGTTCCATTGCATTTGTGGTTCTTAGTACGTGTTTCTTTGTTGTGATATTTGACGACTGCAGCCGCCAAAAACCGAGGGTTTTTGCTCTTTGCAGGGACTTGGTAAATCCCGTAACCCTTGAAGTTTGTGAAACTCGGCTAGTGTGCAAGATGCCTGGTCGTAGTACTTTGTTCAGTTGTTTCAGACGTTGTGGTACGGATTCCCGACTGGAGGACTCGTGTCCGATTCCGATACCTCCGGTTGGAACTCCCACTTATGAGCTCTATAGCAAACACGGTTTAGGTCCGATTACCTTTAATGAATATTGGATTCGCTACACCAAAAAAGATGGTGTCCTTAGTTGGCCACCCCACGGTAGTTTTGAGACCCCGATTTTAGATAATCTTGAGGCTAAATTGTTTAAGAAAAAGTCAAGGCCGGCCATGTTTGATGCCTTTCGGTTGTGGCGTAAAGAAGCCCGACAGAAAGAGATCAGACAGACTAAACGTAATCAGAGAGATGGTGTTGCTACCATTGTAAAGAAAGCCGAGCAGTTCCAGCGTGATAAGGAGGAAAAGGAAAAGGAAGTATTTGATAGGCTTCAGCGTATGTCTATAGATAAATGTTATCCCGCTTTGCCAACGGAGTCGGATAAGAAGGAGGAATTAGTTGAGGATCTTTTAATGTCCTATCTTATGAAGTCACCACCTCCGTACGCACAGGATACCGCAGCTCCTGCGATTCCTCCTGTACCTGCTCCTGTACCTGCTCCTCAACCTGTTCTTCTGACTGTTCCTGCTCCCTTGCCTATTGCTGTTCCTACTGCTCCTCCGCTTGTACTTCCACATACTCCTGCTCACACTACTGCTCCTGTTCTACTTACTCCTGCTGCTTCTTCTGTTCCTACTCCTTCTCGTGTTACTACTCTATCGTATACTTCTCTAACTACTCGACGTCGTACCCCTTCAATGGCTGCAAATTTTGCTAATTCTCTTGGACCTATTTTTGAGTCCACTGGTTCGGACGGTCCACAAAGACGTAGTCAGCTCCCTGGTAATAGGGAACGTGCTGCGTTGTACAACATGGCGATGTCATGGATGCTGCACCCCTATAGAAACCCTCCGCGTTCGGTATTGAATACGTTTAGTCAATTCAATATATCGACACAGAGGTATGTTTTTGAAGAAATGTGCAAGGTTTTGCGCGATCAAATATCGGCAGATGCATCGGTAGATGTATTAACTGCTTTGACCAACTTACAGCTTCAGTTTTCGAGCGGAATGGTAGTGGGTACCAATGTTCGACGTGCCATCGAGCAATTATTGGCCCTCCGTTCCTCTCCGATGCCTCAAGCCTTGTTCGTTGAGGACATTGAAAGACAGTTGGATGCAGATGGTCAGTATCCCATGCGCGAGGTTCCCCCAGTATGGATGCCAGCTAATCCTCAGGCTCAACCTCCGGTACTGGCACATTTCCGGAGAGTATGGATACATCTCCCATGGAAACGATCAGAAGTGTTACAGGTGAAGCAATCTTTGCCTGACCCTCGCAAAAATCCTGCAGGGTACTATAAGGAATTGTCGCAGCTCGTAGACGCTACGATAATGAATCTTGCCGATATCGATATGCTGTTTGGCAATGTCGTACCGCAACCGGTATGGGCTAAGATTCGTCAGAAAAATCATGCAAACGAATTAGGTGGAGATTGGGCTGCTCTTGTTGCGGCAGACGCACGACAAACTGGTGGGGCTAAACCTGAACAGATTATTTCTGATCTCCTGCAGAGAATCATTACCCTAATGAAAACACTTATGCCAGCTATGAGGGTGAACTGGGACAAATTGTCAGCCTGTAGACAGAAGAAAGACGAGAGTGTCTCTGATTTCTTTACGAGATTTGAGGAGGCATTCATCGACCATAGTGGTCAGGATATGGGCACTGAGGGTGGTCAGCGGTTGTTTGTGGATACATTTGTTTCTAACTTATTGCCCGACTTCTGCTCAAATATTGGCTACGGCACAGTATTACGAGAACAGAGAAAAAGAAGAGAATGACCGCGCCGATAAAAAGACGAAAGAACTTAAAACTAAAGTGTTGTTGCAGCAGGCTTATCCTCCGCGTTCGAATCCAAATGATTCGCAACAACGTAATCGATTGCAGTTGCAATCTAATAGGTCGCAATCGCGAAATGACTCCTCTTCACAAAGATCTTCGTTAGGGTACAACCAGTGTGCCTATTGTAGACAGGAAGGTCACTTAAAATTCAACTGTCCTGTTCTGAATGACCGTAATAGTGGTAATTCATCTAGAGGAGGTCGTGGTGGTGCTCAGCAGACATCACGTGGTAGGGGTCGCGGTGCTCAAAATGATCGTTCAGATAATTCGTCAAATTCAAACAATTGTTTTGATCAACGTGGATCATCGCAAGGACGATCTGCGCAGTATAATGTAGACGATTATTACGTCGATCAGGGGACTGACGACAGTAATTACTAGGACAGCCATAGACAAGGAGAGGGAGTGGTATCAGTTCCGGTTGATCAGAGAGGGCCTTACGTCGCAGTTGCCACATTGGGCGTCGTTGAGCCTTTTCTGTTGGACACTGGTGCAGCGAAAAGTTCCATCATGCATTCGAAACTCCCTGGCGCACCTTTGTCTGGCTTGACAAATGTTTCCGTTGGATTCTCTGGCGCCCCTGTTAGCAATCCAGTTTTGTGCCCTTAGCTCCTTACAATTGGGCCTCGTGAGCTGCAAGCTCCGTTGATTTTGACCACTGGTTGTGGTGAAAATCTTTTGGGCCTGGATTTGCTAAAACGTTTGTATGCGACTTTGTACTGTTCTCCTGCGGGAGTAAAGCTTACTCTGGGTTAGAGAGTTGTCTCTCCAATGTACTTGTCTCTCGATAAGCTTCCACCGGAATTGAGTTCTCTTCCTGCATCTTTGTGGGCAACAGGTCCCAATGACGTGGGCCTGCTTGACATCTCCCCTTATGTTGTTCAGCTGAAATCTAATGTGCGATTGCCACGTATTCCCCAGTATCGAATCTCTCTTGACGGTGAACGAGCACTGTTAGCGATCATCTATGATCTGATCGAGAAAGATGTTATTGAGGAGACTCGGGGAAACGTGTGCAACAGCCCTGTACTGCCTATTCTAAAACGTACCGATCCTTCGAAACCACCTGTTTATCGTTTTGTTATCGATTTACGGGAGGTAAATAAAATTGTGATTCCTCAGTTCCCTGTTGTGCCTGACATCACGGCGCTACTGACTCTGATTCCAGCTTCTGCATATTGGTTTTCGGTGATCGATCTGAAGAATGCTTTCTTTAGCATTCCGATTGCCGAAGAAAGCAGAGACCTTTTCGGTATCTCTCTTGGTGGCCGTAGGTTCCGGTTTAAACGTGCTCCTCAGGGCTACTGTGAGAGTCCATCGATTTACAGTCAAGCCTTGAAGGGTCAACTGGATGCGTTTATGTTGCCGGCTGGTGCGGCTTTAATCCAATACGTCGACGACTTATTGGTGGCTGCAGATACTCAGGACATTTGTAAAATTGCTACGGTGTCGTTGTTGCAACATCTCTGTGACTTGCATCACAAGGTGTCACCTTCTAAACTTCAATATTGTTGTCAAGAAGTAACCTATCTAGGTCACTTATTGTCAAAGGAGGGAAGACGGTTGACCCCAGAGAGAATTGCAGCAATTGCGCGAATGACTGTGCCAACAACCCAAAGAGATGTGCGTGCCTTTCTAGGTATCACGTCATACTCCAGGCAGTGGATTCCAAATTTTTCATTGCTAGCGAAACCATTGGTGGCTCCTACGTGTAAGGATGTTCCAACTCCTTTACCATGGACGGAAGAATGTCAGAAGAGTTTTTCTGAACTGCGTGACGCATTGTGTTCGGCTCCTGTGTTAGGTACCCCTGACTACAGCAAGCCGTTTACATTGTATGTTCACGAGAGGGAAGTTTGTGCTTTGAGTGTTTTAACGCAACCTTTTGGTGGTAAGCAACGTCCATGTGCATATTTTTCCTCGACCTTGGACCTGGTGGCTAGAGCATTGCTGAGTTGTTTGAGACAACAGCGTCAGCTGCGGTGTCCATCCGGCAATCAGCAGGATTGGTCATGGATAATATGCTTACGGTGATGGTTCCGCATGCAGTTGACACTCTTTTGAATCGTACGAAAACCCAACACTTGACGAGTGCGAGGTTGTCTGGGTACGAGTTGACGCTTTTGGCAAGTCACATTCAGATAAAACGTTGCAATGTTCTGAACCCGGCGACTTTGTTGCCAATCAGCACGGAGTCAGACGAAGTAGTAGAACATGACTGTTACTTAAGGACTGAGGAGGAAACAAAAGGTCGAGTGGACCTTAAAAACACTCCTTTGGAAGATCCCGATGGAACTTTGTATGTGGATGGTTCATGTTTTAAATTGCCAAATGGTGATGTGACTACTGCGTATGCTGTTGTAACTTTGAATACTGTTGTGGAAGCTGCAAGATTGAATCAGAACTCTGCCCAGGCTGCAGAACTGATTGCCCTAACTCGGGCGTGTGTGTTGGCGAAAGGGAAACGTGTGAATGTTTTTACCGACAGCCAATACGCTTTTGGCGTCGCTCATAGCTTTGGACGATTGTGGAGAGAGAGAGGTTTTATGACGTCGCATGGTACGAAGATTCAGCATGGACAGCTTGTAAATGATCTTGTGGATGCACTTACGTTGCCTAAGCAGGTAGCGATTGTTAAATGTAGTGCGCATCGTAAGGTGACGGATGATGTTGGTCGTGGTAATGCATTTGCGGATGAGACTGCTAAGGAAACTGCCCGAAACCTTAGCACCAGAATGTATGTGACGAGTTCGGTTAGGTGGCCTACAGAGACTGGTATGTGTGAGGACACTATCGAGAGTGTGAAAGCAATTCAGAATGAGGCCACTGAGACTGAAAAAACGAAGTGGAAAGAGAGTACTGGAAAGTTGGATGCGAATGGTTGTTGGGTTGATTTGTCGGAGCATGAGAGATGGATGTTGCCAGATGCGTATGTGCTAGCTGTTGTGACGATGGCACACGGGTTAGCACATATTAGTGTGAAAGGTATCTGTAAGTTGTTGTCTCCTGTGTGGAAGAATGATGGTATCACGAAATGCGCTGAAAGGTTGGTTAAAAACTGCATGGTATGTATGTTGTACAATCCTGGTAAGGGAACCCCAACACCTCCTGGCCATTTTGCTCCCCCTTCATGTCCTTTTGAGGTGATTCAACTAGACTTCATCCATATGGAGCGATGCAATAACCTGAAATACGTTTTAGTTGTGGTTTGCGCGTTCTCCCGATGGATTGAAGCCTACCCTCTCAAAGACAACACTGCCCTGTCGACTGCGAAAATCCTACTGAAGGAATACTTTCCTCGGTATGGAAAGCCCTGAATCGTATGGTCTGATAACGGAAGTGAGTTTGTGGGGAGTGTGATGAAGAGTGTGTGTAAGGGCCTTGGAATTAATCAGAAATTCCATAGCGCCAATCACCCCCAGTCAGCAGGTTTGGTTGAAGGGTATAATGGCACCCTTAAACTCAAGCTAGCAAAGATTCAGGCTACGACTGGTCTCTCGTGGCCTGATGCCTTACCCTTAGCTTTGTTGTCAACAAGGGTGACCGTACACTCCCGAGTAGGGCTTAGTCCCTATGAAATAGTGTTCGGCCGTCCTGCGAATGTTTGGGGGGTCCCTAGACTGGGTGTATTTTCTAATCTTGAGTACCCAATGTTGATTGATTATCTTCATGATCTGACTGCTAAACTGAGGTTAATTCACCAACAGGTTTACGAAGCACTGCTGATGCAGACGGAGGGTCCAGGCCACCAGCTCCAACCCGGAGATTGGGTGGTTACTCGCAATTTTGCTCGCAAAAAGAATTTGGAACACCGCTTTACTGGACCTTTCCAGGTCCTCCTTGCCACGAGAACTGCTGTCCGTTTGGAAGGACGCAAAAATTGGGTGCACGCCACCCATACTAAGAAGGTTCCTATCCCTTTACCAGCAGACTCGTGGGTGAGGAAGGGCATTGCTTCATCTGAAACCGAAGGATTACAGACCTTTGTACCCTTTAGCGACGCACAACCTGTCGGAGAATCCTCAGTGCAGCAGAAAGACATTGTTGAACATTTGCCATCACCAGACTCAAGATCTGAACAATCGACTGATCAGCAGAACTCTGTCCCCTCATCGGATTCTTTGTTTGATGAACAGACACGTCCTGGTAAAACTCGATATTTTTTGCGATCCAGCACCAGAGACTAATAAAGAATTTTCGTTCTGTCCCTTGACAACTGCATTATCCCGTTTGCCACGATCAGTCTGAACACCCGTATAACTGTGATTATTTTTGTAAATATTGAGTTTCGTTCCACATATGTGTTTTTATTTCCACAGCTGAGAGACTTTTGTATATACATTGTGAGTAAGATACCTTGCATCCAGGTGTACCGTAGGGCCGCGCGTGTACTTCCTTCTGGTTAGTAGGTCTTGACGCTAGGTCAAAGACCGTCGGTTCCTGGGAACTCCTAGGGATTGACTACTGCTACACAGAACGAAGTGCGTCAAGAAACGTTGCGGACGGTCGTAGGGGATGGCGTTTTTAAAGCTGATGGACTTGGAAGAAGCTCAGGCGCAAAGATTCAAACTGCAACAAATTATTCGTACCAAATGTTTTATGTTTCAAGTGTTTCTATTGTTCTTGACTGTTTCTTCGCTATTGGCGGGTGGGGTGTATTGCATGATGTCATACCTCTTACCTTCTGCCATACCTACTCCTACTTCTGACCCTAAACCTACCTCCACTGCATCCCCTCATTCTTTCCATATCTTACCCGAACACGAACAGGCTAGGCGTGCAGAATTCAGAAATAATTCCTTTATTCAGCTCCTTCATCAGCACCAGTTGGTGGTTAACACTACTAATTGTTGGGTGTGTGGATTAATGCCACATACCACGGATAAGGGAATTCCATATCTGGTCCTACCTTATAGTTCCCAGGGTTCAGCTCGAGCATTCCAAACAATGTTTCGAAGCGCACTAGATTCTTACCCCAATCGAGAGCCACGTTCTCCCTACTCTGGTCCCGGCTCGTATCAAAAGCCTTTGACTATAGCGATAGAGGATTTAGATAGAGATATCTATGAGCCATCGCTCATCCCAGAGGAAGAGGTGCAAGCCTATAGTGTCCTGAGTAAGGTCGAGTATAGTGCGCTCACGAGTGGAGAACAGCTTAGAAGCTCGCTTCCGATATGGGTCGTACCCCACCTTGGTAATTTCTGTTTACTAGGTCGTGGTCGAAGATCGAGAGCTCGTCTTGGAGAGAGTGCTTGCTCCGAGACTTATATCCTGCCGATGGTCTCGTCCCCTGTGTTTCTGGCTGCCAAGGGTACATACTTTGTCTGCCATGATCGTGCGTATACGTGGTTGCCCTCCGACTTTGTGGGCTCATGTTATATCGCAAATCTGTTGCCTCCGACGTTCACTGTTGATGCAGACTATCACAAGACTAGAGTTGTGAGAGGCGTGATTAGCGAAGAGGACACTGCCGGTCAAGAGGCAGGAGACTTTTTCAAGGGTTTCCTCCCGTTTTGGGGACCTATGGTCAATAGTAGGAACCTGAGACAATTGACTCGAGTGGTGGAATCGACAGCTAATATCACTGCCAGTGCCCTTGGTAACATCACCACAGAACTTCAGGCGGATAGGCTTATGACGTTACAAAACCGTATGGTTTTAGACGTGGTCTTAGCAGATCGAGGTGGAGTGTGTAAGGTGATCCATTCGAGCTGCTGCATTTTCATTCCAGATAGCGCTCCGACTGTTTATCAAGCCATCTCGAGGTTTCATAAGATCTCTGAATCCATACACGTGGATGTAGGAGATTGGACGCTACTTGGGTGGTTTTGGGGCCTGATGTCGACTTGGGGTTGGAAGATTCTGATGATCATCGGAATTGTTGTGGTGTTCCTGTTCAAGTGTTGCCTTTGTGTGCAGTGTGGTCCTGCCTTATGTGGCCTCTGTGCTACGACGTGTATAAGACAGCCGCCTGTTACCAAAGGAGCTCGGTTGGACAGAGTAATGTTGCAGCAACATCTAGATGGTCTGATGAATATCGAGTATGATTCTGACTAGGGCTTGCCTACATGAGGGCAAAAGGAGCGTCTGAGGTTCCGTGACGATCGTAAGTGGTGTTTTCGACTCGCACGAATATGGTCGAGTCTGGTATCTATGAACCGCAAATGACGAGTTTAGTGGGTGTACGCAGTTTCGCTGTACTAGCCTGAACTGTTCGTTTGTTTCATGGGTTTATCTATCTGTACCCACGGGTTCCATCTTAGATATGGCATCCATTTTGTTTCTTGCCCTCAAGTAGCCAGCAAACGGACGCTGTCCGCTTCGCGACCCTGGGATTCCCAAGACACTTGCGGAAGACACATTTCCTTTGAAAGTGTCTTTATGATGAGGGGGATGATACTGTAAGGCAGATGGCCCCACTCGAGGCTCATCTTGCCGTGCCGGTCTATTGTCTCAGCCGTGCATCTCATTAGGCGCGTCCCTTTGATGCCTGTAGCTCGTGTTTCCCTATACCACCCCTTTTACACCCTTTTCGATCTCCCCACTGTTTCCATCTTCCTCTGCACCTGTCCTTGTTCCTTCTTCGATCTGTTTACTACCGATTGGAATGTACTAATGGTGGGAAGATGGGTTTTTACAGTTGGGAACTGCCAAATGTTTCCGTACTTATGTTCCGGACCTTGAATGCATCAAAGCGTCCCCTCTTGGGGATAAGGATGGGAACCAAGTTGTAAACCTTTGTGTACCATGTTAACCTATGAGAGAAATGTGTATAAAAGGAGCGATCCACAGTAGCAAGTTGAATCAGATCCCGCGAACATACCGACTGTGTACTTCACGTGACTTCTGTGTTCCCTGCAGTAAATAAACCTCGAATCTTTGACGCCGAAGGAAGTGTCCCGTGTCTCTGTCATTTGTACGCCGGAACAGGTTACCCACGAAGGTTTCAGGTGTTGTCCCCTGGCACCGCTGGGTCTTAAATAACCCAGTCCTTCAGGATTCTGGAACACATTCGTGCGGTAAAAAATTCGAACATGCAGTATGCTACCGCCAAACATCTAAGTACATGCCAGAATGGAGATTGGAGACAAATGCATTTTTACGGAGCAAAAATGTTGGACAAAATGGAAAGAGGTGGTGACACAGTTCGAAAACTCCGTCAAATGGAGTCTCGAATGATAATCAGATTCAGAACAAAATACCCCAGAGGAATGAACTTTGGGGAGGACCTCCATATTCATCTGGAATAAACGTCTAAAATTGAATCAATAATGACAGTAGGTATATATAGTTAGGACCTAGCTACCATAGGAAATCCGCAACATTCTATTGGGAATAACTTTGGCGCCGGTTGAGGAATTTGCGTGTAATTTTCCAAAATTTTGGCCAGCACCAACGCGCTCCTTCCCTAAACGTTTCGGGGGGATTTGTGAAGTGGGGGCTGAGAAAGAAGGGAGGTCCCAAAACGTGTTTTCCCCATGTTAATTTCCATAGGACGGTCTGGCAAGTCTACAGCCCGAACCGCTGAACGGAATTACGCCATACCTGGCAAAATTGTAGGGACAGGAACGCAGATTTGCCTTTGCTATGTTTGGTGAAAATTGATCCAGTGGTTTTTATGAAAATTAACTTCAAAAATACATATATATCTGGGCGGAGCCTAACCACACATCTCATCGTGAGATCTGATTGGCTGTCAGCACTTCATCCAAGAAGTGTTGGCAGCCATTTTGGGACCAATATACATGATATCACCTCATTAAAAGCATTGTAGTTAATAGAGGGTTTAAGGACTTTAGTTACATTATAAATCCTTTGTTGATGGTACCATACTCATTTTAGGAATTGTGGTGTGTTTTAAGGTGATTTTACCATGTGCAAAAGCCTTCTGCTGGTATATCATGAATCATGTTTGAAAGAAAACTATTATCTCATGCTTTTCCCACAGTGGTTTGGAAGGGGATTTATCCAGCTGGCCAACGGAAATTCAGTCTCAATATGTACAACTCTACACCACAATACTCACCATTTTCGTAAATCTACCACCAGGCCCATAAATGACTGAGACATGAATTGACCAACTGAATCATATGACCTAATTAATCATATAATTTCATAAACATTTAATTAAGTCAAAATCATAGGCAATGGATTAACTAATGGTAACTCAAATGAAACAAACAAGTCCAGCTTGTCATTTCAAAATCTATTTTATTAACTTTATTTATCGAGCAAAGAGCATTTAAGAGTTTAATTCTTTATTAGCATTTTATTAAGTAGCATTATTTATTAGAAAGGCACATTAGACTGTCAATTTAAATCAAATCAGCATGAGAAATGCTTAAACATAAAGAACTCATTCCCTAGACCCTATTTCCCTAACTTAACTAAAGAAACCTAAGGGAAAAACATAAAGTTCGAAATGATCTTACGTGAGTCAAAAGTCCGACAGCATCTCATGAGCACAGGAACGAGCCAACAGAGCTCCTACCCAGGGGGCAATTTTTATACCTTTTCACTATCTAAAGCTAACTAAAAGAATACAAAAAGAAGACCAACTCGAAACGTGATTGGTCGCGAAATGTCAGTCCATGAAGTCATTCGCCTTTCACATTGCAAAAACCATATTCCTTAAGAGCGGCATTGTCTTTTGACTACGTGTGCCACAAGCTCTTCCGAGGCTTGCAACATTGAATGAAACAGTTTGTTGCTTCCTCTGCCCAAGCTTTTCCGCCGCTATGTCCTGTCATTGGCATTGAAAGTTATACAATGATTATCTCAACGGTTAGCACAGCTCCGCTTCCGTGTGTGTTTTTCAAAGAATTAGGAAGAAAATATTTTTCTTTCATTCTCTGCTGTGCAAGGCCCAACTCGACAGGACTTCGGACATCCATTTTAGAAATAGGCCACAGGCCTTTTTACCGAGACTCTAGTATGCAAGGAAACACAAGACATTGATTAATTCAAGAAATGATAATTATTCTTTCACCCACCCCCTTTACTAATGTTAACCCATTAAACTATGTTACCTAGCTTTATGCACGAGAGACAAATAAATCACTGTCACAGAACAAACACGACGAAAACAAAAGCACACTTAAGAATATGCTCATGCTATTATTTAAACAGCTGCAGTGAATGTTGACAAAACAAAAGACAAAGTTAATATATTATTTAAAATGTAAACAAACACAACAAGAGCATATATTATTAGTCCCACGTGTTCATTAAGGTGCACATTACTCTAAGTTGAAGTAACACAAAAACATGCAACACTCGTTAATATATTATAAATTATGAGAGTTTAAATCTGCAGACAAAATCTAAACTTATTTCTAAAGTCCGCTTCATCAACTACCTCATCTGGTGATTTCTAACTCACCAAACAAAGCCTAAAATTTTACTTACATTTTTGCTTTTAAAAATGTCATATTATGATCTCTCTCTGTGTTAGTAAACCTAAACTCCTGTCTCATCAGTTTGTCTGGAGCTCTCATATTGAGCCCTGCAAAATTCTTCCATCTCAATCTCTTTCTCCTGAGCTTTTCTAAGTTTGTAAATCCTTTTCTTTTCCCTCACATGCTTCTTCCTCTTGTGAAACATGCAACTGATTTTTAACAAAAGTGTCACTATAACAATTATTATTACAGGAAAAAAGACTTTGCCAATGATTGAACTGCCAATTTCAGCAAACCATTCCCTGATTGCCCCAAATCTTTTAGCCAAACGTTCTGAGAAACTGTCACTTTCCATGGGTTCTATTTCTGAGTGAAATTCAGTGATATCCTTTATCAGAAATTCTATATTCTGACTTTTATCTGGGATATACGTGCAGCAGTGCTGGACATGCAAAATCCCACAGACTCCTCTTTTGCTAGGAGTATGTCTAAAGCAAGCCTGTTCTGCATAACCATGCTTCTGGTGGCAATGAGCTCAGTATTGACTAACTGAAATCCACTTGCAGTATCAGTGGACAATCTGTCGACAATTGTGGAAACCTTTCTGATTTTGATTGCATTCAAAGTTATTCCCACCATAGGAATTATTGCACCAAATATGTCTCCCATGATCTCAGAGAAGCTTTCTCTCTTGTACCTATTTAGGTGTTTGCCAATTTCAAAAGGACCTTCCCCATTTCTGTCCACATGAAAATTTTTAGGAAAGACTAGACCAAGGTAACATGTACCATACCAATGGTCCGGGAGACTGAAATATGCCTTGTTCCCACAAATAAAATAAATTCCTGGGAAAATTGGGTCCTTACCACCTTTAAATCCCCAACCCCCTACAATACGATAAGTGTCCTCACACTGGCTTGCACCAACAAAATAATTGTCGTAAAGCGTTTTATTTCTTCTAATGCAAAATTTTCCACTAACTGGATCATCTATGTGCATGGCAGCATATCTATTTTCACCATTTAACTTCTCATCCTCAAACTGCCAGAACTTGGATTTAGTCTGTTTCAGCATCTCATTTCTTTTGTAAATCACCCTCCTTTCCTCAACCAACTTGAGAAAAGATCTTTCTTCATCTCTCATTTTGCAGGTTAAATTATTTTTGTAAGCGTACTCATATGTAAGTTCATTAGTCACCAGGAAAAATTCCCTCATCTGTTTAGCAGGACGAACTTTGTTTAAGCTATTCACAACCTTCAGGTTAGCAAATATTTCATTGTCATCTGAGTAATAGTACTCTAGATGACCAGTTTGATAGAACAGACTAGCTATAACACTGCATGTTATTCCATAAGTAAGGGGAAGCATATTATACTTAACCCCTTCAGAAACCGAAGTAGGAAGCTTAACACAAACATAACAATCTTTAACATCCATGACTCTAACATACTCTGTCAAGAGTCTTGAAAAGGAATTAGTAGAAAAATCACCAACAGATCTGTCCTGGTGAATCTCTGGTTTATGCTCAATAAACCTGTTAGTTTTGCTTGAAACATCATGAGCAGTTTGTTTAGATTCAGCCTTGCTCGTCATGTTCACTTTGTAATCCTCGTTGTCTATGCCAAGAGGAAAAATGACTGCTAAGATTAACCAGACTAAAATGATTAGAATCACACAAATGGAAGACATTTTACAACATCTTCTGAGGATAGCACACCTTGAATTATCAGTATTAGGCATTTTCTTTTTTAAACTTCTTTTGCTTAAAACAAAAATTTAAAAATAAGTAATAATAGTAATACCTCCCTCCCGTTCAATTATTTTTTGTTTTTTAGTAACCCTCTAACAGCTTTTCTTCAACCTTGTGTCTTACATAAAAAGTGTTTCCAGCTAACACAATTTCTTCGACCTTGTGTCACCTAACACAATTTCTTCAGCCTTATGCCAAAAATAAACCCCAATTTAAATAAAATTAAATTTAATCATTGTCACTATTTTCTCCCAAATCTTCCTGACTGCTACTACTGACCTCAACTACTGGTGGGATAATTATGTAGGCCCACTCTGGAGACTTGTATTTCTGATTTGGCCTTTATGGTCTTTTGCTTTTTCTGCTAATTACTTCAATCTTCTTTCCAACTTGTTCTTTTTTATCTGACTCACTTTTCTGACTAGATATCTCATTAATCTGCTCTTTTGATCTTTTCACCAACTTGAACTTTAGATCTTCTTTTGGCCAGAGATCACCTTTTTTCACGAGTTTCTTCTTAGGCTCGATTTCATTACATTCAGCTTTCCAAGCCCTTTTTCTGAATTCTCATTTTTTAGGTTCTTCAACACTTTCATCTGAGTCAGTTTCAGAGATTTCAATACTGTATCTCGGAATTTCTTTACTCGGCAGCTTCACTCCATTAGGAACAACATTTCTGTAGCTGGTACTTGGTAATTCGTCCTCTTCCTCTTCTGGAATTACTTCTAACTTCCCAGTTCCAGATTTTCCGTTCCTGCTTTCAGAGTTTCCAATCTGCTTTTCAATACTCTCCTGATCTTGAATCTCTTTTGACAGTTTCTTTTTCAGTTTTTTTTCAAGAACATCTTCATCATTTTCTGAATCAACAACAACAATTTCTAGATCTTTTTGATCCGCATCAGAATTCTCCAGATGTCGACTTTCCTGTCGATCTTCAGAATCTGGATTTTCAGGTTCTTCTTCCGAGTCTGAATCAGTTGTAGTGTCGTCACTATCCTCATCAAGGTTATCAGGAGGTGGTACGCGAATGGTATGACTTGCATGCACCCACCTCTCCAGACCCTTCCATTTAACAGCATTTGTTGTGACTAGTATCACCTGTCTTGCTTTTTGCCACCTGAGTACTAAACAGTTCCTCCTCCGATGAACCTTTGTTCTGACCCAGTCTCCTGGCAATTGATCATGAGCCTGCTCCTTTTCTTTTGAAATCACATCTGTTCCCACCTGATGAAATACAGAAGTTGCCACGTCGGATAATTGCTTACAATAATCCATAATTGCACTTTCATTTATTGTCAACAATTTTCCAACTGGAATAAAAGCTGTCTCATTACTCTTCCCATGAGAACATCATGAGGGCTAAGACCTGTCTTTTTATCTGGTGTGCTCCTCAAAGACATTAGAACAAGTGGAAGTGCATCTGTCCACTTAATTCCTGTAGCTAGGTAAATTTTTGAAATTCTGTTTTTTATTGTGCCATTAATCTGCTCAACAAACACCTGATGCTTCTGGTCTGTATGCACAGTGTAATTTCTGCTTTGTGCTAAAGGCCTCACAAATCAATTTTAGCAATCTGTTTTCAAAATGTGTGCCACGATCACTTTCAATGGTCACTGGGAATCCATATCTTGGTATTATTTCTCTTAAAGCAGTTTTGCCACAGTAACTGAGTCATTGTGACGTGTTGGGAACGCTTCCACCCACCTTTAAAACAGACAGACAATAACAAGTACATATCTCAACTTGTTATGTGGTGGCATGTCAATAAAATCTATTTGCAACCTGGTAAAAGTACCACCCTCCCGTCCTATGGTACCCATGCTTACAACTGTTTTTCTGTTTGGATTGATTTGCTGGCAGATTAAACAACGCTGGCAAAGCGGCTCTGCAATAATCCTAAATTTTGGATTATACCAAGTTTCCCTGAACAGACGAATCATTGTGTCTCTTCCTAAATGACCTGGCCCATGGTACATCCGTGCCATGTCAGCAATCATGCAATTGGGTATAACAGTTCTGCCATCTTTGTTGTTAATCCTCCTCTCGCTGTCTGCAACCTTCTTTGAGCCATGTGTTTTTCTCCTCATCATTTGCCTCATCTTGTAAGTCTTTTACTCCCTGCCATGTTTCTACTATAGATATTAGCATGAGAGAGTTCATGACATGATCATTATCTTTTTCACGATTAAGTGAAAGATTGTTTTTCTCACAGTAACGTGCAGTTTTATCTGCAAAGGAATTTCCCTTAGCTATATGGTCTTCTCCCTTTTTGTGCGCTCCACATTTGACAACAACAATTTTTTCTGGTAATTGAATGCCATCAATCAGTCTTTTGATCAATTTTGCATTTCTGTTCGGAGTTTCCGCAGAGGTCAAATAACCTCTTTGAGACCAGAGCTGGCCATAGTCATGGACTACGCCATATCCATACTGACTATCAGTCACTATGGTAACCTTTTTCCCTTTTGCTTTTTCACAAGCACAAATTAAACCAACCAATTCTGCCACTTGTGCTGAACGTATTCCTTCAAGAGTTGAACCTCAACTATTTCTGAAACTGTGCAAACTGAATATGCTGCTCTCAAAATGCCTTCGTTTGTTCTTAGACAGGAACCATCAACAAAGTAAACAATGTCTGACTCTGGTAAAGGCACATCTTTAATGTCCTCTCTTGGTTTAGTACAGTATTCTAAAATATCCAAACACTCATGATCAATGTCATCAGCTTCATTGTCAATTTCAGAAACCACACTATCTGGGAAAAGTGTAGCAGGATTGAGATTAACACATCTTGCAATGGAAACATTATCTGATCCCAGAATAATCTTTTCATATTTGGTCAATCTGTTACTTGACAAATGCTGTGTTTTACTTCTGGTAAGAAGTGTTTCAACTGAATGAGGTACATACACTTTTACAGGAAACCCCATTATGATCCCTTCACTTTGCTCAGGACTTACACTTGTTGCAGCCACTTCTTTTAAGCAACTGCTTTTGCAACAGGATCAAGAACAGCCGAGAAATATGCTATTGGTTTTCTCATCTTTCCATGTTTCTGAATTAGAACTGATAATGCACAACCTTCCCTTTCACTGCAGTACAGCTTACATTCTTTGTCATTATCAGGCATCCCCAATGCTGGTACTTCACACAGACTTCTTTTTAGCTTTTCAAAAGCCTCTGTCTTTGTCAAAACAATTGGGTCTTTTATGTCTGCCTTTGTCAACCTTTGCAGTGGTTTTGCAATTACTGAAAATCCACAAATCCATTGACGACAGTAACCAACCATTCCTAGGAACATTCTGATTTGTCTTTGTGTTGATGGTGGTTGTATTGCTCAAATAATTTTTATTCTTTCAATTGTCACTCGTCTAATTCCCTTTGAAATCCTGTGACCAAGGTATTTAACTTCTTGTTTGCAAAACTGTAGTTTCGCAGGTGACTCTTTATGCCCCTCATCTGCTAATCGTTTCAAAAGTGTAATGGTTTCTGTTACACAATTTTCTTTTGTTTTTCCTGCAACAAGGAGGTCAACTATGTACTAGACCAATGTTGACTCTCCAGGCAATTTTAAATCTTCCAAGGATTTCTTTAACAACTGATTAAAGATAGATGGACTCTCAGTATACCCTTGAGGAATACGACACCATGCTAATATGCGATCCTGGAATCTGAACGCAAAGATTTGTTGGCTATCTGTATGCAGTGGAACTGTAAAGAAGGCATTACATTGGTCAATGACCGTATACCCTTCTGCATCATGCAGAATCTGGTATAGAATTACCGCTGGGTTTGGTACGATTGGACAGCAAGGAACAACAATTTTGTTGACTTTTCTCAGGTCCTGAACTATCCTGTAAGTTCTGTTTGGCTTTTTGATTCCCATAATCGGTGAATTACATGGGCTGCTTTCAATTTCTCTCAAAACACCTTGTTCAATGAATTTTTCAATCACAGGAATAACACCCTCAATAGTTTCAGGTTTCATTTTGTACTGCAGGATGTTTGGAAAATCTATTCCTTGCCTTACAGTAATTTTTACTGGGTCCACATGTTTCATTAAACCCATTTCATCTCCAGTTAAATCCCAAATTTTCGGATTAACTGTTTCTTTCAATTCTTCAGGTAAATTGTTTTTATCAAAAGCAGGGAAAATTTTATTTTCTTCATCAACCATTAGCATTGTTAATTTACACAGACCATCTTCCTCTATAGTCTGAAGCTCAATACCTTCCAGTGAGCAACATATTTTACAATTCATCTTACACAACAAATCACGACCTAATAGGTTAACGGAACTGCTGTTACAAACAACAAATCTGTGTTTGTCTTTGTAATTTCCAATTTCTACATCAACTGGTTTTGTCAAATCTGATGGTTTAACCCGAGAGAGGAAGATTTTCAGTTTCCACTGATCTAACAGTAGAACAGGTAGCACCAGTGTCCACAAGAAAAGTGATATCTTTATCATTCACTTTACCATTTACAAATGGACCTGCCTGATCTACCTCAAGAGTGGCTCCAAGTACACACACTTCCTCCTCTCTCAGGCACCGTCATGAGTAATCCTCCGAATGACTGCTCTCGTTTTCTTTCAACCGAAATTGTTGAGAGACATTTGACACATTTACTTTTTGTGATCTGTTTACCTGTTCAGCTCCGCAGAAACCCGTCTTTGGACTGTATCTCTGTGCATTCATACAATTTGGCAGAGGTGGCTGTGGAGTTTGGCTCTGCTGTTGAATTGGCTCTGCTGATTCACTAACTGTCACTGTAGCTGTTGCTGCTGACTTATTTCATTTAACTGTCGCTGTAGCTGTTGTTGCTGATTAATCTCACTCTGCATCTGTGGATTTAATGATGAATTTTTTAAATTTCTGGGCGGATTTTTACACTCTCGCTTCCAGTGTCCAATTTCACTTCAATTAAAACATGGTAGCTTTTGTTTTAGCTCTTCAATGTTTATATTAAATTTAGGCTTATTTACAAAGTTCCCTTGAAACTTTCCTGTATTTTGCTGAAAATTTTTATTTTCTAAAGTTGCTATCTGCTGTTCAGCAACCTTCACTTGTGCCCACATTGCTTTCTCCTTGAGTTTCTTTTGCTTCGCATCTATCTCATCACTGCAGTATTTTGCCTTCCTCGGGATATCATCAACTGAAAGAGATTGACATCCGACAATTCCGTTCCTGATCATTTCTCCAATTTCAGGTTTCAGGCCATAAACAAATCTATAAATGAAGTGGCTCGTGTCCTTTTCACTTAATTTTTCAGAGGCACTGTATTGTTTAAATACCAGGAGTAATCTTTCATAAAAGGAATGAACTGATTCTTTTGGCTCTTGATTTGTCCTGTCTATTTTAACCCAATCCACTTCTTTTGCAGGAATTTTATTTTTCAGCCAGACAATTACTTTGTCATAGAGATCCATGACATTATCTGCAGGAGCACCTGTTATTTTATGAAGAGGTGGTTCCTCTTTGGGCCAACCAACAGAAATTTTACATTCTGTCCAAAGATCTGATGGGACAACAATGTCAAAGAAACCATCAAGATCAATCCACAAAACTTTTGAGACCTTTATAAACCTGTCAACCTGACGATACCATTCTACTGGTTTCTCTCTCAGCCGAGGGAAATTGTTTGTAAAAAGTAGAATGTCCTGTCTTGTCCATGGAACATGAACATAACCACCACCAGCTATTTCTCTCATAGGAAATTCACCAAAAACTTTTCTTTTCTTTGTCCATTTGACTCTCCATTTACTTAATTCACCTAACCTTTTTAGAAACACAATTAACGCTTTTACATGAATTATCCTGCCTATGGTATTGAGATTTTCAATATCCTTTTCAAAAAAATCCACTCTGTAATGTTTTTGCAATTGCTTCTGACGACTCAAATCTATTTCTAATTCAGCAGCCACTTCTTCAAACTGTTCATATTTATTTTTAGTTCTCCACTGAATGCTCTTGCAAATAAACAACAGTTCATCATCCTGATATTGCTTCAAACTGTCAGTACCAACTGTGCCAATGATTAATTCTTCTAAATCTGCTTTTAATTTTGCAACATCAAGTTGTTTAGACTCAGGAGTTTGTTGAGTAATCTGTGTTAAATCTGTTTTATTTGTGGTTTTTTCAAAAGATCCAGAATCAGAATCTGCAGTTGATTGTGTGACACCGTTTGACAAACTTTGATTAACAGTTAAATTTGGCATTGTTTTATCTCGATGGATTTCTGTTAAATCAGAATAAAATATCTCAGCCACTTTTTGAATTTCTGCATTTAATGGATTTGTTAAAACTGAATGTCTGTTTTCAGCTTGTTCAAAAACTGGTACAACAGGACCAATTGTAACTGGAACTGTTACCTCTTCCATGCCTTTTGTCAATTGTTGAATTAATTATCCCTTTGCTTTTAAATATTCTGACATGTTTGGTATATCTTCAGGTAACCCTGCCTTTTTGACATTTTTCGGAAAATTATTTCTCAAATCTGAAATCTCAGGATTTCTACTTTCTCTTGGAATATTTGTTTTACTTCTTGATCTTACCCTTTCTGGTAACCTCAAAAATCTGGGTGAAATTTCATCAATCTCTCTAGGAGGTACACTAGGAGAAATTCCTGAAAAACTTTTTGAGGTAGACTGTGAGCAGCTTGGTTGATAAGGTGGTCGATTATTAGTAAGAATTTCTTCTAAAACTGCATCATCTAATTCTTCATCAAGATCATCTTTTTCTCGAGAATTCTTTTGACCTGATGTTTCAACAATCATTTCTCTTACTGGGTACAAACCATCATGCGTGTCCCCTTTTCTCCAACGACACACTCTATCCTGATGTGTTTCCCTATTTATATCTACTTTCGGACCTCTCGATGTTCCTCAATTTTGTCGTTCAAGCACCATCGTTTCAACTTCCCATTCAACTAAAGCTTCAAATTGGGTGGGTCTGGGTCTTGGCGAAAGAGCCATCATTTTATCTCTTGAGTTTCTTGAAACTTTAACATTAAATGATCCATCTTCTGGCCACGCTAAAATGCCATCATTTTTGGTATACTGCATCCAATTTTCAAACCATATAACCGTATGATAACCATATTCTCCTTCCATATATACTGCGGGTGTTTTGTACTTATGAAGTAATTTTCCACCACGCGCTTCAATTTTCTTGTCAGGATTGAATACATTTTTAATTTCCTGAAACCATGAAGGCTTCTTTTCTTCTTTATACCAATAACTCTGTTTTAAAAACTATTCCGTTTAATTTAGAAAAGATCGTAAGTATTTCCTTGTTGTTTCGCTACTCTAGCCAATCCGTGCGCGAAACTCACCAACAAGCCAATCAGGTTAAGCCACGTCACCACCTTGCTCAACCAATAAGAATACTGTTTTCGGAATGGACCAATCAGCTAACAGCTCATTTTGGTCACGTGAACCAATCAGTACGCTTGCTGTGACGTATGTCAACCAATCGCAGCGCGAACCCTGTGACGTATACTGCCACTGCAGCCTCACTTGTCTCCGTTTCGCAACTCACCCCTCCTTCACAAAATATTTTCACAGCGCCATTTTAAAATAATCCTTTTCAATGGATTTTAGTTAATAACTACAGAAAAACAAACCATTTGTCTGTTTCGCTAAACAAAGTGATAGTTTAACCAGACATTCAAGATTTCACTCTCGTAAAATCTACGACGCTATTTTCACAAAAATCAGTTTTACGCATCCATACGGAAAACCCTATTCATGTATACATGAAATCTTTGGCAGGACTCTAACGAACCAATAGAAATCCAAAAACACCAGTAAGAAAAGACGACGCTATCTTACCCTTCACACAAGCACAGAAAAATCCTACTACTCTTTTCTCAATGAGTTTTAGAATGGGCTCTTAGTCCCTCTACTCAGAGCTACGATTTCATAGGCAAACCCCACTATGCATACAACTTATCATACCTAAAATCCCTAAACTTGTGTTGTACGTTCGCAACACTTAAATGATATTTTCTGTATCACCAACTTGAAAACAGAACAAATGAACTGTGTAACTGCACCTTGTCACACTACTCTGCCGGCACAACCAGGATTTTTCTCTCTGCTGGAAAAAAACCTTTCGACAACATATAACAACTAGACAAAACTTAACATGTGTTAAACATGTATCCTATGTAATTACCATGTAATATGTCAGTTACCATAGTAACCGAACTCTGCTACCAGAGATTTGATCCAGCGGGCCAACGGAAATTCAGTCTCAATATGTACAACTCTACACTCACCATTTTCCTAAATCTACCACCAGGCCCATAAATGACTGAGACATGAATTGACCAACTGAATCAGATGACCTAATTAATCATATGATTTCAAAAACATTTAATTAAGTCAAAATCATAGGCAATGGATTAACTAATGGTAACTCAAATAAAACAAACAAGTCCAGCTTGTCATTTCAAAATCTATTTTATTAACTTTATTTATTGAGCAAAGAGCATTTAAGAGTTTAATTATTTATTAGCATTTTATTAAGTAGCATTATGTATTAGAAAGGCAACTTAGACTGTCAATTTAAATCAAATGAGCATGAGAAATGCTTAAACATAAAGAACTCCTTCCCTAGACCCTATTTCCCTAACTTAACTAAAGAAACCTAAGGGAAAAACATAAAGTTCGAAACGATCTTACAAGAGTCAAAAGTCCAACAGCATCTCATGAGCACAGGAACGAGCCAACAGAGCTCCTACCAAGGGGGCAATTTTTATACCTTTTCACTATCTAAAACTAACTAAAAGAATACAAAAAGAAGACCAACTCGAAATGTGATTGGTCGCGAAATGTCAGTCCATGAAGTCATTCGCCTTTCACATTGCAAAAACCATGGGGCATATTATCAAGCCTGTGCGCTAAAATTATCGCCGCTTTATCGTCCGAAAACGGCCGATAAAGCCGATCACATCTAACATGTGCTTCGATTGGAATTCCATAGAGCATATTATCAAGCCCATTATCGCCGCTTTATCGGCCGTTTTCGGCCGATAAAGCGGCGATAATTTTAGCGCACAGGCTTGATAATATGCCCCCATATTCCTTAAGAGCGGCATTGTCTTTTGATTACGTGTGTCACAAGCTCTTCCGAGGCTTGCAACAATAAATGAAACAGTTCGTTGCTTCCTCTGCCCAAGCTTTTCCGCCGCTATGTCCTGTCCTTGGCATTGAAAGTTATACAATGATTATCTCAACGGTTAGCACAGCTCCGCTTCCGCGTGTGTTTTTCAAAGAATTATGAAGAAAATATTTTTCTTTCATTCTCTGCTGTGCAAGGCCCAACTCGACAGGACTTCGGACATCCATCTCAGAAATAGGCCACAGGCCTTTTTACCGAGACTCTAGTATGCAAGGAAACACAAGACATTGATTAATTCAAGAAATGATAAGTGTTCTGTAACCCACCCCCTTTACTAATGTTAACCCATTAAACTATGTTACCTAGCTTTATGCTTTATGCACAAGAGACAAATAAATCACTGTCACATAACAAACACGACGAAAACAAAAGCACACTTAAGAATATGCTCATGCCGCAGTGAATGTTGACAAAACAAAAGACAAAGTTAACCTCATAGATGCTCGTAAACATCCCTCCCCAGTGCTGCGCTGTCCATTGGAACTAGTGCTGAATGGACGTCCAATGGTCGTGCGCAGCACTGGGGAGGTAGTGTTGCCGTCGGCCAACGCCCCGAGGCAGCACTTAAGGGGTTAATATATTATTTAAAACGTAAACAAACACAACAAGAGCACATATGTCGGTATCCTGTTGTCATATAACTAGATATTTCTTTCAAATGTTAGACGAGACGTAAGTACATTCTTATTCAAAGTGACTAGGTATCAATTTTACCCACACAATTCGGGGAGACTTGAGTAATTTATAGCATCCTTAAAGTCAGTCTTTCAAAAATTCCAAAGTATAGGACATGATAATCCAAATCCAAATGTTTCTCAAGAATAGTCATTTTCAATCGTTCGGAATATCGGCGTTTGGGCAGATATGACCCTGAGACCCCCAGTATCAAGGGGAATTAGTCCCCCCTCTGCAAACGCTCCAGTGACCTGCGTTGCAGAGAGGTGTAAAAAGGGGCATAGCCTCATTACACCTCTGTGCAATGCAGCCCCCTGGCGCATACTGGAGGTTCCAGGTGGGCTAGTTGGCCCCGAGGGACCCCTAGTATGCAAGGGGAATTAGTTCCCCCTCTTCAAACATGCACAGGGGCTGCGTTGCAGAGAGGTGTAAAAAAGGGGGTGGCTTCATTACACCTCTCTGCAATGCAGTCCCCTGGCGCATACTGGAGATTCCTGGTGGGCTTTCAGGTCTTATATAGTTAGGAATTAGCATTAATATATATATATATATATATATATATATATATATATATATATATATATATATATATATATATATATATATATATATATTCTTTACCACACAAAACTTCAAATGAAAGACGGCGTTGACTCCGTGAATCTGAATCCAAACAATTTATTTAAATGATCAGTTGCTGCATATATATATATATATATATATATATATATATATATATATATATATATATATATATATATATATATATATATATATATATATATATATATATATATATATATATATATATATATATATATAAGGAACCCTTTCAAGGAAACGCCACACAAAGGTCATAGTTGCTCACTTTATTCCGTGGATAGTCTGCCAGCAGTAATCCATCAAGGACAGCATAAATCAATATCCGCCAACGCCAGACGCGTTTCAGGTCCACACCTTTCTTCAGTGGCTCAATCGGCATCAAGACTTCGAGCATCGCGATGAATGCGCATTTATTTTCCAGCAACCTCCCCAGTGGGCGTGGCCATCGACATGGCCTTGTGGTTGTTGTAGTGTTGCATTCTCAAAGTCTTATAATTAGATAAAATTGTTCGGCAATGTCCAAGAAGGCTCCTGCCTTGCTTTGCGGCTACCACTTGGAGCCCACGAACCGGCTCCCTCCCTGTCAGGGATCAGTTCACCTTTGTTCAATGCAGCAGACCTGGCGTGGTGCCGCTGCTGACCCGCACAGCGGTGGGCTTTCCTTGCGACCGGGTTAGGCCGCTAAATACTCCAACAACCAGGAACCCTTTCAAGGAAACGCCACACAAAGGTCATAGTTGCTCACTTCATTCTGTGGATAGTCTTCCAGCAGTAATCCATCAAGGACAGCATAAATCAATATCCGCCAACGTCAGACGCGTTTCAGGTCCACACCTTTCTTCAGTGGCTCAATCGGCATCAAGACTTCGAGCATCGCGATGAATGCGCATTTATTTTCCAGCAACCTCCCCGGTGGGCGTGGCCATCGACATGGCCTTGTGGTTGTTGTAGTGTTGCATTCTCAAAGTCTTATAATTAGATAAAATTGTTCGGCAATGTCCAAGAAGGCTCCTGCCTTGCTTTGCGGCTACCACTTGGAGCCCACGAACCGGCTCCCTCCCTGTCAGGGACCAGTTCACCTTTGTTCAATGCAGCAGACCTGGCGTTGTGCTGCTGCTGACCCGCACAGCGGTGGGCTTTCCTTGCGACCGGGTTAGGCCGCTAAATACTCCAACAAACAGGAACCCTTTCAAGGAAACGCCACACAAAGGTCATAGTTGCTCACTTTATTCCGTGGATAGTCTGCCAGCAGTAATCCATCAAGGACATCATAAATCAATATCCGCCAACGCCAGACGCGTTTCAGGTCCACACCTTTCTTCAGTGGCTCAATCGGCATCAAGACTTCGAGCATCGCGATGAATGCGCATTTATTTTCCAGCAACCTCCCCGGTGGGCGTGGCCATCGACATGGCCTTGTGGTTGTTGTAGTGTTGCATTCTCAAAGTCTTATAATTAGATAAAATTGTTCGGCAATGTCCAAGAAGGCTCCTGCCTTGCTTTGCGGCTACCACTTGGAGCTCACGAACCGGCTCCCTCCCTGTCAGGGACCAGTTCACCTTTGTTCAATGCAGCAGACCTGGCGTGGTGCCGCTGCTGACCCGCACAGCGGTGGGCTTTGCTTGCGACCGGGTTAGGCCGCTAAATACTCCAACAAACAGGAACCCTTTCAAGGAAACGCCACACAAAGGTCATAGTTGCTCACTTTATTAAGTGGATAGTCTGCCAGCAGTAATCCATCAAGGACAGCATAAATCAATATCCGCCAACGCCAGACGCGTTTCAGGATCACACATTTCTTCAGTGGCTCAATCGGCATCAAGACTTCGAGCATCGCGATGAATGCGCATTTATTTTCCAGCAACCTCCCCAGTGGGCGTGGCCATCGACATGGCCTTGTGGTTGTTGTGGTGTTGCATTCTCAAAGTCTTATAATTAGATAAAATTGTTGGGCAATGTCCAAGAAGGCTCCTGCCTTGCTTTGCGGCTACCACTTGGAGCTCACGAACCGGCTCCCTCCCTGTCAGGGACCAGTTCACCTTTGTTCAATGCAGCAGACCTGGCGTGGTGCCCCTGCTGACCCGCACAGCGGTGGGCTTTCCTTGCGACCGGGTTAGGCCGCTAAATACTCCAACAAACAGGAACCCTTTCAAGGAAACGCCACACAAAGGTCATAGTTGCTCACTTTATTCCGTGGATAGTCTGCCAGCAGTAATCCATCAAGGACATCATAAATCAATATCCGCCAACGCCAGACGCGTTTCAGGTCCACACCTTTCTTCAGTGGCTCAATCGGCATCAAGACTTCGAGCATCGCGATGAATGCGCATTTATTTTCCAGCAACCTCCCCGGTGGGCGTGGCCATCGACATGGCCTTGTGGTTGTTGTAGTGTTGCATTCTCAAAGTCTTATAATTAGATAAAATTGTTCGGCAATGTCCAAGAAGGCTCCTGCCTTGCTTTGCGGCTACCACTTGGAGCTCACGAACCGGCTCCCTCCCTGTCAGGGACCAGTTCACCTTTGTTCAATGCAGCAGACCTGGCGTGGTGCCGCTGCTGACCCGCACAGCGGTGGGCTTTGCTTGCGACCGGGTTAGGCCGCTAAATACTCCAACAAACAGGAACCCTTTCAAGGAAACGCCACACAAAGGTCATAGTTGCTCACTTTATTAAGTGGATAGTCTGCCAGCAGTAATCCATCAAGGACAGCATAAATCAATATCCGCCAACGCCAGACGCGTTTCAGGATCACACATTTCTTCAGTGGCTCAATCGGCATCAAGACTTCGAGCATCGCGATGAATGCGCATTTATTTTCCAGCAACCTCCCCAGTGGGCGTGGCCATCGACATGGCCTTGTGGTTGTTGTGGTGTTGCATTCTCAAAGTCTTATAATTAGATAAAATTGTTGGGCAATGTCCAAGAAGGCTCCTGCCTTGCTTTGCGGCTACCACTTGGAGCTCACGAACCGGCTCCCTCCCTGTCAGGGACCAGTTCACCTTTGTTCAATGCAGCAGACCTGGCGTGGTGCCCCTGCTGACCCGCACAGCGGTGGGCTTTCCTTGCGACCGGGTTAGGCCGCTAAATACTCCAACAAACAGGAACCCTTTCAAGGAAACGCCACACAAAGGTCATAGTTGCTCACTTTATTCCGTGGATAGTCTGCCAGCAGTAATCCATCAAGGACAGCATAAATCAATATCCGCCAACGCCAGACGCGTTTCAGGTCCACACCTTTCTTCAGTGGCTCAATCGGCATCAAGACTTCGAGCATCGCGATGAATGCGCATTTATTTTTCAGCAACCTCCCCAGTGGGCGTGGCCATCGACATGGCCTTGTGGTTGTTGTAGTGTTGCATTCTCAAAGTCTTATAATTAGATAAAATTGTTCGGCAATGTCCAAGAAGGCTCCTGCCTTGCTTTGCGGCTACCACTTGGAGCTCACGAACCGGCTCCCTCCCTGTCAGGGACCAGTTCACCTTTGTTCAATGCAGCAGACCTGGCGTGGTGCCGCTGCTGACCCGCACAGCGGTGGGCTTTCCTTGCAACCGGGTTAGGCCGCTAAATACTCCAACAAACAGGAACCCTTTCAAGGAAACGCCACACAAAGGTCATAGTTGCTCACTTTATTCCGTGGATAGTCTGCCAGCAGTAATCCATCAAGGACAGCATAAATCAATATCCGCCAACTCCAGATGCGTTTCAGGTCCACACCTTTCTTCAGTGGCTCAATCGGCATCAAGACTTCGAGCATCGCGATGAATGCGCATTTATTTTCCAGCAACCTCCCCAGTGGGCGTGGCCATCGACATGGCCTTGTGGTTGTTGTAGTGTTGCATTCTCAAAGTCTTATAATTAGATAAAATTGTTCGGCAATGTCCAAGAAGGCTCCTGCCTTGCTTTGCGGCTACCACTTGGAGCTCACGAACCGGCTCCCTCCCTGTCAGGGACCAGTTCACCTTTGTTCAATGCAGCAGACCTGGGGTGGTGCCGCTGCTGACCCGCACAGCGGTGGGCTTTCCTTGTGACCGGTTTAGGCCACTAGATACTCCAACAAACAGGAACCCTTTCAAGGAAATGCCACACAAAGGTCATAGTTGCTCACTTTATTCCGTGGATAGTCTGCCAGCAGTAATCCATCAAGGACAGCATAAATCAATATCCGCCAACGCCAGACGCGTTTCAGGTCCACACCTTTCTTCAGTGGCTCAATCGGCATCAAGACTTCGAGCATCGTGATGAATGCGCATTTATTTTCCACCAACCTCCCCAGTGGGCGTGGCCATCGACATGGCCTTGTGGTTGTTGTAGTGTTGCATTCTCAAAGTCTTATAATTAGATAAAATTGTTCGGCAATGTCCAAGAAGGCTCCTGCCTTGCTTTGCGGCTACCATTTGGAGCTCACGAACCGGCTCCCTCCCTGTCAGGGACCAGTTCACCTTTGTTCAATGCAGCAGACCTGGCGTGGTGCCGCTGCTGACCCGCACAGCGGTGGGCTTTCCTTGCGACCGGGTTAGGCCGCTAAATACTCCAACAAACAGGAACCCTTTCAAGGAAACGCCACACAAAGGTCATAGTTGCTCACTTTATTCCGTGGATAGTCTGCCAGCAGTAATCCATCAAGGACAGCATAAATCAATATCCGCCAACGCCAGACGCGTTTCAGGTCCACACCTTTCTTCAGTGGCTCAATCGGCATCAAGACTTCGAGCATCGCGATGAATGCGCATTTATTTTCCAGCAACCTCCCCAGTGGGCGTGGCCATCAACATGGCCTTGTGGTTGTTGTAGTGTTGTAGTGTTGCATTCTCAAAGTGTTGTTTCCTTGAAAGGGTTCCTGTTTGTTTCTCAATCATAAATGAAAAAGTTCTAGTTGGTGAGCCCCAAGTGGGAAATTCGGCAAAATTCAATTTAGTACCCAAGTGGGGTAATTGTAATTTAATGTCTGTATACGTTGCCCATTAATACATTCCATCTTGCATATTCAATCTTCCTCAGCGGATAATACCTGTATAAAAAGAAACATGCTCTTCAATTTTCCAGTTCACTATAAGTCCTCAATGATTCGAATCAAAACAGTGCATCACAAACAATAAAACGTAAAAAAGTGATAAACATAAGATGTGAGTTAAAACCATGAGGAGCACAAGCAGGAGACTTTGTCACACATATATACAGTAAAAGCTCTAATTACAGTTGTACTAGTTTACTCGCCCAAGCGCCATTTCAATTCCTCCTCAGAGTTCAGCCCCCCAGGTATACGGGTGTCTAGGTCCAGAATGTATTTGCTCTCTAGCTATCGTAGCCTACGTATTTTATCCCCACCTCTTTTCATGGAGGGTATCTTATCAATACCAAAGAACTTGAGCAGATTGCGATTGCTACGATGTAGTTCTTCAAAGTGCCTGGCTACAGGTGAGTTCTGGTCTTTGTTTTCAATTGCCCGCATATGTTCCAAAATCCGTTTCTTCGCAGGAAACATCGTGCTTCCAACGTATTTTTTGGAACACGGGCACACAAGAATATACACAACATATTCGGATATACAAGTAAGATGTTGTTTAATAGACTTTTCTCTACCTTCAATTGGATAATATACTCTTTTGACATTCTGGCTAAACTTACACGCCTTGCATGTCATGCATGTGAAAAAGCCTTGTATATCAGATGTTTTCCCTTGTTTGGTAGTTATTTCGTTTTTACTTAGTCGGTCTTTCAGAGAATCTGCTTTCCGATATGTGATACTCGGATTGCAGCCAACCACACTCCTTAACGTAGGTTCTGTTTTTAAAACATTCCAGTGCTTTTTTAAGCTGCTCTGTACCTGCCAAGATTTGGCATGGTAGGTGGAGATATACCTAACCACCTGCTGTGCCTCCCTTTCTTTCTGTTCTTTGGGAATCAACAGTATATCATGACTTAAACCAGTTGCCTTCAGAAAGGCTTCTTCAATTACTTGTGGATGATATCCACGTTCTTTGAAGCGTTCCTTCATACATTCTCCCTCCAAAACAAAGTCCTCATCCTTGCTACAATTCCTCCGAGCCTGGAGGAATTCACCAAACGGGATACTGCGTATTAGGGATCTGGGGTGGCTACTTTCTGCATGAAGCAGTGTGTTACCCGCCTTGCTCTTGCGGAATAACTTTGTCACCAGTTTATTGCCAGCAATTTCAACTTTAAGATCTAAAAACTCCATGTATTGGCTGTTGATTTTGCCTTCCAGACCCAAATTCAAATCATTCTGGTTTAGATCTTGAATAAAACTCTCTGCCAGTGTTTGAGGACCATCCCAGATGATAAACAGGTCATCTATATATCGCAGCCAGGTTTTCACATGGCTGCGATATAGTACATGGGTTTCGGCCACCTGCTGCTCCCAGCCTGCCATGAACAAGTTGGCAAAACTTGGAGCAAAACAAGTTCCCATTGCTGTCCCTTGTCGTTGTCTATAATAGACCTCATTAAAGATGAATTTTTTTTTCGGGAGACAGAACAGCATCATGTCTAAAATCATTGTGGTGTGATCTTTAAAGGAGATGGAACGCTTTTTCAGGAATTGAAAACAAGCATATATACCATCTTTGTGTCGAATTGAGGTGTAGAGGCTACAAACATCAAGGGAAATGAGTAAAAAACTGTCCTGCCATACAAAATTCTTGATTTTATTAATGAAGTCCCTGCTGTCCTTAAGGTATGATGGTATAGCTTCCACAAAGGGACGAAGGAAAAAGTCAATGTATTTGGACGTGTTCTCCAACAAAGAACCCATGGAGGAGACTATTGGTCTACCTGGTGGTTTTTCGGCGTTCTTGTGGAGCTTAGGTAGCAGGTAGAGTACTGCCACTTTGGGATTCCGATTGAGTAAGAAGGAATATTCATTCCATTCTAACAAGCCTTTTTGTTGCCAATCCTTCAACATTTTAAAATAAGTTGTGTTAGTTTTTTCAACCATCTGGCTTGAAGAGACCTCATAGCAGTCTGTACAACTCAATTGTCGCATCCCCTCATCAATGTACTTATTTACATCCATCACAACATCATTGCCCCTTTATCCGATTGACGGATAACAATGGAGGTATCCTTCTCTAACGATTTGATAGCAAGACGTTCATTCTTACTTAAATTGTCTTTGGACCAACCCTTCTTTCTGGCCAACTGTTTCAAATCGCTAATAACCAAAGTTTCAAAAATGTCAATTTCACACGTTGGTAACATGGGATTAAAGTTCGACTTGGGTTTAAAGTTATTCGGGCAATTTAGATTAGTGCTGAAGCCCAATGATTCAGCATCAATTGGTATATCCGATTCCAATTCTTTAGTAGCAATGATAGCCTCTACTTCACAAATAGATTCAGGTGCAGGGGGAACAATGTCAACAGATTTGGTAACATTCTTTACCTTCAATTTATTCCACTTTTGTAGACGTAGCTTGCGTGTAAATTTAAATAAGTCAATACGTTCCTGGGAATAAATGAAATTTGATGTTGGGCAGAAAGAAAGGCCATATTGTAATACTTCATGTTCATTCTTAGAAAGTAAGCGTGAAGATAAATTTACCACCTTCTTCTGGTTCATTTTCCTCTCTTGTTTTTCTGACCCCGTGTTTTCACTCCCATTGGGGTAACGTTTGCTTTTCCACCTGCCGCCCCTCCTTGTTTGGCGTTGGATGTGGTGGCTCCTTCTCCAGCTTTGCCTCTTCCTCTGCCTTGTCCTCGAAATCCCCTTCCTTTCCCTCTGCCCCGGTCTATCTGCCAGTTTTGTTGTTGAGCCACTCGGGTCATTGTGCGAAATTCCTCCCAAAAATTTGATGGTTTGGCTGGGTTCGCCTGTACCGATATACTGCCATCTTCTGAAGCGTCACTTTCAGTTGGTTCGTCTTCAGACACCCCTTCAGTTTGAACTTTGTCTATAGTTGCCTGTATTCCTTTTCTTTTCACATTGTCATACTTGCGGCTAAATGTAAAAATACGACCCATTTGATAATCTATTTTGTCTCTAAGGATTTTTTTCTCCTTTTTAGACACAATCTCGTCTTCATGTTTAGCAATTCTTTTTATTATTTCTTCCAACTTTTTAGTTAGGTTTTCAGGCGTATCTTCTTTGGTTATTTCCTCTTTTAATTCAGCGATTTCTTTAAGTAATGTCGCTCTATCTTTCCAATTCAGAAAAGGGGGTGGTGATGAACAGAGTGTCTGAATTAAGCAGACCACTCTTACCCAGTCCAAAGATCAGGGCTTGATCCATCACCGTTATTTAACTCACTTCCCCATCCCAGCTCAGAACCTGGCTATATGCAAATCAGTCTGTCCCTGGCCCAGTGCATCATGGGAACAGGGCAGACCAAACTACCAAGCCAATTCTTCACCAGAAAGGAGACAAGCTTCCGGGGATCGGTTTCTGGCATTTCAGCCATCGTCGGCCCGGCTTGCTTGAATCCTGATGGAGCAGTGAGTAAGGGACTCATGTCTGAGTATACCCTGCCACACCTATAGTGGCCAAAAACGATTCAGAAAAGGGGTTGGTGATGAACAGAGTGTCTGAATTAAGCAGACCACTCTTACCCAGTCTAAAGATCAGGGCTTGATCCATCACCGTTATTTAACTCACTGCCCCATCCCAGCTCAGAACCTGGCTATATGCAAATCAGTCTGTCCCTGGCCCAGTGCATCATGGGAACAGGGCAGACCAAACTACCAAGCCAATTTTTCACCAGAAAGGAGACAAGCTTCCGGGGATCGGTTTCTGGCATTTCAGCCATCGTCTGCCCGGCTTGCTTGAATCCTGATGGAGCAGTGAGTAAGGGACTCATGTCTGAGTATACCCTGCCACACCTATAGTGGCCAAAAACGATTCAGAAAAGGGGGTGGTGATGAACAGAGTGTCTGAATTAAGCAGACCACTCTTACCCAGTCCAAAGATCAGGGCTTGATCCATCACCGTTATTTAACTCACTGCCCCATCCCAGCTCAGAATCTGGCTATATGCAAATCAGTCTGTCCCTGGCCCAGTGCATCATGGGAACAGGGCAGACCAAACTACCAAGCCAATTCTTCACCAGAAAGGAGACAAGCTTCCGGGGACCGGTTTCTGGCATTTCAGCCGTCGTCGGCCCGGCTTGCTTGAATCCTGATGGAGCAGTGAGTAAGGGACTCATGTCTGAGTATACCCTGCCACACCTATAGTGGCCACAAACGATTCAGAAAAGGGGGTGGTGATGAACAGAGTGTCTGAATTAAGCAGACCACTCTTACCCAGTCCAAAAATCAGGGCTTGATCCATCACCGTTATTTAACTCACTGCCCCATCCCAGCTCAGAACCTGGCTATATGCAAATCAGTCTGTCCCTGGCCCAGTGCATCATGGGAACAGGGCAGACCAAACTACCAAGCCAATTCTTCACCAGAAAGGAGACAAGCTTCCGGGGACCGGTTTCTGGCATTTCAGCCGTCGTCGGCCCGGCTTGCTTGAATCCTGATGGAGCAGTGAGTAAGGGACTCATGTCTGAGTATACCCTGCCACACCTATAGTGGCCAAAAACGATTCAGAAAAGGGGGTGGTGATGAACAGAGTGTCTGAATTAAGCAGACCACTCTTACCCAGTCCAAAGATCAGGGCTTGATCCATCACTGTTATTTAACTCACTGCCCCATCCCAGCTCAGAACCTGGCTATATGCAAATCAGTCTGTCCCTGGCCCAGTGCATCATGGGAACAGGGCAGACCAAACTACCAAGCTAATTCTTCACCAGAAAGGAGACAAGCTTCCGGGGACCAGTTTCTGGCATTTCAGCCGTCGTCGGCCCGGCTTGCTTGAATCCTGATGGAGCAGTGAGTAAGGGACTCTTGTCTGAGTATACTCTGCCACACCTATAGTGGCCAAAAACGATTCAGAAAAGGGGGTGGTGATGAACAGAGTGTCTGTATTAAGCAGACCACTCTTACGCTCTATCTTTCCAGGCGTGCCTGATCAGTATGGATAGCATCCTGTTGGAGCAGTCCATTAGGTTCTCAGCCCATTCCTCAGCTAATTCGACATCTGCTTCCTCGTAAGAAGGGGCTATAAGAATTCTTAGGCCCCTCGGCACTCTTTTCTCTTCTTGATATTTTTCAAGTGTAATGGCTTCCAACCATTTCGAAATTTCTTTTCGGATTAATTTCTCCAATCTAGAATATTTCTTTTGGATAGATGTGGGAAGACTGGAATTTGCACTGATGTTTTGTTGTGCTTGTGATGTTATTGATTGAGTAAACATAGATTGTGCTCGCAGTCTCCTGCGCGACTCAATTTCTTCTTCCATTCCCGTTGTTTAGGAGAGTATACTTTATCTCCACATGCTTGATAAAGGAATAGTCTTAAATGATCAAAATACGATCTTAAATTGGTACTGGTTATTGGTGTACTGGAAAAACTCCCGCTCGACTGACACAGATTTATTGTACACTGGTAGCCGTGTAGGAGACAGGCCCGCTACCCCTTGTGGCGAAAAGTCAATATTTTCAAAATGCAGTGTGCTGGTAATGTTTCCGAAAAAATAACACCCTTCTTGACTGGATTTAAGGGTTAAATTTGCGAGCATTAGCCTGTATTGAATCACAATGGAGAAGACTCACCCCTCGGGAGATTCAGGATTTCGACGAGTGAAACGTCACTCGTACCTCCGTTTTTCCCTGGGTTTCGATTCCTCTCCCGCTCTGCTCGGCAATTATTTCTCCGCCTGCGCCAACTGCACAAAACACTCCAGGTAGCGCGGTCCAACCGGTAAACACTTTTAGTATCCTTTTCACTTCCTCCAGTGTCCCGGTTTCGTTGGAGGAAGTGAAACGGATATATATATATATATATATATATATATATATATATATATATATATATATATATATATATATATATATATATATGTATATATATATATATTCACTGAAAAAACCATAGGTTATAGACCATATATAGTTAGGAATTTGCATTTACAAAACCTTGAAATTTCACTGAAAAAACCATAGGTTAGAGACCATATATAGTTAGCTGGACATGTTATTGATATAAAACCATTGAAATTCCATATATAGGTAGTTGCACTAACTATATATTTCACGCATCCGCAATCCAATGCTGATGATGTCACATATTACATCATTCATGACATGGTCAGTGACATCACTGATGACATCACTGATGACATCTCAAATGACATCACTGATGACATCACTGATGACATCATCCAGTGACTGTGTGTTTCTGTAAAGTTTAAATATGTTTTACATATTGAAGAATGAGTGGGTGTATAAGTGTCTGGATGAAGGATTTAGTTGGTGCGCGACTGGCTGAGTGAGTGAATAAATGTGTCTTACTGAATGCATGGGTTAGTGACTAAACTGTCTGAAAGTGTGCATCAATATGTCTGTTGTTGTGCAAACTGCTGCATTTGTTGATCAGTAGCTATATGAGTGGCTATAGGGGTTATTGATTGGTTGCCCAAGTATTTGTATGGAAGACTGAGTGTGTGTGTGGCTGACTGGGAGGTGTGTGACTCTGTGCAGATCAATGTGTACTTGTATCAGTAATTGTATAAGAGAGTAAGTATGTGTTAGTATATGTTTGAAAAACTAAGGTGTTCTGTGTTTAACTGTATAGATGAGGACATCGAAGTGTGATTGATTCTTTACAGGACTGACTAGGTGTGTGAGTAACTCTATGGATGAGTGGCAGTGTGTGAGTGTCTGTATAGGTGTATGAGTGCATATGATAGTGTTGTAATAATGAGTGACTGTATGTATGAGTGATTGTATGGGTGAATGAGTGAATGTGTGTGTAGACGTAGGAATCAGTGAGTGCGTATGTAGTAACTGGTATTGGTGTGTCAATGGTTCCAAAAATGATACTCTGTATTTAACACTGGGTGTAACAGAGGTTATTTTAGAGTGTGAGGAGGTGCATTGTATTATCACATGAAGTATATCATCAGTGGTGTGATCATTGTTGTTAAATGAGATGTCATCAGTGATGTCATCAGTGATGTCATTTGAGATGTCATCAGTGATGTCATCAGTGATGTCACTGACCATGTCATGAATGATGTAATATGTGACATCATCAGCATTGGATTGCGGATGCGCGAAATATATAGTTAGTGCAACTAACTATATATGGAATTTCATTGGTTTTATATCAATAAAATGTCCAGCTAACTATATATGGTCTCTAACCTATGGTTTTTTCAGTGAATTTTCAAGGTTTTGTAAATGCAAATTCCTAACTATATATGGTCTATAACCTATGGTTTTTTCAGTGAATTTCATTGTTTTTTTAAAAGCTAATATCTATAGCTGTAAAATATATTCTTTATAACGTGACGTATCACGTAGCCACGTGTGACGCCTCATGACGCGTCGCATAACCGTGACGTATCGGCTCTGCAGCACAAACAAAACCCGTAACGTAATCGCGCCGGAGCACGCTTACAGATATATATATTTTTTTTAACCTTAATTAGACAAAATCCACACGTGCACATATCTTGAGGCCTTGCAAAGGCACATCAAACAAACAGTCCCTACAATTTTGCCAAGTTTGGTGGAAATCTATTCCCTTAAATTTTATTTTACTATTTCTCTTGGTTTTCCCCTTGTTACGCTTACTGGAACGCTTCCTGGTACGCGAACCGGATGCTCCAAAATCACAAGATGGCGGACTCCCATTACGCTGCCGGTTAGCTGCCCGGTTCGCGTACCGGGAATCGCCTCTACCGCGAAAAATCACAATTTTTATTTTTTGCCCCGCGGGGCACTTTAATAGCCCCCTCATCAATCCTAGGGGGTCAGGAGGGGTCTACCTTACCCCTTTTCCTTCATTTATACCTTTTTTTTGTTCCACCTCTTGTCTCTCGATCCTACCGAGAGACAAGATGGCGGCCGCTCCGGACTGTTTACAATGTTGACAGCCAATCAGCTTCTCCTCAGACTCCCGTTACGCTGCCGGTTAGCTGCCCGGTTAGCTGCCCGGTTCGCGTACCGGGACGCGCCTCTACGGCGAAAAATCGCAAAAAAATGTGTTGTTTTATTTTTTGCCCCGCGGGGCACTTTAATATCCCCCTCATCAATCCTAGGGGGTCAGGAGGGGTCTACCTTGTCCCCTTTCCTTCATTTCCCCCTTCGTTTTTCACCACCTCTTGTCTCTCGATCCTACCTACCGAGAGACAAGATGGCGGCTGCTCCGGACTGTTTAGAATGTTGACAGACACCAGAGAGCCAATCAGCTTCGCTTCGCGAAGTTCCGTTACGCTTCCGGTAAGCGAACCGGGGCGCTAACCGGAGCGCTGTCACAGATATATATTTTTTTTAAAACGTTAATTTCTCAAAATCCACTGGAGCACATATATTGAGACATAGCAAAGGCACGTCGGGCAAACCATATCTACAATTTTGCCAAGTTTCGTGTAAATCCATTCAGCCGTTCGAGCTAAAAGTGAGTCCAACCGCCCTATGGAAAAATGAATGGGAAAAACGTGTTTTGGGACCCCCTTTTTTCTCGGCCCCCTCCTTGATGAAACCCCCCCAAATTTTCAGGGGCTTGTCAGAAACCAAATGTACCATTTTCCTGAAAATTTCAGCCAATTCCGTCCACAAACGCCAAAGTTATTTGACATAGAATTTTCAGAAATCCCATAGGAAAAAAATCCTAACTATATATACCTACTGACTATATATATTCACTGAAAAAAGCATAGGTTTCAGGCCTTATATAGTTAGGAATTAGCATCTAAAAAACCTTGCAAATTCACTGAAAAAACCATCGGTTTCATGCCTTATATAGTTAGGAATTAGCATTTAAAAAACCTTTGAAATTCACTGAAAAAAACATAGTTTTCAGGCCTTATATAGTTAAGAATTAGCATTTAAAAAACCTTTAAAATTCACTCAAAAAACTATAGGTTTTAGTGGTGTTAGAGTTAGCTGGACATTTCACTCATACAAAACCATTGAAATTGCTCCTATATAGTTAGTTGTACTAACTATATTTCGCGCACCCGCAATCCACTGCTGATGATGTCACATATGACATCATTCATGACATGGTCAGTGACATCACTGATGACATCTCAAATGACATCACTGATGACATCACTGATGACATCATCCACGTGACAATCACATACACCTTTTCATACACTAGTAAAATCTTTCATCACTCTTTGTAAAATACAGAGTATCATATTTGAATCCATTGACACAGCAATACAAGTATCTAAAAACCCACTCAGTGATTCCTAGATGTATACACACATCTAATCACTTACCTGTAGATTCAATCATACATGCTGTCAATGAAAAATAGAACACTATGAAAAATACTTATACACCTATATTGTCATTACACACCAGCACACAACCTATTAAAATATGAAGTTATCCTACTCACTTATGCAAACAATGGATCATACTTGCATACTTACTTAGCTACACACTTATACAAACACCACTTCATCTATTCATTTACATAGTAAGTCATACTTACTGTATTATAAAATCATTATTACAAGTATACAGTCATCCATAGGGTAGCGCAGTGGTGTTTGGGTAGTGTAGGGGGATGTGCTGGGGTAGTGTTTTAGGGTTTAGGGTAGTGCAGTGATAAATGGGTAGTATAGGTGGTTGTGCTGGGGGTAGATTTAGGGTTTAGGGTAGTGCAGGGGTGTTTGTATAGTGTATGGGGTCGTGCTGGGGGTAGTGTTTTAGGGTTTAGGGTAGTACAGTGTTGTTTGTGTAGTGTAGGGGGTCATGCTGGGGGTAGTGTTTTAGGGTTTAGGGTAGTGCAGTGGTGTTTGGGTGGGCTGGGGGTCTTGCTGGGGATAGTGTTTTAGGGTCTTGGGAAGTGCAGTGGTGTTTGAGTAAAGTAGGGGTCGTGCTGGGGGTTGTGTTGTAGAGTTTAGGGTAGTGCAATGGTGTTTTTGTAGAGTTGGGCTGGTGCTGGGGGTTGTGGTTTAGGGTAGCGCAATGGTGTTTGTGTAGTGTAGGGGGTCGTGCTGGGCGTAGATTTAGTGTTTAGGGTAGTGCAGTGGTTTTTATGTAGTGTAGGGGGTCGTGCTGGGGGTAGATTTAGAGTTTAGGGCAGTGCGGTGGTGTTTGTGTAGGGGGTTGTGCGGAAGTAGTCTTTTAGGGCAGTACAGTGGTGTTTGGGTAGTGTAAGGGGTCATGGTGGGGTAGATTTAAGGTTTAGGGTAGCACAATGGTGTTTGGGTAGTGTAGGGGGTTATGCTGGGGTAGGGTTTTAGGGTTTAGGGTAGCACAGTGATGAAAAGGTAGTATAAGTGGTCGTGCTGGGGGTAGGTTTGGGGTTTAGGGTAGTGCAGGGGTGTTTGTGTAGTGTATGAGGTTGTGCTAGGGGTAGTGTTTTAGGGTTTAGGGTAGCACAGTGTTGTTTGTGTAGTGTAGGGGTTCATGCTGGGGGTAGTGTTTTAGGGTTTAGGGTAGTGCAGTGGTGTTTGGGTAGGGTGGGGGTATTGCTGGAGATAGTTTGTTAGGGTTTGGGAAGTGCAGTGGTGTTTGTGTAATGTAGGGGTCGTGCTGGGGGTTGTGTTTTAGGGTTCAGGGTAGTGCAATAGTGTTTGTGTAGTGTTGGGGTGGTGCTGGGGGTTGTGGTTTAGGGTAGTGCAATGGTGATTGTGTAGTGTAGGGGGTCGTGCTGGGTGTAGAGTTTGTGTTTAGGGTAGTGCAGTGGTTTTTATGTAGTGTAGGGGGCCGTGCTGGGGGTGGATTTAGAGTTTAGGGCAGTGCGGTGGTGTTTGTGCAGTGTAGGGGGTTGTGCTGAAGTAGTCTTTTAGGGTAGTACAGTGGTGTTTGGGTAGTGTAAGGGGTCGTGCTGGGGTAGATTTAAGGTTTAGGGTAGCCAATGGTGCTTGGGTAGTGTAGGGGGTCATGCTGGGGTAGTGTTTTAGGGTTTAGGGTAGTACAGTGGTGTTTGTGTAGTGTATGTGGTAGTGTTTTAAGGTTTATGGTAGTGCAGGGGTGTTTGGGTAGAGTAGGGGTTCGTGCTAGGGGATGATTTAGGGTTTAGGGTAGTGCAGTGTTTGTGTAGTGTTTGCGGGTTCGTGCAAGGGTAATGTTTTAGGGTTTAGGGTAGTACAGTGTTGTTTGTGTAGTGTAGGAGGTCGAGCTGGGGGTAGTGTTTTAGGGTTTAGGGTAGTGCAATCGTGTTTGTGTAGTGTAGGGGGTCGTGCTGGGGGTAGATTTAGAGTGTAGGGTAGTGCAGTGGTGCTTGTGTAGTGTAGGGGACGTGCTGGGGTAGTGTTTTAGGGCAGTGCAGTGGTGTTTGGGTAGTGTAGGGGGTTATGCTGTGGGTAGATTTAGGGTTTAGGGTAGTGCAGTGGTGTTTGTGTGGTGTTGGGCGTCGTGCTAGGGGTAGTATTTTAGGGTTTAGGGTAATGCAGTGGTGTTTGTGTAGTGTATGGGGTAGTGTTTTAGGGTTTATGGTACTGCAGTGGTGTTTGGGTAGTGTAGGGGTTCATGCTGGGGGTAAATTTAGGGTTTAGGGTAGCGCAGTGGTGTTTGGGTAGTGTAGGGGGTCGTGCTGGGGTAGTGTTTTAGGGTTTAGGGTAGTGCAGTGGTGTTTGGGTGGTGTAGGGGGTCGTGCTGGGGTTAGATTTAGCTTTTAGGGTAGTGCACTGGTGTTGTTGTAGTGTTTATGGGTTTGTGTGGGGTCTTGTTTTAGGGTTTAGGGTAGTACAGTGGTGTCTGTGTAGTATAGGGGGTCATTCTGGGTGTAGTGTTTTATGGTTTAGGGTAGTGCAGTGGTGTTTGTGTAGTGTAGGGGGTCGTAATGGGTAGTGTTTTAGGGTTAAGGGTAGTGCAGTGATTTTTGTGTAATGTAGGGAGTAGTGTTTTAGGGTTTAGTGTAGCGCAGTGGTGTTTGGGTAGTGTAGGGGGTAGTGCTGTGGGTAGATTTACGGTAGTGGAGTGGTGTTTTGTAGTATAGGGAGTCATGCTGGGGGTAGTGTTTTAGGGTTCAGAGAAGCACAGTGCTGTTTGTCTACTGTAGGGGGTAGTATTTTAGGGTTTAGGGTAGTCCAGTGGTGTTGGTGTAGTGTAGGGGTAGTGCTCACCAGCGAGTTAACTGGAAGTCTACTGCTGGTATTGAAAGTGATTGTTCAGTCTGCATGTCAGAATTTTCAAATTAAATAGAAGAGGATTCGAGATCTCTCTTAAACATGCCCTTATTTTTCTTTCTACAGCACTAACCATAATCTCTACGACAAAAGAAACCCTCTTATTTTGTTCCTTTTTAAATTAAATGTTTTAAGTGTTACCAGTTTATTCCAATCAAGATGGCTTCAGGTGTGCCATACTTTTGTCATTAGTTAGGCTGTTAGCGCTCTAGTTGTTTTTTAGAACACCCTGGGAAGCTGCAGTAGAACAAAATGCAATCAACAGCCATGCTGCTCCTGTTGAAATATAAAAGGAAGATATTTGAGATCTCACTTAAAACATGTCCTAATTTTTCTTTCTACATCACTAAGCATAATTTCTTGGACAAAATGAACCCCCTCATTGTACTCCTTTTTAAATTAAATGTTTCAAGTGTTACCAGTTTGTTCCAATCAAGATGACTTCAGGTGTGCCATACTTTTGTCATTAGTAAGGCTGTTAGCGCTCTAGTTGTTCTTTATAAAACTCTGGGAAGCTGCAGTAGAACACAAAGCAATCAACAGCCATGCTGCTCCTGTTGAAATATAACAGGAAGATATTTGAGATCTCACTTAAAACATGTCCTAATTTTTATTTCTACAGCACTAACCATAATTTATATGACAAAATAACCCCCCTTATTTTGTTCCTTTTTAAATCAAATGTTTTATGTGTTACCGGTTTATTCCAATCAAGATGCTTCAGGTGTGCCATCATTTTGTCAATAGTAAAGCTTTTAGCACTTTAGTTTTTCTTTAGAACAACCTGGGTAGCTGCAGTAGAACACAAAGGAATCAAGCCCTACTTGTTTTACTGAGAATGACAGAATTCTTTATCACGGGACTGAGAAAGATAATGTGAATTTACAGAAAATATGCTCTCATTTTAGCTTCTGGAGCACCTTCCAAACCTCTATTGGACAAGCATGAGAAAATAGTTTTCTCTCACACATGATTCATGATATCCCAGCAGAAGGCTTTTTCACATGGTAAAATCACCTTAGAACACACCACAATTCCTAAAATGAGTATGGTACCATCAACAAATGATTTATAATGTAACTAAAGTCTTAAAACCTTCTATTAACTGCAGTGCTTTTTAATGAGGTGCTATCATGCATATTGGTCCCAAGATGGCTGCCAACACTTCTTGGTTGAAGTTCTGACAGCCAATCAGATCTCACAATGAGATTTGTCATTAGGCTCCGCCCAGATATATGTTTGGCATGTAGGGGTAGAGACCACACAACCCTCATAACATAACTAGCAATGAAGAAGAAATGCCGCACTCCTAGGAGTTTCATTGAAGCACTCTTTTAATCAAAACACTGGCTTCATTTACAGTTTTATGTCAGAGCTTTACATCAGAGCATTTCAACTTCTGTCTTTCTCAAATGGTAATTGCTTTTAATGTTGTGCTTTTTATCTTGTACAGCGCATTGTGGGAAATGCAGTTCTTGTCATGGCATATATTGAGAACTAATACTTCTGTATATAAATATCTGCTGAGTGCTCAATTTAAACATACATTTTTAGTCACTTGTTTGTCCACTTTGCATCAAACATTTCAACTGACAGTAGCGCCACATGCATAAATACTTACAAAGCTGAAGAGGAGATGCTAATCTCCTGCGGAAAGCACTCCGCATTTCGAGACATCAAGATCAGTGTGTCTAATACTTCGGATTCCACCTGGTGTGTCTTCGTTTAAAAGCACAGCCTCATTGAAAAGCAAATGTGAGGCAAAGACCTTTGGTTTCAAGGCACCAATGTGGCCCGGGACCATGTGGAAAGAAAGGGCCTAGGAGTCGGCATGTTGCTGAAACACACAACATATTTTAAATATCGACCTAAAAGGAGAATTCATGAAAAAGCAAAAAAAAACCCTTCTCACAGAGACTTGTGGAGGCATCTAATGTGGGGGGATGATACGCTCGCCCCACAACAATAAAGAAGGAATGGCCTGATACTGTGAATTGCACGTGGAGGCGAATAAAGGACACTAGAGGAGCATTGAACTCCTCGGTGGAGTACGATGGGAGGCTGCTTTTGACACTTGCACATTTTTCCATCATGGCAAACACAGAACGAGCAATGCCGCTAAGGACAGATTATGGGGACTGCTTCAGTATTGTAAATTGCAAAAAGAGGAATAATGAAAATTACAAATTTTCGAACTTACCTGATTAAATATATTGCATTATGGGAAATGTGGTACAACGGAATAGAAGACAAGTTCGATGCAGTCCAATGTTAATGTTACTCACCAATAATAAATAAATATATATATATATATATATATATATATATATATATATATATATATTCACTGAAAAAACATAGGTTTCAGGGGCGTTATAGTTAGTTGGACATTTCACTCGTACAAAACCATAGAAATTCCCCTGTTATAGTTAGTTCAGCTAACTATAACTCGCACCCCCGCAATGCACTGCTGTTGACGTCACATATTACATCACTCATGACATGGTCAGTGACATCACTCATGACATCATTGATGACATCTCAAATGACATCACTGATGACATCATCCATGTGATAATTTCATGCATCTTCTCACACCCTAATATAACTTTTGATACACCCACTCTAAATAACAAACTGCCATCCTCAAAACCATAGACACTTCAACGACAATAACTACATACTCACTTACTGATTCTTAGGTCTACACACACATCCGCTCACTCACCCGTACAGTCACTCATACTTACGGTCACTCAGTACAGGACTATCATATGCACTCATACACCTATATAGACACTCACACACTGCCACTCATCCATAGAGGTACTCACATACCTAGTCAGTCATGTGAATAATAATTCACACTCCCATTTACTCACCTACACAGTTATACACACACCAGCTCACTTACTCATACAAATACTAGCACATTCTTACGCTCATATACAATCACTGATACAAGCACACATTCATACATATAGCCACTCTCACAATCACACACTCTCATTTATAGCCATTTATATACTCTAACAAACATATATACTGCCTTTCACATATGTAGTTACTCACACATGTACCACTGAGATATACATTCACTCACTAACACACCCATACACACACTCACCCACACATACAGTCCATCACAGATTCACTCTTGAAACCATGTACCCAGTGAATCACCCACTCAGAGTCAAAAATACACCACCCACACAAACACTCAGGTACCCATACAGATACTCAGACAACCAATCAATAACTCATATGGACACTCATGTAGCTATTCGCAAACCCATGCAGCCGCTTACACACCAACAGACAGACCTATACAGACATTCACACAGTTTAGTCACTAACCCATGCATTTAGTAAGATACGTTTAATCACTCACTTATATAGTCAGTCACGCACCTACTAAATCATCCATTCAGACACTTGAACACCCACTCATTCTTCAATATGCCTTTCCCTATATATATTAAATATATTTAAACTTTACAGATCACACAGTCACTGGAAGATGTCATCAGTGATGTCATTTGAGATGTCATCAGTGATGTCACTGACCATGTCATGAGTGATGTAATATGTGACGTCATCAGCAGTACATTGCGTGAGCGCAAGTTATAGTTAGCTCTACTAACTATGACAGCCGAACTTCTCTGCTTTTGTATGAGTGAAATGTCCAATTAACTATAATGTCCCTGAAACCTGGGGTTTTTTCAGTGAATTTCTAAGATTTTTTTAAATGCTAATTTCTAACTATAACGTACCTGAAACCTATGGTTTGTTCAGTAAATTTCAAATGTTTTTTAAATTTTAATTTCTAACTATAACTTGCCTGAAACCTATGGTTTTTTCAGTGAATATATATATATATAAATATATATATATATATATATATATATATATATATATATACACATATATTAACCAATTGCTCCCGGTCTCCCGGGAAAAACGGATCGCACTCCTCACAGTTTGCACGCAAATTCGTATTCATTCCAGCAGTTTTCCACGCTCTCAACACCAGCCAAGACCACCGCTGCTTGCAGGCCACCCTGAAACGCACCCAAGGACCTTTCTGCTGCCACACCTGCATCTTCACCTGCAACAGAACCACCAAACCTCCAAGGACCAGATGCATACTCCTGAAACACCTGCTCCTCACGCAGACATGCCGTTGAGCTCTGGGACCTGTTTGAGACCTCCGACCCAGACGTCGCCTTCCTGACCGAGACCTGGTGGAACAGTCCTCGGCACCAGACATCGCGCCATAGCCATCCCGGACGACTACAAGACCTCTCGCAGAGACCACACCAACGGAATCAGAGGAGGAAGAGCCATCATCCACAAGTCCACCCTCCAGGTCCACATCCTCGCAGACGACTCCATCAACTCCACCGAACACCTCCACTTCCGGATCCACACCGACCCCAACACCACCCTCAGAGGAACACTCTTCTACAGACCTCCCGGACCCCGAGCCCTCTTCAGCAACTCCATCGCCGACCTCATCAGCACCCACGCCCTCGCCTCCAAGGACTACATCCTACTCAGGGACCTCAACTTGCCCCTCGTGAACAACAACAACACCAACTCCGCCAACCTGATAGACAACCTCGCCAACCTCGGCCTCAGAAAACTCATCACCAAACCTACCCACGTAGCCGGCCACACACTCAACCCCGTCTTCTCTACAGGTACCCATGTCACCTTCGACCACACCACCGAACTCCACTGGACTGACCACCGCTGCATCCACTTTACCTTCAAGAAACCAACCACGCACCACCGCACCCAACAGCTGACTCACCGCTGCTGGGGCAAAGTCACCGAAGACCAGCTGACCTCCACCCTTGACCAGAACCTGCCCGCCGACCCCAACAACACAGACGCCGGCACCTGAAATTTCAGACAGTGGACCGACAACTGGGCCAACACCCTCGCCCCGCTCAAGAAACCCCCCATCAACCACTCCAGCAAGAAAGCCGCCTGGTTCACCGAAGAACTCCAAACCTACAAACGCACATGCCGGAAGCTGGAGAAGAAATGGCTCCACAACCGCACACCAGACAACCACACAGCCCACAAGGACGCCATCCGCAGACATCACCACCTCATCTGAACAGCCAAGAGATCTTCCTTCAAAGCAAGCCTAGACAACAATGCACGCAACAGCAAGAGCTCTTCAACATAGTGAAGGAACTCTCCAACCCCAGCGCCAACACCAACGACATCCCGCCCTCGCAAGATCTGTGTGACTCACTGGCCACCTTTCTCCATCGCAACATCGCCGACATCCACGACAGCCTCAACACCTCATCCACCCCGACTGCGACAGACCCCTCCCCACACGCCACCTGCACCATCCAGCTGACCTCCTGGTCCCACGTCAATGACAATGAGACACGCAAGGTTATGAACTCCATCCACTCAAGATCTCTGTCAGACCCCTGCCCACACCACGTTTTCAACGAAGCAGACGCAACGATCGCACCCCAACTTCGGAGGGCATCAACATCTCCTTCGACACAGCAACATTCCCGGAGAGCTGGAAGCACGCGAAATCAACCTCCTCCTCAAAAAGCGCAAGGCGGATCCCAAAGACCTCAAGAACTTCCGGCCCATCTCCCTGCTCCCCTTCCCGGTGAAGGTCATTGGGAAAATCACCAACATACAGCTGACCCGCCACCTTGAGGACAAGAACATCCTAGACCCTGTCTAGTCCGGATTCAGATGAAACCACAGCACCGAAACGGACCTCATCGCCGCCACAGACGACATCAGGTGCCAACTAGACAGCGGCGAAACCTCAGCCCTCATCCTCCTGGACCTGTCAGCCGCCTTCGACACGGTCTGCCACCGCACACTAAGAACACGCCTCACAGAAGCCAGAATCCAGAGAAAGGCCCTGGACTGGACCACGTCCTTCCTCTCTGGCAGAACCCAACAAGTTCGCCTTCCGCTCCGAAGCCACTGACATCATCTGCGGCGTACCCCAGGGCTCATCCCTCAGCCCGACCCTGTTCAACGTCTACATGGTCCCCCTTGCACATGTAGCTTGCCAGCACGACCTGAACACCATCTTCTACGTCGACAACACCCAGCTCATCCTTTCCCTCGCCAAGAATCCACACACCGCCAAAACCAACCTCCATGAGGGAATGAAGGCCGTCACCGAGTGGATGAGGAAAAGCCGTCTGAAGCTGAACTTGAACAAAACGGAAGTCCTCATCCTCAGCCCCACCCCCTCTGTGTGGGATGACTCCTGGTGGCCAACCTCACTGGGAACAGCTCCGACACCCATGGACCACGCACACAACCTAGGATTCATCCTTGACTTCTCCCTCTCCATGTCAAAGCAGGGCAACGCCATCTCCACCTCCTGCTAAAACACCCTCCACATGCTTCACAGGATCTACAGGTGGATCCTGACCGAAACCAGAAGAATGGTGGCCCAAGCCCTCGTCAGCAGCAGGCTGGACAACAGCAACGCACTCTACTCAGGAATCCCTGCCAAACACCTGCGACGACTTCCACGCATCCTAAAAGCCTCCGCCCTACTGATCCTCAACGTTCCCCGCCGCAGCCACATCACCTCCCACCTAAGAGACCTGCACTGGCTCCCCGTCAATAAGAGGATCACCTTCAAGCTCCTCACCCACAAACACAAAGCACCCCACAACACCGGACCAGCTTACCTGAACAACAGACTCAACTTCTTTTAAACCTCGCCCGCCAGCTCCGCTCCACCAACCTCGCCCTTGCCGTCGTCCCGAGCATCCAATGAACAACCTCCGGCGGCAGATCTTTCTCCTTCCTCGCTGCCAGGACCTGGAACACCCTCCCCACCCATCTGAAGCAGACCCAAGACCTGCACACCTTCAGAGGGCTCCTCAAGACCTGGCTCTTCGAGCAGTAGCAGCACCCCCTCCTACCCCCCTCAGTGCCTTGAGACCCTCATGGATAAGTAGTGCGCTTTACAAGTTTTATTATTATTATTATTATTATTATTATTATTATTATTAATTTTTATAAGCAAAGATAAGTGAGCATCTATGAGGCCCTTTATGGCCTTGGTCCCCTCTACCTACAAAAGAGGTTTGCTTTTTACATACCAGCGAGACAGCTGCGCTCCTCCTCTCAGCTTTTGATGCAGACCCCGAGATTTAACCGCCAAAGGCTGGGCGGGTGCTCCTTTGTTAGGTCAGCTGCTATAGCCTGGAACCTTCTGCTGCTGACATTGCTCGCGCCGGGACAAAGGCACAGGGCCACCCCTCACCATACACGGGCCTGTGCCTTTGCTTCTCTTTGACTTTTCCCCTCTCTGTCATGCTATCTGCCCTGTGTTTCTTACTCTTGCGCGCCTCGTCACTCCCTGTCTCTATGCACAGGGCGGGATGGAACCGAGAGATGACAGAAGTTTCGCTGCTGCAGGATCCCTGCCTCTGGCTGACATTACATCGCATATGTGCCCCTGATGAATGCTTCGAGGTGGGATAACAAGGCAGCAGGCAACTGTCTGTCAGCACTAACTTCACAGGGACCGGGAGCGCACCTCAGGCCCCCACCACCGGTGCGAGCCGCTGACTGGCACTCACCCATCATCATGGGCAGCAGGAAGACGAGGGAGGCACGCAGCATCTTGAGGTGTGTCCTGGAGTGTCCCCCCACAGCACATTTTAAAAAAAACAAGAGATGTGAAATCAGCAGCCAGATGTCCAGGGCCAATCCTGCCAGAGGTTCGAGCTCAGATCCATGGGTCGGGCAGAGAGCAGGGTCCCGGCACCAGCTCTGCCCGTTCTGCAGATCTCTGTGCCCTGGTGGCAATCCCAATCCAATGCCAGAAAGTCTCATCCGGGAGACGTGGGTCAAGGTGTGCGGTGTTTGGGGGCGGTCCTGCTGGTGAGGGAACCCTGGTCCTTCTCTCCCCGCACGTTGCTGAAGAATGACTCCCAGCTCCTGACAGAGACACACTCCCAGCAACACTGCTTCTCCTCTGTGCCTGGTGGAGAGTGAACCCAGCTTCCGTCCTGCATTGCAGGCTGGTAGAGAGTAAGTAACCTCACTTCCTATTGTTCCCCGGAGCCTGATGGGGAGGAAGCCTAGGGTCCTGGGCTCTGCCCATCCCTGAAACTTATGTTTTTTCAGTGAATGAATATATATTACATCACTCATGACATGGTCAGTGACATCACTCATGACATCACTGATGACACCATCCTTGTGACAGACCTCCTTTCAGTGTAATGTAACCCTTGAAACACATATTCAAAAATAGAAACTAACATTTTCAAAAAAATGGAGATACCATACCAGTTAGAACAACCAATTCAGTAATTCCACCATCTATATACACATCCACTCATTCACCAACAGTTCTAGCGTAGCGTAAGCGCGTCGGGTCATGTGACCTGAAAATAACACTTTTCATTGGTTCATAACAGTTTTGGTTTCATAATGATGAAGCCCCTGGTCTTGTGACCTGAAAATAACACTTCTCATTGGTTCAGGACAGTTTTTTTTTCAAATGATGAAAGACCCCACCTTTTTTCCTTATTCTGACTTTGTCCTTTGACTGAGGAAGACCTGTTTGTACCTCTCTGTACCTTTTTGATCTTTATAATGGCTTCAGTAGCAGCAGCAGCTGGTGCATCTGCCCCACCACCACCACCACAACAACCAAGAGGACCAGCTCAAGATTATATTGGTGGTCAACAAGAGGAGGAGGAGGAAGAGGAAGAGGAAGAGGAGGAGGGGAGGAGAAGATGGCTGCCTGAACAAAATACCCCATACAAGCTCAAGCCACACATTGTATGGGAGTTTTTTTCACTCCCAGAGTGACGTAAATAATTAATTTACTCTCTTAATTTCTATGCAGGTAAGTACTTAATCAATAATAACTCAGGTCGGATGAAAAAAGACAGAGTCCGTGGTGTGAGAGTTCTAAGGGGTTTTATTCCTTAAAAAGGAATAGTCATGGCCAAGATATCATGTTCTGACCACCACACAGGGTGTCAGAAGGGATAGAGCGCGCTACATTTTATTAACAGTACATAGCTTATATACTTATTTCATTCCATAAGTAATAGTGCAAGAGGCGTAACAGCTGAGAGAAGACAAGATAACAATATACACGTGGTGCATGTGCGTAATCAAGAGGCGTGAACTAGAGGTGTGTGCTAGAAACGTCACTGATAGGTGTCACAAAGGGGTGGCACTAACGGAAAATGTGGCAATGTCAGCAGAAATCGGAAGCTTGGATGCGCGCGCAGCTGCATGACGTGTAATTGGAGGGGTGCAGGGGACTTGACATTTACACTGACGGAAAGAGACAGAAGTCTGGCGTGTCAGATCAACTTGTGCTTCTATCATATCTGATATCTGATGTTTAGGAACTAAGCTATCTGGGCAGAAAGGTCTCTAGAGCAGAAGCTATTCTATACTTGCTGCGAGTGCGTGTATAAGCGCCTGAGTGTCTGTATGAGAAGCGTGGGGGCATGGGGCCTTCCATGGAAGCATGGCAACGGAGCTATGAATTACTTGCATAGAGACAGGTCGGCCCTTTAGCCCTGTAGCTGAGGAAGGATGTTTACTGAAGCTAGCAGGCTGGAATGTATTTTCGGGGAGGAAAACAGATAACTCGAAGGTTATAGTCAATCTTGGCAGGCAGCAGGCTGAGCTGAGAACGGAGGGCCGCGCTAGAAGTAAGTCAGAGTTCACGGGTACGGGGGCTGCCTGGGCAGAGATTCTCGGAGTCAGAAGCCAGAAAAGAGGCTCGGTGGCAGAGATTCAGGGCCTACTTCAGCCAGGGCTGAAAAACGTAGGAGTACACTTCAAAAAGACGTTGGCATAGCATACTTAGGAACGGACCATTCAACCCATTCATGGTGGGTCTGAAAGAGGACATGTTAACGTTGGACGCAAATGTATTTGCGTCTTCATAGCTGGTACAGGAGGGAAGTTACATGCACTTTAACTCGTACATGGAGTCGGTGGGGTACGCGCTAGGGAACATAACTTGACCATAAAATTTATATTACCTCATTCCCTCCTTGTTCCCTACGGACCCTTCATGATATATCGATCCTCATAAATCTATCAGTCTGTTCTTGTAACATTATATGTTCATCTTTCTTTCTTTGACTGTTTGAGAGACAACTGGAATGCTCAATGCAGGATGTGGCACACAGTCCACATATCGCTGGCCCACACTGTAGGCACAGGCAGCAACTGAATACTATAACAAGGCCAATGCCTAGGAATGATAAGATCTTCCATCCCCAAGCGGATAACGTTGTCCAGAACCAACCGGACCAAGTCCAGGTGCCTGGATTCTGATGTATCTGATTTGCAATTTTATGCAAACGGGTAATAGCTTGATAGACAGATGGTGCGTTTTGTGGAATGAAAACACAGCAACTTGACCCGATGACCTTACAGGCTCCACCTCTATCTGCCAAGATGACGTCAATCACAAGACGATTTTGAAGGACAACAACCCGCATAGCAGATTGCTCCTCTGTTAAGTTACCTAAGGCGGAGGCAGTTTCATGTACTACTGCTTCAAGTGTTCTGGTTAATCTGCGTATTAATTTACTGTTTTGGACAGGTCCTAAAAAGAAGAAGAATCCTTTATTGAAATCAGTGTACTGTTCCCATGCCGTTTCTGTGTAGTCGACAAGTGGAATATCTCTTTTGGGTCTATTCTGTACTAGATTCGTATTTCTATGGTAATCTGGGGGAGCTAGGAAAACAGGTGGCAGAAGGAATGCAATATAACAGGTACCATCCCAATCTGGAGGCAAACGTATGTATGCGGTATGACCACAAACAAAATAGGAATGACTGGTAGCTTTAAAGGACGATTTACCATGGTCACTGAATTCGACCACAGCAGTGCATTTACTATGACCTACGTGTACTGAACCTTTCTTGCTGACACATAATTCACCTGTAACTGGTAATACTAACATATGGGGCAGAACTGGAGCGGCTTCGGATTCAACAGTAAGGATCATAAGGCTAATTGTGTAATTACCTAATCCATATACTTCATTTTCTAGATCAGTTCCTATTCGAGTGGGAAGTCCCTCTTTATCAGGATAACAGACGTTGAGCAGGACTAAGTTCAGGTTTCCCCAAACCCAGCCCCCATCGAAAACAGCAATATCAGGATCCAAGGAATTAATTATTTTAAACCATGCTCCACAGGAGCCATTGTGAGTGAACGGGTACGGAAAGAGGGGCAGAGCTCCCTTGTAATTCTGGTAGGGAGGGAGTCGGCCACATATCCAACAGTCGGTAGCATTATTTGTCTGATGGGAGTGGTGTAACATACTAATGAATGTATTGTTGCGCAGCGCAAGTCTGTAAGAGAGTTCATGTGCAGGAAGTTCACTAAAAGTGTGTTCAGCAGAGACATTGTAAGCAGATTGTTCACGCCTGAAAATAGGCCAATATATAGGTAGCAGAATGCTGGCAATAATAATTAGAATACTTAGAAAAAACATTATTAACAGCGTCACTATACAGTGACTACGCAGTGATTTACAGTATGTACGTTTCTTTGCTTCTCTCTCTCTATCTCGATCTAGGATATACATGTCAGAAACTATTTAACCGATTCACCTAGGGGAGGACTTAAACAATTAAACTGTCTGACTTGCTAGATCGGAGCTTCATTCGATATAGTTCTTGGGGAGTCTTTTCTCGTGTGGTAACGGTAAAGTCTTTCGTCTCAACACAGTCTTTGGTGGGGGTGGACGAGTCAGGGTCCTGTTTCAGTCCGTTTTTTAGTTCATTGCAAAGTTTGATGTGACTCGTGTGGACCCACCCCTTTCTCCCCTCGATCTTCACGGCGGTCCTGGTTGTAAGGAGGACGGTCTTCGGAGACTTCCAACGGGGCTCCAGCGGACTTTTCCGGTCGAAATTCCGGACGAGAACCAGGTCCCCAGGACGGACCTCATGCGCCTTTACATCGGTGTTGTCAGGGAAGGCTGCGGCAACCTGTGAACGACATGATTGGAGTGCAGACATCAAGGAGGCAAGGTAATCTGTCAACATGTTACAATCAACATCAGTGATCTTTTTCGGAATGGGCGTCCCCCACATATTCGGTGGTCTGCCAAAGACCACCTCGTACGGGGATAGCCCTGATCTAGAATGGGCGACCATTCTCATGTAGAATAGTGCCACGGGCAGGGCGACTATCCAGTCGACCCCTTTTTCCTGACAGATCTTGGCAAGGCGGATTTTTAGTGTCTGATTATGCCTTTCTACAAGGCCAGCTGCTTCGGGATGTCGGACACAGTGGAACCTCCACTGATATCCTAGCAAAAGGGAAACTTGTCTCATCAACTCGGACGAGAACGGCTGTCCGTTATCTGAATACACGACACGGGGCAAACCGTACCGTGGGAAGAATTCACGAACCAACTGTCTGGCAGTGGTCGGAGCAGTGTAGTCTGGGACTGGGTATGCTTCGGTCCAGCGGGACAGAGCACAAACAATTACAAGGACATATTTAAATCCTCGGCAGCTATTCATCTGGATATAATCCATCTGGAGGACTTCAAAAGGGTGATCGGGAGGATGAAATCCTCCTTGCTCTACAGGGACGCTTTTACCTGGATTGAACTGACAACAAATCATGCAAGTACGCACTTTCTGTTTTGCTGCTGCTCGTAAGTGTTTGTTGTACCAGAGGTTCTGTAAACTGTCTAACATCGCCTTCTCTCCTAGATGTGCCGGGCTATGTGCTGTATTTATCATGACTTGAACCATTGAGTCGGGGAGAAACCATATAGATTTTCCCTTCGTCACCCAACCTTGATCTGTCTGAATCCCTCCTAGTTCAGTCCATTTATTTATCTCTTCTGGAGTAGCATGTGTCTGGATATCAATTACGTCTAGGGCGGGATCTCTAACTGCCATACACTGTGTCGGTACTATTGTCTTTGTCACATCAGTAGTCTGAGTGTGAGTCAGTGCTGTATGTTTTGCTGTCTGGTCTGCCAGGTCATTACCCTGGGAAACGGAATCTGTAACTTTAGTATGTGCCTTACATTTCATGACTGATATGCCCGAGGGCAAATGTATTGCTTCTAACAGTGCTTGAATGAGGGGGCCATGTTTAATCTTGGCACCATGGGAGGTCAGAAAACCTCGTTCTTGCCAGAGGACTCCAAAGTCATGTACAACTCCGAAGGCATAGCGGGAATCTGTGTATATGTTAACATTTCTGTTCTTGGCTAGAATACAAGCTCGGGTCAGAGCGATGAGCTCTGCTGCTTGAGCAGACAGTGTGTCAATACGATGTGTTTCTTTAACTTCAGTTTCAGTGGTCACGGCATACGCGGCCACTAATTCTCCTGTACTTGTTCTCATGCATGAACCGTCCACATAAAGTGTCAGGTCTGGATTTGTCAATGGAACATCTGTTAAGTCTCGTCTGGGTTTTGTTACTGCATCAATGATTTCTATACAATCATGTGAAGCTGGATCTGTCATACTTGTGGGTAACAGTGTTGCTGGGTTCAGGATGCTGCAGCGTCTGATTTCTATGTGTGGCTGGAATAGTGTTAATTCATAACCTGTCAGTCGTGCTATAGTCAAGTGTTGAGTCTGGGTTCTGTTTAACAAAACCTCTACAGAGTGTGGTACTTGAACTGTCAACTGATGACCTAAAACAATTGAATCACTTTGTCTTATTGCTAACGCTGTTGCTGCTACGGACTTTAAGCACGCAGGGAGTGCTTGGGCTACTGAATCCAATGTACTAGAAAAATAAGCGCAAGGCTTATGTGAACCTGCTTGATCTTGAGTGAGGACAGACAACGCTGTACCATCACGTTCTGTAACAAAAAGTGTAAACGGTTTGTTGTAACATGGTGTCGCTAAAACTGGTGCTTGACATAAGGCTTTCTTTAAGTCTTCAAAAGCTTGTGTGTGTTCCTGAGTCCAAGGGAGGGCAGTCGAAGTCGCTGCCTCCTGTGTCGTTAACTGGATGAGTGGCTTAGCTAGAAATGCATACTGGGGAATCCATTGTCTGCAGTACGAGGTGAGGCCTATGAAGGCCCGCACTTCCTTTTGTGTCTGGGGTTGCGGCATATTTGCAATTAACTGAATGCGATCGGGAGTGAGCTGTCTCCCCACTTTGGACAGCAAGTGACCCAAGTACACAACTTGCTGAACACAGAATTGTAGCTTCGAAGGAGACACCTTGTGTCCCTTGTCGGCCAGAAACTGTAGAACTGTCAGTGATGCTTTTTCACATTCGGGCTCACTTCGTGCCGTGATCAGCAGATCATCGACGTATTGCAGTAAAGCGGTGTTAACTGGCATTTGAATACAATCTAGTTGTCTTTTCAGTGCTTGACTATAGATGCTGGGGCTTTCTGTGAATCCTTGAGGTGCGCGCGAAAATTTGAAGCTGCGTCCATTTAAACAGAATCCGAAGAGATATTGGCTCTCTGGATCAATAGGCACGCTGAAGAAGGCGTTCTTGAGATCAATTACAGTAAAGAACGTTGCTTCTGAATCAATAGCAGTCAATAAGGATGAGATATCGGGGACCACAGGATACTGTGGAATAATGCATTTGTTTAATTCTCGAAGATCAATCACCAGCCGATATACTGGCGGTGCATTGGGATCAGTACGTTTAAGAATCGGAATGATGGGTGAATTACAGATATTGGAGTCGGTCTCGACGACCACTCCTTGGGTAATGAGCTCTTCAATGATTTTCAGTAAAGCCACTACAGCATCGGGTGGTAACTTGTATTGTCTGATTCTGGGTAATACAACACCTGCCTTGAGTGTAACACGGTATGGTGTAATGTGCATACATCCTACATCAGTTGGGCCCTTTGCCCACAAGTAATCAGGTACATTTTTCAATCTGACATCAAACTCACGCAGAACATAATGACCCTTGAAATCCCGCAGAAAGAGTCTAACTCCCTCCGGGGAACAGCAGATTATGGCTCCTAGAGCCTTCAATGTTTTAATTCCTAACAGATTTTCCGGACATGATTTTGTGAGTAACAGGTCTGTAACGCGTGATAATGGACCCACAGCCAGGGGAACTGGTTCGGATACTTCATTTACAATAGGCTGTCCTGAAAAACCCAGGGAAACATTCTGTGAGCCTGAGAGGGGTGCCCCTGGAACTTCATCATGACTTATTGTAGTGCGACTTGCCCCTGTGTCAATTAAGAATTTTCTGTCTTTTCCTAATACTTGACTATGTACATAAGGACCTTCTTGATCTACGGGAATCTCAATAAGAGGCAAGCCACCTTCCCTCTCTAGGCTGTTTCATGTATATCGGGAATATTCGGGGTAAGCGGACTGGGCATACTGGTACATCTGCTGTGAAACTTGCTGAGTTGCGGCAATGGGCTGTGGCTGTGGTACTGCTACGGTCTGTGTTGGAGTCGAGGAAGTATGCATAGGCTGTGTATTCTGTGTAGACTGAGGCTGGCTATGGTCTTGTCTAGGCGGATGCGGTCTTTCTTTAGTTTTACCTGTCGCTATGTTATGTTTCAGAACTGGGCATTCGTGTACGTAGTGACCTGGCTGCTTGCAGTAATTGCATGTCCCTTTAACGGGAGCTGCGGTGTGACTTGTCTGGGTCGTACCTTTTCTGTGACTGTCGGATGGAACCGTCTGAGCTACTAACATTTTCATCTTTGTGTCTTTCATGCGTTTCTGTTCCTGATCTTGTTCTTCTCTGATTCTGTTCTGGTGATATTGTAACATTTGTAACATCTGTGATGGCGTGTTTGCTTGCCATGTACTCTCGACTTTATACACTCTATTTTTAACTAACGGTAGGGAATTCTCGACTAACTTTGATACAAAAAGATGTGGGTACGACTCGCTGCTTGGCTGGAGGCCACTATTGATAATAAAACATTTCTCGAATCTTGAATAGAAGTCACTAGTATCTTCATCATGTTTCTGTTTACAGGACGAGATTGCATCCCAATCCTCCTTTCTAGTTGTCAATAATCTGGGCAGGACCTGTACTATCAAACCTGGTAATGCTTTAGTTTTGTCCCCAAGGCCTAACCCTGGAACCCGTTTTTTCTCTTCATCTTCTATTTCTGCCCAGGCAATCTTTGTGTCTCCCACCTCCCATTCCTTTTCCTTCAGTTTCTCGAATATACCCGTAGGCAATAATACTTTCAACATTTTCATGATATCATCATACGTGTAGTCTCCCATCAGTAACATGTCTTTGAGCTCTCTATGAAAACCTGCAGGGTCTTTATCATGGCACGGGACTAATTTCTTCATTTCTAACAGTTCTAATTTAGTCAGAGGCGTGTGTACATACACGCGTTTCAAAACCTTATCCTCACCCATAACAGGGTGCACTTCTCGTAAGGGGTTCTGACTTTCAATACCACCCCCGCATTGCATGTGGTACATTTTCCTTTCTGGAGGTGGGGCGGGAACATATTCAGAGCTTACAAAGGTATCATATCTGTGTCGTTGTTCTAGAATTATTTGAATTAATTTGGTGCTTAGGCCTCTCCATCTATCCATCAGTAGTGCTTCTAGTGTTTCGTGTAAGGGACCTGGATCAGAATAGTGTTTTCTGTATTTGATAAGAAGGTGCTGAATCATGTATACACCTGCTAATTTCTGTTCGTCGGGGGAGAGGTTCAAAAATGTCTGTGCTACGGTATCATCATTATATATGTCTGCATTTTCGGCCCATGATACAGCTGATCGGGCTAGTTCTTGTTCATCCATAGAATTGAGTGCGTGGTACCCAACTCGGTCTCGGAGCCTTTTATCAGTTTCCTGGAACTGATGCTCAGCAGAATTCGGATTTGTTAAGGCAGAGAAGAAAACTCTCTTGCTCTCTGGACGGATACCCTTCCTAAGGTAAGTTCCCTTACCTACATATGCTATGGTGCCTATATTTCTTTCGTGTTCTTCAGATTCTTCTTCCTCCTCGGAGGAAGCCTTTTCTTTCTCTTTCTGGTGTACTGCTATCACTGCTTTCCTAATTTTCTTGTACATAGAGTCTATGCAATTCTGTCTGTCATGTTTTCCATCAGCTATATTTTGACCCCACTTGTTCAATGCGTCTAATTCACTCTGATCTGTTCCGGGCCTGTCTCGTTCTCTTATTAGGCAATTTATGAAAAATCGTAGTATCAGTGCTTGTATGGCAACTTTCTGTTTCTCCATGGCATCCTTAATACTGTCAGGGTCTTTCCCTGTCTGAACAAACTCATATATTCTATCTAGACGATCCTTCATTCCTGCATAGCATAACAAGCTATCCGTAGCAGACCTTAACCGTAATGATGCTAATATCATTAAATCGTCCCTTCCGGGTACTGGATCGTATCTGCAAACTGACATGTTTTCTTTTAATGTGTCAAGGCGGGATGAATTAGAGGAGTGGGGAGACCTGTACGTGAGAGGACTCTGCATATCTCTGAGATTGAATCTGTGAGTTGGTGGCGGGGTCTGAGGACCCGCGGTCGCACCTCCGGAAGCGGAAGCTTGTGCATTACCTCCCTGTGGAGTCTGTATCTGGACTGGAATTTGTCGTTTAGGTGGATCAGGTAAACGTGGTTTCGGTAGGTCTGTTTTGAGTACGGGAAGTGGCGGGGCTGGCGGAACAGGAGAAGTCTGTTGTGGTACCGGTGGAACATGACCTGGGGGCGGAGTGCCACCCCCGTCCCTGTCAGTAGGCAGGGCACGAACAGGCAGATTGGTGTAAGCTGGTGCTACATCTTCTAGGTAGGAATTTAGGAATATGTCTTTAGAAGTCTTATGCATTACTTTAGTTGGAACTAATGGTGACGACAGATTTTTCGGTAGTTCTGAAATGGCGTCAGGTGTACCCTCGGCCAAAAGATACATGTTGTTCACTTGGCTATTTCGGATGCGATCTATTTGTTCTGATTTTTCTCGAATTCCTTCAATAACTAATTCGTTTTCTTGGGCCTTTTCTGATTCTCTAAGTCTGTCTTCTCTACGGAGTGCTCTTTCAGCACGTTTATGTGATTCCTTACGCCAAAATTCTATGGCGTCTTTCTGAGATTGTCTGGCTTTCTTTTTCCGTAATGCTTCTTCTACCTTTATGATGCACTCGGCATCCCATGTTCCGTTAACTGGCCATCGGTATCTTTCTTCTAGGTGCTTTGTATACTCGGTCCATAATTCTAGATACAGGATGGCGTCTATGCCATGTTTATTATACATAAAATTGCCTGGAGTGTCCCTAGGGGGGATAGGGATTTCCTCCTCTAACATCCCTTTCCTAGTTCCTATCTGCTTTAACTTGTTGAAAAACGGCATTGTGCCTACTTGATACTGAAATGCTCGATCCTTGATACTTAATTCTGAATGTAACTATTTATACAAGAAAACACAAAAATGCACCAAAAACAATCACATTCATACCACGACATTAATCACAAAAACATTTAAAACATAGATGACTACCCCACTATACTAGATGTACTGCTCAACAGTACAGATACACTGTGGTAACAGTGCAAAAATTCGGAAATTCGGAATACTAGATATACTGCTAAACAGTACAGATACACTGCCTAAAAAAACAGTGCAGACCGGACTTGCGTACCCAAACCCGTCTAGATACGACCCAGCAATGGTACTCACCGGGAAGCACGGAAACAGAAGGCCTCGGAAAACTCGACTGGACTCGACTCGATACTTCGGAAAACTTCGGAAAACTTCGGGAAACTTCGGGAATTTTTCGGGAAACTTCGGAAAACTGGTGGGCCTCTTGACACCTCGGACCTTGCTTCTTTCGGCTAGGCTCTGGTCGGGATCCTCCGCACTCCTCACCGCCTCGTCTGGGCACTGATCGCAGTCTTCGTCACCTCCGTGGGTCAGAGGGAGATGCAGGAAATCCTGCCGATACGCGTATGTTTCCGGCTAACTGACGGCAGGGGACACAGGTTGCAACGCACCAACCGGCGCGTGAGGTGGGGGAGGGGTCCCTATTCGGGCGCCAAAATGACGTAAATAATTAATTTACTCTCTTAATTTCTATGCAGGTAAGTACTTAATCAATAATAACTCAGGTCGGATGAAAAAAGACAGAGTCCGTGGTGTGAGAGTTCTAAGGGGTTTTATTCCTTAAAAAGGAATAGTCATGGCCAAGATATCATGTTCTGACCACCACACAGGGTGTCAGAAGGGATAGAGCGCGCTACATTTTATTAACAGTACATAGCTTATATACTTATTTCATTCCATAAGTAATAGTGCAAGAGGCGTAACAGCTGAGAGAAGACAAGATAACAATATACACGTGGTGCATGTGCGTAATCAAGAGGCGTGAACTAGAGGTGTGTGCTAGAAACGTCACTGATAGGTGTCACAAAGGGGTGGCACTAACGGAAAATGTGGCAATGTCAGCAGAAATCGGAAGCTTGGATGCGCGCGCAGCTGCATGTGTAATTGGAGGGGTGCAGGGGACTTGACATTTACACTGACGGAAAGAGACAGAAGTCTGGCGTGTCAGATCAACTTGTGCTTCTATCATATCTGATATCTGATGTTTAGGAACTAAGCTATCTGGGCAGAAAGGTCTCTAGAGCAGAAGCTATTCTATACTTGCTGCGAGTGCGTGTATAAGCGCCTGAGTGTCTGTATGAGAAGCGTGGGGGCATGGGGCCTTCCATGGAAGCATGGCAACGGAGCTATGAATTACTTGCATAGAGACAGGTCGGCCCTTTAGCCCTGTAGCTGAGGAAGGATGTTTACTGAAGCTAGCAGGCTGGAATGTATTTTCGGGGAGGAAAACAGATAACTCGAAGGTTATAGTCAATCTTGGCAGGCAGCAGGCTGAGCTGAGAACGGAGGGCCGCGCTAGAAGTAAGTCAGAGTTCACGGGTACGGGGGCTGCCTGGGCAGAGATTCTCGGAGTCAGAAGCCAGAAAAGAGGCTCGGTGGCAGAGATTCAGGGCCTACTTCAGCCAGGGCTGAAAAACGTAGGAGTACACTTCAAAAAGACGTTGGCATAGCATACTTAGGAACGGACCATTCAACCCATTCATGGTGGGTCTGAAAGAGGACATGTTAACGTTGGACGCAAATGTATTTGCGTCTTCATAGCTGGTACAGGAGGGAAGTTACATGCACTTTAACTCGTACATGGAGTCGGTGGGGTACGCGCTAGGGAACATAACTTGACCATAAAATTTATATTACCTCAAGAGGGCAAGAAAAAAGTGAATGCGGCCAAGGTAACTTGCCTAATCTGTAATGAAGAACTCTCAAGGGGCAACCCAAACAAAAAATATTCCTTTGGTAACTATACCATGATTCGACATATGACCCGTAAGCACCCTAACAACTGTTCTCGTGCAGAGCTCAGGGAACTGGCCAGTAACCTCCCCCAGTCTTCAAGGACCACCTCCCAAAGAAACGAACCCACTTCATCGGGACCAGAAACATCAGAGATGATGCCTTGTATTCAGCCAAGATTTGCTGATTTTAAAATCACTTGTACTGCATGTGGCAAGCTTATCGCCTATGGTGAACAGAGCATAAAGCTCATCGTCCTTGCAGGTGACAATCACAAGTGCCCCAAAAAGAAGTAATTTTTTGGGGTTTTTGTTTTTTTTGCTCCAGTTGAGCTAGTTTCAATTCCCTTTTTTTTGTTTCTCCCCCTAAAAAAATACAAAAAAATATAAAACTGTTTTGAAAAGCCAAAAAAAGTACAAAATGTTCAAAAAACACAAAAAATATATAAAACAACAAAAAGAAGAAAAAAAAAAGTTCTTTTTAGAACTGCCTCCAATTTCTAAAAAAAGGCTTCCTTTTTTAAAAACTCTGTCATTCTTTTTTCCTCATAGTACGCTCCCCGGTACGCTCCCCGGTACGCGTACCGGGCGCTCCCCCCGCGCAAAACGAAAAAAATATATATATTTTAAATGCCCCGCTGGGCCCTTTTATTGCCCCCACATCAAACCTAGGGGGTCAGAGGGGGTCTATCCCTGACGCCTTATGGTCATTTCCCCCTTTGTTTTAGCCACCTCTTGTGTCTCGATTTTACCGAGACACAAGATGGCGGCCGCTCCGGACTGTTTCGAATGTTTACAGACACCCGAGAGCCAATCAGCTTTCTGTGCGCAAGTCGCGTGGCGCGCCCGGAGCGCTCCCCGGGGCGCGTACCGGGGCGCGCCTATAGATATATATATTTTTTGGAACCTAAATTACTCAAAATCCACTGGAGCACATATCTCAAGACATAGCAAAGGTACATTGGGCTACCAGTCCCTACAATTTTGCCAAGTTTGGTGGAAATCCATTCAGCCGTTCGGGCTAAAAGTGAAATCGACCGCCCTATGGAAATTAACATGGGGAAAACGCGTTTTGGGACCCCCCTTTTATCTTGGCCCCTCTTGACGAATCCCCCCCAGACTTTCAGGGAAGGAGCGGAGCGCCGCGAGGCCATTTTGAGGAAATTTTCAGGCAGATTCGTGAACTGGCGCCAAAGTTATTCCAAATAGAATTTTGAGATTTAACATTGAAAAAAATCCTAACTATAACTACCTACTGGCGACCAGTATATATATATATTTTTTTTTTATATATATATATAAATATATATATATATATATTAAACACAAAATTGTTTAAAAGTTGGCATTGACCACTTCCAAACAGACTCCAAACAAACTATTCTTTTAAATTCAAAAGGGATTAGTATACTAACTCAGACGGCAATAGTTTTTAATTGCTTTAAGAACAGATTTTGGTTGCATAATATTGATACATTGCATTATGCCATAAACCCGCCCCTTCCAAATACAGATTTGTAATGCATCTGTAAACCCATTTAGCCATTCATTAAACCTCTTACTGAATCAGTAAGTGGATGTAATACATGCCAAATATCCATTTAGTGGTCACAAACTATTTTACATTACAATTCCTCGGACATCAAGCATGTGCAAAGTACACTTCTCTTCTGAGTTAGAGTGAGCAATTCCCTCCTTTTAATAAGTAGAAGAAACTTGTGTGATATCCTGAGGTAGATTTATTGTTCAAGGGGAGCAAGGTACAGCCATCCTGACTCCATTTGCCTTCTTCACTACTCTCTCACTCCAATTCCCTATTTCCTCCTCTTCATCACATACATATTTAGCCTTCACCAATGCGGAGAAAATTAAACAATTAAGTTTTTTTCACCTGAACAATTCACAAGGTACTTTACCATTGCTGGAATGGGCTGTAAACCGATGTACATCCACTCTTTTCCTCACTTCCTCTTTCCATTTTATTCAATTACTCTTTGCAACCTTTCAAAACTCTATTAAAGTTTTCTAATATCCAATTGACTTCTGTATGATACAAAGCACAATTCTGTCTTTCATACGATTGAATTAAATACATTTTCCATCTCGTTCAAAGCTACCTAAACACTATAGTCTCTAAATAAAACTTCTGGTATATTTTCTTGACTTATGATTTTCTTCATACATTTCTATAGGGTGCTTAATGTCTGTGCCACTGGGGAAATGTACCTTGGGACATCTAGAAAACATATCCACAAGCATAAATACATAGGCAGCACCCCATTATGAAATACAGGGACCAACATATCATGAACTACCTCCTGCAAAGCATGCAAAGGCACATTTCTCACTGTCATGGGCTGAGTGTGCAATTTCAAACCTTTCTCTTTTACCACACATTAAACAAAGTCTGGAATTTCTAGTCACTGGCCACCAGTATGGCAAGCTCAATCTCTCTTCAGTTTTAGGTATCCCTTGGTGACCTTCATTAGCCAGTTTTAATAGCTCTGTCCTTAATGAAACAGGGCAAATCTATATCATATCTCTAAACAACAGTTCATCTTCAGAGAATTCCTACTTTACACCACAATATTCCCAACACTTCTCATCAGACTCAGTCTTATTTTTCCACCCTCCATTTAACAGTTTAAAAATACCTTGTCTGGCCTCATCACTAGAAGTATAGTCTTTCTGCTCTCTTCTGAGATCACACCATGTCCTCTCTCACATACCCTTAAATAATCTTCCTCCTTCGTATCCTCACCATTTTCATCAATCCCATTTTCAGCCCTTTGGAAATTAAAGCATGTCAAATCTGTAAACTTGCAACACTGTTACCCCTTTTGTGACCCTGCTTGAAACAGCATCCAGCATTTTCTTGCAAAAAATCTCTTTAAGAGGTCCTCAATCCCCTTATTGCAAACAATCTCCTTAATCTCCTCACTGCCAAAATATGGCCCAGGGCTCCTTTTCTATCACAGAATACTGAGATGCTGGTTCTTTTAAACTATGCAAGGTGAACATTATGGTCTTTTTAAACATCCATTCTCTCTATATGAATATGGCACCCAAACCTTTGAGACTGGTATCAGTGATTAACTTGCATTCTTGGCATAGATTAAAACTTCATAAATTAGGTAACACTTACAAATCTGACTTTATACTATTAAACTCACTTTCACAATCTTCACTCTATTCAAATTCTACAACCTTTTTTTCTACCAGACTCCTCATTTGTCTGCTTTCCTACACAACGTTTTGAATACATTTGGTATACTACAATGCCATACCCAGGAAATATACCAATTCTTCCTTGCTAATTGGCACAGATAAATGTTAAACACTATCCACCAGTCCTGGCTTTGGTTTAAATCCTTTCTCAGAGATCTCATGACCCAAGTATTGAATCAACTTTCTCCTGAATTTGCATGTTTACCTTTTTTATCGTTAATTTAACTCCATACAACTTTCTATGTATTCCACGTAAACGTTCATCATGGTACAAAATTCTTTACCAAAAATCAAACATCATCTTGCTAACTTGTTATTCCCGCTAAACCTTTCAAAACTCTCTCCACTATCTTAACCCGTTTAGCGCGTCGAACATTCCGCCCCAGTGCGGACGTTCGATCGTGCTAACGGGATTCGGACGTCCAACGGTCGTGCGCAGCACCAGCGAGGTAGTGCACGTGACGACCGTTGGACGTTCGCAGCACGGAAGGGGTTAAAAAAAGAAGTTTCTGATCCTAAACCAAATGTAATTCTCTTATATATGAAAGTACTAAATTGTGTAATAAAGGCCTTCAAAAATGTTGAAGACTCCTTCAGTTGTACCTGGTGGTACACTGAGGCAAGATCAATTGAAGAAAAACTTTAGCTCGATGTAATGATGTTAACATATGTGCAATGTTGGGAATGGGGTATTTGTCAACTATAACACTCTCATTAAGGTTTGTAGATCCATGCACAACCTTAGTTCCCCATTAGCTTTTTGGGCAGCCACTACAGAGGCTCACCACTCTCTCTCTTTAACTTCTTCTATAATTCCCTCACATTTTAACCTCTCCAACTTCACCAACATGCTCTCATGTACCAACATCTGAATACCACAATGCTGACTCAGCTTGAACACCATTCCTCAATTTAATTTGATGAACATAACCTCTTAAACATCCCAATTATTTTCAAAACACAGAGAAAAATGTCTTTACATATGCTTTGAGTGAATTCTTCAAATTAAGGATGGATCAGAAATTCTCGCACCTTTAATCAACAATGATGACGTTTTTGGTCCATCCCCTCTCACATCATCCCTCACATCGCTCTTTCACTTTTCTTTACCACATACCCTCATTTCTGATCCTTGTTTAAGCACCACCACTGTGTTGAGATTCCACATATGTGAATCTGATGTCTTTAAACAACTTTATTTTTAATTTTCACCAAGTCACCCACAACCACATTTGTAACCTTGTTATGTTATGTTATGTTACATGATGGTTTGGTGTGTTATATTATGTAAACTGCCTTTCAAGCATCAAACTTATTCTTCCTCTTATTAGCCTTATTCACCCATCTCTCTCTCTCTCTCCAATTCCCTTTTTCCTCCTTGTCATCACTCTGACATTTAGCCTTCTCCCAAGCAGGGAAAATTAAACTGCTCAGCTTTCTTCACCTGAAAAATACAAAAGTACCAGTATTAGAATGTGTTGTCAACTGATACACATCAACTCTTTTCCTCACTTTCTTTTTCCACTCTATTCCATTGCTCTTTTGAGTTTTTCAAAACTTTATTAACCCTTTCTATGATCCCATTGGTTTCCGGGTGATACAATGCACACTTTTTTGTTTTATACCATTAAATTGAAGTAATTCTTCCTTCTTTTTTCCAAACTAACTAAGCACCATTATCCATAAGTAAAATGTCTGGTATGCCTTCCGTCCTAATCAGTTCTTTCAAAAACTCCACCTCATGCTTAGTTTCTGTGCCACTAGAGAAAGATACCTTTGGCCATCTAATAAATCACATCCACTAGCACATTTACATGGGTAGCAGCCCATTTATTTAAAAAAGGGCCCACAATATCAAGAACGACCTCGTCCAGTGGATGCAAAGGCTAATTTCTCACTGGCAAGGGTTGGATGCACAATTTTAAACATTTTTTGCTCCTCACACATTGAACACAGCCCTTTGCAAATCTCTCAGTTTCAATAGGCATCCCTGGACACCAAGAGGCCAGCCTGAGTTTCTCTTTAGTTTTAGATAACCCTTAATGGCCTTCATGAGGCAATCATAAAAGCTGTGCTCTTAAATCTGTCTGGGGATCCAAACAGTGGTTAATTTGAGCAGGTGGTTAGCTGTCCTTGGTGCGGGTACAGTCTGTGAAATTTGGGTATGAACACAGCAACAGCTGTTTATTAATTTAAACTACATTCACAATCACTAATATTTGCCACCAAGCCATTCATATAGCCTTGGGGGCCTTGGATAGTATGCATTGTCACACTTGTAGGGGTGTGATGGCTTATAGCTGTGTTGGTACTTCGATTGGCTGTGCTGGTGGGGGCATTGGATGGTGTAAGCTGCCATGTCCTCCTGATGTGAGCCTTGGCACTTACTGTTTTACAAATGAATCACTAGATACAACATAAATTTCAAGTTATCTTTGATGGAAGCTACTCAAAATACAGTCTCCCCTTGAAGAAATATATACCTTTCCAGACACAAATCTACCCTTATATTCAATTAGCTCCACAAAATATCCTTCAGGTTTTATTGGTTAACTACCATAAGAATACAGGGGCATATTACCAAGCAATAGCGATAATTATCGCTATTGCTTGGTTAGCGGGAAAAAAATATCGCCGCACACCGAGGATTTTTACCGCGGAGATACCTTGATAATATCAAGGTTTATCTCAAAAGCGGTAAAAATCCTGCGAAATGCAAGAATATCGCTGAAAAATCAGCGATATTCATGCATTATCGTGACAATGCTCTTAGCCATGTTATCCACCTTCCATTGGATAACATGGCTAAGAACTGCTTTTAGCAGGCGTTAGCTTTTGGAGATATTCGCGCTTAGCGCGAATATTTCCAAAAGTTGTTAATAGGAGTTAGAGATGTTAGCGATTGTTTTCAGTCGCTAATATCTTGGCATGCCCACTTTGCAAGTCATTAGCGATAATTATCGCTGACATGCAAAGTGGGCCCCTAAATGCCCGCTATCGCCTACAAACTGTCGCTAACTGGTGTTAGCGACAGCTTGGTAATAGGGCGATAAAATTATCGCCGCATTAGCGGGAAAAAGTCCTGCTAATGCGGCGATAATGCCCTTGGTAATATGCCCCTAGTTCAATCACTGGTTTTGAGTGTTTTACTTTTCTTTATTTATTTTAAGCAAAATAGTTTAGAAATCAGTTGCATCTTTCCCCCTGAATCAAACAAAACGTTTGGCAGTTCCCATTTCCACCAACACTTTATCAGTATGACTTATCCCTTCTCATCATCAACCTGTAAAACTCTTTGGGAAAAGCCAAATTACATCCACAATGAAAGCATTTGTCTGCACATTTTGCCTTCTCTCCTGTGAGTACTATTCTGTTTAATGGTGTTGATTTTTTCACTTCTTTTTCAGAATATTTCTTGATAACCTCCACACATCTAATAGAGTGTTTTAGTTTCTAGGTAATAATTAACTACAGCGAATGATAGCTCGTGTCTTTACCATATCTCATCTCAAACTGTATCATTAATACAGCCTAACATAAAGTGATTAATTTCTCAACAGAACCTGAGAATGTACAGGTTGAGGCAAGTTTTCTTAAATCAGTGACACTGATTCTTCTTCTCTCTATACCGGTCTACCAAAATGGCACCTTTCTAAAATGGAGCTGGTTTTGGGTTAATAGGATGTGTCAATCTCTTATACATGACTCATATTAATTTAAATGCTTTGACTCCTCATCAGAAATGTTGTCTGGAAGGTGATCGAAGCCCTTATGTCCTTTATGACCTATGCAATGCAGTAACAGCACAGTATTTCTTTGGAACTAAATGAAGAACTGCAGACCCTGAGGTATATTTCAAAAACGATCTTCCATTTGCCCCATTTAATATTTTGTTCTCCTGTGCAAACCAATAAAAATGGTGGAGCAGAAACAATCTGCATCTTCTCCATGACAATAAATCTTCCTAGAAACCAAACAAAAAAACGACCTCAAACCCCCCCTTCCCCACGCCTCCCATGCCCAAAACAAAGTAATTGCAACACTTATTCTGGAACTCAGGGGCATATTATCAAGGGGGGCGATAGGCAATTTTCGCGCCGCTAAGCCGCGAAAATTCTATTTCCCTATTAGCAAGCTGTCTCTAACATAAGTTAGCTACAGCTTGTAGGCGATAGCGAGCGGTTTGGGGCCTGCTTTGCATGTTGGCGATATTTATCGCTAATGACATGCCAAGTGGGCGTACCCAACCTGTTAGCGACTGAAAGCAGTCGCTGACATCGCTATCGCCTATTAGCAAGGCAGGCGTAGCGATGGAAATATTCGCGCTAAGCGTGAATTTCTGAAAATACTAACACCTGCCCGGACCAGTTCTTAAAAAAATTATGCAACAGGAGTAAACCCGTTAACCCAATTGAGACCGGGTAGTAATAATAGCAATAATACAATGTCTCAACAGGAGTATATTTTGAACAGGCAAATCAAAAGTGAGTAAATCACATAGCACCAGGAAAAAGGAACAAGGGAGACCAAAGGATAATACAGGGTTGTTATTTGCATGTAAAAAGCACAAGAACAAATAAATTGTAGTAACCAAAAACAACCAAGAGTGTACTGACAAAGTGAGAGTGAATAAACGGTGCAGTGACACAAGTGATTATATGACAACGTGAGGCGGCGCAAGATAAACAAATAGTATATAAGGGTCAAAATACAATATTTACAATTATATACAGATTCTATTTATTATTTGCAATTTAACCAAAAAAGAGAACAAATATGGCTTTGCAAGGTCGACAGCGTTTCAACTTCTACGACTTGAGGTCATTATCAGGACAATGGTTACATAGATGGGGTGCTGTGCTCTTTCAAGTAAGTTGGCAGATTCCAGGTTTGGAATCCTAGGGCACGTCTTCAAATTCAAGAACTAATCAAGGAAGAAAGCTTGCGTCTTTAATCATCAATAGGGGTTAGGAGATTCAATCTCAATGTAGGAACGAAGTAGGTCCGTGACCGGGGGCTGCTTCCGAGGTGACTATGGAGGCAAGGCGTGCCAAACAAATCGAATTACAACTCAAAAGAAAATTAATTTCCTTCAAAGCCTCCGTGAAAAACTGGAGCCGGAAACGACACCCAGACGGGTCCGACGAGTCAGTTCTTAGGCATGTTATCCAATGGGAGGTGGATAACATGGATAAGAGCATTTAGTCGCTAATGCGTGAATATCACTGTATTCTCAGCGATATTCACGCATTTTGCCGCTATCGCCAGGTATTTTACCACTTTTGAGATTAACGTTGCTAACAGCACGTTATCTCAGCAATAAAATCCGGCGATGCTTGGCAATAGAAAAATTGTCGCTAAGCCTATTTAGCGATAATTTTCGCTAGTTGTTGGTAATTTGCCCCTCAATTCCGTACCTGAAAAGAAATGATTATTGTACACACCTATCAGAAACACATATTGACATTATAGAGTTTTAAAAGGTGTGCCCATAACGAAAAATCATCATGTATGCAAAAGTTTAATTAAACTACATCCAAAATTGGTGTATACTTCAGTTAAAATCAATGAATGTATAACACGGCATACGGCTCCTCAAAAATCTAAACAATCCCAATGTTCTGAATAGGTATAAATATCATAGAGTCTCTCCCAAAGACGGCCCCCACAGAAATCATAGAACGTCGACATTCCATGATAAATTGTGCTCATTTCTACTGCGTGCGTAATAGGGGCAATATGATTAGACACCAGAGCTGTGGAACAGCTAAAAACCAGACCTGAAGATGTTCCCCGATGACATTGTGGAGCATCAACTTTCTGCATAAATTAGAAAATAGAGCGTGTTTCCACTGTGTGAGTGCGTGAAGCATTACGATGAAAGAATGGAGCTAGCAGACACTTGTACAACATGAAAATCAGGCACGCGCCCGCGCCTTCTACACTTTTACCGCTCGAACTGCACGCACATAAAGAAAATAAAACCCCAGCCCGTGGAAGCTCAGACCGTAGAGATCGCAGCAGGGAAGAAGCTCACCTTGATGTTGAAGCGCTGCTCTACAAAATAATAATCTTTTGTTAACTTTCCTTGTCGCCATTGTGACAAAGTGCAGTTTTTCTGAAACAATGTATTGTCCAAAGAGAGCCACGTAAACCCATCCTGGCTCCAGCCCCACCAGTTTAAATCTGCACATTACTTTTAGAATTATCCTAGAACATATGATGAAACAACATTGTAAAAGTTGAACATCAGCAAGAATCTGAATACCCCAACAATGTTCACTGATTTTCAATGGAAATAGGAGATTGGTCACTGCTCGAAAGTTCTTTGGACCAGGACATCACCTTGGGGCATTAGTCAGTGCTTGAAAGTTCTTCAGATCAGGACATTGCCTTGGAGCAGGGAGGAATTAATCAACTGAGTAAAGGAGGGGAGATATGTGTGCTTATTTCTTTGATTAGGGTGGGGGATTGTGCCCATGAGGCATGCCATTGGTTTCATGTTAGCTTTGGTTTTGATAACTTTACGATAAAGTTGCGATTTGATTGTAGAACACAGCACATTATTTTAACAAATTTAGGGGGTCATCAGGATGGCGGGTGAACACGGGCAATGGGACTACCCGCCGATGCTGCGGAGGTCCCTTGTATGCTATTAGGATGCGCCCGCCACAGTGGCGGGTGCATCCTGCATTCCTGACATTGTGGCGGGCTTTGCACTCAGCACCACCCACCACAATGCCAGGAAGGCATGACGTGCACTTCCCTGCACAACATGGCAGGCACCGCGCGGTGCCTGCCATGTAGTGCAGGGAACTGCAGGGGGGGTACCATAGGTACCCCCCATGTGCACCCCCCAGCACCCTGAATCCCAGGGGGCCCGCTACGGGCCCCCAATGGTGAAAACTGCGTGCCTTGCTGTGGCGACAACGCCGCCACGGAAAGGCACAACCCAGCAGACATGCCAATATGGATGGCGGTGTCTCCCAGACACTGCCACCATGTTAGCACCTTTTCTGCCCGGTCGACTCTGCGACCGGGAGGAAAACCGGTGGACGGTCTTTCCGTCCGCCGGGGTCCCCCCCGCCATGATAATGTGGCGGGGGGGTAAATGGAGAGAGGGCGGAGGTTTTTCGCGGGTAGATCTCCAACGCCATACGGGCGATGGCGATCCGCCCGCAATACTAATGGACTCCTTTGTGTCTATGTTCCACATTTTTAGTTTGTAGACTTGGCCTTTGTTTAGGTACGGTACAAAATCTGGGTAAACTGAACCTGGTTCTGATACGACAGTTTGACTTGTTGTAAGTCTTCAATCAGCATCTGAGTGATGCTGTTGCCTAAAATAAAGTCCCTGACAATCCATTACTGGATAGTCACTACCTCTGTTAAAAAGTGGCATGTTTATTGTCTTTTGACAGATATGGAATATAGATTTCTTCTACATGGATTTCCTACGGCCCCATGTCTGTATATTTTACTTAGGATTCATAAGCCTGGAACCTTTCCTCCTTGGTGCCACATAATTTCTGGTATCAACTCACCCACCGAAAAATTGTCTGACTTTATCAACCATTTTTTACAGCCAATTGTTATCAACCTTCCCTCGTATCTACAAGATACACAAGACTTATTAAATAAATTGGCAGATGTGGAATGGACACCTGAATTGTCATTTGCGACTTTAGATGTAAATTTCCTAAACACCTGTATCCCTAAGGACAAAAAGGATTTTGGCTATGAAATGTTTTTTTGGAAACAGCAAAGCCACACTAATGGAACATACTAACATATCAATCAACATGGTTCTATTGCTTTTGGAAAACATTGTCTTCTGCCATGGCCAGCAATGGTGTCGACAGACATTGGGTTGGCAATAGGAGGACATTATTCACCCTCGTATGCTAACCTGTAAATGGGGCCTTTTGAGAAACAGCATCTTTAAAAGTCTGATATACCTGCCCTAACTCATAACATCTTTTTTTGGGTAGGTATATCTATGACATACACAATTAATAGCTTCAATTAGAGAGGGTAGTCAGGAGTGGGAATACAGTGGTAGTTGGTATTACTTTTAGATAGCAAACCAAATTTGCTATAGACACATTACTTACAAAACTTCTTTATAGGCATTCTTTTAATGGTAAGAGAAAGTAAGGGACCACAATTCGTGAATAAAGCTGTCTCCTAGGGGTTCATATCTACGGATAGGGAAATGTTTCATGTAAGCTGTGAATTGAAACGTTGCAATAGGCAAAAATATTACCCTGTGTATTAACCATACAGCTGAAGATGGTTTGGCTATGGTAAATGGGCATTTCCAAATTTAGCACTGTATAGGTTGCATCATTCATTGCCATCAGTTGCTGTTTACATATTAAATTAAAAGGCAAAATTAAGCTACTGGAGTTCAGACAGTGCCATTGTACTCACCCATTCTCAAGGGTGTGAAGAGTCTAGCTAAACTGCATGATAAATGTAAGCTGACTTTGTCCGTGATGCAATGTTGATTTGTCACTTTGCATAGTATCAATAACTGATGACGCAATGAAATTCAGACTGTTACTAGGAGAAGAAAACGTAATTATACTATTAGCAACAACAGCAAACACTTATTCAAATTGACCTAATCAATTTGTCTCAAAGCTTCCATTTGTGACAATTTCCACATTTTATTATATGTAGCATAAATGCATCTTTAAGAACATGGAGATTTAGGGTCCTATAAGAAATCTGACGAATCCATTTCTTGGGATAGGAGAGAAAGATATTGTTTCACTGCAACCATTGTTGACATACTTTCCCCACTGAATAGGTGGTAACCATATGTGAATGTTGAGATTGAGAATATCAGGAGTCCTGCCTTTTAGATTTAAACCTAGTTTTTGAATTTAAGAAAACAAGCATGACAACCACTAGCGACAACAACCACCAGTGAGTATGTGAAAGTGTGGAATTAAATGTACCATTCTGCACCAGGCTATTACGTTGTTTTTAAGTATAATTTTTCATGTTTTGGCAATTATCAAAACGAGAAATGAAGGGAATATTATTTTTGCTAGTCCCAGGCATGCAAGCTGTTAAAGAGTATCATTCACAAAAATAATTTGTGTTGGAAATAAACTTGTTCAAAACAGGGTTTCCGTCCCCTGAACCTTCGATGGTTTGGTTCCCGAAATTGATTTCAAAATGATTGTGTCTTTCCAATAAACATAACCTTGGCTGGAAAACATGGCGGCCGCTTGCTAACGCGGTGCGCTCGTCTCTGACGGAGTCTCCTGTCAGGATGCCCCGGCTGATTGTTTAGGTGTTTCGGTCACCACGGACTAGAGCAACTCTTCGTGTCGATCTTCTCTGCTGGTGGGAGACGGCAAGACAAGGCATCGGAAACATACCTGCGAGGCTTACTTGTGAGGCTGGACGGGTTGGAAGCAGTGCGGTGAGCGAGCCAAGCTGAGCCAAGCAGCTGCGTGATTAACGGCTCAGAGACACTTCAGAGTGTCAGACCGCCAGACCGCTGTGGATACGATTGCGGTCAGAGCTGCCGATGTGTTGGGGGCGGGCTCTCCTTCCTGCGCCCTACCGCTGGGGAGACGCAGCCGTGGAGCTGCGAAGAAGTCGAAGGGCAGTTACACACGGCGTTTCTGAAAAGAGAGTGGCAGCAAATACGTGGTGCGGTAAGGGGGACCAGCAGGGAGGGAACTTGCTGAGGGGGGAAATACAGCCTACTGATGACTGTGGCCCCATAGACAAACAAGACTGTAGCTCCTGGCAGAACCCAGTCCTCACATCCACAGTCTTTAGCTTTAAGGCATACCTGCAAGCCCCCACCCAGGCACACAGTGAGACCCGAGGTATAAAGACTGCTGGAGCCCTGGGGAAACGGAAGGCTAAGGGGAAAGGTAAAGGGAGCAATAATGACAAAGACTTAGGAGTTTCTACAAGACCTAGGGATATAGGCCAGGTGCAAGAACCTGAAAGAAGTTCAGGGGAACAGTCTGTCACAGAGTCAGAGCCAGAGTCAGAAGCTGTATTTGATTCAACAAGACCTTTGGCCCAAAGGGTGCCGAGGAGGGGTAAGAGACATCAGTTGCTGTACACCGGCCCGAAGGAATTACCCCATAAGGAGAGTCAGAACAAGGGCAACTGTAAAAAAAAATTTGTAAAGTCTCCCGGATTACACCTTCACTTAAGTTCTATTTCAAGGTCCTGCCTCAAGTTCACAACATAAATCAAGAGCCCCAAGGACTGGATAACACACAAAACGCATTCACGTCAGTTGAAGCTCTTGACCCTACAACCACACTTAGTAACCTTGGGGAAATAGCAGTGGAGGCAACGGGGGCGGAGGTGCAGGCTGGTGGCGCAAAGATGGGTGATCCAGCAGAGCAAGTTACTAATACAATGCCCCCTGTAGACCACCAAGCCACTAACTCAGTAGAGACAGAAAGGGCGGCTAAAGAACCAGATCTATGTGTAGGGGGAAACGAAGAAACTGATGGCGATGACACCCTCCAAGTCTCAGTATGAGGAAGGAGATCAGAAGTGGATTCGAGGAGTCAAAAAAATGCTTTGAGGAATCGAGACAAAATCAGTCAGAGATCCGCGCAATGTGTGAGAGTCTGGAGACTAAAGTAGACGGACTCTCTTTGAGAACTGGAAGCCTAGAGGACTCTGTCAGCGAACTTAAAGCAAAACTGGAGCATGCAGAAACTAAGATTCAGACTCTACGACGAGAGGGTGAGGCAGTTAAAGAAAGGGTTGAGTCTCTTGAAATTTTTTCAAGAAAAAACAACTTGAGGCTGCTAAAATCCCGGAGGGGAAAGAGGGAGGGGAGATAAAGAACTTTGTGGCAACCATACTTAAAGACTCCCTTAATCTGGAAGAATCTGTGTCTGAAATAGAATCCGATATTCAGAGGGTACATCGGGATCCCTTCCGTCTCAACCCAAGCAGAGCCAAACCAAGGAAGATCCTGGTGAACTTTCTAACATACTCATTGAAAGAAAAGATACTGAACCTAGCACTGAAAGTCAAGACCCTGAAAGCCTCAGACTTCCCTTTCGAAGTTATATCTGACCTATCCAAAACCACGTTAGACAGGCAATGGGAATTAGGCCAGCGGATGGAGAAGTTTAGGAGTTTGGGAGCCACTGTCCGGATGCGATTCCCCGCTTTTTTAAGGATAATGTACAACAACAAAATGTATAACATCAAGTCTCCTTTCGAAGCTGACAAGTTATTAGTTACTATCAGTGAACATGCAAACCCCCCTGGTCACTTGTAAAAGCCAGCAAATAACAAAGGAAAAATATAAGAGCTAAAAAAGAAGGGTTTGAAACATGAACAAAATTTAAAAAAAAAAAAAAAATGGGGAAAGAAATAAACATCAATGCAGTTAAAAAAAAAAATGTAAAAATGGGGGGGAATAAATAATGAGCATTTACGTAAAAAGGGATAAAATATATAAGAGTTAAAAAAAAATCTTTTTTTCAAATAAGTTAAAAAAAAAAAAATGGGCAGGGAAAAAAACGAAGGGAAATCAAAAAACATTTATTAAAAAAAAAAAGGAGAAGGAAATAAAGGAATAGTATGAGGGAAAAAAAAGAAAAGGGGAAAAGGAAGGAATGAAAAAAAAAAAAAAGTGAAAAAAAGGGAAGGGAGGGGGAAAAAAAAATCTCACTACAGATCTCCACCTCCCGCAAATCTAATCTTGATAAGAAGTCCCGAGCTACACCAATCCTATCTATGATTCGCGCCTAATAACACCTTTGATATTCAAGGGTCATTAGAAGCAACAACATATCTTAACATAGTTAATAGAATAAAATCATATTCCCACCATTTATCATAGCCTTTAAAACACTAAGCATATCGACCGATAAAAGTGAAAATGTGGGCAGTAGACAGGAACACGTCAGGGGACGAGAATCTGGCAAGACATCCAGCCAGAGTAAGTTGGGGGGGGGTTTCCAGGGGTGGGAAGGGGAAGGCAAAAATTAAAAGTTCTCATAAGCTGAATCTTATAATCTTAAAAAATATGGATCCAAAGGTGTTTCACAATTATTGTTTGGTTAATACAGGAAATGGTAGGCAGATAACCGGTAATAAAGCATTAGAGTTGTGGGATGATAAAATGACGATAAAGTGATAAAATAGATGACAGACATTAAATTCTTATCCTGATACGTCAATGGTCTGCGAGTAAGGGCGAGAAGACATAAAATTTTACAGTATCTTAGAGACTCACCCGCGCAGATCATGGCGATTCAGGAGACACATCTAAATAAACAGGAGATTACGGATATACTTAAAAAATCTAAATGGGTTGATAAATTTGTAAGTACGGACCATAACGCCAGCATTCGTGGGACTGCCATCATTTTCAAAAAAGGAGCTAGGGCCCAGATCATGGACTGGAAAACAGATGCGAGCGGCAGATGGCTGATAGTCAATGTCCAATTGTACTCAAGGTGTTTTACTATTGTCAGCTATTATGGACCTAATCAGGATGATCCCTCTTACCTAAATATTCTACAGAACCACCTGTTTACTTCTTCAGACCCCATAATATGGATGGGAGATTTCAACCTAGTGTTAGATCCAAAACTAGATAAATCCCCCACCTCTAGAGCCGTAGTCCATAGTAACATGAGGGATACGCTCCGGAGCTGTATGTCAAACCTTGGGTTAAACGATCTTTGGAGACAAAGAGCTGGGAAAACCATGGGAGTTTCCTTTCATAACTATAAATACAAGCACAAATCGCGAATCGACTATGCCTTATTCAGCCTTTCTCTTAAAGATCAGATTAAAAATGTAACATATTTGCCTCTGCATTTATCAGACCACTCTGCTATTCTCTTCTCGCTAAAATTAGAGCAGGAATCTACTCATGCATCATGGTCTTTTGACCGAACAATACTATTAGAGGAAGAGGAGAAAGACCATCTGATACATGAAACCGCCTCTTTTTTAGAGCGGAATATTGGCTCTGCCTCTCTGGTAAATGTATGGGAGGCCTGGAAAGCTTATATAAGGGGCTGCATTACTAATAGGGCCTCCTATAGGAAAAAGAAATACAGAGAGGCGATCTTAATAATAGAGCAAGACCTGACTCGTTTGGAGTCGGTAGATCAAGTTCCCTCAGACAACCAAGAGGAGAAAAGAGAATTAAAAGGTAAATTAGATGTGCTATTGCAAGAAAGACTGAACAAAAGATGGCAGGCCAGCAAACTCTCGCACTTTGAATACGGCGAATCTGCTGGGAAATTGCTAGCCTGGAAAATAAAAGCTGACCAGACTAGAAATGTTATCAAAGAAGTGAGAGTGGCTGGGGAAATGGTCAATAGGACGACGGATATTGATATCGGGGAAGCTTTTAGCGATTTCTTTCGGAACATCTACACAGAAGAGATTAACGCCAATCTTGACGAAAGTTCTGAATGGCTGGATAAGATAACTCTCCCAAAGTTGAATAGGTCCCAAAGAGAAAATCTAGATAAAGAAATAACGGAATCAGAAGTGGAAAATACTATCAAACAACTAAAACGGGGCAAGGCCGCGGGACCGGATGGTCTCCCAGGAGTACTATTTAGGTTACTTAACTGTACTCTCACCCCGGTTCTTACGATCCTATTTAATAATATATTAATCAGAGGGGAGACACCACCAAGTTCCTGGGGGGGAAGCAAATATAGCTTTAATACAAAAAACAGGCAAAGATCCAGTTGTGTGTGGATCATATCGTCCAATCTCGCTTCTCAATACTGACTATAAAATCTTTGCGTCAATCTTGGCTGTACGATTGGGAAGCGAGATTAGATCAATTATCCACCCCGATCAAAAGGGGTTTATTAGAGGCTGGCAACTGGCTGATTTAACATATGATTTAGTGGGAGCCGCTGACATCGCCTCAACCTTCTGTTTTCCCCTGGCAACTATGACACTTGACGCCACAAAAGCGTTTGATAGAGTGAACTGGGCATATTTAAACACAACAATGGACAAATGTCATCTTGGTTCCAAATTTCGCAGAGCCATCGGCTTATTATATAATAACCCCAGAGCCTGCCTGTTAGTAAATGGCACGCAAACAACTCCCTTTAAGATCAGAAGATAAACAAGGCAAGGGTGCCCCCTATCTCCCCTCCTTTTTAATTTGTACGTAGAGCCATTTGTACAGTCCATAAGGGAGGATATCAATATACCACATTTCACTTTTTCCGGTTGGGAGAAGAAGGTCGGGTTATATGCCGATGATATACTCATCTACACAACTGACCCCGCTCTGGCATTTCCTAAGGTTATAAAGAAGGCGGAGGAATTTGGGAAAATCTCGGGATATGAAATAAATGCCGGGAAGACGGAAATAATGGTCTGGAATATCTCTAATCTCCAACTCCCGGTAAAATCCTCAATGAGATACGTGGGAATAACAATAACCAAAGACCTGGATCTTCTGGCTCAAAATAACCTGGCCCGGATCTCCCGTGAATCCCAAACCTTGATGAAATCCTGGTCCTTTCTCCCGCTTACCATCTTCGGGAGAACTAGCTTGATAAAAATGAGTATTCTCCCCAAATATACATTTCAATACTATTCCACTAACTTTTGATACTAAACAACTTGCAAAATGTCAACAAAATATTAATTCATTTATTTGGGGCCATAAATCTAGCAGACTGGCGTGGAAGAAACTAAGAAGAAGAAGAGAAAAGGGGGGGCTCGCCTTGCCAGACTTGGAATGCTACGCCTGGGCTTTTCATTTGACTCATTCCAGGATGCTACTTAAGATCCCCTTGGACAATGCAAATGGAAATATGTTTAAGGCAATGCTATTGGGTTCTGACCTTCCATTGAATGGCTTCTTATTTAAGTTCGGCCACCAGAAGTTTTTTTAAAAAGTCAGACTAAAGTCATTACTGGGCACCATCAAAGAATGGTCCCAAATCAAATCTAAGGCCGGGATAGGATATCTGTCTAATCACGCACCGATTTGGGAATTACCTGGGCTCTCACTACAACATTCCAATACAGTTAAAAGGGTCCTATTGGACCCGGGTATAACACGGTGGGGGGAACTAGTGGTAGAAGGATCCCTTATGAAATGAGAACCATTCAAGCTCAGGGTAACATCATCACTCTCCTGGCTAGTATATATACAACTGGCCAGCTGGCTTTGAACTCAAACAAAGAAAAAAGTAATGATGGGTGAACACAGTCCCTTAGAAAACAACTTAGTGGAGAAACCCTTGGGAAGAAAGGAAGTCGCACTCTTTTATTGGAATATCATAGAGGATGGAGAGGGTGACCCCAATCTCCCGGTAAAACTTTGGGGAGGAGAGGGAGAACCACATGTGGAGGACATATGGGAGGAATCTTTTACCCTTCTCTACAAAATCATCAAGCCAGCATGGCTGAGGCGCAATCATTTCTTCACGCTACATCGGGCATACTACTCCCCCAAGAGACTTTCGAAATTTCAACCCGGGAAATGTTGTAGTAAATGCTCTTTTCCAGCAGCCTCAGATTTACATATGTTTTGGGAGTGCCCGAATATCGCTACTTATTGGCAGGAAATCAAGATATCACTCGAATCCATCCTCAGAACCCCTATCCCGTGGACATGGTCTTTAATCATCTTTGGCCTAAACAAGAATATCAAGGGTTTAGAAAGAGAATTCTTATTTTATGCTATTCTATTAGCAAGAAGAGAAATTTGTAAGAACTGGGCCAATATAAACTCTCCGACACATGCAGAGTGGCTGTCTTCACTATACGCAACATCGAAGGTCGATCTAACTAGAACATGTAGTCCTCGCTCTATGAGATTTTGGGATTTTTTGATTGAGTGGAGAAGGTATAATTAGTCAACCCAGGGTTTTTTTTGTTTTTTTTTCCCCGGGTCCGATGATTAGGCCTAAAATCTCCTTGTCCAAAGGGAGGCACCCCAAGCCATACTGCTATCGGACTACTCGCCAATATGGCCCGAATGGAGATTGTTCGTGCAGGGTTTTTTTTTCTGCCGGAGACATCTAGTCTGCCTTTCTGGGCACTGGGAGATCATTTATTGGTCTCTTGGTGTTACAGCGGCGATTGGGTCTTGTGGCTGGAGCACCCCTGGATCGACTACATGGCTAATGACAAAAAATAAAAAAATAAAAAAATAAATAAACATAACCTTTAACGGTTAATTATTTAACAAATGAAGCTGTATATCTTAGCTCAGCTTGTGTAAGCATATATTTTTTCGGTGGGGTAGGGACTAATTTGAAATAATATGATACAGGATCTGCAGTATCATATCCTAAAACATATGTACATTTGTCATTGTATGTTTTAGAGCTCCCTTGTGGGTCACATGGGCAATATTCTTATTGGGTATGATCAAAAAGTGGACGTTGACTACAGGCTCTGTGAAGAAAATTATCTCTGTAATGGTAATAACAGAACATGTCAGCATAGATAGCAGAGTTAAGTACAGGTCCTCCAACTGAAAAACAGTATACTATTCCAGCTCCAGGAGCATATAATTTACAGTTTCAGGAACCCAGGTAATGGTACATTTCTCATAGAAACTTTAAACACATGAAATGATGCAATTAACTTCCGCATCTGCCATCTCTCATTAACGGTTACTGGGCAGAAATCTGGACGAACAAAAAACTCACATCCAGCCACCTTCCTCCTTTTCAGTGGACGTGCAAGATCGTATAAAGCCTCTCTCAGGAGAAAGTTATTTAGACAGATCAAGATGGCCCTTGGATATGCTTTCTGTCCATTGTCCCGCCGACGATTTGCAAAAGGAAACCTATGTGCGCGAATGATTTCAGTTTCAAAGTTCCAAGATTTCAATTCCGGAAAGGCCTCATTGAACAGCTGTATAATGAACCTTCGGGGATCCGATCCCTCTTTGCCTTCCGCAATACCCAGGACGCGTAGATTATTGCGCCTAGCGCGATTCTCAAGGTCAGTAAGTTTCCAGTCTATGTCCGAGTTCGATTTTTGTAATATTTCAATAGCCGACTGATGTTTCCCCAGGCTATCTTCAGTTGAGGAGACTCGCTGTTCCACCTCCGTCACCCTGGTGGTTACCTCAGTACAAGTTTTCACTAGGCGCCTTACAGTATTCTGCAGCTTTTTCACCGCTCCTTGTGTCCGCAGCCCTTCAGCCCTAGTCTCATTCCGATGTGCCATTACGCTTTTATATATCAGACCCAAGTTGACTGCATCTTCATTTATCTCCTCTTCCTCCAAATTGAACTGGGCACATGGAGAGCCTTGATTCTGGCTATCAGTTCCCGCCTCTTCTGGCATCTTCCTGACTGTCTCACATGTAATACCATGTTCGTAGCCATCCTGTTCTTCTTCATCTGGCGTTGTCCCCCAATCTCCTAGATTGCTTAGGCTGTCCTCATCATTTCCTTAATTTTCCTTGTCTGATGGAGAAGTCAAGTCCGACATTGAATAGAATTTTCCATCCGAGCCAGGATATTCTGAGTCATTGCCACCCTCGACCTCCAAATTGATGTTTGGCCCTGGAATGTTGACAACTTCATCTTCACCATTAACTGTTTCTATTTCAATTTCCTGTGTTGTTTCAAGCTGGGAAATTATAAGTAAATCATTATCAGTCAGCGGGGTTTGTTGCGGATCATTCTGGAGTCCAGGCATCATTTGAGCATTATGAGATTCCACATTAGATGCATCTCCCTTAGATTTATTTTTTTTTAATAAAAAATTGCTGGTACAACTCGCTGTCTCACTGCCGCATCTTGTGGGCCTTTACTTGAGAGTACTACGACATTTTTCTGAGGCGGTTGAGCACTGGGGGTTGTCGCTATGGGTGAAACATCCTGTCGCATGTTAATTACCCCCTTCGATTGTCCACTATTAGATGCTGACCCTACCGTTACATCTCTGATGGGGCACTGTATTGAATCATCAGTAATATTCCCTGTGGTATTCCCTGCAACGTTCCCCACTATTGGAGTATTCGTAGAGGCTGAGACAGCAGCTGCTCCTCGGTTCCTCGTACCCCCTCTACCCCTCGCCATTATATTTAGTCTGTCAGAAATGGAAAATGCAAATGTCACTACAGAGGCACTTTCCTCAAGCCTCAGTGCAGTTGGCCGTTTTTCCACTGCTTGTAATTTTCCAAAAAGTGTTATGTTTTAAGCGTATCTAGCAGGTGTAAAACCACAGGAGCAACAAGTCACTTTTACCCCCTCCAGCTTAGCTCACCGTATTATGCAATTTAATCACCGCCGGCAATATTCTCAATAATACCGCTCTCCTTCGAGCACTGACCCGTCCTTGCGTGAACCGAGTCTTCCACTCTGCTCAACTCTTAACTCAGCTGCAGCATGTTTGCAAGTTGCCGGGCGAGCTCTCCCAACCACACCGAAGGACCGCCTCTTCAGAAGCTCCAGCCGCCGACCGTCTCTTCGCTCTGCCGACAGCCCCAAGCGCCTCGCACTCCGCGCACTATAGACTCCATGCAGCTCTGTGCAAACATGGAGAAACGAAAAGAAGCGGCAATATCGGCGTCTTCAACACGCCACCACCGGCGCTGCCATCCAGCAGATAAGAGGTACGGAGAACGACTTAGTGAGGGGGGATTTACCGGAGAGTCATGTAGAGAGCAGCACTCAGAACACTTCCATGGCCAGAGCAGCGGCCACCATCTTGCCTCCTTGCCAATTGATTCCCCAGAGATGGCAGATGCGGAAGTTAATTGCATCATTTCAAGAAAAAGGCGCTCAATGCTTTCTACTCAACCCAGCCAAGTTGAAGACTATCTTTAGAGATCAAACGAGATACTTTACTTCTGGGTCAGAGGCTCAGGTATATTTGTACCAAATGGATAAACAAGCGAAAACTTAATCTCAAAAAGAGAACTTTCTGAAATAAGACTATAAGGGATATAAAAGATATATTGCAACTTCGAGAGGGAACTTAATCTGAGTCAAAATTTAAGAGGGTGAAAATGGGTGGTCAGGGGTGTAGGAGATATAACTTAGTATTGTTCCGCTCCTAAACTATAGGCTATAGTGCATTGGGAGTTGTGTCCTCACAAAAAACAGAAAAAAGAGAGGGAAAAGGGGAAAAAAGGAGAAAAAGAAAAAAAATCGTTTTTTTTTAGGAGGCAACATTCGAAATTCGAATTGGAGTATTAAGCACGCAATTGGTGCCCTGGTTTAAGGGGCCTTGATATTACTGAATACTATAAAAAATAGTTTAAAGATAAATTGAATGAGCAGATAGAGGTCGAGGATTTTTTTTGGTTATACATGTATGAGAGTAATACACTTATCTATGATGAGTTATAGATTTTGTTGGTTCTAGAATGGTTACTTATGGAGGACATCCTAATGTGGTTACAATCAGCTTGAAGTAGGCTGGACTATGAGTTCGGGAGGGGAAAGGGGGGAAGAGGGGAAAAAAAAAAAGAAAGGGGGGGAGAAGGGGAGTCATGACACGCAGTAAAGGCACTTCTGCATCACAGAGGACATGGTCCTTAAGCCTCATGAAGGGTGGTGGCGTCTTGGGTGGGGAGGGGGTAAGTGGGGGAGTAGGGAATTGGGGAGAAAAAAGAAAATAACACATGAGCTAGGGTTGAGAAGAAACTTGTATTTTGGTGATGTTGGGGAGCAATTGGTGAAAATAATTTGGTGTAAAGATGCAAAATCTGAAGTGGCGAAATGGCAGGTAGGGGTCTAAGGGTTGGCACATTGAATGTCAGGGGGTTGAATGCATTGGAAAAAAGACGCAGAGTTACACAAGAGATACGGGCTTTGCAATGTGACATCATATGCTTACAAGAGACCCAAGTGGCTTGGTCAAAAAGACACCTGTTAACAGAATTTGGGTTCAATTTAATAGCTTGCACTAAATATTCAGGAACGGCCAGAGGGGTCGCAATCCTTGCTAAGACTCATATAGTTACCACAGGGAGGGTGCAATCTGATAGATTGGGACGTTGGGCGATAGCAGAATGCGTGGTGGGTAATACTAAAGTTACTGTGTGTGTTGTATATGGAGCAAACTTAGACAAAGCAGGAACTCTTAATGTTTGAAATGTAGAAAACCCAGCTACTTAGTATAAATATATCAAACTACACCGATGCTAGACTATGTCAGGAGGTGGTATATTTGGGAGTCACGCTGCAGGCTAGTACAACTGCCTTAGTTAAAGCTAATTCGGGTCAGCTCCTAGTTAGTGCTAAGAAAAAACTAGATCAGGCAGAATGTTTACATCTTTCATTAGTAGGTCGTTGCAATTTATTAAAAATGCTGATTCTGCCTCAAATTTTATATTTTTTCCGATGTATACCCCTAGAAGTCCCGAAGACCAGTTTGGAACAACTGCAGACAGTATGTATGCACTTTATATGGTCTGGAGGGAAGGCTAGAAGGGCTAGGCGCTTCATGATTCTCCCAAGAAATGTGGGAGGTTGGTCGGTTCCAGATTTCACACTTTAATATTATGCGTGTATGTTGCAAGGAATGGGAATTTTACTAACTGGCAAAGATCCTGCAGGACCTGCAGATTCCCCATCGATCTATCAAATCCTGCTGGGGGTAAAAGTTAAAAATTGTTTATTTAAGTATCTTGAACAAAGCTACTACAAACGTACACGTTTTAAGACAATGACAGCTGTATATAAGGTCTGGCATACAGTTAGGAGGCTACTGGGCCTTGGGAAAATAACTTGGTATACTCCATTTTCTTCGTCGTTTTTCCTACCCTTAGATGTCTGGGATAGAATTGTACTTAATTGGAGGGAGAAAGGCATTAGAGTGGTGGGGGACTTGTATGAAGCTAGTTATTGTAAATGTTTTGAACAATTACGAGAACAATATTCTCTCCCTAGAGACCATTTCGCTAAATACCTTCAGATTTGTAATTATTTAATGGGTTTGGGAGGTAACTTCAAACCGGATTCTTTAATTGAAGACATTATGAAAGGGGTACGAATTGGAGTACTATATAAACATTTGTTAGATACTAAAGAAAATGATCTAGAGCAACAGAATATTAAATGGTGTGCTAAACTAGGCAGACAGGATATCCAAATAGAAACTTCATTAGTTATGGCTAAAGATTTATTCTTGTCAGCAAAGTTGGTGGCTCAACATTTCAAATCAATTTATAATTTATACTATACCCCAGATAAGGTGTCTAAATGGTCGGGTGATGCTATATGTAAAATAAGCATGTGCGAATTTTGCGAATCTCGCGTTCGCGAATTTTGCGGATTTGCGAACTCGCAATCCGCAAAATCCGCGAATTCTCGCGAAGTTGCGGATTTTTTTTTTTGTGTTTGCGCGGGTTTCTGCCAGTTCGCAAGGGTTTTTTACAATGTCGCAAATTGCGAACTTACCTGTCGGGTCGCAAGTTTCGTGAACTTGTTGTTTCTACGTGTCCAGCCTGTTTGGGACACTCTTCTTCATCACTGCCACTCTCTGTCACCACTGCCACTCTCTGACTACTCATGCCACCCTCTGGCCCACCCATGCCACCCTCTGTTTCATCACAGCACCCTCTGGTTGTCCAGTCAGTGTACATTATTGTGGCAACGCAAGCACACCTTCCCTGCCTCAAGTGACCTGAATTAATTTGGGGCTGATTAATGTGTCACAGAATATTTTTTTAGCTGGCACCTGCTTCCTTAGTGCTTCCTGATTAGTGATCTTTTGCACTTGCTAAGTGCTTTCATTGTTGCAAAATTAGTTACAACACCTGCCCTGCCCCAACTGACAATAATGCATTAGGGGCTGATTAATGGATTTGAACTTCCAGCCTGGCTCCTGCTTGTCTCCCTTAGCTGTAATTCAGGACCTTTGTGGCATATGTGTAACTATTCTGAGGTTCAGAGCAGGGTCACATAATAGTTTCAACTGGCAACTGAACTCTGGAGGGGCCCCTCAGGAAGCACTACAGGAAATGGCTACTAATGATGAGCCTGAACTTTTGAACCTGGTAAGTAGTTACTTTCAGTTTTGCTAAGATCGTATTTCTGCAATTTTGCACTTATTCGCGGGGCGCGAACTCACGCGAACAGTGCGAACAGTGCGAGCAAAATCCGCTGCTCGCGGATTTGCGGATTTTGCGGGAGATTCGCGAATCTCGCGGATTGCGAATTTACCGAAAATCCGCAAAATCCGCGAGCGAAACGGATTTTCCGCCCATGGTTAAGGTAAAAGCTTTCGGTGTGGGTTTATCTCAGCGGATGATGTCCACATATTTTGTACATGTACTTTGTTAGCTCCTGTGTTGTCTCAGATAGAAAAATGTGTCTCGGCAATTGTCGGTAGCCCGATACAATTAACAGTAACGCAGATATTATTGGGTGTTGAAATGGGCACAGAGAATACTAGTATCTCGAAGAAACATGCTAAACTTATTTTTTTAGTAACTGCAGTGTACAGGGTATGTATTGCATCTGCATGATTGCAACAAGAACCGCCCGCTTTTGAAGCCTGGCGGGCTCGCTTTTTTTCAATACACAATATGGAGCATAGTCTCTATGCCTTAAAGAGCTCCCGTTGAAAGAAGATTGGGGAACAGATTTGGGGGTTAGTTACAAACTATCTCAAGATGTAAATGGGGGGACTTATCTTGATTTTGTATAATTTTCTGGTGGATTTAATTAAGATTGCCACGTATATAATTCTGTTCATTCATAATGTCGTTTTTTTGTTTTGCTGCAAAATGTCAACTGTTGGAGATGTACTGGATCGAACAAATTGTTTTCCTCTGTTACTGTTGTTTTTTTGTTTTTTCTCTCTCTGTGTTTCTGTATCAACCGACCCATGTGTTTCTGTATAAATAAATAAAAAAAAAAAACTTTAAACACATATAGTATCTGCAGGATCTCCGTAGGAACGAATATATCAAAAGAGATTCCATCAGTTACTGGAATGGCTGAAATGTTCAAGAGGGACACGTCTCTCTTTATTTTATGGAAGGAAGAATGAAGGGCCAAAATCCCATTGACCAGTTCCATAGCAGAACATTCCGGGAGGTAATGGTCATTTATCAGCAGGAAAGAATAGTCACAAATCCAATCCACATAAACAGGAACATAAAAAAGTGTGCTCTATATATATATATATATATATATATATATATATATATATATATATATATATATTAAGTTAGGAATAGATAAGTGCATTTAAACCATGATCAGAAGACACAGATCTGTTCTGGAGGCGTGTATAAAACAGAAGAAAAATCACCTTCATCTATATAATACCCAGTGGCACTCAATTGAAAAGTGAGAGTCTCCTGTTCGACAGTAGGACTTGAAAAAAACAAAAGAAGTGAATCCACTGATGATTGATCAGTATAAATCACATCTGCTGCAAAGTCTGTGGTTTTAAAGACAGCACTTATTTCAATTGTGTTGCCTGTTGTGGACTGAGTCTCCAAACTCCTCCACCCCCCAGCTTGGGAGTAGCAGCTTTGATGGTGCTGAGTAACTGTTGAGGATTGTCTTTTGTAGTAGTATGACCATCATGAGGCCTGTTATTTAGAATCAGCCACATGGTTAAGTCTGACATATTCAATGGAAATGAAGCATTTGTCTTTAGATCCAGGAAGAGTTGGCAGCATTACAGTCCTTGTGCCTTGAACGCCAAGGAGAGGCACCGGTGGTAAGTATTATGGTCAACATTCTTTTTTAAGCAACACCTTTTCTTGAATCAGAGCTCAATTTTTTGGAAGCCAGCCATAAGGTGCTAGTGGCACAATAGCACTCGGTTGACATTTCAAACTACTGACTGGAGTGGGTATCACTGAACTTTTGTAGATCCTGTAAGACAGCATAACAATTATCTACATCAAAGGTTGTGGAGTCTGCCACCATGTCTGGACCGTCAGGGTCAGTATCATACATGTTGATGCCAAAAAGTACTTCATATGGGGTACGCCCCCACCCAGAGATCGTTAGAGAGATTATTAAGAGCCAGTTGAACCCCATATAGGTGACTGGTCCAACTACGTACAGTGCGTAATACTCTAGCGGTCAAGGACCGCTTTAAGTCATGGTTAATTTTTTCCACAACAGAATTGCCCTCTGGCCTGTATTGGGAACAATAATGCACCTGTACACCCTGGGATGCCATGTAATACCAGTATGCTTTGGAAGTAAAATCTGGGTCCTGATCTGAATGGAATGGACAACATGCAGATGTACCAAAAAGACATACAAGTCTTTAATAAGAGTTTGAGTGGATCACTGACAGAATATAGAAAACAAGAATATCGACTTACCAGAATATCGAGGTAAAAATGTAGAATGACAGAATATCGACTCCCTATCTACAAACAGGTAGGTTCAAAAATATTGAATAAAAAATATCGATATTAAAAATATAGAATACTAAAATATTGAATTTTTTAAATGTCTTAAAAGTAATATAACATTAATTAAATAATAAATATATTTAAGTAAAATATACTCAAAATAAATTAAAAAAGGTCAAAATTAATAAATAGAAAATGTTATCTAAAAAAATAAACGTACATTTAAATTTTATATATATATATATATATATTTATTTATATATATATATATATATATATATATATATATATATATATATATATATATATATATATATATATATTAAATATTATTAAAAAAGTTATTATTATATATAATTTAAAAATGTTAAAAACAGATTTTAAAATATAATTACATATATATATATATAAATATTACCTACTGGCGGTCGCCAGTAGGTATATATAGTTAGGACGGTTTACCATAGGAAATCCCCAACATTCTATTGGGAATAACTTTGGCCCTGGTTGATAAATCTTCACAAATTTCTCAAAGAAGATGGCTCGCTCCGCTCCGCTCCTTCCCTTAAAGTTTGGGGGGGATTCGTCAAGTGGGGGCTGAGAAAAAAGGGGGGTCCCAAAACGTGTTTTCCCCATGTTAATTTCCATATGACCTTTAGACTCGGCTACAGCTTGAACCACTGAAGGGAATTACACCAAACTTGTCAAAATAGTAGTGTCTGGTATGCAGATCACGCTTTTGGTAAAATCGTGTAAATCCCTCCAGTGGTTCCTGAGAAAATTAAAAGAGAATCAAATTATATATCTGGGCGGAGCCTAACGACATATCTCTGATCGTGCGATCTGATTGGCTGTCAGCATCTCGTCGTGAGATCTGATTGGCTGTCAGCAGTTCATCCATGAAGTGTTGGCACCCCGCGATTTTGCGCTGTATTTTGCCACTAGCGCTTTGGGAGCGCTTTATGTTTTATGCATCTTTTCAGGCCGGTGCCCACCCGGCATTGCCCGCTGAAATTGTCCCGCTGTTGCCGCCCGGCCGCGACGAGGAAGTCAGGCAGGCCGGGGGCGGAACTGTGAGCTTATTCCCCGGGCCGCGCTCTGATTGGCTGCCACCCCAGCAGGACAGAGGAAGCCGGAAGCTGCCGGGAGCCGACCCTGGGATCCGGTGAGTGCGGAGGTCACCGAGGGTAAACACCGTGGACAATGCAGGGGTCAGTCACCTCAAGGCGGGCCGCGGGGACCATTGACACCCCCCCCCCCCCGCTCGCAATATCCGGAAGCTGCCGGGAGCCGACCCCGGGATCCGGTGAGTGACCGGCGTAGCTAGGGGGGGGCGGTCCGCCCCAGCAGGACAGAGGAAGCCGGAAGCTGCCGGGAGCCGACCCCGGGATCCGGTGAGTGCGGAGGTCACCGAGGGTAAACACCGTGGACAATGCAGGGGTCAGTCACCTCAAGGCGGGCCGCGGGGACCATTGACACCCCCCCCGCTCGCAATGTCCCCGCTGACCAAAGCCAACTGGCCGCATTGTTCTGGGGGAGTCAAAGGGACTGACCCGCAGGCGCGCCAAGGGCCCTCGGCCGCATTCACCCCGAGGGACCCATTCACCGCCGGTGCTGAGGAGTCGGGCTCTCCACGGGGCAAAGGCATGTGTGGGAACGTAATCAGGGCTGCTCGGCAGATTACAGGCATGAGCGGCGCACTAAAGGTCGGCAGGTGGCCCTCGGCCAATCCCATCCTCCAACGGGCCGTCTCTTTGTGGGAAGGGGCCTTATTACTTGTTAAAAGACTGGGGTTTCCGCTAGCAGCGCGGGCAGGGTCAGATGTTCTATCAATCAATCGGGCAAGCGTCCTATTGGTTAGGAACTTGACCAGGAAGAATTTGTGAGTGGCGCAGGTTTTAACAGTGCACGAAATACTGGAATTAATTGATGCAATCCCCCATAATAAAAAAAAAAATATATATATATATATATATATATATATATATATATTTTTTTTTTTTTTTTAAACTTTACACTTTATTGTGAGTGGCGCAGGTTTTAACAGTGCACGAAATACTGGAATTAATTGATGCAATCCCCCATAATAAAAAAAATATATATTTTTTTTAAACTTTACACTTTATAAACTTTATTTCGATGTAAAAAAAAATCACAAAAGTCATCACAGTACAAACACAGGGACTAAATTATTCAATAATCATTGCACTATCTCGACACACAGGATTGTGACTATATCCTTTAAAACAATAAATTATTTGATGCAACTCTAAAATACACCCATATAGCGGTCTGAAAAATATTTCACCTTTAAAAAGAGCATATATATATATATATATATATATTCACTAAAAAAAACATAGGTTTTAGGCCTTATATATTTAGGAATTAACATTTAAAAAACCAATGAAATTCACTGAAAAAACCAGAGGTTATACACTATATATAGTTAGGAATTAGCCTTTAAAAAAACCAATGAAATTCACTAAAAAACCATAGGTTTTAGGCCTTATATAGTTAGGAATTAACATATAAAAAACCATTGAAATTCCTCCTATATAGTTAGCTGGACATTTTATTGACATAAAACCCAATGAAATTCCATATATAGTTAGTTGCAATAACTATATATCGCGTACCCGCAATCCACTGCTGATGATGTCACATATTACATCATTCATGACATGGTCAGTGACATCACTGATGACATCACTGATGACATCTCAAATGACATCACTGATGACATAACTGATGACATCTCAAATGACATCACTGATGACATCATGACACACCAATACCAGTTACTACATATGCACTCACTGATTCCTACGTCTACGCACACATTCACTCATTCACCCATACAATCACTCGTACATACAGTCACTCATTTTTACAACACTGTCATATGCACTCATACACCTATGCAGACACTCACACACTGCCACTCATCCATGGAGTTACTCACACACCTAGTCAGTCCTGTAAAGAATCAATCACACTTCCATTTCCTCATCTATACAGTTAAACACAGAACACCTTACTTTTCCAAACATATACTAACACATACTTACTCTCTTATACAATTACTGATACAAGTACACATTGATCTGCACATAGTCACTCGCCTCTCAGCCAGTTACACACACACTCAGTCTTCCATACAAATACTTGGGCAACCAATCAATAAGCTATATAGCCACTCATATAGCTACTGATCAACACATGCAGCAGCTTGCACAACAACAGACATATTGATGCACACTTTCAGACAGTTTAGTCATTAACCCATGCATTCAGTAAGACACATTCATTCACTCGCTCAGTCAGTCACGCACCTACTAAATCCTTCATCCACACACTTATACATCCACTCATTCTTCAATATGTAAAACATATTTAAACTTTACAGAAACACACAGTCACTGGATGATGTCATCAGTGATGTCATCAGTGATGTCACTGACCATGTCATGAATGATGTAATATGTGACATCATCAGCAGTGGATTGCGGGTGCGCGATATATAGTTATTGCAACTAACTATATATGGAATTTCATTGGGTTTTATGTCAATAAAATGTCCAGCTAACTATATAGGAGGAATTTCAATGGTTTTTTATATGTTAATTCCTAACTATATAAGGCCTAAAACCTATGGTTTTTTTAGTGAATATATATATATATATATATATATTACCTACTGGCTATCGCCAGTAGGTATATATAGTTAGGATTATTTGTCTATGGAACTTTTGAAAATTCTATGTCTAATAACTTTGGCGTTTGTGGACGGAATCGGCTGACATTTTCAGGAAAATGGCACATTTTGTTTCTGAGCAGCCCCCGAAAATTTGGGGGGGTTTCGTCAAGGGGGGGCCGAGAAAAAAGGGGGATCCCAAAACGCATTTTTCCCATGTTAATTTCCATAGGGCCTTTGGCCTCACTTTTAGCTCGAACGGCTGAATGGATTTGCACGAAACTTGGCAAAATTGTAGGGACTGTTAGCCCAATGTGCCTTTGCTAGGTCTCAATATATGTGCTCCAGTGGATTTTGAGAAATTAACGTTCAAAACAAGATATATATCTGTAACAGCGCTCCGGGCTGCGCTCCGGTCCGCTTACTTTTCGCGAAACGGAACTTTGCGCGCAGAAAGCTGATTGGCTCTCCGGTGTCTGTCAACATTCTAAACAGTCCGGAGCGGCTGCCATCTTATCTCTCGGTAGGATCGAGAGAGAAGAAGAGGTGAAAAACGAAGGGGGAATTTAATGAAAGGGGGCAAGGTATACCTCTCTTGACCCCCTAGGAATGATGTTGGGGTTATTAAAGGGTCCCGTGGGGAAAATAAAAAAAAATATATTTTTCACGGTAGAAGCGCTTCCCGGGCCGCGAACTGGGCTGCAAACTGGTAGCGAAACGGGAATTCGCCATTTTGTGTTTCGTTTTAATTAAATTACTAGGTATAAGGGGGTGCGGGAGACGTATCCTGACCCCTTATGTTTTCTGAGGGTGGCTGAGGAGGCTCATATATGTTGATACATGTCTTCCAGCGGCTGTGCGTGAGCTTTTTTTTTTTTTTTTGCTGCGTGACGTCTGTTAACGTTCGATTCGATGGAAATCAGGAAGTGTTGACCACCATTTTGTCACTGCGAGTAAATATTTTGTTATAAATGAATCCTTATTGATAAACATTGTCTGCGCCATCTTGCCTTTTTGTCCAATGCCACAATTTTGTCGTGCACGGCAGCCATTTTAGATGCCTTGACCAGACCCACTCTCTGCACGCTGTCGATTCTCAGCACGGCTCCCCACCCTCGCAAGCATCTCCCCCACGCACTGGTCCCCCCCGCTCTCTCTCTCATGCATGGGCCATATACTTCTCCCCATCTGCGCTGCTCTTCCCTGAGAATCACACCCTGTGCCCGCCCGACACCTCCCTTTCACCCTATTCACTACCGCACCCTCTGACACTCCTCTTCCTCTGTGTCCGATTGTCCAGGCCGGACCCAGGCTATCACCTAGCCCTGCGGATGTAGTTTATGGCCCCAGCTGTAGAGAATCCAGACATACCAACCCTCCCGATTCAGGCGTGAGACTACTGATTTCAGTGCTAGTCTCCCGCCTCCCGATTTCTGCAAGCAAAAACCCGGGGGCATATTACCAACAACTAGCGATCATTTTTGTCTCTAACTTGTTTAGAGACAAAAATTATCGCCGCACATCGGCGATTTTTATCGCAGATAAACCTTGCTATTAGCAAGGTTTATCGCAAATGCGATAAAAAACGGCCGCAATGCATGAATATCGCTGAAAAGTCAGCGATATTCATGCATTATCGAGCAAATGCTCTTAGCCATGTTATCCACCTCCCATTGGATAACATGGCTAAGAACTGCTCAGGTCAGGTGTTAGCTTTTGGAGATATTCGCGCTTAGCGCGAATATCTCCAAAAGTTGGTAATAGGAGATAGCGATGTTAGGGACTGTTTCCAGTCGGTAACATCTTGGCACGCCCACTTTGCATGTCATTAGTGATAAATATCACTGACATGCAAAGCGGGGCCCAAGATGGTCGCTATCTCCTTTTAGCTGTCACTAACTGGTGTTAGCGACAGCTTGGTAATAGGGAGATAATTTTATCTCCGCTTAATTGGCTTTTAAAGCCAAAAAAGCGGAGATAAACCCCCTTGATAATATGCCCCACGATTCCTCGGGGGTTTCAGCTGACAGGGCTTGGTATTGTGTTACGTGGTAATTTTTCCAGGAAACGTCAGAGGGTCGATGCAGGGGTTCTAGAAGGGGTGATAAACCATTTAAGCCTCATGAACAAGCGCATGGTCTTTTAATGATCTGTGAAGTACTCGGGGCGGCGGTGTGTGTGTGTCCTCTTTCAGGAGCGGGCGGGGGGGGGGGCACTGCCAGCAACTTCCAGGCCAGGCAGTGTTCAACACTTGCATCACCCTTTCTCTGCCTGCTATTGCGCTCCATGCTTCGGAAAGGTAAGAAAAAGAACGTGCATTTGAGTTTGAAATGTCCGATCCTGTAGCAGTACACTTGCAAAGCCCACACATGACAATAACCCGATTCAAGGCCCCATTCACCCGATTTTTTAAAAATATATAGCACTCCAACAAAGTGGGATTATAAAACTTTATTAACTTTTAAATATAACGAACGGAACAAAAACTGTAACAAACATTTAAACATTTTTGACAAAAAAAGCAACAATGGTCAGAAGCTGTCTTTTGTGCGAATAGTCCCAAGGCAGCACAACGTGCTGAGTTCTGGACGGCACCCAGGTGATGTCACCTGGGTGCCGCACTGGTTTTTGGGATCCTACAATGCAGCAAAGAAAAACAGCGTGGGGCATCCCGGGTGGTGCGGAGGAGGCCTCGTCAGTAGCGGTCTGTTGTGCGAATAGTTCCAAGGCAGCAGAACGCGCTGAGATGTTGATGGCACCCAGGTGATGTCCAGTAAACTGCTGCACTGGTTTTGGTATCCTACAATGCTGCTCCAAAAATTGGCGTGGGGCGGCCCTTGGGGGGGGCGTGGGGGAGGCGGCGTGAACGGGCCTCCCCAGGTGGCGGCCATCCAGCTGAGTTGCGCCCGCTCTTGCGGCTACAGCGTCTCGCTCACCATGTTGTTGAGTTGCTCCCACTCTTGCAGTGCAGCGATAGGCGGCTGCCACATGACTCTTAAAATGGCGGACGGCTCTTCGGTTTTGGGCCTGGTCCACTAAAATGGCCCTGGGACACCTTGGAACTCGGACGCTTGCCTGCTAGGGCTTGGGCTCCATTCTCGAAAGCGTCCCCTCAGCCGTGAAGATTCTACAAAAGTCTTGGGGGCCCTCGACTCCTGCAGGCTTCCGGTGGGGAGCGGCTGCCATGATTGCTCGCGGAATGACCACGACGGAGCCACGAGATGGTGGTGCTCTCATGCTGACGCCAGCTTCAGTCTGAATCATCCGGAAACAAGGTGGGGCTTTCATCGTTTGGGAAAAAAAAATGTTCTAAACCAATGAAAAGTGTTATTTTTAGGTCATATGACCAAGCCTTCCATCTTTAGGAAACCAAAAGTAAAATGAACCAATGAAAAGTTTTATAAACAAGTCACATGACCTGTTATGCGGCATAGGGCTACAAAAAGCGTAGAAAATCCGTTGGCACGTGAGGCGGCGTCAGTAGCGGACCGATGTACGAATAGGCCGAAGGCAGCACAACGCGCCGAGATCCGGATGGCACCGAGTTAGTGTCCAGCAAGTTGCTGCACTGGTGTGGCTATCCTACAATGCTGCGCCGAAAGTCGGCGTGGGGCACCCCGTTGGCCTGTGAGGTCACGTCAGTCAGTGGGGGCTGTGCGTCTCCCCCAAGATGGAGGCTCCTCGGCTGCAGTGCGGCGCCCCTTAGCGTTTCACTCGCCGTCCAACTGAGTTGCGTCCGCACTTGCGGCTACAGTAGGCCAAAGGCAGCACAACGCGCCGAGATCCGGATGGCACCGAGGTGGTGTCCAGCAAATTGCCGCACTGGTGTGGCCATCCTACAATGCTGCGCCGAAAGACGGCGTGTCCAGCTGAGTTGCGGTCACTCTTGCGGTACAGTGACTCGAACGCGCAGAGATCCGGATGGCACCGAGGTGGTGTCCAGCAAATTGCCGCACTGGTGTGGCCATCCTACAATGCTGCGCCGAAAGACGGCGTGTCCAGCTGAGTTGCGGTCACTCTTGCGGTACAGTGACTCGAACGCGCCGAGATCCGGATGGCACCGAGGTGGTGTCCAGCAAGTTGCCGCACTGGTGTGGCCATCCTACAATGCTGCGCCGAAAGACGGCGTGTCCAGCTGAGTTCCGGTCACTCTTGCGGTACAGTGACTCGAACGCGCCGAGATCCGGATGGCACCGAGGTGGTGTCCAGCAAGTTGCCGCACTGGTGTGGCCATCCTACAATGCTGCGCCGAAAGTCGGCGTGGGGTGCCCCGTTGGCTTATGAGGTGATGTCAATAGTGGACCGATGTGTGAATAGGTCGGAACCAGCACAAGGCGCCAAGATCCGAATGGCAAGTCCTGGATGTTCAGTGCCATAGTTGAGAGTTCTGAGAAGTGCTTGTAAGACTGTCTGAAGCTTATTTGCACCTGCTGCAGCTTCACTATTGCCCTGGTGTGGCCAAAGGTCGCACATGACATAGGCGGCCGGCTCCCGAGGTCCGACGGAACTTTTTTCCTTTTCCTTTTTGCTTCTTGTCCCACAATCCGTTTCATCTGAAGACATGACCAGGTCCCTGAATGTGTGCAGGGGGACGTTATTGATTGAATCAAAATGGCGGCTTGACACAAAGCTGACTCAAGCGTTGCTGTTGATGCTATACAGACAAAAATTGGTTTTCAGTTTGTACATTCTTCAGGATTTTTTTTTCCATCCAAGGCTGATTGAGAGTTTGTAGAAAAATGGCTTCAGATTTTCCACATACTACTCTTCAACATTCTTCCTAAATGTAACAATGTGAGACTCACTAGGAGAACGGCTGTTTATGTTTCCTTTCAAAATGCTGCCAACAATATTTTCTGAATGGAAGACACCATCTTGTAGCATAAAGGGCCGAAAGGGGTTCTGGTCTGGCCGATGGTTGGTGGAGACATTTTGACTATATCTTGGACCTGCCCGGCCTCGCCCAAAATGGCGCCGGTATAAATGGGACTCGTAACTCCTTGTTGTGTACTGGTTGAACAACCTTGATATCACGAGATATGAATGCAGTTTTGATACTTGCACGCAAATGTATATCTAGATAACTTTTTTGTAAGTGGCCCTGTCGTATTTTAATTACAAAATGTACGTCCACCGATTCCGCAACTGTTATACACCTTAGTTCTTGCAACCTAATGGCTCGTTCGTTACGTTCCTCTATAATGTAAATGTCTCCTCATCATATACGATTTCAGTTTGCTCCGTGGCCGGCCCACGTGGTTATAGGCCCGTATTTGTATACTGACATTTTGACAATAAAGGTTTTTCAAACAAAACATGGTAGTAGTATTTACATTGGTAAAGTTTTTACTTTTAGTCACTGTTTTCGAATCAGTAAAAGGCAAGTGAAATAAAGCAGTCCAATTACATGACGGATAAAAGGTATAATATGTAGGAACGCAGTAAAGATAAATGGTCAAGGGCAGTTGTGTTTTCCACTCCTGCAACATAAAGTGATCGATAAGAATCTGATAATCAGGCGTATCGGCGACTAAGACAGCAGGCCGAGTCTCTTTTACTCAACGGCTCCGTCATGGAACGAAGAAACGCCCTTTTTCTCGAAAAAGGAATATATTTTACTTGCAGGACAGTTGTAAATTTTCGGGGAAAGTACATTGGCCTGGAATATTATAACATATATGTTTTTTAAAAAAAAGTTCGAAATCAATAAAAAGCGTATTTTTTAGGTCATATGACCAAGCTTTTCATTATTAAAATAACAAAAGTAAAATGAACCAATAAAAAGTTTTATTAACAAGTCACATGACCTGTTATGCTTACGTTACGCGCTGCGCGCCGCGCCCCGGATCACTTCCGGGTGCGCTAACGCGGCGTGTCATATAACGCATTACGCGACAACGTAGGTCAAGAATATAGTCAAAATGTCTCCACCAACCAGCGTTCGGAACACAACCCCTTTCAGCAGTCCAAAAAGTTCTGTAAAATGACAACAGAGGGGACAGGCAACAAGAACCATCAGTCAAAGAGGGGAGGGCAAGTTCTTCTCTACCGGGTCATGTTGGGGCGCTACCGGAACTGATCGAATTGGTAGTCTACAGTGTTTCTGGATGTTTCAGACTAAAGCTGGCGTCAGCATGAGAGCACTACCATCTCGTAGGTCCGTCGTGGCCATTCCACGAGCAAACATGGCAGCCGCTCCCCACCAGAAGCCTGCGGGAGTCGGGGGCCCCCAAGACTTTTGTAGAATCTTCACGGCTGAGGGGACGCTTTCGAGAATGGGACCCAAGCCCTATCAGGGAAGCGTCCGAGTTCCAAGGTGTCCCAGGGCCATTTTAGTGGACCACGCTCAAATCTGAAGAGCCGGCCGCCATTTTGAGAGTCCTGTGGCAGCCGCTTATCGTTGCATCGCAAGAGCGGGAGCAACTCAACTACATGGTGAGCGAGACGCTGTAGTTGCAAGAGCGGGCGGTAAACAGCTGAATGGCGGAAGAGGCACAGTGTAGCAAAAGCGGGCGGAATGGCAACTAAAACGGTAAAGGGGCGCCCCACTACAGCGTGTCTTCAGGTCAAACAGATTGTGGGACAAGGTCCAGAATAGAAGAGTCATCAAAAGGCAAAAAGTTCCGCCGGACCCCGGGAGCCGGCCGCCTATGTCGGGGGCGATCTCAGGCTACACCGGTGCTATAAGACTTAGGGAGGGGGTCGGAGCCAAGCGTCTTCTCCGAGTCCATGGCCATCACACCGCCCCTCGGGGGCCTCCGTCAAGCGGTTTAGGAAGGTAACATATCACATTGTTTTCAAATGCAGTCAGGTCCACAAACGACACTCACTTACTTTGAGAATAGTGAAGCTGCAGTAGGTGGAAATAAGCTTCAGACAGTGTTACAAGCGCTGCTCAGAACTCTGAACTATGGCACCCAACATCCAGAACTTATGCCATTTGAGAATGGCAGTGACATTGAAGCAACTCAGGGACCAAAACCATTAACGTACTTTCACGTATGAAAATCTTACTTGGGGAGGGGGCAGGAGCGAAGCGCCCCCTCCCAGTCCGCGCCACCACACCGTATGTTGAAAATCTGAAGCCATCGTTCTACAAAGTCAACCAACCTTGGATGGAAAAATCTAGAAAAATTTACAAACTGAAAACCAGTTTTGGTCTGCATAGCATCAGTAGCAACGCTTGCTATCAGAGTGCATGAGTTTCATGCTCGATCGATTGAGCTAGCCGGATCGGGCAATAAAAAGTATAAAATAGTTATGTAAATAGTTATTTAATAAAATGTTTTACCCTGTTTCTTTGCTGGTGTGTTGTCTATATTTTTAATCTTTGCATAGGGTTTGTCGTTATTTTGGGCGGGGTGGGTGACGGAGCCAAGCTGTCTTGCAGCCCTCATGGTGTGGAGCTCAGTTCATCTCACTATTTTCGTATTTCTCATGAAGGGTTGTTCCTAATATTTCTATTTTAGCGAGGTCAAAAAGAGATCCAATTAGTGGCCTACTGATTTTGCTCGATTACTTTTATTTTTTTACACGATTTTTCACGATTTTTCACTATCTGCAAAGACTAAACAGAGTATTGCGACTTTGTGCTTGTTTGTAAATAGAGAATGAACCAAAGAGAATCAATTGTAAAACAGTAAATGCTTGGATAACAATCAATCAAATGGAGAGACAAGCAGGCACGACGGATTACAACGGGGGTAAAGGCCTGCGTTAACTACTCTTCACTATCTGCAAAGAGAGAGTACTACTAAGAGAAAAGAGGGGAGGGGGGCAGCGTTCAAAGCACATCAGCGTGCATAAACACGAAAACGTTTTTACCTATCACGTACTTGACATTTTACAGCTTTTGATATTTGCTATTAAAAATCCAATGAAATTCACTGAAAAAACCATAGGTTATAGGCCATATATATTTAGGAATTTGCATTTACAAAACCTTGAAAATTCAATGAAAAAACCATTGGTTATAGAACATATATAGTTAGGAATTTGCATTTACAAAACCTTATTTTACTCGCATAAAACCATTGAAATTCCATATATAGTTAGATGCGCTAACTATATATCGCGCACCCGCAATCCACTGCTGATGATGTCACATATTACATCATTCATGACATGGTCAGTGACATCACTGATGACATCACTGATGACATCTCAAATGACATCACTGATGACATCACTGATGACATATCAAATGACATCACTGATGATATCATTCATGTGATAATACGATGAACCTCTTCAGACTCTAATATAACCTTAGATACAATCAGTGTAAACAGACACTCACAGACTGTCACTCATTCATGGAGTTACTCACACAACTAGTCAGTCATGCAAACAATCAATCACACCTCCATTTCCTCAACTATACAGTTATACAAACTTTACTTATTCAAACATATACTAACACATATTTTCTCTCTTATACAATCACTGATACAAGTTGTCAATGATCCATGCAACCACTGACACATTCACTAGCTCTTATACAGTTATTTATATATGTCAACTCTCACATGTACTGTGTTTTACATATGTACTTACTTTGACATGTAGCACTGAGATTTCCATTCACTCACCAATACACTCATGCACACAGTCAACCACCCATACAGCTGTTTCCACATGCAATTTTGAACCCATACATCTAGTGAATCAGCTGTTCACACATCTATGCACAGAGTCACACACCTCCCAGCCACTCACACACATACTCAGTCTCCCATACAAATACTTGGGCAACCAATCAATAACCCATATAGTTACTCATATAGCTACTGATCAACACATGCAGCAGTTTACAGAACAACAGATATAATGATGCACAAATTAATACAGTTTAATCACTAACCCATGCACTCAGTGAGACACATTTAATCACTCCCTCATACAATCAGTCATGCACCTACTAAATCCTTCATTCAGACATTTATACATCTACTCATTCTTCAATATGTAAGACATATTTTAACTTTACAGAAACATACAGTCACTGGATGTTGTCATCAGTGATGTCATTTGAGATGTCATCAGTGATGTCATCAGTGATGTCACTGACCATGTCATGAATGATGTAATATGTGACATCATCAGCAGTGGATTGCGGGTGCGCGATATATAGTTAGCGCATCTAACTATATATGGAATTTCAATGGTTTTATGCGAGTAAAATAAGGTTTTGTAAATGCAAATTCCTAACTATATATGTTCTATAACCAATGGTTTTTTCATTGAATATATATATATATATATATATATATATATATATATATATATATATATATATATATATACATATATGTCCACAACACCTCCACAACAGAAGTAACAGGGCCGCACGCCAAACAGAAGTTATATCACAATGATTTTATATTTCAAAGTTCATTTTCGTGGCCGAACACAGCATAAAGCAAAGCCCACGCGTTCCAGTATCTCTTAATATCTTGTTCACGGCTAATCAATGCACATGTACAATTGTTTTTTAAACATTCAACAAAACTTCTGTTTGGTGTGCGGCCCTGTTACTTCCGTTGCGGAGGTTTTGTGGACATTGAAATGCGGTTAGCTTTGACCGTGAGGGCCATACACCCGTCTTTGCAGCGCCCGTTGCCGAGGAAATGGAACCGCCTTTGTTTGATATACATATATATATATAGTAAAGGTGGAAATCTTTATCTGGTCTATGTGGATCTAAGTTCCGCATTCGACTGCGTGATTCACTCCAAGCTATGGGAGATCCTAAGCAAACTGGGAGTAGACCCTCCAATTCTGAAGTTCCTCCGAGAGCTCTATTCGGATGCCAAAGCCTGTGTGAGGTTTGGTATTAACGGAGAGCTAACGGGTTCATTTGGAATCACAAAAGGAGTTAGACAAGGGTGTGTCCTTGCCCCATTCCTATTCAACATCTATACCAATGGCTTGGAACAAGCAATGCTGATAGGGAACAAGGACCTCCCTTGTATAAAAGCCCGCCCGATTCCAGCATTTCTTTATGCCGATGATTCGGTAATTTTAGCAAGGACGCCTAATCAGCTCCAGCTGCAACTCAACAAGTACTGCCAATATATGCTCTCCCTTGGTCTTAAAGTCAACAAATCTAAGACCTCCGTAATGCATATTGGCAAGAAAGCCCAGAAATGTAAATCCATCTATATTGAGAACACTAGATTAGATAGCGCTAGGTACTATCCGTACTTAGGAATTCTCATTGACCATCAAATGTTGTGGAAACCTGCTATATCTAGTAGAAAACTGCAGCTCCAGCGCACAACATCTGCACTAACCTCATTCTCAAGGAAACTGGGCAAGCCCGCTCCTGCAGCAATATTGCAAATCTATCAAGCTAAATGCGTGAGTGTGGCTACCTACGGAGCGGGTGTATGGGGCTACGCCCCTGTCCAAGAGCTCCAAGTAGTCGAAAACGACTTCCTTAAGTACGTATTAGCTCTCCCTAGAAGTGCCTCCAACTACGGTAGCCATATGGAACTCGGTTGGGATTACCTATCTGACACCATTAGGTACCAACCGATTCTCCTGTGGCACCGTATATGGACCAAGGAGCAATGTCTCCTAACCCGGTCGCTAATAACAGACTGCCTCACCTTGACCCATTGGAAAAAGATTCCTTGGCTGTTGTACGTATCTAAATTTTTGAATGATTTGAACTGCCTAGAGTTTTTTACAAACCCTACTTCACTCTTGACCATATCTAGAAAGTTTCTAAAGAACCTATGTGTCTCGCTTCTGAGCGATCTACGCTTGTGCTCCGAAATCAGCAAGCAGTCGACTATCCATCTAATGTCGATCCAATCCTCATATGGCCTGCAACCCTACCTGTCTTTTTATTTGTCTAACTATGATAGATATGTTTTAACCCGTTTTAGATTTAATTCTTTCTACCGCCTTGTCTCATTTCCTACGCCCTCAGACTGGTCACGTGAATTGGTCAAATGTCCCTGCGATGACTGTACCCCTCAGTCCATGTTACATGTTACTTTATTCTGTACTTTTTATGAAATTCCCCGCAAACGTTGGTTGGTCTCTTTGCTTAGATCACTAGGACTGAGAAGATGCAGACCTGCCCTCCTGGCACTACAATGCTTAGACTCTCCTTATGTTGCAAAAACAGTTGCCTATTACTTAAAAGCTTGTATCAAAATTCGGTCTAACCTTGCGGCGTCTGCACAGTAAATATTATTTTTATACTGTTGCCACTTTTTATACTAACATAAAGAAAATTGATTTTATGCTAAAACTGACATACTATTGTACATAGCAGCCAATTACTATATGAAAACCAAATTGTTGTAAATAACTGTATATGTATCGTATGATTTACTTTTATGATTGTAAACTCAATCGAATAAAGTTACTTTTGATTTGATTTGATTTATTTATGTATATATAACAAACAAAGCGGCGTTCCAAGCGTGCTCTCAGAAGCAAATAATCCACATTTGCACAGCAGGTCTGTCAACAAAAGGTAGGGTTTATTCATGCCATAAACCCTACGTGACGCGTTTCGCACTCCATGAGTGCTTGTTCACACAATGGTATTCACAAAGTTTGCCGTATTTACTGCATGTACGAAATAGACATGAAAAACTGACTTACAAACAAATGCTGTCAAATATTGCGCCATCTTAGAGTTATAAGACATAATATCACTATATACATAGGCATGTGAGTATAGACAGATAGTCATGAGCAAAAAGGTGATACATCTGTAAATATGGTATATCATTAATAGTAGTTATTGGACAAACGGAATATAAGAAGATATACAGTTTGTACGTATTGTCTGCAAAGAACTAAATCAACACATCCTATTACTGATATTGGCGTTACTACTGAGTCCGTATATAGACAACATGTCTGAATGTATAAATATCGCTAAACTGTAGCTTTGTATACTCTGGGCAATGCCTGCATAAATGAGATAATCATGTGTCCCACCCGGCCAATCGTAAACGTTGCTGACTGGTTGCCACGATACACGTTGCCCAATACCGACACGTGTGCACTTTCAACCGATGCGGTGTAGCGGAAGGTTGTCATAGCAAAATAAAGCTCGAGCCGGATCGGCAAATGTAAACAACACTAAGTGTGTGTCGCACATAATGTATCCCTTAGTTAGTAGGAATATCACGTGTATACACCTATGTGTATGTGGTATATCACCCTGGATAGTGGGTTAATCGGTGTGCTCCAGATACAACGTGGTATGTTACCCTAGTTAGTGGGTTGTATCTGTCCAAATATCAATAGTAGTACATGGCAAAACAATGCATTAATGTAAAAAACTTCCCCATAGGAGTACATTGAAAAAGGCAAAACCTTGAGATACACTTATATGAGAGGCCAGAAAACCTGTGCTCCAAATTACCGTAAACGGTAAAATATCAACATAAAAAGTGCACAGTGGTTCAGTTCAAAATAACAAAGATAAAGAACATACTTGGAGCAAGGAATGGAGAAAGCCAACGTTGAAAGGCATAGGGTGCAGATGTGACAAAAAACAACCTAGGCAACCTACACTGAACAATGCAATATATTTAAGGACAAATGGCTACAATAAGTTAAGAAAATATATGTTTTTTATTTAGAGGCTTATACAAAATACAACATATAGCACAATTAAAGAGAGAAACATTTGACATCAATAAAATCATATATCACACAATGGAAAATTAAAAAATTCATATAATGGTGACAATATATATGAAAAATGAATTAAAAAGCAGAAAGTGGCAAATTGGGTCTCTACGCGCGTTTCGGCGAACCAGCGCCTTCCTCTGGAGTAGCCACACAAGCTAGGTAATAGTCAGGGTTTGCGTCAATAGTCGATAGAGCGTTCAGTTGATGTTTAATTACTTTCTGGTTAGTTGATGTGTTTTAGATGCTCATATAATGTGACCAGATTCAGAAAATCCCGCCTGCCGGATGAATCTTAAGGGTACGTGTAGTTCGATATTGATCAATTTGGTAAGTCTTGGAATTCAAGTATTATCAGGTTCATTTGTCGATTTATTTAAAAGATCTCCCTGCCCGAAGTTTTCGGCAGAGCTCTTTAAAGTTGAAGGTTTAGAAAAAGGAAGAAGATCTCCCTTGAAGTCTAACAGGAGATGTTCATAGAAAGAATGTAGTTTTTGGAGCCCCCAGGATATAAGGTGGTTCCGTTTAAAAGATCTCCCTGCCCGAATAGTTCGGCAGGGCTTTTTGCAGGTAGTGAAAAGGATCTCCCTGTCTGAGGATAACAGCAGGGCACAACAGGTCCGGCGGCGGGATTGCCGTAAAGGATGTCAGTTCGGCTGCGACGGGTGGCGTCTCAGTCAAGCTATCCTGTGAAACCTTCAACTTTAAAGAGCTCTGCCGAAAACTTCGGGCAGGGAGATCTTTTAAATAAATCGACAAATGAACCTGATAATACTTGAATTCCAAGACTTACCAAATTGATCAATATCGAACTACACGTACCCTTAAGATTCATCCGGCAGGCGGGATTTTCTGAATCTGGTCACATTATATGAGCATCTAAAACACATCAACTAACCAGAAAGTAATTAAACATCAACTGAACGCTCTATCGACTATTGACGCAAACCCTGACTATTACCTAGCTTGTGTGGCTACTCCAGAAGAAGGCGCTGGTTCGCCGAAACGCGCGTAGAGACCCAATTTGCCACTTTCTGCTTTTTAATTCATTTTTCATATATATTGTCACCATTATATGAATTTTTTAATTTTCCATTGTGTGATATATGATTTTATTGATGTCAAATGTTTCTCTCTTTAATTGTGCTATATGTTGTATTTTGTATAAGCCTCTAAATAAAAAACATATATTTTCTTAACTTATTGTAGCCATTTGTCCTTAAATATATTGCATTGTTCAGTGTAGGTTGCCTAGGTTGTTTTTTGTCACATAATTCATTTTCCCTGGCCTAGGAACTTTTGTATCCTAACCTTCAGGGGGTCCTTGTTAAATACACGCGAATAGGGTGCAGATGTCACAAGCCTGAGACAGAGTCCCTCCCATTCAACCTGTTGGAGAAAGCACATAAAGGAGAATATAACTATAACTTGTTTGTAGTCAGTAAATACAATCATTGACCATGTAAGTGTACATTATATTCTTCATCAAGGTTATGTCCTTTTGGAAAACGGGTACAGAGACCTATAATATGCCTCAATTCCCATTGCCTGAGTTTCAAAGCACGGTTGCCACCCCTCGCCGAGAGGATCACCTGTTCAATGATGTAGTATTTCAGAAGTTTAGCACTGGAGAAATGATGACTCTCAAAATGGTGAGCAATCGGATATTGTTTATCCTTATTAGTTATGGCTCGGGTATGTTCAAGTATTCGTTGTTTTGCCATTTTTGTGGTGCTCCCTACATACTTTAGATCGCATGGGCATACCAATACATATATCACAAACATGGTAGTGCAAGTTAAAAATTGTTTGATCACTTCCATCTTTTTCGTGCTGGGATTCCAGTATTCCTTTACCATTTGGCTGTTGGCACAAGCTTTGCAGTGACCGCAAGGAAAAAATCCGGGGAGATCAACCCCCCGTCGTGTACTATCACTGATAATGTTATGTACCAAGAGGTCACTCAAATTGCGGCCCCTACGATATGTGATACTGGGTCTGGATGGGATGGGGTTTCCAATTATAGGGTCATTTTTGAGTATTTCCCAGTTTCTAGTGATACTTTTTTTGATTTGTTTGTAGTTGCCATTGTAGTTGAGGATGATACGAGTCACATTTTCATCCTCCATTTTGTCATCCTCCTTGTTCACACTACTTAGTAGATCTCTAGTTGTAAATCTTTCCACCATTAATGTTTCTTCCACCAGATAGTCTTTCATGGTGCTGCAGTTACGTTTCGCCCTAAGCAGTTCCCCATACGGGATACTCCACTTAAGGGGTTCAGGGTGACTGCTTAGTGCGTGCAGTAAGGTGTTACCTTCTGTTGTTTTCCGAAACAATACGGTTTTCAGTTTCTTATTATGCACTTGCACCTTGGTATCCAAATATTCAATTTCAGTGCTGCTGATGTTACTGGTGAGAGTGATGTTGTTGTTGTTACTGTTGAGTTTCGAAATGAATTCCGTAGCCTTTTCCTCACTTCCTTTCCAGATAAGGAAAATATCATCTATGTATCGTACCCACATAGAGACTTTTAGGAAGTCTTCTTTCAGATCTGGCCTTTGTCTGATGTCTGCCTCCCATGCGCCCATAAACAAGTTGGCAAAGCTCGGGGCAAAACATGTGCCCATCGCTGTGCCATGTAATTGAATGTAGATGTCATCATTGAACAGAAAAAAGTTGTTAACCAAACAGTGTCTGATCATGTCCAATATCATAGTGGTATGTCCAAGGTACTTGATATTGCGATTTTTCAAGAATCTGGCGCATGCCTCAATCCCTTGTGTATGCTCTATTGACGTATATAATGAGCTGACATCTAAGGTTATGAGAAGTTGGTTACTTTCCCACTTAACATCCTTGATTTTATCCAAGAAGTCTTTCGTGTCTCGTACGTATGTGGGTAGGTTCTTCACATATTCTTGTAGGAAATAATCCACGTATCTGGAAATATTTTCCAGAACGCTCCCTCTGGACGAAATTATAGGTCTGCCTGGGGGATTATGTCTACATTTGTGCACCTTCGGGAGTAGATATAATATAGGAAGGACGGGATAATCCCGTTTGAGATAGCAGTATTCTTCCCACTCAATCCATCCTTTGTCTTTCCAATCTGTGAGTTTATCCCAGATTGTGGTGATGCTCAAGTTATATTCCACTCTACTGCTCTTCTTGTAAGTTTTTGCATCATTCAATTGTCTTTGTGCTTCCCCTATATACATGGCTTTGGGTAAAATGACAATGTTGCCGCCCTTATCCGCCGAGCGGATGACAATACTGTCATCCTCCGCTAGTTCTTTCATTGCTGATTTTTCTGCTGAGGTTAAATTGTGTTTAAAGTTTTTCATTTTTTTCGGCCAATTCTGGCTTCTATATTGAAAAAGTTCCTTGCCCACCATTTCCTGAAAAGTATCAATATTGTCATGGTACAATTTAGGGGTAAATGTGGATCGTGGTTTAAACCTACTTTTGGCATTACTGTCATGTTGTATTTCCAATGCCTCTAAAATGCGTTTGGCTTCCATGCTTATCTCATGCTCTTCCATTTCATTGTTTATTTCATCTAATGCCAACAAATTGTCCATATCCCCAATGATCATGCCTTCCTCAAGATCTCTGGTATTACTCAGACACTCTTTTCTGCTCCTGGCAGGTTTCAATGCATGCCATTTCTTAAGTTTTAGTTTACGACAAAATTTAAAAATGTCAATCTTGTCATCCACATAATTCATAGGGACTGAAGGACAGAAGGAAAGACCTAGACAAAGAGTACGTTTGTCTTTACTGTTAATGTCTCGTGAGGAAAGATTAATAATAGAGCGATTTACCTGGTTTTCATCCATTGTTAGTATTTTTTGTTTTGGCCCTTCTTGTTTCCCACTTGACCTCGTGCTCTGTTTCCTCCTTTGTTTGTATTTCTTCCTCTTCTTGTCCCGATACCTCTTGGCCTTCCTCTTACGGGTGAGGGAGTTTGCTGGTTTTTGGCCTGTAGTCGTGCAGATGCCTTGGTTGCTTGCCGGCTCTGATTCATGAGCCGGTACGTCTCTAAAAAATTGGGTTTTGCCCTCTGTGCCGTGCCCTCTGCGGCCATTCCACTGCATGTGCTATTGGTGGACTCCGAGTTGTCTGTAAGGGATGCACTGGTGTATTCATCATCTTCATCGATTTCTTCGTTGTCGGCTCCAGTGTTACTGCCTTTTTGTTGGATCGCATCATATAGATGATCATATTTCTTGGCATGAGTCAGTATTCTCCCTGACTCATAATCACCACAGTCGCTGTGGAGTTTGTATTGTTTTCTTTTTTTAATGTCATCTTCAAGTGATTTAAGTCTTAATTTCATCTCACCAATATATTCGACAATAATTTCTTGGTCTTGATGTTTGTTCAGTTCTTCGGCAATGTCCTCGATTTCCTTTTTAATTTTCATTCTATCCGCCCAGGCATATTTCACCAAAATCTGCATCATGACTTTGGAGCTTTGAGCGGAGTTTGCAGCCCAATCTTCCATCATTTGGGGATCACGGGATTCATAGGAGGGGGTGATGTACATTCGTAGGCCTCTCGGAACCATATTTTTCTCCAGGTAATCCTCAAGGGATGTGGCTTCCCACCACTTTGAAACCTCATGTTTATGGAGTTTTTCGTACTTCCTAAGTAGGTCCATAATCGGTTTGTTTGCAATTGCGGGCATTGTTGTTGATACGCCTTTACCTGGCGCCCTAGCAATCAAAGAGAGTGCAGCTTCTCTTCTCTCTTTTTCTTCCTCCATTCCGGAACCCGGGATTAAACACTCAATCCCTTGACAGACACTGCACCGCTAGTGTGGAAATCGCACCCCTCCGTAAATATCAGGAGTTCCCCCTCGTCAACTGTAGTTGTATTGCTGGTTTCACTCCAGTCTGTGAAGTCGCAATGTTAGTAAGACTGGAAATCCTTACTGTCGCGCCGGGACCCAGACTCAGGACATCTGGAGTTTCAAATCACTCTGTCCTTAAATATTTTACTCCTCGTGTTGTTGGTACAGCACAGGTGGTCCCGTTGCGGTTGAGAAGACTGCGTAGATACCCTCTATCATATAAATCCAAAGATTGCTCCTCTGGAGTATCCTTCGTCCAATGGGGGTGGTACACTGCCGGTGAAGCACCCGGCAATCATATAACAAACAAAGCGGCGTTCCAAGCGTGCTCTCAGAAGCAAATAATCCCACTTGCACAGCAGGTCTGTCAACAAAAGGTAGGGTTTATTCACGCCATAAGCCCAATAGGGAAATCGTTGGATGGCGTAAGGGTTAAAAATAACATACTTATAAATTAAAACATTTTTGTAATTAAATAATGGATTATCGTACGTTAACAATACATTTATTAAAAATACCAATAAATAAAAATGAATAATAACTTTAATAACATTAAATTACTTCCCACACTATTCCCCAATAAACACACTACCCACTCCACATACAATCTCACATAATTAATACAATTATCAATTAATCAACTAATATAAATGAATCACCAATTAATAATTGATTAACAATAAATTAATTATCCATACCACTAAATATTCAATATAAAAAATGTATTACCAATTAATAATTAATACAATTAACATAAGTATCAATTAATTAATTTATGAAAAGTAATACCAATTAATAATTAACAATAAATTAATTATCAATATCAATACATAAAATGTAATTACTTAATTACAATTAAATTACTTCCCACCCTATTCCCCCATAAACCCACAATCCTCTCTTAAAAAAGTACACTTTTAATATATTAACAACTTAATTATTAATATTTAATAGCAAATTAATAACTATTTAATATTATTTACCTAATGAACAAAATTACCAATAAATTATTTATTATTAAACAAAGTATAACTCTTTATTAATTAAATAATTAACTCAATTAATTTACATTAAATTATTTCACAACTTATTCCCCTATAAACCCAAAGCCCGCTACTGACTAACACTACACAAAAAGTAATTAACATAAAATTAATTAATTCAAATAAAATCTTAATTAATATATTATAATTACATTACCCACCCTATTACCCTATAAACTCACATCCCGGTACGGAACTAAAAAACGCAAAAATATGTTACCATAAAATTCATTACTTTAAAAAAATTCCAACATACATTACAAACATAATATATACTTTTAACACATATACTAACACTTAAAACACACACAAAAATTATATTTTAACAACTATATTATGATTTTCGATATTACTAACTTCGATATTATTAAAAATGATACTTCTTACCTGCATTTCGATATTCTGCACCACTATATTTTTGTAAGCCGATATTTTGGCAACTCTATATTTAAAATTCAATATTTTGGCAACTCAATATTCAAAATTCGATATTTAGACTGTTCACCAGTTCGAGCATCAGCCAAATGTTGTGGCCAAACCCAGAGGAACCTAGAGCAAAAATCAACTGCAACTAAAATAACTTTGAAGGCAGTGCCCAAAATCAGTTGATCAACATAATCCAAATAATCACAGCCAAAAGGCTGATCGGAAATTAATAGGTGTGTTTGCAGTGGATGAGCTACGGTGGGCCATTTAATTTGTAGTCAGATGTCACAACACAGGACATATAAGCCCTGCCTACAATAATGTTGCCACACCTTAATATTCCCCTACTAGTAAAGCAAGTCTGTAGTCTTGGTTGGGTATCAAATGCTAGCCAACCACAGACATTTTTTACAAAAGGAACATTCTGGTCATTTAGATGATACGAATATTTAATCTAGGAAAACCCTTAGGCAAACGGGGCCTATTTTTAATTGCATTTACGGCAGCCAAGATATCAGTATGTATATAAGATTTATAGCGTACAATTGCTGGCACTGTAGCTTTGGCAACATAAAATTTGGCAGCTTTATCAGCCAAGAAATTCCCTACAGTGTGTTTTCCCACATGATGATAGCACAATGTATGAGTTACATGAGTGTGTGGCAACCTAAATTTGATGTCACTTTAACCCAAAGCATTTTCATGCTGGACTGTTATAACCTTTGGCTCTTTGAATCCATTTTGTTGCCAATGATGTAAATTATCATTAAAGGACTGTACATAGTAATACAAATCGCACACAATTAGTGTGGGGAATTCAGCATCCAAATGTTCAATTGCAAGAATAAAGCTTTTAGTTCAGCCAACTACTCAGTGCAGTCACCTAAGGGCTATGTGTGAGTTAGTAGAGGTTGGAATACACCGTCCAACATAACACCAACAACAACAGCACAAGCTGCTGGGTATTGCTGCTTAGAATCAATAGCAGGTTTAGCTGAACCATCAGTGACAATATTACATTTATACTGATCAAGTGGTAAAAAGGGGAGGGATGTTCTAAATCCCTGGGAGGCGTGAATCCCTGCATCCTAATTTGGTGCAAAAATCATACTGCAGGAGCAAATGAACAACAAATTTAGTGAGCAAGATCACTTTGATTGTGACAGTGTATTTTTCACTATTGAAATGACTCTAAATGCAGACCTATGTTTCTCACATAATTCCCTTAATGTAATTATAATTATGTAAAATCATACTTCAGAAAATGATAGAAGTTACACCCACCACTTACTTATAGGCCTAAAGATCACAAATATTTAAATGCTTCCAAGTTATTTTGAAAGACATGGCACCAAATCCACTCCATTGCACCATGGCTCAACTTGGGAGGCCTCTATGGAGTTTGTCTCCTACATCTTTAAATTTACCTTCATTGGTGGGTAATAATATAGATGAGTAAAACCTTTGTAAGATTCATTTCAGCTGTTCACTCTTCTGCATCTATGTATTTGCTCCTATCCAAAAGTCAATGGCATATTCCAGGGCGAGGTATAGGATTTCTAAACAAATGTTTTCAGAACACCTTTTCTGCAGCAAACCATTGCATTCAGGAATTAATAATTCTGGTTCAGTTCAATTAAACAAATTAGGTTAAAAGACCTGAAAAGAATTACATAAGCAAAGGTCTGCCTAGAAAATGGTGTTTCCCTGTAACATAATTCCATCTGATATTTAGGGTGAGCTTATCAAAATAATTTTTTTTTATAGGGCCACATACATAGTCACCAATACAGTATAATTGAGAAGCTAAATTACAATCTCATGGTAGAATTAAGAAAAACAGTTGCCCTGATTTAGAGTTTTATGTATGGTGCGCACTCCTTCAGTATGGCGGAGGACAATACCTTCAATATCCTGTGGGACCTACGCCCAACAAATTTAGAGGTGTCAGCTGGGCCTTTAAACAGTTCTCTACATTGACAGGAACTGCTGTTATGGCAGTTCCTGTCTATGTCAGAAGAGTTTGATGGACAATACAGTGAGAAATAATTACTGGCTAGCCACAAACCTTTGTTTTATGTTGTTCAAAAAAGAAATTTCCACATAGGGACGTTCTTTTGTAAAAACAAATTGTACTAGCTCTCTCATGCTAGACGTTTTCTCCAAGGATGTCATGGTCAATAATTCTCTAACTTATAGCCAGATTCTACCCACATTAAGGTGGACAGTGTAAAGACTATCCTCTTATAACCCCTGTGCTGAGAGGCTTCCATAGGAAGTGTTCCGTTGTGGATCCATGAGCAAAAGAATGGGACTATAATTAATTGTTCTGAATGTTTTTGAAACAGACTTATAGGCATCAAAGACACACTCAAAAAGAAACTCAGAGATATTCTATTCATTGCAGTTATAATACATATTGTAAGAAATAGGACGCTGAATAAACAGAGACATTTTGTTACCTCCATTCTTGTGACCTACAGATTGATCATTTCAAATGATGGCTCTCACAGAAATAGCAGTAATGATGACTCCAAGCAGTATCCAAAACAAGGACACAATGAAGTGTGAAATTGTAGTACCCCATTGTCTTTAGCCATTGTGAGTACTCATCAGGCATAGACAAACTGGCATCTATGCTTAGTAAGCATCTCACCTTTAACAGTAGAAACATATGAACTACACTCACTTCCATGAAGAACTAATCAGCAAGTGTTTGCTTGCAAGAACCTCACAGACCTTCTGTGGGTAGCTTTTTATCCATTCTCCCTTAATTCTATGTTTGGGGTTTCACCACCCTCCAACCCCAGGGGTGTGGTTAATGTTCTTTCACAGTCTAAGAAAGCAGTATTTACTCTCCATCAGACCACTAGTCCGGGGCTAAAACTATCACTGATAGCCTTGTTCCCTAGGTCTATCACAGCTGGAAATCAGAGCCCATTGTTATTAAAAATACATCTTGAGGCAATTAGTGACGATCTATCTGGAGCCTCCCTTAGCCCCTCTCCTGTTCATCTGCTCCTTCTTAAAATCCTGAGTTCACATTTAGTGACTGCCAGCGTTCTTTGATCCTTTTGTTAGCCATTCAACATTTTTGTGGACTTAAGCCATATGAGTTTCTCAAACCCTCTCTGCCATTCTTCATAGACCATATTCCTTTTCACCCATTCACCTTTAGAGCCCTAGGCGAAGGTTCAATTGCTCTACCACCAGATCCACCCTCAGACTACTGTGCCAGCATCAGACAGCATCTGCTGTCATTTAGAGTTCTGAATGTACAGTACAGGCTTTTTATTTTCTTTGCGGTCTGTGATTTTTTAGCAAATGCTAATCATTTCTATACATGAGCTAAACTAGGTGTAGGTTTTCTGGGGGTAGACAGCATAGGAAGCATGGATAAAGAACATTTACAAAAGGGATGTCCTAATACTAATGTCCTAATAGGGATAATAGGGGTTTAGAATCACACAGGTGTCCTCCAGATACCTCATCCTCCACCAGGTCATTCTTTGACATCTGGTGTTGGTTTCTCAAGCTGATCCTGTTCTAAGTTCTGCCTTTTCCGGGTTGTTTTTGTACATACTGAGCTACATCTTGGCACTTTTCTACTTCGTTCTATTGACCCTGATACCTGTTTCATGAACTGAGCGTTCCTGGTTCTAGTACTGCCAGACCTTTGACATCCTGGCCCTGCTCCTGTCCCATTCTTCTAATAGCCCTTCCTTCGCCTCCTTATCCTGGTACTACTGACCCTCCTTCTGGTACTGCTAGTCTGCAGGGTTCTTCTCCACATACTCCTGTTGAACTGATTCTCCAAGATCTGGTGCTTCTAGTCTTCCTGGTTACAGTCTTCTACATGCTCCTTGCTCTGGTCTCTGTCTCTAACAATATCGATATTTTGTGTCTGCAAGAGACCCATCTTCCCTGGGAAAAAAAAAATCTACTGAACATTGGGGGCTATGAGTTACCTGTTCCTCGCAAACCTCATCAGTTAGGGGGGTCGCCATTCTGGCAAAACATACTCTAGGTGGGGCCAAGAGATCCAAGGTTGATAGTTCAGGAGGGTGGGTAATAGCCTAGCTGACTCTGGGGTATACGATGTGTATAGTGTACGGTTCAAGCCATGATGATCCGGATGTGTTTTATCTATTAGAGGGAGAGTTGACAGATTGGCCAACACCGATTATCATGTGTGGGGACCTGAATATTTCAGTTGACTGGAATAAGATAGGTAGCTATTCAGGGCGTAAACCCAGGGTGCTCAGGGCTTTGGTCTCACTCATAGTATCACATGGGTTGAAGGATGTCTGGAATGCTAAGGAACCTATTGACCCGGGTTTTACATACTTTTCTTACCCATGTCAGAAATATTCTAAGCTGGACTATTTTCTAGTATCATCGGAGAAACTTAGCAAAGTAAGTATCATTGAGCTACCTAAATCGATTTCAGATCATAACCCGTTGATCTTAACCTGTGAAGTAGATCAAGTTGAGAGGAAACAAACAAGCTGGTCATTTGAAAGAAAGCTTCTTTCGGATGACAGGTTTGTTGGACATCTCAGACAATGGGCAAAGGAGTTTTACGAGGCAAACCGTTACAGTACGTCCCGTAACCGAGTTTGGGAAGCCTTCAAGGCCTCTTTAAGGAGTGAAACAATAAGCTGCTCAGCTAGATTGAGAAAGGAGGATAAGAGGAAGGTTGAGACTTTGATTAGGGAGTTGGCAGTGGCAGAAGAACAGCATATCAAGGAAATTGGGCAGGGGGTCGATGGTCAGGCAAGTTTAAACAGAATGGCCACTATCAAAGCAGACCTTCAGGGAGTAGTGACACAGAAGGAGACCAGAGAATATCAGTCGTCTATGCCAAAACGCTACGAGACGGGCGAGCAGGCAAGAAGGACATTGGCACTCCGGATCAGGCAGGAGAGGTCCAAAAACTCGATCGCTAGCTTACAGGAAGACGGCATCGAATATACTGAGCCAAAAGATATATTAAGAGTTTTTCAAACTTTTTATCAAAAACTGTATGATGAGGAGGGTGGGAGGAATGCTCAAAGCCTACAATTGGATGATGATGGTCCTGTACTGGATGAATGTAGTAGGGGACTTCTGGAACGTGACCTGACCCTGACCGAGATATGAAAGGCGCCGCGGGAATTAGCAGCTGGTAAGGCTGCAGTCCCCAACGGAATTCCCCTAGAGGTATATAAATGCTTAGAGGAAGACATTGCCCCAATTCTCTTGGATCTATTTAATGGCATAATATGTAGAGGTCTAATTCCAGATTCCTGGAAGGATATAAATATTGTCATATTCCACAAAAAGGGTAAAACCAAAACTAACCCAGGCTCATACCGTCCGATTTCGCTTATTAATGCGGACACAAAATTATACTCCAAGATATGGGCGAAGAGATTGGGGGGGGATCATTGGCCGACTCGTCTCCCCTTGGCAGCATGGGTTTGTGCCAGGTAGAGGCACTACAGACCATACAAGACGTGCTATTACTTTATTTGATGCCCATGCTGCCAGGGGTGGAGTGATTGACATGATTCTCCTCGACGCGGAGAAAGCATTCTACCGCGTGGTCTGGGAATTTTTGTGGGACATTCTAGCCGGAAGAGGTTTTGGGAACAAGAGTATGAGAGCTATCAAGGCGATGTACAGGGACCCGGTGGCGAGGGTTACGGTCATGGGTCAACGATCGGAGGAAATATTAATCAGAAGGGGTACTCGACAAGGCTGCCCTTGTTCCCCGATCTTGTTTTCATTGTATATTGATCCTCTCATTCAGAAAATCTTTGCTTCTGAACAGATTACCCCAGTAATATTTAATGGTTATACTACTAAACTGTTGGCGTATGCCGACGTCCTGGCAATTATAACCACGGATCCTCAACAAGCAATGGTTAAGCTATCTCAATTGGCTAAGATCTTTGGTGGACGTTCAGGCTATCGCCTGAATGAGGAAAAAACACAGATAATCTGTACGAATAACATCATTAAGGTAGACCAAAGATATGTGGAGTCAGCAGTGTATTTGGATGTAAGGGTGAACGCCAATGTAGATAAGATTATCACAGATAATTATTTACCCCTGATAGATTTAATTGAAAAGGAGCTGAAAAGGATTGATGTGCTACATTTATCACTGATAGGCAGGGTAAATGTGCTTAAAATGACTATGTTCCTTAAGCTCCTCTATCTGTTTCCGCTATTCCTTTGTTATTAGAAGAGGGGATGATCAGGAAAATAGAAGCAGTATTCACTTGATTCATTTGGCAATATGGGAAAACGAGACAATCGATTGCTCGTATGTCACTACCACTGGTGAGGGGTGGCTTGGCGATTCCTAATCTCAGGCTGTATCACTGGACGTGCTTATTGGTACAAATGAATATACTGTTTCAGTATGATCCTGCAGTATCAGAATCCCAGCCTGTTAACCATGTACTTCCCTCCATCTTTGAGCTCCTATTGGGAAGGAAGGCTGTGGGTTTATTAATGTGTGAAATTGACCACAGGTATTACAAGAGAGCTAGGTATAAGACCCTGATGGGGGCATGGGGGACTTGGAAGTCTGTAATGAAATTTTTGAACATCCCAAAAATTAATTGTAATATCGACCTTTGGAACTCTAACCTCTTTTCTCACTTAGGTCAAAATAGAAACAGTATACTTTGGAAGGAGCTGGGTGTAAAGCGCCTGGGAGATGTTATGGAAGGCAATGATATTCTGGGTTTTGATACACTGCAACAGAAATTCGGTATCCCAGTAAGGCAGTGGCTATTATATGGGCAATTTGTTCAAACACTTCGCTCAATTAGGTCTAGGATCTCTCCTTCTCTGATGAATCCAATAGTTGACTACCTGAGAAAGGGGGGTAGGAAAATCAGAATAGGGTATAACTACCTACAACAAGAGCTTGAGGACGATATGGTAAAAACGGAAACTACCTTGGCTCAGAAAATTGGCGATCCAGATGTGGACTTAGATCTTGCCTTAGTTCTGAACAAAAAACTCTTTCGGTCCTCAAATCTGAGGGCTCAGCACTACAAAACCCTTTTTAATCTGTACTTTACCCCCGCCAAACTGTTTAGTTGGGGCATAAGAGATAATGACAGCTGCCCTAGGTGTAACATGAGTCCAGCAGATCTACTTCATATGTTTTACCACTGCCCGAAGTTGGCTCCAGTCCTTAGGGAGATACAGATGTTTTTGGAGGGGCTGCTAGAACAAAACATCGTTCTATCCCCTACTGTGGTTTTATTAGGTACTGACGGTAAGCGGAAGGCAGAAGAGGGTTCGGAAGCCCTTGTTTTTATCTCAGTAGCTGTACTGCGCATACTAATCTCTGCTGGTTGGAAGGACACTACAGCACCCACATTTCAGCTATGGCTCACTAGGCTTTTAGGAATGCACAATATTGAGGAGTGCTTGTATGATTTTAAGGGAAAGAAAACATGGGAAATGGGCAGAAATATCTGCCCCCCCCCCCCTCAGGAAATGGAGGGAATCTAGACGCTGAGGAAAAATTTAAGGGGAAATATGTACAGAGATAAGCTGCTCCCATGTGCATATTTATTGATTTGTCCTGCTACGAATTTTTAACAGCTATCTGCCTTTTAATATGTTATTTATTGTTGTTAATGTATTCATTCTGATTGTTTTAATTGTATTATATATGTGCTGATTCTCGCTCTATACCTCATTCATCGTAACATCTCAATAGAGATATTAAAAAAAAAAAAGAATGGTGAAAAATTAAACAGATCAACAATTATAACACTACATCATTATATGTTTATACTAGTATACCCCTACCAAACACTACCTATACTATTGAGAGCATCATGTGAGTGCCCTCTGCCAGATCCCTTGCAATGGCCTAACCCCCATACCTGGGTGTGCTGCATCAGGAAACCGGCTTGTGTCAAACAGGTTATCGTGCTTTGCAGATAGATATCAGAGTCAGCAGGACTGCCTCTTTGTCACAATCCAGGCTAATACGAACAGAACTGCTCCTCTGCAAAATATAATGCAGTGGCCATTTATATAATGAAAGCCCTTTTCCAATTGCAGTGTGTCAAAGGTGCAGAGCTGATACAAGTGTCTGAAGCATTCGAGCTGTCTCCACCCTGACAACCAGATGTGAGGGTGTTACATTTTATGTGCCTAGCATTGGCTAAAGTATACAAACAACATGATAATATTGCTTACTAAAAAAATGGGCTGCATGAAGAATTGCTTCTCAGTACAATATTGTGTAAGTGTAAAACATGTAAAAAGTCACCAATTGAAACAGATGTCAAGCTAAAGCGTAAAGCAGTACTAGATACTAAAAGCGGGACCTGTCATGCCCCACAACAGAACTGTTCATTGTGGTGCTGGTATGGTCCCATTGGTCAGGTTGTCCGTGTCCCCCTGATCCTGTCTAATCTTATCCTGATACCCTTGTTCCTAGTCCTCATGCTCAGCTTGATACTTCTGGTCCTGGTCGCCTCGATTGTGCCCCTTTTGGTCCTTCTAGCCCTGGTCTTGGTGCTGATCATTCATCTCCTAACTCAAATCTGGTCCCTGATAATATTGGCCTTAGTCCGGATGCTCCTGCCCTAACTAGTCCTCCTTGTTCTACTCCAATTTGTCATGATGCTGTTGACCCTTGCCCTCCTGCTCCTTGTCATCCTGATTCTTCATTAGTTTGCCCACTTAGTCAAGATCCTCCATGTTCAGCTCATCCTGTTCTTAGCCACCCTGCTTGGTCATCCTCGATCCTGTCATTGTGGCCATCTTTATCCTGGTCCTCCTTTTCCTCTACGTACTGGTCTTCCTTGCCCTGGTTTGCAAGATACTGATACCCCTAGTCCTCTGTGATTTGATCTACCATTTCTCATTGCTGTGGCCCCCCTAGTCATACTTGCTGTCTTTGATTATCTGGCCTTCCCCTTCCGATTCTCCAGGTTCTGTTCTCCTATACTTCCTCACTCTCAGTCCGGTTTTCCTAGCTCTGGTCTTCCTATTCCTGGTCCTGATAGTTTTTTGTTCTATTCCTAGTTTTGTTCCCATGAGACCTGACCCTTTTGTTTCGGAACTTCCTTGTTTGGGTCTTTGCATACTAAATCCTCCTGATTCTGGGCTTCCTGGTTATTGTGGTCCTTTCTGGCCCCCCTTCTTCTAGCTCTTCCGGTCTCATCCTCTTGATACTCATTCCCTTGACCTGGTCATTCTGATCCTTCTCATCCTGCTTATCCAATTCCTAATATATCAGGTCCTGTTTTGCTGGTCCCCTCATTCCACCTGGTGTGACTTGTCCTGGTGCTTTTAGGCCTTACCGTTTTACCCTTGCCTGCGTGCTTTAGATCATCCTGATCCTCCTGGCCCTGTTCCCCATCCTCATGGTCTTTCCTGCACTGCACCCAATAGACAGGGGTCTCTTGGTCCTGAGTCCTTTAGTCTGAGCTCTTCAGAGTCTCAACATTTTGGTCCTGGACATCTAGGTCCAGTTCCCATAGTCTTCTTGGCTCTCAAAATTGTAGTCTTCCTGATCTTCCTCACCCTAGTCCTGCCACCCTCAGGTCCTAGTGTTTCTGCTCTACACTGTACTTTGGGGCATGGCCTCCCTGGCACTCCTACATCTGTTCTGGATCCTCTTATTGCTAACCATTTCCTTCAAATCCTCTTTGCTCTGGTCCTTGTCCTCTTAGCTCAGGTCCTACTCGTATCCCTGGTACTGGCCCCCTCATCTACTTTATTCATACTGGTCCCCTGCTCCTATTGACCATAATCTTCATTTTCCCAATCTTCCCAGTCTTCCAGGATTTGGCCCTGATCCTTCAGTCTTTTCCCCTCTTTTTTCTACACTACTCCAACTGATCATGCTCCTCCTTACTCTGGTCATCCTATTCATCATCTTCCTGGCCATATTATTTCTCCGATGACCTGGACATCCAGGGTGTGGTAACCCCGGTCCTGATCTCCCTGATATTCCTGATTCTCCTTTTCCTCCACAGTCTTGTCCCCTTGGTCTCTCCTGTCCATTTGTTCCTGGTTGTTTTTTAACTTTTCGTTCCTGCTCTGGTTGCATGTGTCCCTTGTCTCACCTCCTTATCACTCCTGCCATGGCCATGCTAGTTTTGTTTTTTCTTGTCCTTCTCGATATAATGTGGCCATTGGACTTAATCCTCTTGGTCCTGGTTCCCTCTAAATGGGCTTGTCCTGGGCCTTGTTTTCTTGAACTTGGTTCATCCACCATCCTAGCCTTGGTCTCCTTGGTCATGGGCATCCTGGTCCTTCTTGTCCTATTGTGCCTAAGAAAAACATTTCATTTTTTCCATTCTGGCACTTGTTAGTTCCCCCAGTCTTGGTCCACTTGACTGTTTGTTTCTGGTCCTTTTGACCCTGGTATCTTTGCCCTGGTTCTTCTCACCCTAAGCCTCCTAGGATCTTGATCCATCTGGCCTTTCTGTTCCTGGCCACCTCAGTTGTTGCTCCCCTGGTTTGGTTTGTCCATGCCCTACTGGTTCTGTTCCTTGTCCTTTAAGTTCTACTGGTACTGATGCATTGATACTTTGCCCTTTTGATCCAAGTTTTCTTTTTTTGGTCCTCCTGAGGCTGGCAATTTGGGCCCAGGTTCTCCTGGCCACCACTATTTAGTCCCTTAGCCCTGTCGTGCTTAGAAATCCATTTCATGGTTCTCTAGATCCTGATCTTTAGGGCCCTCTTAGACCTGCTTGCAGTCCCTCCTGGTCATTATCCTTTTAGTTCTCCCAGTTCTCCTAGCTTTCATCTTCTGGGCCCCCTTTTATTGATCCCCTCAGTTTTCCTGGTCCCTATCCTGACCGTTGTGGTACTATTTGCCATTGCATTCCAAGTCCTGATCTTCGCAGTCCTCTTTAATCTGGTCCTGATTCTCCTTGCCCTAGTCCTCTTGCTCCTTGCCCACATGGTTCTACGATAATTTGTCCCAGACCAACACAGATCATTCAAACTTTTCCTGGTGTTGATGTTCCATGACATCTGATTAATGCTAGCCTTAAAACCTCCTCACTCTGTACTTTCTTCTTTCTTATTGTAATTCCTAGGTACTTCTGGACCTAGTCCTTTGTATTCTGGGTCTCCTGTTTCACAGGCTCCTGGTCCTAGACCTTTTTACCCCCTCGCTCTAATTCTCATCCAACAGTCATTGGGGACCTGATCGCCACTTTATCTAATCACCTGGTTTTCCTGTTCCTAATCTTTCTGCTCCTAGTTCCCCTGATCCATGCAGTCGGGTCTTTGTTGTGCTCCTACTGTATTTGGTCCTCATGTATCGAGTCTTCTAGCACTTGTCCCTCTGGCCCTGGTTTCCCTAGACCTCTTAATCCCACGGTCCACCTGCCTGAATGGTTTGCCTGTTTTACCTTGCTCCTGTCCATCTGACCCTTGTTTCCTATATCATGGGCCTCCTAGTACTGGCCTTCATCTCTCTTGCACTGGTCCTCCTAGTTCCCTTTTATGGGGGTCCCCCTGTATATTTTTTTCCTTTTGTCGCCCTGGTTTAGAACGCCCCTGAATCTGACCCTTATAGACCGTTCATAAAAAGGCCAAAAAGAGCCCAGCCTTCAACAAACACCAAAAATAGGATCATGAATATTAAAAAAGACAATGAATTCCCATGAATGCATGAAACATTTATGTAACCGGCTTTCAAACAATGCTCATTCTGCCCTCCGCTTGGACCTGTCACTGGACCGCTGCTGCTGCCTTTCCGACCTCTGCCCCTTGGATAAATCCATCAGCAACTCGCCGGACCCGCTTCGCGGGTCCCGCAGCACTTGACATCAGCGGGAGCTACTGCTGGAAGAGGGGCTGTTACCTGTGTCTGGGCTTGAGGCGTGTTGTTGCTGGCAGGGCTGCGAGCACGGTAGCAGGGACTCCATCACCCAGGAGTCCCTGCGAGCCCAATCTGCTCCACCTGGGCTGCTCTCCCTGCTGGCCCCGCCCCCTCGCCCACGGAGTAAAAACAGGCTGCAGGATTTCGCTGGTGGGACGCTATTCTGCCCTTCGCTTGGACCTGTCACTGGACCGCTGCTGCTGCCTTTCTGACCTCTGCCCCTTGGATAAATCCGTCAGCAACTCACCGGACCCGCTTCGCGGGTCCCGCAGCGCTTGACATCAGCGGGAGCTACTCCTGGAAGAGGGGCTGTTACCTGTGTCTGGCCTTGAAGCGTGTTGTTGCTGGCAGGGCTGCGAGCACGGTAGCAGGGACTCCATCACCCAGGAGTCCCTACGAGCCAAATCTGCTCCACCTGGGCTGCTCTCCCTGCTGGCCCCGCCCCCTCACCCACGGAGTAAAAACAGGCTGCAGGATTTCGCTGGTGGGACGCTATTCTGCCCTTCGCTTGGACCTGTCACTGGACCGCTGCTGCTGCCTTTCCGACCTCTGCCCCTTGGATAAATCCATCAGCAACTCACCGGACCCGCTTGGCGGGTCCCGCAGCGCTTGACATCAGCGGGAGCTACTGCTGGAAGAGGGGCTGTTACCTGTGTCTGGGCTTGAGGCGTGTTGTTGCTGGCAGAGCTGCGAGCACGGTAGCAGGGACTCCATCACCCAGGAGTCTCTGCGAGCCCAATCTGCTCCACCTGGGCTGCTCTCCCTGCTGGCCCCGCCCCTCCTCGCCCATCACTCCTCTACTTTTCTATTTTAGGTGGTTCCTCGGCCGCTGCGCGGGAGTGCGCGGGAGCGTCCCGGGAGAAGCCCGGGACAAGGGCGGGGCCGTTTGAGGCCGTTAGAGACCGAGTAAGGCTGGACCGGGCCTCCCCCCTTGGTTTCGGTCCTGGCCCTCTGTTATTGACTTCTGTTTTTACTAGTTTGTTGGGGGGTCTTTAAGAACAATGTGCACGCGAGAAAGCCATAGCAGGGCAGCCAAAGGAGGGAAGCTCTTGAATGGGACTCTCGATGATTTTATAACCAAGACTAAGGGTGGGCGTAAAATCCGTTTCGCAGGCGAATTTGCAGATTTTCCACGATTTCGCGATCCGCGAATCTCGCGAAATCGCGGTAAAATCCGCGAATCAGCGGGGATGAATTTTCAGCCAAGCAAGGGTTACAGCAGCAGGTGCAAAAGTTGAACCTAATTTCTTTGTAACCTTTTACAAAAGGGTTACAAACAAATTAACTTCAACTTGGACACCTGCTGCTAATTGCTTCCTGGCGCCTCGTTGCCTACTTGCAACCATTCTCTGACCCTGCTCTGACCCTTGAAGCAGGGTCAGAGAATAGTTACAAGTAGGCAACGAGGCACCTGTCCAAGGAATTAAACCTCATCAGGAAGCACTTACAGATATAAAAAACAGGAAGAAGGGAGAGGATGGCAAATACACCCATTTTGAGTTGTCAGGAGGGGTTAAACTAAAAGAGACCTTTACAGCACAATTTTCATATGCATTTTGCTAAAAATAAAAAGCTGTATGTTCTGTAGGGGCAACTCAGGAATCTGGCCCTTCAGAGATCCGGCCTCTCTTTCTTTCTCTCGTTCTCTCTCTCCCTCTCTCTTTCCCTCTCTTTCTCTCTCTTTCTATCTATCTATCTATCTATCTCTCCCTCTCCCATAAACGACTACATGGGTAACTTTGCTATGCAAGCGGCTCGCGAAGACGCAAAAAACCCCGCGAACACGCAAAAAAACAAAAATACGCAAATTCACTAATTTTGCGGATCGCGAATTCGCAAATCCGCAAATTCGCAGATCGCGAATTCGCAAAATTCGCCCATGCTTAACCAGGACTAACACTGCCATAGACTCGGAAATTACTAAAATCCAAAATAGAGTTTCTATAGAGCTGGAGGCAGCTAGAAGAATGTCCCAGGACTTAGCTTTATCAAAAAAATCATCCTTAGGTCACATTGCATCTGCCAAAACTCCCGAGAGTGTAACTGTCCCAGTAGCTATTATCAGGCAGGCAGATATCCATCATACAACAGACATTATTTCCCCCATGCTACCTAGTATATCAGGCCCAGCCCAACCACCAACTAACCAGAGCTCACTCCCAAATGTAATTGATCTAGAAATAGGGGCACTTACTGAGTTTAGTCCTAAAACAAGTATGGCGTCTGGGGGTAAATTGCGTGCTATCAATGAGGGAACCGTCCTAAAACGGAAGCGCAACACTACATCTGCCTACTCTAGGAAGAAGGCCAAAGTTGCAAAGGCCCAATATTTCAATGGCAGGAAGCCTGTTGTCGAAAGTGGGGTTGATGCACTAGCCCAGGCACATTGTAGCGCCACAAAAATTCACCCGAATGTGGATGAGGCTACACCAGTTGTTACAGAAGGAATGCACGTTTCACAAACTAGCGCTGCGGTGGGTGGGGTACCAGTATGTGAGGTAGAGGGTAGGGACGAGGAATTCTTGAAGATCGTATGAGAAACGCTAAAAAAGCTTTTAACCCCTGTAGAAATTAGATTAGCGTGAATTGAAAATCACTTGCTTGAGGTAAAAAATAGCATTTTAACATTGGCAAGCCTTAGGCTAGAAGAAATTAACCCCAATACTCCATCTAGTGCTGGTAATATTGCACCAGCACCTATTGCTATTCCACCAACACTACCCTTAGCCAAACCAATACCTAAACCTCGCTCCAAGACTTACACTCCTAATGAAACCAAAATCTTTAGCGAAGGTATCTAAACAACCGACCGCACAACTTTTACCACCCCAAAAAGAAGCTGCTCCTCCGAGGGCAAAAGAAGCTAAGGCCCACCAACCCAATCTACAGGTGCCACGTCCCACAGAGAAACCTCGTGAGGGTTTCATAGATCTTCCTCCTGATGCAAGGCCATATGTTGTAGTGTTAGCCGGAGTACCTGAAACCGGCAATTATTACCAAGAAAACTTTTGGTCATTGAAAAATAAGGTTACTCACTGGCTAAATGAAAATAGCCCGCTACCCAATCACCTCAGAAGCAAAATCTTAATGGTGCGAAGGGTACCTTGGATAGGCCCTTCTCACAAATCCATCCCAGGTGATTGTATTGTTGTCTCCTTTGATGACCCGAAAACGGTACACCATATATGTTCATGGAACACGTATGGTGGGCACTGGACTATTGTAGTCAGACCCCTCACTTTCTTTTACCCTCCACGGCCACGTCCCAATCACGGGGGAAATTGGTCAATGCCTAGACATCATGCCCGGGGGGGTTGTAGAACCCTGGCAAGGTAACCAAAATTGGTGGAATAGGGTGCCAACTTTTAACAGGTTTGGTTGCCTTGAAGAAGTGGATTGACTCACCCTGAGGATAGCTCGTTGCAATAGTTTACCTCTTACACCTGGCACTGAATCCACACTAACCCTTTGTATTGTGGGAATGAGCAACCTACCTTTAACTGCAGAATTGAGTGTAGGGGGGGGATCCTTCCCTGAAGCTTACCAGCGCTATGATGGGCCTGGCATTAACGATTGAATAGGGTGTGATGTGTTTTCTCCCACCAAGGGTTGTGCACGAACCACACAGCTTGTCCCTCGTTGAGCCGCCTCTTCTGGCGTCACTCCCATTGGATGTAGAAAGCTGCATTGAAGGGACTCCTGGTAGTGGTTTCAATACATTATTGATACCAACTGCGGGGGTGGAATCAGCCCGGCGTTCGCCGGAGCTTCCTGGGGCAGATCATATATCCATGCCCTTGGCCAGGGTTCCCAGTTCTACCCTTGACCCCCCAGCGACTGATCCTATCTCACGGTCGGATAGAACTGGAGGCTCTGTACTGAAGATGGTCAGCTGGAACATAGCGGGCCTCGCACGGAATATTGACATACCCAAATGGAATTCCTTGTTGAATCCTTCGAGATATGTTTATTCCAGGAAACCTGGTGTTTGGAACCACGCCACAAGGTGGGTTATACCACCTACTTTGTATCGGCGTCCCAACCTTCTGGAGGGAAAGGCCGCCCGTCTGGCGGCCTGCTAATCTGGGCCAGGGTTTCACTGGGATTGACCATCAAGTCCTTAACGACCAAATCACCTGATCTGCAGAGACTACTTATGAGAGGGCCAGCAGGGGGGCGGAAGCTCGAAATTTTTAACATCTATGTTAGAGGGGCAAGGGCTGGTACAACTATGCTCCATCGCACAGGCATTGAGGAGGAAGTAGGCTCTTGCAGTGCTGATTCACTTGTCATCCTAGCTGGGGACTTCAATTGTACATTTGAACCTCTTGCTAGTGATGACATTCTTGGTATTAGGGAAGATGATGTTAGGAGAGGCATCCCCCCCTTACTCTACCACCCATTAAAAGCTGGACCCAATGAGCATTGACCTTAATGCCCTCTGTCTGGAACATGGCCTTAGAGCAGCTAATGGTAGATCAAAATCAGACTTCTCCGGGGTGCATACATTTAACAGAGTGGGCCACTCCTCACGTATTGAATACATACTCTTGAACTTCAGGATTTGAGCTCACTTGATTGACATGGTGGTTTTACCATCTATTGATAGTGATCACAACCCCCTTTCTCTGACCTTGTCTACCTCTTGGATGGGTGTGATTCCGGTTTCATCCCCACATACGTGGAAAGCAAGTCCGCCCCTCCAATTGTGGTAGGCGCTTGAAATGGAATAAAGTTGTGGCCAACGAGGGAAAGATCTTAGAAGTAAATTCCATAATGTCTAACAGCATATTGCGCTTAGATTCCCCTGGTTTTAACCAGTCTGACGTCCCAACTTCGTTTTCCGAGACCACCAAAATGTTAGGTGAATTGTTTGTGGTCCGTTCTGTGGGTGTAAGGGGCAATGTAAGAGGGTCACTGGTTGGTTCTCTCCTGCCTGCCGTGCTGCCAAAAGGGAACTAATCCAAGCTGTGAAAACCAAGGAGGGCATCTTGATTAGTCTTGCTAGGAGAAACTACAGGAAGGTTCTATCTAAGGCAAGGGTTGAACATGAGAACCAGTTCTGGAACGACCTGAAGGTGGCTAGTTCCAGGATGGACTCGAAGGCATTTTGGGACCTGCTAAGAGCTAGGGATAAGCCTGTAGAATCTCTGAGAACATGTAATATAGCTGGGGGAGTGTGGTTTGACCACTTCTCCCAGCTTTATACATTGCCTGTGGGTCCTGCCGCTACCCCATTGGAACATCCCCCCATAGTATGTACAGAGTCCAATGAGGTAATACCTTTTACACCCAAGGAAGTAGCGGGGACGGTTAAGTGCCTTGTCTTAAACAAGGCAGCGGGTCCTGATGGCCTCCCGGGGGACCTCCTTCGGGCTAACCCAGATGAATGGGGAAGATCGATTGCTACCCTACTGAACTCGGGCTTGGCTGGGGGGACTTTCCCGGACTCATGGAAGGACGCAGAGGTCGTCCCGATTTTTAAGAAGGGGAGTCGGGATGACCCTGCTAATTACCGCCCTATAAGCCTCCTTGATTCCACGCAGAAGGTGGCAGGCAAAGTGATCCTAGGAAGAATCTTACAGTGGGTAGAGGAGAAGCAAATTCTCTCAGACTTCCAGGCCGGCTTTAGAACTGGTATGGGGACTATTGAACAATCTTTCTGACTTATGATGCTGTTTTGGAAAGTGGTTGTACTGGGCAAAGGCAGTCTGTACCTTGCATTTATAGATCTCCGGACTGCCTTTGACCTGGTCCCACGAAACCAACTTTGGAGTGTACTTGATGCACTGGGTATTCCCGCTTACCTTCCTAACTTGCCGATAAAATTGCAAGAAGACAACTTTGCGCAGATCAGGTGGGGTAACCAGGGTCAGAAAACCTAACGTATTCCTGTAAATAGAGGCGTCCGCCAGGGATGTGTATTAGCCCCCACTCTGTTCTCATTATATGTTAAAGGAGTGGTGGAGCATCTGCTACAACATCCAGCAGATGCACCTTCCTTGGCGGGCAGGAAAATCCCTACCCTCCTATTTGCAGACAATACCCTCCTGATCTCCAAAACTCCAGCAGGCCTGCAAAGTCTCCTAACTAGTTTTAAGACCTTTTGCAACTCAAGGGGACTAGTCATTAATGCAGGGAAAACCAAGTTCCTGGTCCTAAATCCCACAAAGAAGACTGACCCATAAAAGAGAGTGGTGGGGGCTCTTCTTAAGGAACAACAAGATCTGCTCCGCCCAAGATTGTCTTGAAGAAGCTCTATTGAGGATGGGTCTCTGATGGCAGAAATAGCAGGGCCAACTTGTGTAAGTCCACAGTTGAATTCCTTATGGTGAAGGAAGTGTATTTTTGTGAGCCATACTTGGATATTATCCAGAATTCCGGGGATAGGGCCCTTTACTTTAAGTTCAGGGTAGGCCTTCTCCCAGTGGGACAATTAACTGCTAGCTGTAAGGTTCTGGCGCAGTCAACACCATTTTGCGCCTCTTGCACTAACAGAACAGAGTCAGTCTCCCATTTACTGTTCGAATGTCCGGCATATGCAGCCCCACGCCGTAGATGGCTGAAGCCACTCTGCAGAGATCTCGGCACCAGATCACATAAGGAGGCCCTACGAATTTTAAAATCAGATCCTCGGCCCCTATTTGCTTGTGGCTTGGCAAAGTATCTGGGATGGGCATGGCGTATTAGATCTAGGAGGTTTTTGTACATTGTTTAAAATCCATTTTATAGATTGTTTTTATGTATATGTCATTGCATCATGAACTGTATAGTTATCTCCATGCATTGACCTTTTTAAATGTTTTTATGTGTTTGTATTGCTTTTTAAGATATCATCTATATCGAAATAAAGCTTGTTACAACAACAACAATGCTCATTATTCTTTGCAGACTGTCAAATACTCTTAAATTACAGTGCAAAATATCTGTGTGCCACCAAACAGAAGTTTAATTTCTACATTCTTTTAAATATTCAAATAACAATAATGTTTTATTCAAAATTGATTTGACCGTTTTTTGTCTGTTTACAGTACAAACCTTTGTACAACCTAGAGTATATTTGTATATGCACTTACTTTCAACTGTCTCAAACATGTTGCATCCCACATTACAAGATCACCACCACCCTGATATTGCATGTTTTTTCTTCCTACTTCATGACTGGATAAATAAAGACCTTATTCACACTATTTATCTGGCCACTGGTCAAATTGAACACCATTGCCACTATTTATCATGTGGCCAGCTAAACAGCAGAAATGATGTACTATTTTGCCAGCCCCTGGATAAATAGCAGAGATTATTTACTATTTCACCAACGTACGTGTAAATGGCCACTTTCATGTTTTTTATATCATATATTGTGCCTTATCCACTTTTGATGAAGATCCACTGTTACTTGTGGCCCATTACGATTTTGTAGATCTGGTTAAAGACTAATGGTGTTTTTTTAAATTGAACAGACTTGCCTGTATGACAAATGCTCTTGTAGAAATTCAATTAAAGAAACACAGACAATTCTCAAAATGTATAGGATCTGTAAGGTTTCTGCTGCACTTTTTTAAAAAAGAGCATCCTTTGCAGTTTTGATATTTTAATGAGATGCTTTTTTATGTTTTACTCACTTGCCTATCTTGGTGCATGTTTTTACTTTCTGCCTATTACTGATACTTTTTTACTCTTTACAATACTGTGCAACTTATCAGTAGAGATTCGGTGTCCCGGATTCCGCCATATTCCGCCATGGCTAGTGCTGTTTGAGCAGAGGGCGTGTTCTAATTGGTCATCGTTTCTCCCTCACTTCTGGGTGGTGTGTGGGCTAGTTTCCTACGGCAAACACCTACTTAGCTTGATGCCGGAACAGACGTGCCACAAGCGCACCAAAGGCAAGCCCGTCTGCACCTGGATCGCACCCAGCGCCACAACCCCTGCCCTTTTACACCCAGAAGTAAATTCCATCATGAAATACTTCGGGAAGTAACTATTCACCCTTGATAAAGCAGACCGATACTCTACCTTCCCCTTATTGGATCTACAAGTGAGCCCAGGCTATGCCACCAGTGTAAAATGAACCTGAGCTTTAATAAGGTCAGAAACAAAGTTGCTACTACCCAGTACAAATAAACACAACAAGGAGCCTAAAAGGTGATCCAGGGCATGCTTATAAATGTACGGTCCCTGGCAAAATAAAATACAGAATTCGCAGAGATGCTGGGCTCATATAAGCTCGACCTGGCATTTGTTACTGAAACATGGGCGGATGAATCCGCTGACCCGATCTGGCCCTAGCAATCCCCGAGGATATTCTATTCTTAGACCTGACCGAACAGACAAGCGGGGAGGGACTAGCAATTATCTTTAGAGACAATCTGCAAGTTTCAGGATCCACAGCGGGAAGCTCCCCAGACTGTGAAAAACGTTGCTTTCAGATTATGCTAAGTAAAAACTATACACTTAAGGGTCTTCTTTTATCTAGGCCTCCAAGGGCAAGAACCACCTTTGTGAATGCCATTAGCCATGTTTTGGAATCTAGTATCGACGTATCTGATTTACCATTATTAGTAGATTTTAACTATCATTTAGAAAAACTGGAGGACCACGACACAACCTCACTAGTTGATACCATGGCTAGTTTCTCCCTGGCACAGATCATCGAGCACAATACACATGTCGCAGGGCACAGCCTAGATGTCTTGTTCATGCCTAATCCATTCTTTAGGCCTCTGAAGTGCTGCCCGTTTCATGGTCAGACCACAAATGTTCACATTAAGTACAGATAAGCACATCTCGAGACTTCCTAACCCTGTGGTCTCAGATAAAGGTCGGCATTGGGGAATATCAACACCTGTACTCTACAATCGTCCCTATCCTGAACAAAGCGAGACCTTACCATCGACACTAACACTGCTGCCCACTGGCTTTCCACCTGGATTAAAGCCGCAGTCAAACCTTCAACCCCGGTGAAGACCTTTCTTTCCTGGAGGAAAAATCCATCAGAACCATGGTTCTCTGACAAATTAAGGATAGAAGGATAGCAAGGCAGTGGAGAGCAAGTTACGACCCCATAGAAAACAACAAAATATGTATAAGCACTGGCTGCCTATAAAATTAATAAGGAAAATTCGCCCTTTTATCCCGCCAGATTCCCAAAAAAACACTGGTTACAGCATTAGCCATGTCCAGACTGGACTATGGTAACGCTTTGTACATGTTTATGTTTATGTTTTTGAGATTTTTATTGCGCACAACTACCCGAGGGTGTCTCGGCGCATATCAGGCTGCCTGGGGCGGAGAGCTACCGGATGAATCATTGATTAAATAACCAGGTTTTCAAGAGTTTGCGGAAGACAAGAGTAGGACTGGTTTTGATGAACAAAGGGAGAGAGTTCCATAGTCTGGGGGTTGCCACTAAAAAGCGTCTGTCTCCCCAGCTAGTGGCTCTGGTGCGTGGGACAGAGAGGAGGTGGGTGCACGCCGAACGAAGGGGTCTTTGAGGAGGATAGATCCGAAAGGCATCTTTGAGGAACCTGGGTCCTGAGTCATGGATGGCCTTATAAGCAAGACATAGTGCTTTAAACTTTATCCAGCTGCTGACTCTAAGCCAATGCAGGTGACGTATGGCCAGGGAGGTAGGGCGGCGGCTGGGAATGTCTAACAAAATTCTGGCCATTGCATTTTGCACCGATTGTAGTTTAGTTAGGGTCTGTTCTTGCGCGCCTAGGAAGAGGGCCTTGCCGTAATCCAATTTAGAGAATACGAGAATGGTGATTAAAGTTTTCCCCGCCCCTGAAGAGAGATATGGCAACAGCTTTTTGATCTTTTTTAGAGTGTAGAAGGACAATGAGACCACGGAATTCACGTGGTGTTTAAACAGCAACCTCTCATCAAACATGATACCGAGGTTTCTGACCTTGGCAACCGGAGTGGGAGGTGGGCCCATTTCACTGGGCCACCGGAATGAAGACCATTCCGGTGGGAGGTTGCCAAAGGTCATCACCTCGGTCTTGTCCGAATTTAACTTTAAGAAGTTGCTTGACATCCATGAGCCGATGGCCAACATCCCCTCCTGAAATCTTGCGGCCACGGCTGGTCCATCCTTATGAACCGCCAGCACCAATTGGGTGTCATCCGCATAGGTGGTTAAGCGGAGTCCATGTGCTTTAATACATGGGTATCCAGTCACAGCACCTACTGAGATTGAAGCATCTTCAGAACGCAGCAGCTAGATTACTATTGGATATTCCAAGGTCCAAGCCTGTCTCCCACTGTTTAAAAGCCCTGGCTCCCAATGGGCTCCCAATGGACTAGAGGATCACATTTAAATCCCAATGCCTAGCATTCAAAGCACTGCACTGGCCGGTCCTCAATTCTTGAAGACACAGCTGAACTGGTACGTGTCTTCCAGAATTCTAAGATCTACACATAGTAAACTTCTACATATGCCTAGTTTCATGAAAGTTCGCTGGAGCAGAAGTAGCTGTCAATAATGGACAGTCAAGACATGGAACTTGCTCTCAGTTGGCATAAAGAATAGCCCTATGTTGCTGTATTGCAGAAACTTTGCTCTTTGCCAGCTACTATTTGATCTAGAGCTACACCGGCAATTTCCTTGACTCTCTGGTATCAGCACCTTGACGTCCATGGGCATTTGTGCACTTTATAAACGCACAAATCAAATCAAGCTTAATACGTGAATTATGGGAACATGAGCAAAGAATCATATCCAATTTTCAAGACTTTCTAGGAGTATTTAATACATGTAAACCACAAAAGGCATATTAATACAGGTCCAATCATGATACAGAAAAGGTGATTTCTTCAGCGTACATGATGAGTTGCTGACTAGAGAATACAAAGGTTACACAAGTATTAAGAGAACAACCAATCACAGTAATAACATCTCATGATACAGAATTGCGGAAGGTGGAATGTCCACATTGTTTATCGCTGAGACTATCCAGTGCATCAGCAAAGAAGAATTTACACAATTTCTGTCCAATCAATTGCTGGCACTTTGCCTTAGCTATATATGGTCATTAACTTATGCAATTAGCAGGAGAAGCATAGCAGCAGCTTGTCATGTAAACTTGTGACTTGCTAATTGCTCATGGCCTTGTGGTTACAGCCAAAGTACAGACAGTTCAAGTTCACTTACAGGCCGCTTGCCTGTGGACCTTCTACAGGTTTGCTTCTATTGAGTCTCTCAAAATGGATACACTTGAAATAAAATGGATTCCCAACTCTGAATTGGGGATCAATTTATATTTTGTTCGACAAAGGTATTGCTGTCAGGGTGATGAAGTAATTCACTTTGTCCCCTTGACTGCACTTTCACTTACCAAATGTGAAATGACTGCCAAGCAGGCAGTCATTTCCTAAAGTAATGCCATGAATCATTGTCACAGCAGTTCCTGTCAATACTTTTTGAATTTTTGTGCAGGGCTCCATCAAAATGGCGAAGCCCTGGATCAAACTGATTTTTTTAATTTTCAATAGGAAAATCCCTAATGAAAATAATTATGCCCCTTTCAACATGGAAGTCATGTCCCATAGAGAGGGGGCATTTAATTTGCTTTTACTGCCCCTCACTACTAGGGTTAGCCCCTAAATGTCCACTTATCCAAATTGGGCAAACACATCGCCAATTCTTTGACAGCCTTCAATCCATCGGACCATCGAAGCAGTTTAGCCACGTTGGAGGCATAAAGTAGCATCGCCGAGGTAAAACTATGATATACCCGTTTTTAAATTGGGCAGGTGATACATAATGTTGGCGGTAAGTACACTCCATCGACTTAGTTTGCTTGGATGTTATTTGTACAATGCGCTTGATAGGATGTCATTTGTACCATGCCATTTTTAACAACTGTGCTTATTTTTACTCTTCTGTTTACGTTTACTCTGGCTTTAGCTGTTTTGGTAGCCTTTGACTTGGCAGGCACATGGTAAAGTTGTTGGATGTTTTTTCTGACCCTATAGAAGAATTTGTTTCTCTGCTGTCCTGCATTACTTTACTTACATAATCATGGTAACGTTGCTACTCTGTTTCTTTGCAAGCTTTTATTGCTTTCAGTTTGAGTATTGAAAGTTGGTTACATGGGTTCATTAGTATGTTTTGATTTTCTTATTGTTTACAAGTTTCTAATTTACTGACACTGTGAGATTTGGCATATGAGCTTAGGAACTATCCATTTTCATTTTATTTAACAGTTTTTCTTGGGGGTACCTGGATGAACACCCTCCCACTTATAAGGATATTCATTCTCCAGGACTACATATTGTCTACAACCCTGCAGATCCAATGTTAATTTCATACATTCACCAAAGTAGGGCTTTTTGTAAATCTTTATGTTCATAGGGTCTGATTTATGAGGACCTATCAGCACTTTTGCGCCCCCGGAATGTCACTATTTTGACGTTCTAGTGGCTCAAAGTGCCACTGCATATCTATAGGGCCACTTAAAACCACTTTACATGGCTTTTCATGGCCTTATAAGTATGTGCCCCTTTTATGCAGAAACCTTTGTGAAAGGGGCGTTCCATTGGTGTTGCTGAGGGTGCTCCCACGCAACACCCTTTTTACATACATTTTAAATATCATTCCATTCTCTAATTTACCTGATTGGCTTATAAATTCCAATTTCATTGCATTAAATAATCCTATGCCAATGTTATGATTTGCTTATGGAATTATATTCAACAGTTCAGGCACTGTAATGTGTGCACGTTAAAATGAGATTTTACTTACTTAGGCAAAGTACATTTTATTACTTTATAGTGCAAAGAATAAACACACAGTTCTCTTTACCCTCTCCTGCAACACTAACAATTCCCTACAATAGGCATTCAAGAATTGTCTTTGTCTGATGTTGTGAGCTTGTGCTTTGAGACATATTCAGATATTTCATAATATAGCACCATTAAGGTGTTCGTGTTTGCATGTGTTGTAGGTGCTCCCACGCAACATCCATGGAACTTGACACATTACCAGATGTACAAGTCATCGTAAACCTGCGAATGCACCAGAACCTTACGCCGCCCTAGCGGTGGTGTTAGGGAGGCTCAACAAAGAGAAATGAAAACATTTCTCCTCATACTTTCATTTTTCTATGTGTGCTGCATTCTGTAGCACACATAGCCAAATGAAAGCGCCTGAGTGGATTGATTTTGTGCAGGAAGAGTCCCTTCCTGCACAAAATCAATCATCCCCGTTGTAATATCGTGATGCAGTCTAGTGGTTGGGGTGGAGCTAGGGGGAGGAACAGGAACAGGAGGAGCTATGGGGACAAGGTTAAGGCAGTTAGAGCAGGGACGGTGATGTGACTAGACGTGAATAAAGAGCTTGTCTAAAGTAATTACTGTGTAGCGTCATTACTTGAAGCGGGACGCTACAGCTGGCGACGAGGGTGGGATTGGCAGTTTGCCACCCACTTTGAACTCAACGACGAGTGACTCGTCCCTGGACAGCACGACGTGAAGGTCGCCGTCGCGACACGTGTGCTGTGCAGAACGCCGCCGCCGAGATTGTCTGGCCAGCTGTGAATGTCTGATGATCCGCGATCAGCTGATCGCGTGGAGCGCAAGCGGGAGAAGCCCCAGAGAGCGGAGCGCTGTTGAGCGTCAAAAGTGCCTCGTTGAATTGCGCAGGTGAGCGCTGAGTTCGGGTGCCCACCCCGAATGCGCGAGGCCACGTCGAATGTATGAAGAAAAGTAGATCGGGAGCCCACCCCCATCTTACCCTCCGCCCGAGGTCCCAGGAGCGTGTGGAAGCGCTGCTCATCGTGAGGACCAGCTGCCGGTGAGTCAGGGTGGACGAGTGAGCCTGATAGAAGTGAATGAAGTTGAAATCTCGTGGGAAACAAAATTTCCTTAGCGGCGGCCATCTTGGAATCAGACAGCCAATGAGACATCCCTTATGTGCAGATTGCAAGCGGCCATTTTGAGGTCACACAGTGTAAGGGACCAACAAGCATTGGCAAAAGCAAGAAGCAAGCAAACAAGCATTTGGCAAAGAGCATAAACAAGCATTGGCAAAAGTGAAATAACACGATTCAAGAAAGTTGAAAGTTGAAAGTTGAAAGAATTTATAGAGCGCACTGTGACCAAGCGCATTCCTGGCGCTGGAGAAGTAGGGCGGTAGCAGAGCAAGAGCAAGAAGAAGAATAAACAAGCCCGAGCAAATACAAAAGTGAAATAACAAACAAGCACACGCAAATGCAAGAAGCAGTCTAAGGAAACAAGCACCCGCAAAGACAACGACAAACAAGCACATGCAAATGCAAGAAGCAGTCTAAGAAAACAAGCACTGATAAAGACAAGAACAGAAATGGTACAACAAGCATTGGCCAATGCGAGAGAACAAGCATTAGTATATGTGAAGCAACAAGCATTGATAAATGTAAAAGACCAAACACTGGGAACTGTAAAGGAGTAAGCATTGACAAAGGCAAACGAACAACCACTGGCCAATACAGGTAGTGTGATGAAACAAGCCTAAGCAAATGCAAGAAGTGCAATAGAACAAGCATAAGCTAATACAAGCAGACTAACGAAACGAGAATAAGCAAATGCATGAGACAAATAGAGACAATGGTGAACACAAACAAGCACTGGTATAAGCAACGAAAATAGAATGAACAAAAGTGACTGTTAGCAACAAGCCCTGGCAAAGTCAAGATTTACAGCGCAACAAGCACAAGCAAACGCATGCTGAAAGTATAAGGAAGCCCAAGAGAATGCAAGCCTCGATGTAAACAAGCACAGCCCACACAAATCTTGAATGCGACAAACACAAGCAAGTGCAAATCCTGAATGCACCAAGCAAATGCAGATCCCGAACGTAACAAACACGAGCAAAAGGCAAGTACCAAAGTAAACTTTCAGCACCACGCGAAGATAAATGATCAACAGCAAGAGGAGCTAAGAAATCAAATGATCCAGAAACATGAGTAGACGAATATCAGGGAAGCCTTCTCTCATCAACGAAGCAATTGAATACCCGGCACTAGTCCAGAAGGAGATGCATGAACAAGATGTCAAATGTGCCATGCATCCTCACAGAAGAGCCACAAATCACCTGCTGCCAGCATGCGACTCTAAAGGAAGCGAGCCACGAGTCACGCATAGTGTAGCTGAGTGGTGGGCATTCGGAACTCAAGAAATCCAAGTTTCACTCACTGGCGCATAATGATATAGTTGCGAAGCTTACCAACCTTAAAGGAAACGACCAGACCAAAGATCTCGCCGGAGACAGTCAGCAAAGAAGACGGGAAGCTTAGTGAACAGTCCTGTGACTGTAGCGGATCAGAATCTTCCTCCCTCATGGCGGGGGAAAAGCAACACAACGGTCCAATCTCTGCATTGAAGTACCACCCCCATTGAAGCACACTGACAGTCAGAGTTTGGGTCCTAAATGGACCCGGTGGCTGGAATCACTGGACAATTTTCTGGACGCTTGTCGGTAAACGAAGAGATGAAAAATGTCTGATACTACTCCTCCAGCTAGTAGGTCGTGCCGATGCTTAGTCAGAACATTTCCTGAAAAGGACACAGAGACCTATGAAAGACTCCAAGAGAAGCTACATGCCCATTTCCACGCACAGGCAGACGTGGATCACGATCGCATCGCATTCAACACAGCACGGCAGGAACCAGGAGAACCATTGCCAAAATTCATCAACCGGTTGCAAGGTCTGGTACAATGCTGCCATTTCAAGACACTTACAAATGAGGAAGCAGTTCGGCTCTGGATAATCGAAGGCTGTTCAAATTCTAACCCGAAGTGCAAGATCCTTCGAGGGTATTGGTCGCTAAAGTAAATCATCAGGAAGGCCGAAGTTGGAGTGCGACTCAAAGCAAGAGACAGATCGAAGGAACTGCACCCGAATGCAAGACACCAAGATACCCGGAAAGAGACATCCCTCATGTCCGGGAATGAAGCTCAAGAAACAAACAAAACCAGAAAGAGGGAGGGTGAAGGCAGACCAGAGATAAAACAGCGGGAGAGACAAAGTGACATGGAATACTCCGAGTCAACAATACAAAAGACAACCTCAAGGAGCTGTTCACCCTCAAGGAGTCATTCAAAGTATGGCACAAACTATTCTGAAGAGGATGAAGCGTCAAGTGGGACAGATCGCACCCATGGACAAGATGACAGCCTGCACAACAAGCGGGTAAGAAAGACAAACTATAGAAGATTGGACCAATCATGTCAACACTGGAACTCGGCGCACGAACACCCACGAGCATCTCACTATTCGCCAAATTCTGTAGATGAGCCCGAGGAAGCATCAAGCAGTGGGACACATCAACCCCATGGCACGGATGCCAGTGCACCAAACAAAAAAGAAGAAGAAGCAAACCACATAAGGTGGAGTGATTCACTCAGACACCGGAGAGGCGAAGACAAATGCACTCATGACACCCGAGACAACAAGGAAACTGAGAGGAGGCCATTATCATTATACAAGAGAGGCTGAGACGAAGTACCCTGGGATCAAACACCGGAAATAAACATGTGGTTATCAAACAACCTCTCAGGTAAGATGGCACCGAGCCACTTCGAGAAAGGTACCCAGAGAAATATCTCAAAGCAACTCCGACTCTAGGAGCAGCCTCTCACGGCCTACCTGTGTCAGAAATCTACCATTCAAGGCACACCCAAAGAAACGTTCTCGAAGGAAATCAGCAAAAGACTCCTCCGATTCAGAAAGCATGTCTATTCGATCCCTCGGGTCGACCGAGTCATGGTTCCGACAACGTCCATGGCATCAATCACCTGAACACACCATCGAACCAAAGGACATTCTTCCCATCAAGAGCAAACTATCTCATACCAATGTCTCTGGAGACCCAATCACAGCACAAGACAACCTGTCATGTCAGTCGCAGGTATGTCGAGACATAAAGAATATACCGTCACCCCTGAGGGGGTCAGCGAGGCTGACTCAAAGGACCTACCTAATGAAAACAGATATAAGGGACATTACACATCAGATGAGAAAGGACTATCCAGTCACTCCGCAAGGAAAACCTGACGTGTTGACAGAGACAAATCATCAGAGGAGGAGAGGTAAACATGCACATGCTCAGATAGTCAAAGGGTTCACCAGTCCCAAGCGCGAGTGGGAGTGGGTGAGACAACCAGCGGCAGCAAATGAGTCCCCGGACCAGACTAGGATGGCAAATGAGTCCCTGGACCAAACTAGGCTGATCTTTTCAAACAGTGTATCACCGTCTGGCATGCATGACATTGAACAGGAGGACAGTGCTGCCCTCGACTGGACAAGACAAAAGAAAGTAAAATTATATGCCCGTGCTCGGAAGAGAACCAGAACAACATCCTCTCATGAAGCAGATCAAGCGTCAATCGAACAAGAGCCCCAAAGGAAGACAGACCTTCACCATCACGCTGAGCCCTTCATGGTCACCTCACGAGGAGCAATTATGATCGCCTCGGAGACTGAAGATGAGTGGATGACACAGAAGCCTATCGGATACCGCCATGAATCTGGAAACAAGAAGATCACACGAGACATTTCGCAAATTCAAAGATGCACTTCTGTAGTCAAGGAGACTTTTGTCAAGGCAAGAGGAAGCCACACCATTGAACTGGATATGTGTCTTCATAGCTTAAACAGGCGGCCTGCAGACCCGCGTGGCTGATCGAGGAACTACAGATATGGTGGACGCTAAGTTTATTTTGTTAACAAGGGGAGAGATGTAATATCGTGATGCAGTCTAGTGGTTGGGGTGGAGCTAGGGGGAGGAACAGGAACAGGAGGAGCTAAGGGGACAAGGTTAAGGCAGTTAGAGCAGGGACGGTGATGTGACTAGACGTAAATAAAGAGCTCGTCTAAAGTAATTACTGTGTAGCGTCATTACTTGAAGCTGGTCGCTACACCCGTAATGCAGGCACCCTTGCACCATGATGCAAAGGTACCTGCCTTGGCGCACAACAGCCTCTGAGACCACCTTCAGGAAAAGCTTAAAAACCCATCTGTTCTCCCTGTAAAACCTTCTATTGGCCCTGACTTTTCTCCACAGCGCGGGGACACGCCGTGATGGCGTCACCAGGCGCTTTACAAGCCCCTTTGTTGTTGTTGTTGTTGTTGTGCTGGCGCAGGGGAAAATTACAGCTGTGTGCCATATCATATAGACACAGAGCATTCCTGCCCTTTCCTTTAGCTGTAGGGCAGCGCAGCAGGGAGGCCTACAGCGCTGCCCTATGGCAAAATCCCATTAATAAGGCCCATAGGGTTTAAGTCATACAGATGTGGTTATGGTTAACTTAAACCTTTTTGCATACATTTTAAATTTCATTCCATTATCTAATTTACCTGATTGGCATATAAATTCCAATTTCATTGCATTAAATAACCTCCTATGCCAATGTTATACCTTGCTTATGGAATTATATTCAACAGTTCAGGCACTGCAATATTTGCACATTACAATGAGAATTAACTTACTTAGTCAAAGTAAATTGTATTCCTTTATTTGAAAGGCCACACAGTGCAGAGAATAAACAAACAGTTCTCTTTACCCTGTCCTGCAACACCAACAATTCCCAACAATAGGCATTCAAGAATTGTCTGTGTCTGGTGTTGTGAGCTTGTGCTTCGAGACATATTCAGATATTTCATAATAAAGCACCATTAAGGTGTTCGTGTTTGTATGTGTTCTCTTCTGTTAGAACTTGGTCATACTTCTGGTTCGGCTAAGCCCTTTCTGCAGGGTCCCCCCATGTTTTTTGACTTCTTTTACTGAACCCGTGTTTGTGGGCTTTTAGGAATCTGCAAACTTTACTTCGGCTAAGCAGTGGTATAGTATTTGGGCTCTCCCTTCTTAAACATGGTAAAATTATTATACACATTTCATTTATCTATAAGTCAATAGCATATCTATAGACCAACATGTACCCAGGGCCTGTAAATTAAATGCTACTAGTGGGCTGCAGCACTAACTTTTCTACCCACTAAAGTAGCACTGTAAAACATGTCTCAGAACACAACCATGAGCATAGTATATAGTTTGGGCCCCAAACCTAGACTGTGGTTTACTAGCTGTATCAGTGATGGATTCAACTCTGATAACAGCGATCCTGTTATTTCAGCACCAGAACCAAACTTTAACAGCAGTAACGTATCTGTTCCAGGGCTGGAACCAAACTCAATAATCTCCTGCAGTTCCACCACTGAAATCAAACCTTAACAGTCTTACAAATAGCTGCAGAATTCCAGTAAATATATATCACCTCTAGCACTCCTAATGCTATACTTAAAGAGGTATGAATCGTAACTGAGCATCTCTCTACGAAACCCAGAATACATTCTAATGTACATCTGGCAGAACTCATCATGCATTACAAGTACAAGATGACACATCAGTCCCAGTTCCTGACCATAATGGTCGATGTGCACACATATGTAATGAATCATGTATGTGGAGGCGTCATTAAGAATGCACACGCCTACGAAATAGAAATGAAGATGCTCCTTACCTGCATTATCACTTATTTTTCTATCCTTTTTTCCCAATGCTGCACAGCATCAGCAAAAAAAATGCTTATTGTTGATGCTGCACAGCAAAGCCAAAAAGAAATGTCAAAAGGTCTGAAGTGCAGGGCCGGCCTTGGAGTGGTAGTGCTCATAGATCTCGCATTTCAGACCTTTTGGCTTGTTTTAACTGTAAGAAACTAATGGATAAATGTTTTAGATAGAGTTGATTTTCAGCAACTGCATCCGTGTCAGACATATTTCTGCTGTGATCAAGCAATGCAAAGGCAATAATTCTGGGTCAGGTGTTCAGAAGGGTGTTGTCAAAGCTTGTATGAACTTTACAATAGAGTAAAACCGAAACTGAACACTGGGGTTCCTCCTGTGGAAGATGGCGGCGCTGCCTTCTCCGATAAGACTGGAAACTTTTCTCCCCACCTAAATCACAGCAGGCTAGATGTATTAAGTATCATTTTTGCACCTGTCAGAAACGTGGCATTGCCAGTATTTGGTTTGCTGCAAACACGGATGATAATGGCAGAAAGCGAGTGTGTGCATTGAAGTGAGGTCTACCATTCTTATAGCTGCTAACTGTATCCGGGTCATGAGGGCGACTTTCAGCCAGTCTTGGTCCTCCGCCAACTGAACTAGTCCTGCTGGAGCTTCTAATTATAATGTCTGTGTTGGGCCTACAAGGCAGTATGCTTTTTGCTATTGGTTATAGGACCAGGGCTGAGAGAGGCACTCAGGTTTCAGCTGGGCATTACCAAACTTTGCCATCATATGGCAGGATATTAGCAGGGGTGCAATGAGTTTTTAGAGAATTGGCAATGCACAGGGTGACTGTTAAATGATGCATTTGGCCAGACATCTGTCTGCAGATCAATGGTAATTTCCCTGCAGTGGCTGTATCTTGATTGGCTCTGTTCTTGTGTTTTACAGGTCCCTGTTCAACGGGCCCTCTGGGGAGAAACTTCGTCACAGTGTTCATGGAGAATGACAAAGCGTCTTGGTATGTTGCAGAATTATCAGTTGTCATCCGGAGCTACTCTGACTCGACACAGGTCAATGTGACATTAGGGGAGTCCTGGATTAGATCCTTTTTCTTGGATCGGTATAAGACGTGGCCGTTCGTGATTAGCTCCACGTTGAGCGGTATGGACATGGTTGGGACAGGCATATTCAACAAAGTATTCACATTCAAGGCAAACAAAGACATCTCTCTGGTTTCACTCAACTATAAGCTGTACTCCTCTGACACCTCCGTCTTGTACCCAGTTGAAGATTGGGGCACAGAGTACTATATTGTGACGCCACCGAATGGAGCACCAGGAGGCCTGAAAGAGTTCTGTGTCTTCACCAACGAAGAAACCAACACCATCACCATGTACCTGAAAGGTGCAGTCTATTTCCAGGGCGTGGTCTACGCGAAGGGAAGCACCCTGACAGTGACGCTCAAGCCACTGGAGGCCGTCCAGATCCAGACCTGGGAGGACCTGTCCGGCACCAGGATCGTGTCCTCAAAACCTTCAGGTGTGCTGACCGGACACTCGCTTGCAATTGAAAACAGCAAAAACGGCGACCATGTGTATGAGCAGCTGCGGCCCACCAGCAGCTGGGGTAAAACGTTTATTGTGCCCGCAGTCTTCTACCAGCAGATATCTGACTTTGTCTATATCACAGCTTACAAAAACACACGCGTGGTCGTGGGAGCAGGAATCCTTCAAAACTCGTTCGACCTGGTTGCTGGCCAGGTGCTAAAGCGTGAGGTGACAGCATCGAGTCCTCTCGCCATCACGGCCACCGAAGGTGTCCAGGTCATTCTGTTCCACACCGGCTGGAACCACTTCTTTATAAACATACCGGATGTCGCCAGCTACTGCACGTCCTACTACATATACGGTCAGGACAAATTTGTGAACTACGTCATGCTGGTGACCCCCACGTCAGCAACAACGGGAATGACTTTGAACAAAGCGCCACTCAGCGGTGTGAATTGGGTTCCAATGTTGGGCACAGATTATTCTTGGGGTTACTTTCGTTTTTTCGAACCATTTCTCATGAACTTGATCGAGGGCACGGCTCCATTCGAGCTCCTTACTTTTGGAAAGACGACATGGAGTGGGTATGGATCGGCGGGTGTCTGCACACCAGGTACGTATGGCAGAGTGTTTTTACACTATCTATCAAGCATGGCTGGGTATCTCAGGGACGGCCTACCTTGGTGTATGTCTGAGAAACCAAGGATATCCAAGTGCACATGACGGTGCATATGGGAAAGCAGTGAAAATATCTGTGTGTCAAGGAGCGCATAACTGAGCGTGTTCCGTAGTATACACCTGAGCTAATAGGCATATCCGCGTGAAGAGAAAAGTGTATATTGCATCAGTATATATACATGTATCTGGATCTATCTATGAGTTTAGCAAAGACAGCACAACTGATGCAGTACGTATATATCCTAGGGTGTACTTTTGAATCATACAATGTGTGAGTCATAGTGGCAGGACTCACAATGAGGGGGACCTCCGCAGAATGCGACGAGGGACCCTGAATCTCTCAGACATTCACTAGCCTTGGTTTCAATGGGAGCCATCCGAGTGTTTGCGGGCACCTGGGTTTTGGAGCCCCTGGGGCCGAAGGTACAGCAGGGTCCCCTGTTACCCACCTGGTGAGTCATTATAATGGAAAGTTTGCTGAAACAATCCCAGCCCTTCCACGATTGATGAACTGATGCACAGGGGACACTGGCAGACCCATGCTGGCTCTCCACAATTGGCAGAGCGCTCTGTTAGTGGCCCTCATCACTCCCCACTAGCACCTCCTGGGGGTCATGGAAGGACAACTCTTAGGGGCATATTAGCAAGAACCTCGTTAAAATTAGCGCCGTTTTAGCGGCAGGAAACTGCTGCGAAAACATCGATAATGGGCTTGCTGATATGCGTTATGGAATTCCAATAGAAGCCCCGGTAGATGTCCTGCACATCTAACCTGGGCTTCTATTGGAATTCTATAACGCATATTAGCAAGCCCATTATCGTCGTTTTAGCAGCAGTTTCCTGCCGCTAAAACGGCGATCATTTTAACGAGATTCTTACTAATATGCCCCTGAGTCCTTTACCATCACATCTTCAGCAATGGTTCTTTGACAGTTTCAAACATTACACTGATCTTTACAATGAGGCAGGCTTGAAATGTGTATAGAAGTTTACCCCAGTGAACTTTATATCAACGCTTCCCGAACTTTTGAGAAACACGACACAGTTTTTAGAATGACAAACTTTGCAAGCCACTTAGTGATCTAGCTTCAACGCAATTGCTGGTGGCTGTTTTGTTATGTAATAGTAGAGATGCTTTCAGATTGCTGTGAATCACTAAAATAACATAGAGCCAGATGTACAACCCTAGTAAATTGTGAGTCGCAATTTGTTGATTGTGAGTCGCAAATTGCGAGTCGCAATTTACTGGGTACAACAGTGTCAGAGACCTATTGCGATTCCCAATGGGGTCGCAAAACGCCTGCATCATTAATTTTATTGAGGCATTCGCATTTTGGGAACCTATTGGGAATAGCTGGTACTCCCAGGGATGGTGGCCTGCTGTGCTCAGCAGACCACCATGTTTGGGATTGCTGTTATTAAAGAAGCTTTTTTTTAAAAAAAAAATGCAACCCGTTTTCCTGAAAGGAATACGGGATGCATTTAAAAAAATGAAATGATTATGTTTTATTTTTTAAGGGCAGGACGTGGTCCCTGGGATCACTGCCTGCCCTAAAAAAAATATTTTTGCATACATTTGCAAATGGAAGCAGGTGGTACCTTGGGAGTGTTTTGCGACCACAATAGCTGTTGCAAAACATTCATACATGGCTCATGAGTCACTTTTAGGAAGGGAACGCCCCTTCCTATAGCGAGTCACAAAACGTATTTTGCGAGTCGCTAATTGATTAGCGAGTCGCAAAATAGGTTTTGTACATAGGCCCAAGGTTTTTAGCAAGCGCAAATGAGTCTAAAACCTGTTTGCGAACGCTAAAAACCGTTGTACATCTGGCGCAAGGAAAGATGTACAAAGTTGTGTGTTTCTCTCTAACAACAATTGTTTGTAAATGTCACAACAGTGACTATGCTCTTTAATATGTGTTTATCAGACATAAAAGTGGTAGATTGTACCCTACGCTGAACTCTGGAACTGGGACACTTTTCAGAGTGGGGTGCTCGCTTATGGCATTTGTTCTCTAAGATCACAAGGCTTCTGAAAAATGTTGCTGTTTATACCAGTAATTTTAGCAAATGTTAAAAACTCTTTCTGAAGCAAAGCGTGGGGTAAGGCCTCATCCATTTTTGTGTTAAAACAATGCCTTGTAGTGCAATTTAAAATACAGATATATTTTGCAGTTTTATATAGCACAAACATGGCCCAGGGACATTAGAGCTCTTTACATGATCACCAGATTACATTACACAAAGTCAGATTAATGTTATTCCAAGCAGAGGAGATTAGGTACTTGGCACAGAATCAATGCATGTTGAGCCTACCCTTGGTCTCAAACCTAGTTTTCCAAAACCATAGTCAGCAACTCTGGCTGTTAGACTACATTCACTTATCTTAAATGATGTGTGTATGTCATACATTAGTCGGATGACTGTATGAATATGTATAGTGAGCACATTCTCTGGTTAAATGGCTTTGTGAAATGGGTGGAAAAACATGTCAACAAGATCAAAATGAAATCTGGCAAGTGATTTCACAGAAGTGTAAGTAGCAAGTTAGGTAGAGATGCATCTCAAATTGAAGTCTCATAGAGCATGGCAGACAGAGCAAACACATTTTTAAAGTACATTTTAGCACATGTCTTTAGTCAACTAAGTTGGCGTAAATTGTATGAATCTATGTAGACCCAGGAGACAGAAATGACAAAATAAGCAAATTGACTGATTGTAAACAATTTTTATTTAGGGTGCACATGTGTCCATGTCAAAAGATAGTGGCACCACCTCCTAGGTGTCACGGAAATTAAATTAAATAAACCAATTTTAAATCCTTGGTAACGTGAGCCAAGGCAGGGGGGTGTAAACCAAAGCCAGTGCGTAATGTATTTAAGCAGTACACAGTAGAAAAAGTCCCATAAAACACAAAACCTTTACACTGAATTATGAGTAAAATAAGACTGAAACAACAAAAATCTAATAAAGGGAACTGGTGATATGTGTTTTTAAAGTTTTTAAAGCAAATAGCAGTGGTCGTGGTAGACCTATGCATTAGTTGAGGCAAACCGCGATGTAGCTCTGGTGGGATACACAAAGTGAATTTATCCTGGTGGAAGTTTGGAAGTCTCAAAGTTTGAAAACAGATCTAAGTCCTATTTCAGATCGAAACATTTCCACTTTTTTGGAAAAAAAATATTGATATCTCTTCTAAGCCCCAACACAGACAGGAACTTTGCCAATCTTTGAGAAGAATAATCATTCCTGAGCTGTCTGCCACCTAAATTGTAGTAGTCTCTACGGAACACAAGGCTGGGCACTAGAACCAGAATGGTCCTGCTGGAATGCTGGAGCTTTTTAAAATTCCTCCATCATCCTAACAGAGGTGCCACCAGCCAAATTTTGAAATGTTTGCTTGCCCAGCAGACATTTCAAGCATTGACAAGAACCTCTGTCACGGCCGATGCATTGTAAGCTTAATGGAAAGCTCTGTGAGCCATACGTCAATCATACAATTTTTTTTTTATTTTCATAAAGAAAATCCAAATGAGGGATTATCTTTTAGAAAATAAAAACAACAACGTACCCTGCCTTGTGCACTGCTCATTAACCCCTACTGCCAGGTTTCTCCTGGCAGTAATGGGCATTGAAAAATAGCTATAAGTTCAACCATCTAAATTAAGTGCCCAGACACAGAGCCAAATCTTCGATGACCCTTACTTCTTCGGGTCATCGAAGGAGTTTGACCATGGCTAAGACGGTGTTGTCTCCATTGTCAAACTATGGTCTGTCCATATTTAAATCAGCAAACCACCATGTTGGCTGGGAGGGAACTCTGTGGCCATTGCAACATAGTTTCCTCTCTGCCAACATATACATCTAGCCCTTAGTATTTGTTTCTGAGGTGCTGGGAGCCTTAAGCGAGATGACGGTGACTTTCAATCCAATGCTACGGAACTGCCCATAGGATACTTTTGCCCACAGATCCGAATGAAGCTTTGGAGGAAAAGTCATCAAACACTCTCCGAGTGTCAGAAGGAGGTTAACAGCAATGTGAAATCCAGGTCCAGTTGTTTCTGATCACCGTGGCATTTAAAGAACATGATTTGTTAGTTGGTCAACAGACTTTTATCCAACCCCTTTCTGTGTCCTGTTGTGGAAATGTGCCTTTTCAGGGGCACACGCTGCAGGGTTCACCCTTAAGTTTGTCCTTGGGTCCTTAGACTAAAAAAGAAGATCTTGGCACTGAAGTTGGAATTCAAAATAAGAAGTTTATTCACTCATGAGTGAGACCACATCCATACAACACCCTCAAGTGTTCCAGGAGGTAGTAGCTTGAATACACAGGTCATGGTGCTTTTATACAGAGGTTTCTGCACTTGTAAGTATGTAGTTACAAATAGAAGGTACATGCCAACACAGGAATATATATTGACCAACACGGGCGGATGAAGATCACTTACTCAGCAAAGTGGAAGGGAAAACAGAACTGCTTACATCAGTAGGATATGATAGACAGTTACATTCTCAACTAGGTGCATTCTAGCAACTACAGTCCTTTCTGAGCTCATACATTGCTCTTGCTCTGTACAGAAGGAGTTAACTAAGGTTGATAACTCAAGCAGAATAGAAAAGCAGGCAACAGTGAAGACGGCAGAATCCCAAGGCCAACAAAATGGATGTTTCAAACAAGATAGCTTCAGCTCATGCTAACAGCAATTATTGTTTAATTCCACAGACGGCCCTTTTAGCATTAGTTGAAGACAACTCCATGATTTAGAAGGAGCATGGAAGATACCACGGACATCAATCATCATTAACTCACTAATTTCTTGGTCTATTACTAGTCAGATATTTACATTCTTGACATTTTGTTTAGCTGCTATACATGAGGTACAGGTAGAAGCACAAAGGGAACAGAGCACCGGGCCACATTGGATACATAGGCAACAAATAAAAAGGTTCACAACATATATACATAGAACTGACAATGGTTTCCAGCCCCATACAGTAAACATAGTCCATAGCCATCCAGTCAAAGTCCACGTTCCTGAACCCTGATGGATTTCAGTGGCTATCTGGTGCTGCTTAGAACTTGCTTCAAAAACTGAAGGGGCATGGTCAGGGATGTAGACACAGCAGCTGCTCCCAATAATGTGGTATGCTCCACCACGGTCTACCAGGATCACATCCAAACCCATCCTGTTTTGGAGCACCACAGTTCTCACAATATGTAGTTCTTCCATGATGTTTCCAAGTGCCATGGCTGTCAGATTGGTTACAGCCTTTACAACATATGTTAAGCGCCTTATTTTTCTGCTGTTTAGGAAGAAGAGTCCCAAATTAAAGTCAATATACTGCTGCAATGCAGTATCAGTTTGATCCACCTCATTGTGATTTATTGTCCTCTTAGAAATGTCATTATACAGTTTATAGTTTTTTGTGGTAGAATGCAGGTGCCAAAAACACAGGTGGTAGCAAAAAGGACACAAAAAATTACCTGACCAACCAATAGGTAGGTGGTAATAGCCTTTGCTTCTACAAATAAAATAGCTGTTATGTGAGGACAAAAAACTACTATTGTTTGTTACAGTAATGTTCAGCACTGTAGTACAGTCACTTTTTCCCACATGGATACTGCCAATACTGCTCACACAAAGGTCTGCTCGAGCTCTAGTAACAGCTATAACAGGAGGCCCATTACCCTTGACAGTTCGAGTGTTAATGAAAACTTTGCGCGTGGAGGAATTTCCTCGGTGATACTCCTCCATTTCCCATACAGTTCATTTAGCTTGGGGATCTCCTTCCTCATCAGAATAACAGACTCTATTTAACTGAGCGTTAAGTCTTCCTCCATCAAAGTTGGTAATAGTACCAATATGAGACCCACAACAGTGCAAACCAAGCTCTGCAGGAACCATTGTGTGAAAACGGCAGAGGAATGAAAGGCGTTCCTCCCTTTTTCTGATGAGCTGGCATCATTCCACACATCCAACAGTTGGTAATGTTCATCGCATTATGGGTGTGATGCAACATTTGAATGAACGTATTGCTGAGATAGGACATTCTATGCTTCTGCTCATGATAAGGGAGAGTAAAATATTGGTGCTCAATTGGGACAGAAGTAGTAGCAGTCAGTAGTTTTCAAGCAGGAGCTGCTCCCTCTACAACCCATGTTATTGTAGCAATCAGAACAATAATTAAAGCGAGTCCAAAAATGAACACACTCTTTCGATCACAGATTCTTTCAGTAGTTGATTTCTTCTCCGCAGCCATGTTCATCTTGCCATTGAACAATGGACCAGATGGTGCCCTCAGGTCCTGGGAAAGCATTGGTTTCTTTGTTGAGGTTGAGACTAGTAGCCACTAAAAGAGTATCCCCCTTTGTAACTCAGTCTTTCACTACCCAGGACAGTGGCTCAAACAGTCTTTTTCAGCAACAAAGTGTCTCTCTTCCAGGGTCACAGCTGATATCTAGATGTACCAGGGATTGTGTGGTCCAGGAAGACTTCCTCAGATCCTTCAGGTGACGTGGCTTGTCCTTTCTCTGTGTCCACGATGTTGCGATGAGCTGCCAACACAGCTGGGCTCACTAGGTCCTGCAACACCTTCCGACAATGGGTTGCGTGGACCCAGTTCTTCTGGTTAGTCACTCGAACTGCAGTCCTGGTGCCCAAAAGCACCTGCTCAGGGCCACGCCAACGAGGCTCCAAGGAGCTGGTCGGCTGTAAGGAATTTGTTCGGACAAAGTCCCCAGGCCATAGATTATGGCCCTCACCCTGCGACCTGTTTGGAAGACAAACTGTCAGTCAACTGAGAAAAATAGTAGTTCATCAATACATACGGTACATCAAGTATAGGGCGTGGATTAGGAATCCCCCAAATATTTATTGGCCTTCCAAAAACCACCTCATACGGTGTGAGGCCAGATTGTGTATTTGGTACCAATCCAATAGATAGCAGGCAGTGCATTAGGCCATTTCAAAGAAGTGAAAGCCTGTATTTTGGCCAATTTTAGTTTGAGGGTAGGAAATTGTGGGTGAAAAGCAGCATGAAACTTATGTTTAATTCCTAACCCTTTCATGAGGTAATCAACAACTTTCCCAATGAAATGGGGGTCTGTTGTCAATCCACAAGACTCGACAAATGCCGAATGTGGGGAAAAACTCCTTTCGGAGCACCTGTGCTGTACTAAGAGCTGTATTATCTTTCGTAGCATATGACTCCAACCATTTACCAAAGGTGCAAACCACTACCAAGACATACTTTAGGTTATTACAACACTCAAACTGTATGTATTCCATTTGCAGGACCTCAAAAGGTGCTGTAGGTATGGCAAACCCTCCTGCTGGGGATCGTGTTCCCTTTCAAGGATTATATTGGAGACAGATCAGACAAGACTGGACTATCTTTTTAGCTGTACCAGCAATATCTGGATGATCCCAAACTTGCAGGAGTAGCTTTGCCATTGAGGAAGCTCCAACATGTGCCAGCCCATGTGTAATGTGAATCATAGGATGTAAACAGACTGTGGGTAACTTCCATTTTGTCATTTCTTTATTCCTCCAACAGCTCTCATCATCCAATGTTCCCTCCTTAGACCATTTGGTAATTCCTCAACAGAAGCAGATTGTTGCATATCCAGCACCTCTTACCTTGCATAATGCCAACGCTCAGCCTGTGACCTTACTACATACATGGGTGTAGTACTTCACTGCATTGCAGTCTCACGAGCTGTGTGATCCGCAAAGGCATTGCCTTTTCCTATTTTATCAGTCACTTTCTTGTGTGCGCTACACTTAACAATTGGCACTTTCTTAGGATATGTCAAGGCAGTAAGGAGGTTGTGTACTAATTTCCCATGCACTATTTGCGTCCCATGTGAAGTAAGAAAGCCCCTTTCCTTCCAGAGTTGCCCAAAATCATAAGCCACTCCAAAAGCATATTGGGTATTGGTGTAGATGTTAACGAGTAGATCTGTACTAAGCTCACATGCTCTTGTCAGTGGTATAAACTTAGCTGCTTGAGCTGACTTCTGTGGGATACAAGCTGTCTCAACTATTGTCTGAAGTGTTGTGATTGCATAGGCAGCAGAAGTCATGCCATCAGGCAGCTTCAAGCAGGACCTATCAACCCACAGTTCCCCATCAACACTAGAAAGGGGCGAATCTTGTAGGTCAACACAACCCTTTGTTTGTTCTTCAGTAAGGGATATACAGTCATGTAACTCTTGTGACTGAGACTGAGTGCCTGGAAATGGCAATAATGTAGCAGGATTCAGAGTCGAGCATTTTTTCAGTGTGATATGAGGAGCCATAAGTGTCAATTCATATTCTGTCAAGCGGGCACTAGTCAAATGTTGTGTTTTTGTTTGATTTAAAAGAGCCTCAACTGAATGGGGTACTAGCACAAGCAATCTGTGTGGCAAGACTATTCCCTCACATTGACGTATGGCACAGCTGTCACCGCCACCGCCTCCGCTCGAAAATACCCAGGCAGCGCTCAGGTGACTGGATCAAGGACAGCTGAGAAATATGTACAAGGACGCTGCTTATCACTGTGGGCCTGTGTTAAAACTGAGTGAGCACAGCTGTCCCTACCATGTAAATAGAGCATGAAAGCTTTATTGTAGTCTGGAGTTCCTAATACTGGTGCAGAACAAAGAGCTTGACACAACTGTTGGAAAGCATGCTGGCATGCAGTAGTCCATTAAGGGTTTAACACTTTGAGAAAAGCTAGGGATCCACTGCCTACAGAAAGAAGTAAGGCCAATCAGTGCACACACATCCTTCTGAATACAGGGCGCAGGAGTGTCTAAAATAGCTTAAATGCGATCTATTGTGAGTGCACTTCCCTCCTTAGACAGAAAGTGACCTAAATAGGTAACCTACTGTCTACAATATTGCATTTTCTTCCGAGAGACTTTGTGATGATAAGAGGCAAGGAATAATAGCAATAACAATGGGCCATATTATCAAGAAATGGCAATACATTATCGCTGCTTTTATCGGCAGGAAACTGCCACTTAATCAGCGATAATGGGCTTGATAATATGACCTTGTGAATTCCCATAGAAGCCCAGGTTAACACCAGAACCTAGGCTTCTATGGGAATTCACAAGGGCATATTATCATGCCCATTATCGCTGCTTTAGCGGCAGTTTCCTGCCGATAAAAGCAGTAATAATGTATCGCCCTTTCTTGATAATATGCCCTGTGTTCCTTCTTCACACTGTTATGGGGTATCAGCAGCCAACAAGATGCCATCGACATATTAAATAAGAGCCACCCCTTTTGGCACAGGGAAAGAATCCAGCTGCCTTTTCAATGCCTGGCTATAAATGCTAGGACTCTCTGTATACCCTTGTGGAGCTCTACAAAATCTGAATGATCGATTATTCAAAGTGAAGCCAAACAATTACCGGCTGTCAGGATGAATCGGTATTGAGAAAAATGCATTTTTCAAATAGATCACACAGATGTAGTTGCAGTAGGAGGAGCCATAGTAAGAAGTGTCATGATGTCAGACACTACCAGATATGGGGGCACAACAATCTTGTTGACCTCTCGCAAGTCAATGATGAATCTATAAATTTTACAATCAGTGACTTTTTTCAAAATAGAAGAATAGGGCTATTATAGTTATTGCTACTTCCACAACCTCCACCTTAATCAAATCCTTTACAATGTGTATCAATGCTTCTTCGCCTTCCCAAGATATTTTATATTGGGGCAGTCGAGGCAAAGAAGCACCTTCCTTTACTTGAATATGTACTAGTGGGATAACCATTTGTCCCACATCGGTATCTGATGTAGCCCACAAGCTACGAGGTAATGGAGCCAAAGCAATATCCTCTTTATTAAGACAAGACCTCTCAACCATTTGATAGTTATTGTTTAATATAACACGCACACACTCTGGGAAACAACTTATTGTAGCACGAAAATGTTTAAGCATATCGATACCCACAATGTTATCTGGTGTGTGAGGGGGAAAGCAGAAATAGAAATGTTGCAGTGAATTTATCAAGACTAAATGCATGTGGCTGTGACAGTGGGCTAAGTGTAGTTTTCCCATCAAATGTGCCAGACAGGGGTGCCATAGCAACCAATTGATTAGACAGAGCACTACGAGTAGCTCCTGTATCAACCAGAAACTGATCAGTAGAACCCAAGATGTTTGCATCGACATAGGGACCCCTGTGATCTACTGGGACCTCAATCAGTTTCTTACTCCATCCCAGGCATTCTTATGCATAATCAGAATCCTTAGGACCATCAGCCGAATAATCAGACATTTGATATTGATTTTGTCTATCAAAGGTATTAAAAGAAATTGGATTGTGATCAACTGCCTCAATTCTGGTATTACACATTTCCTGTGTTCCCTGGGCGGCTTTTCATACTTCCTCTTCCCCGCTGACACTGCTGGTCTTGCAAAAGGGGGCACGTAGCACGCTAATGTCAAATTTCTTTACAATAAGCACACTGATCAGAAGACAAATTTGCTCGAGGGAAAGGGGGTACACCAGGGCGTATATCACATATCCACCTCAACCATCACCTTTAAATGAAGGACCATAGACTTGAGCCAACATAACTTTCGTTTTTAGATCCATAACCTATTTATCCTCCTTGCCTTTTGCTTCCAATTCCTGTCGCTCATAATACTGAGCCATAGTCAAAAGGGAGACTGGGGAAGATGTGGTCCTTGCTGGCCTTTAGGCGTTTAGCTATTTCTGGCAACATGTTAGCAACAAATTAGTCGACGAACAGATGCTTACCCATGTCATCTGTCAATGACTACCCACTAAAATCATGGAATTTCTCTTCAAATCGTGCAATGAAATCAGAAACAGACTCAACCGCTTTCTGTTTAAAAAACGCTAATGTAGTCCAATCTATTTTCTTAGGGGGTATAAGAGTTTTTAATTTAATCACAATAGATTTGGGAAGATCTAATCTCTCCTGTTGTGGTTTCTGCGCAGGCTCTCAAACTGCATCTGTTTGCTCTAAATGTACTCAAGTATCACCATAGGCTACATCATCACCTACCTTACGAATTGATATCCACATATCAGTGGGAAAAATAAGTCCAAAAAACATGTCAATATCTGGCAGAGTCATAGTACAGGAGCTAATAGATCCTTCCACTTCTTCATAAAATATCCATTTGGATCATCTGAAACTTTACCATCATTCATTCCCGTTCCCTTTGGGCGAACATACAGAGGTGCGGCCTCATGCATGGGTTTCATACTAACTTCAATATCACTAATATCCGACCCCGTAGCTCCCTCTTGTCGCTCCGGGGTCTGAACTGTTTGTTCAGTTGTAGTTTTACCAGCTGCTTTTTTTCTCCTCTTGCAGATGGGACATCTCAGTGCGCAATTTAACCATTTGCCTAATTAGATCAGGCACCTGTGAAGGAAGAAAGGTGCCATCACTTAATTGTTTATAATTATAATTTATATCAGAGGGCTATAAATCATCCGAATGGTGTCTAAAACTGAGTATTACTTCCCAAGTAAACATCTCTACGAAATGTAACTTCTCTAAAGCTACCACTATCCACTGCTGAACCATTGCTATGAGTTCTAGGGTGGAGGCACTCCCACAAGCTGCTTTACGAGCAGCGGATCTAAGAGTAGCCCTGCATTCAGTAGTTAAAGTAGAACGCGTCTTCCTCTCGTCTTGTTTATCTTCATCTTTTTCTTCTGAAGATAAATGCTCTTCATCAGAAACTTCATTCTCAGGGGCACCAGGGAATTAATACGGGGGTGGTGGTCTACCAACAGGTTGAAATCATCCTGAGGTCTATTAAGTATTGTAGTGTAGTTCCTATTTTCCCTACAGGCCCCGCGCATTGGAATAACATAAACAGCAGTATAGACGTAGAAGTGCGGTCTTCCAGGTCTCTACTGACTATGTTAAACTTAATTGTTACCAACTAGCTCAGAGGTCACTGGAAACGTTCTTGTCTGAATAGGAAGTGATCAGCTTCCTTGGTACAGCCAAGAAGGGATTCAGTTTTCCAACAACCGCATAAACATGACAACTCTGCTCCTCAGATAAGAGTCAATCTCTAGAGTCGTGTGAAACAATAGACAGTTATTTTACTCAGTCAGTTGTGCAGATTACTTTCACCAAGAAGCAGAGAATATAGAGACTCGCGTTTTCAATAAAAGGTATTATTTATTGAACAGTCTTTCTTCTCATGCAAGAGAAATGGATTGCCACAATTGCAATACTAGTTATTATATAAAGTGCGTACAGTGAAATGAGTATTGCGAAATAATACTGTAAAAGCATTGATATGGTTTCTTAGCCATACAATGGTTAAAATGAATAAAATATATACATTCATATATACATTAGGCTAACGTGCTCAACTGGTGCTTCTAACTACGCCTACCCCAGTGTACCTGACCTAAGCCTAACACGTGGAAGGGAGTAAGTAAGTAGTTTGAGTTAAGTTGGTTTTGCCAAGGTTTGCTTCAAGAATTCTCTCTAAGGGTTTAGTCAACACCATACCTCTGGAATAGAATGTTGGAGGTCTTGTATCCCCTCTCAGGACTCGATATCACAGTCACTCGCAAGAGTAGGCTGGAAACGCCGGAGCTGGATTTTCTCGGCAGGAGAAAAGAAAGCGTCTCTCTCAGCGCGTCAAAGAGGAGGAGGAGGGGCAGCGTCCGTGGGCTGCTTGCATCTGCTGGGCTCTGCAAGGGACAGATGTTCCGCTCCTGTTTTCACCACACCATCGTTCGCGCTTTGCTTAAGGCAACGCTGGTAATATTTATACCTGAAAGGTGCCTTGTTTGAAGTAAGTTTTTGGACATAAGACGTCAATAAAGATGTTACTAGGAAGTGATCGTCCTTTCAGTGCTCATTAGAGTTCTATTACTAATCAAAACATAGCAAGCAGGGTTTTCCCAGGTTGCTGAGTTTTATCTTGTTGAAGAACTCGGAGTGTAATCTAGGAATCTAAGATAGTGGTTTCTGCTGTGTCATCCACTGTAATGAGCTGCAGAGGCGAGTTTCAGAATATGTTTGAATATGGCTGAAGCATGGCTCTGATCGTTTATGCCATTATAGGGGTATGAATGGATTATAGCCGTATAGGGGCATAAGGTCACAGTATTGATCGGGGTCCTAGATTAGAACGCGACACCCACTCCACGATTTAATGTCCATCAAATTACTAAAAACTAACGCAATAAGATGCATGTGGAACATTGTGTAACATTGCCCACCCCAAAATACATATTTGCATTTGAAATTGTGTATTTGAAATACATGGAAATATAGGTACTGTACGTCTTTAAGCATAGGAATCATTCAAAAATTATAGCATATGTAATCAGTTGAACGATTTTGCGAAAAATTACACATGAAATATCTCTTTTTACAGACAAGACAAGAAGGGCGAGTTAATTTCATCACATATAAATGCATTGATGTAAAATTTGCAAGAGGCTGATGTAAAGTTATTTTGTCTCCAGGTTTACTAAAAATAGAAGTTCAGTTCTTTATGAATAGGTCTACTTTAAGCAAAGAATTCGTGCCAGAAAAAGGGTAAATATTTTGAAAAATAGTTCACTTCAAAAAAATCTTGGTGAACGGGGGAATAGAGTTCCAACGCTTTTCAGTAGTTTTTGTTGATCAAAACTGAAGGCCGAATTCAGAGTTCATGGGAACGCTGTGTGTTGGAATGCTTTCCAAAAATTATTGTTTCTGTTCAGGGGAGAACATCATATCAGACAAGCTCTCAAAAAATTGGTCTACAAAATCAGGTGACAGTTCGACCAAGTTCGATAATGCAGTTACTTGGCAGGTGTGAGAATTATTGCTATCATCGGTGTCGGGATCAGTGCTCACAGAAGGTCATACCTGGGTGATGTTGCTTTTATTTCTCGCTCCACTGTCACCACCTAGTCGTAGCACATGAGTCTCCATGAATGCCGTCATCAGGATTGGTAGCCGCTGGGGACAACACAATGCGTGAGCCGTTACAGGACTTAGCAAAATATCGATATCCATTGGTACTGCTGATGGAAGTGCAAGACAGGTGTCTAACACGCATTCCTCTCCGCATAGCATACATCGAAGCACAGGTAAGATGCAGGTCTGCCATATATGTCAGGCTCCACGCTGCAGGATCCGGTTGTAGCACATAGAACTCCACCTCCCGACCACACCAACACACTGACGTAAAAACACAGTGTGTTCGAGGGATAGGGCGAGGGAAAATAAAATAGAACAAGGAGGGGACGGAAGGGGACTGCAGGGAAGGGACAGCTGAAAGACAAGAAAAGGAACACACAGGTTAACGTTATTCACAACTCAACCTACTCTCATTTCATTCTCGCTAAACAGGTCAGCAATGTTCACCTTTGTGAGTGAAGTGTTCTCCACCTTTCCCTCTTACAACATATCACAGATATCAGTACCTCTGGTCCCTGAAGAACACAAAAAAGCAGGTTATACTCTGGCAACAGAAAGAACTCCTCCTGGTATTCGTTGGTATCTTTTAAGAACGTACCCCTCCTTGTAATTGGTGATATCCTTATGCTGCATCCATAACACACCACAATCCCAAGTGTAATTCAAAAATAAGTATATAGCCAAAAGATTCTTTAAAGAACAAACAACAGAAGCTCCAATTTAGACATGGTGAGACGTAGCATCCAACACTGTCCTCCGCTCTAATAGATTATACTCCACAAGATTCCGATAAGATTCAAACCTCCAAATACGGCAAGGTGTAGGGCCCCACTACCTTCCGCTTTGGCACTTAAAGAATAGGACTCTAGTGACCTTCTTCGGAACGGTAGCGCGTAGAAAAGACTTCCCACTACGCTCCGCTCTACAACTGCCCAAAAACAAGAAAACCTGCACAGCCGTGCAAGTCCATAAACAATGGCTCCTTTTCAAGTGCTTCTCAAAAGGAAATATTAAATGTACCAAAGTAACGCGTTATATCCACGCGCTATCTTTAAACTATCGGGATTTGAATTGAGTCCCAACTCCGCTTACTCACGGACTCCGTTTCCCGCCGGTAACTTGTAGCAGCCCAGAAACTTTGTTTACAGTCCTCGCTACGGAGACGCCGTCGCTCCGCTCGCTGTTCTTGCAATCCGAGAACGCCTGCAGCTGTCTGGAAGGCGGGCCGTTTGCATAAAAAAAGGCGCAAACTTTCTCACTCGCCTTTGACACCAGGAATAGGCAGCTATTCAGTACTTCAGGATCCAAAACGGGAAGCGCTGCGGAAAACTATGGACTACGATTCAAAAACAACTGATAGCACAAAATCACGAACAGTGTCAGGCGGTCCGGCCCATCCTTTTATAGCGCCACTCCCACCACCAGGACTTCTGGGAGATGTAGTTTATCATTTTAGGTAGGCGCCTTGCTAGTTCCTGACAATATAGGTCTGAATGAAAGAAACCAGGTCATGTTCAGATCTCTCAGCCTGGCCAATCCAAGGACTCTAGTTATTCGGTCCCGGTAGCGTAGTGCTAGGATTGTTAATTTCATCCCTGCCAGAGTCATGTCTGCGATTTGGCTTGCCATATTGGAGCAGGAGGGTCAAAAATAAAATTCCTGCTACAAGTCCCAAAATTAGAGGGATGCCGCCAAAGACTGAATGGACAAAATTTGGAATTAATCCCAAGACTGCTTTGAATGGTGTTAACAGTCCCGAAAAAATGGTCTTAAATAAGCCTGGGATACCTACGGCATTTGACATGTTTAGAATTTGGCTAAGCATTTCTGTGAAATGCACGGGACAATTTGTTGATAAAAGGTCATGTATCTCCGAAGCCGTCCTTGCAACTTGGAGATCATACGTCTCTTTTGATGACGTGATGGGCACTGTTATCTGCAAAAGCACAGACTTCATTCTGCTTAAAGTATCAATACGTATAGAATAGACATTCAAACGAGGCCATATGGGAGTCTCTGAGTCTCCTGGGCCGTTTGGAAACAATGCTTGCATACAGCATTTGACAATGGATGTTACGCTTACGAGATAGGCTTTCCCTGGCAAAAGGCCACAACAGCTGTGATCCGTTATTAGAATGTAACTCCCATTCGAGAGCGGCTTAAAGAAAGGCTCTATCTGCGTTGCAGGTGTGACATGTTGGTGGCATGAAAGATTGTTCGAATTTCCTTCACAAGCTCCATGTAAATTAATACCCTGACACAAACGTATACCACTTAGTGAATGTTTGCAATTTTCACCACTAAGAAATAAATTTTTGTTGCTGTCACTGATGCAAGTGTGTGTATATGGTAGTTTCCATGCTGATTTAATGTATCCTTTACCCAAACGTTCATTGTTATTGTTATTGTTATTGTTAATGGGATTTTATAACGCGCCTAATCACCTGCAGGCCTCTCAGCGCCAGGAAAGATGGTAGTAAACAATAACTTAGCGAGATGGAAGCTGGATTATACTGTGCTCATGCTTTTGCTAAACAGGAATGTTTTTAGGCTCTTCCTGAATCGTAGTAGGTTCCCTTCCCGACGCAGTGCCTCCGGCAACCTGTTGCATAACTGAGGGACTAGCACTGAGAAGGCTCTCCCTCCCTTGGTCACTAGCCTGTAGCGAGGACAGACCAGAAGTTGGGAGTCTGAGGATCGAAGTGTTCTCATAGGGCAATAAAGTTGCAGACGATCTTTGATGTAAGTTGGGGCTTTGCCATAGATTGCCCTATGGGCCGTGCATAAGTTCTTAAATTCCACTCTTTCTTTAATGGGGAGCCAGTGCAAGCTTTGTAGTAGGGGAGTGGCTATAGATCTCCTCAGTAATCTGAAGATCAACCGGGCAGCGTCATTCATTATGACCTGGAGTCTACTGGTCAGAGTTTTCGGTAAGCCAAGGTACAGGGCATTCCCGTAATCAATTCTGGAGATGATGGTGGCCGCTACTATTGATCGCATCATGGATTGTGAGAGGACAGGAATTAACTTCCGCAGTTGCCTAATGATGTGTGTGCAACTTCCCACAACCGCAGAAATCTGAGGGCCCATTGACAGATCATCATCCAGTTTGATCCCCAAGCTCTTTACAGATGAACTTGGTTTTGGAGCCGGGCCCAACTCTGTGGGCCAATAGAGATCACACCAAGGTGAGGCAGTGGATGGAATCACTAGCACCTCAGTCTTGTCAGGGTTGATTTTTAACAGATTATTCGGCATCCATTGCACTGTGAACCGCAAGATGTTCTGAGCTTGGAGTTGCGCGGCCATGGTGTCATCGACACTTAGCAGCAGTTGCGTGTCGTCCGCGTAGTTATAGACTTTACAGCCCATAGTGGCCAGAGAGGCAATCAATGGTTGCAGGTAGAGGTTAAATAGAAGCGGGGACAAGGCGGACCCCTGTGGCACCCCGCACTCTAAAATCCCCACCTCAGATGTTTCGTCCCCCAGTTGTATCTTTTGGGTCCTTCCTGTAAGGAATGATTGCAACCATTGAAAGGCCTGGCCCTTAATCCCAAAGTCCCTCAGTCTGTCCAAAAGCAAGGCATGGCTGACAGTATCGAACGCCGCTGATAGGTCCAGCAGGATCAGGGCGCTCGGTTTCTTGCATTTAGCCATGCCTCTTAGTTCATCCAACACCGATAGCATCACCTACTCGGTGCTGTGATGAGCACGGAAACCTGCCTGTCGCTCGTGGAGTAGATGATGAGTTTCCAAATAGAGGGACAGGGACTTTAATATATGCTGCTCAAGAACTTTTGAAAGGAAGGGCAACTGGGAAATAGGTCTGTAATTCTTTAACACCGCCGGATCTGATCCAGGCTTTTTCAATAGAGGTCTTACACGCGCCTCCTTAAGCTCAGCCGGTAGGTACCCCGTGTCTAAAGATCTATTGAGGAGGAAGATGATACGCTCCTCCAGCAAGGGACGCGCCACACGGAAGATCTCAGGTGGGCACGGGTCAGCTGGGGGACCAGATTTGATTTTCCTCATCAGCTGTTCTAGGATCAATACATCCATCACTGGAAATATTTCAAGGGAGCAGTCGGTCACTGGCCAGTCGGTATGTATTCAAGGCAATTTTTTAATCAGAAAGTTGTTATCGGAATTGTGATAATCCAGTGTATTATCCATTCAATGACAGGACTTTCTGACATTGTCAATGGTAATCTCTCAAGTTTTTCGATGCTCAGGATTGTATAGTCTGCTCCTTTCTGTGCCAAGCTGATTTGTTTATCAGTAAGGTTAAAGATGGAAAACAATGACGTTGTGTTGATTAAACGCCAAGGCACATAGCCTGAATGAAGATTTTGCAGCGTACAATAAAACGTAATTGTGACTGGCCATGCTGTAACATTAGCAAGTCTTTGTCTATTATATCTACGGCAGATGATACAATACTGTCCAATGAATATATTCTGGAGGACAGAGTCATTAACCCATTGTCCACTACAGAAAGTGATTTTTCCAAATTAATGCGATCAATTTCTCGTATTTTCTCTACTGTTTCAATTTGCATAATTTTCCATGCCTCGTTGTATGCCGCATATATACTGGTCGCTATGAAACGTTTTTGACGCTGTTTGCGTGGTCCCAGAATGAAATCGCACAAATCAGCACCATCTTTAAGTGAAGATAAGTGTTGCTTAATTTCTGCCAGTGTGGATGATCCTAGCCATTCGAGGCAGAGTTTCCCTACACTGCATGTTGTTCAGACCCTCCAGGATATCGCGATTTCGCGATTTGCAGCGAAATCGGCACTTTTGAAAAAATGCCGCGATTTTTACAAAAGTGCCCGCAAAATCGGCACTTTTGTAGAAATCGCGGCATTTTGACAAAAGCCGCTATATCCCGGGGGGGTCTGACTATCTGCACCCTGTGCCTGATACCACTCCCCCTCCACCACTGGGCCTGAGGCCCAGGATATAAATAAAAAGGTGGCACTTGTTACATCTGTCTGTGGCCGTCAGGAGCTTCCTTCGGAACAGCTGTGCTAAAAAGAGCAGCCAGTGCTGTCTAAATGTGCTCTGAGTCGAAATCCAGAGTTCTGTCCAGGTCAAGAAGTCATACACTGATTGGATTGCACTTTTAAACCAGCGGCTTTGACAAGGTGAGGAGACGCAAGTGTACGTGCGTGATGACCTAGGGGCGCACAGACACACCGTAAGACTCCGGCTGCAGGCAAAGGGAAAGACTGGCAGTGGTGGACAGCAGTGACTAACCAGTGGCGCAGCAAGGAGGGGCGACACGAGTTTTAGGGGCGGCGGCCTACCACCGTACCCACCCTCCTCCGCTCTTACATTCGGCCGTGCAGCATACGCATTGACCCCCACGGTGGCAACATTTTAGATGAGAAAAGTGGGAGATTAAAAATTAAATTATAGGGAAAATGTACTTCTGCCATGGATTTATATTGAAGGAGAGGTAAATTCATGGGCCTGAATCGGTAACGCTATTGGCCTTTATGCTTAAAGTATGAACATGAAAACCTGGATGCTACACTCGGAAAGAGGCAGGCACCGACACCAGAGTGCACCTGGGGGGTCTGGGGCCACTTACGTTGTTCATTGGGTCGGGCGGGAAGGACACAGAAGCACTAAAGAATAACTTCCCGTGCTTAATGGGGCATTAGCAGCTCACTCTCACGGGCTATGAAGTGCCCCTCCCGCCTCTGGCTCCCCGCTGGAAACCCTCCCGGTGACTGGGGCGAAGCGCCGCCCTCTCCCCTGGAGCCGAGGGCCGATATGGTAAAGAAAGGGTGATTGTTCGCTGACCTGTGTGAGGAAGTCCCGGGAATACAACATGTGCAGCCAATGCGAACACAGGGCTTTTTTAAAAAAAATAGTGACATCTATCTTCGGCTCCACAAAAGCAATGCGTTTTTTTAAACCGTATCCTCGTGGCCAGAATACAGCAGGTTGAAACAATGACCTCTGCAGACACAAACACTAGCTCAAATCGAAGGTTTCTTAGTGACTGGACCAAACTTTTTCCTCACTGGCAGGATGCAGCAACAGCTTGGAGTGGGCAAGCATGGACAGATGAAACTCTGGGAGCCAGTGGATTTGTGCTTTCTTTGGCAGGCAAAATACACCAAAGGGAAGAGCAAAATAATAGTCAAAGTTGATAATCCCAAAAACAGAAAATGTAAAAAAATAATTTCTTGAAAAAAACGCATCTTGTGCAGTTAATTGTCATTTTTTGTCTTCCAAAAATTCCCAATATATGCAAGTAGGAGTTCAGGAGGTTTTAACAAAAAGTAACCCCTAAACCAGAGCTTTACCACTACATTGTGGACATTCATTTCGTGTAACTGTCAAGCTGTAGGAAAAGGGAATTACTTAAACCCACAATCAAGAGTGTTTCTATGGAGGAATGCTTACATTAGTATACATACACAGCTTCATGTTGTTAAATAACTAAAACAACTAAGATATCTGTGTTTGTTGTAGGAAAAATGGCCAAATAAAATGCCGCAAAATTGCTGCTAAATTTCCATATTTGTGCCGCTAAATTTCCATTTTTGTGCCGCTAAATTTGCTAATCCATGCCGCTATATCCTGGGGGGTGTGGTTGTTACTATCCCTGGATGTTGTCTCTGGGAGTATCAAGGGTCTTGTCTGGTCATTGCTAACCCCTGTGTTTTGTTCAGGAATCTATCTTGACAGTTATTCGTGTCAGTAGGCCAGATTAACCACTTTTTCCAATCAGGATGTGTTCTGTTTAGATGTAAAATTTGTGATACGTCTATTTCAATATCTGTGGTTATATTATCAGGTATTGGCTTTGGAATAGACGGTTTGTTAAGGTCTTTGATCTTAGCTGGGATCATGCAGGCTCGGAATAATGCTTCTAGGCCTTGTACCTGCCACTCTTTTGTACCCCAGATGGTTTTTGTTTCAATGTTATTTTTCCCAAAATCAAAACCAAATGTCATCATTTTTTCATAAAATGCTTCTGAATATATCAATTTAGTATTTGTCAACATTGTTTTCAACCCTGTTTTATCTGACAGTTTATAATAAAACGTTTCTGCATCACTGGTGTTAAACCCTGAGAAGTACTGGAATTTCTCATAGAATGTTTTAGAACTACTTTTAGGTGGAGTAGCACAATGTTCCCATTGGTTATACTTTAAAACATTTCTAGGTTGTGCAGATTTATGCAAGTAGTGGTCACCGTAATGTGTGAAGCAGTACATCTCTTCATAATTAGATGAACCTTGTAAATAATCATGTTCTGTGAATCTAGCTGACATTACTAAATCAGACATCATATTATTTATACTTTCAAAATCCCAATCATCAGAAAATGTACTAGGTTTTACAAAGTCACTTAGAGAAACCTTGAACTGGTGAGGATATTTCAAGATTTCAACCGGGCCATATACTTCATAGTCAGTTTTGTCCAATACTACCCCGCCGGGTATTGGAATGGCTGTGACATTCCCTGATGATAGTTCTCTTTTCTCGACATGAGATGATTTGTGTGGTTTCAGGACTAAGTAATGTTCTGACTTGCTGTGTCCATTGAACTGTAATAAACTTTCCTAATATTAAAACCAATATTAGGCATAGTAGGAGTATAAGTACCCCTGAGATAATCCAATGCTCAATCAATGGTGCATCCAGATATACTTCTTTGAATTGATGAAAGAGTTCTGTCGCTTTTTCTTTAAAAGTCTTTGATTCTGGCGTCACTTCTGGGTCGTTTTGATTTTCAGAAAAGTTATTGAAGTTGATGAAGTAGCCAGAGGCAGTTCTGTCAATTGTTGGAATTGTTTTCTCAATTTGTTTTTCGGTAGCACATTCTGATGCCACATCATTGTAGACTGGTGTTTCTTGACAAACTGATTCAATCTGTGTTTCAAGGGGCCCCAGTTCCATGGCATTATTGCGTAGTCCCTCTCTGTGCACTGCAGGCTTATCGAATGTGATTAGTCTTTCAGTATCAACCTCTTGAATTGTTGCAAATTTGGGTATTCTGTTGTTTCTCTGGAGTCCACTTGGCCTACTGTTGATTATAGGTCACATGATTGTGGTTTTACCAGGTTGATTGATACAACTCTGTTCTCCTTTTTACCAGCAAGGGGCGGTAGTACTACTGATCTTGTTCCGTTGATTGCTAAGACAGGTACTGCTTTTCTGCAAGAAGGCCCAAATTCCTTCTTCACCGCTATCTTCTCTCTGACTAGATCCCCAATCTTTGGAATCCAGACAGGCCTTGCTGGGGCTGATGGTGCCTCTTCAGTGGTAGTTGGCTGTTGCTTTAACTTTATGTTGCTTAAGGATTTTCTTGTTTCATTCAAGTCCTGTAAAACAGCCAAACGATCTTTGATGTCAAAGTCTTTATTCTTATCTTTTACCACTGATACCTGACTATCTAAGTCCTGAACGTGCATTCTAGTTCCGAACAATAGTTCGTATGGGCTGAAACCTTTTAGAGAATTTCTTGGCAAATTATTTAGACTAAGCTGGACACTTATTAAATGTTTGACCCATCACCCGAACCTAATACCTTCGCTGTTATAGATTGCTTTATGTCCCGGTTTTTTCTTTCTACCACACTGTTCCCTTCGGTGGTGTGACGGACAAGAATACCGCAATCCAACGCCCATGCTGGCCATGGCCTCCTTAGAAGCTCGAGAGCTAAAAGCAGGACCTTGGTCAGAATGGAACATGGCAATTGCGTATGTGCCGATAAAGACTCGCAGATCTTTTATAACCGTTCTGGCGTCAGCCGAGCACTGGGGCCACATTTTTTAAGTGAATTTTTGTCTTAAATAACATACATTGGGACGCATTTCTCTTTTTTGATTATGCGTATAGAGCGCCTTATTCTTTCTCTTAGGGTTCCTGACACTATACTGGCCGGTTCTCCACTGCGATCTCTGTTGCAGTCTTCACAATTTTTTGCAAAATGATGAATACCTACGCTCATTCCCAGCCACCAGTACTCTGATTGCAATTCTCTCAGAGAATCCCTGATTGTTTGGTGTTTCAGACCCAACCCCATATGTGCTTCCTGTAATAGGAATCTTCTCCTGTTCATGTTTGGAATTACCCTATCCCCCACTACAGGGATTCGAGCAAAAGGAACGGAGTTTGCATCGATTACGTATGTATAATTGAGTGGATAGTTCACGGGTAGTGCTGCACAGTCGCCTTTTTTACGAACGTTTTTACTGCCAGCATGGTTTCCCCGTCAATGTATTTTCCTGAACGCTTTTTTGTGGCTACGGAAGCCAGTTAAGTTGCTTCCGCTGTGGCTGTATTAGCCAATGAATTCCCTGCAACGTGAACGCAATCACGTTGATGACTCAGAGTGTGTATCACGTGAGTCTTTTGTAGTTCTTTCTGTAAAAGAACTACCTGTTTCCAAAGCATTTTATGCTTGATTGTGGCACCTGTGTCATCTTTGTCATCATTTTGAACCCAGCTCTGTAAATTATTATTGTAAGAGTTGACGCAAAAATGCGAATCGCACACGATTAGTGTCGGGAATTCACGTTCCGCATTTTCAAGCGCCATCTTTAAAGATCTGATTTCAGCTCTCTGAGCCGAACAGTTTCTGACTGATTCAGTTTTTGTTATTTTCGGTCTGAATTTACCGCACAGCCAGTGACCTTTAACAATCGCGCATGCTGCATCATAGGATTTGTTTTCTACATTGTAGTGCTGGACAAATCTGTCTGTATAGATTATACAGGAGTAATGTTGGAGAGGCAGAATTTCGATTGGCAGAGGATATTCTTCTTCATATTTTAAATCCTTCCGTTTTTTGAATTACGGAGCAAAATAGTATTTCACATCTTCCACAGCAAGAGAATTTACCCACTGTATCCATCTCGGATCCAGTGACACTGTAGGCAGGTTTACTGGGCTGAATAGCGCCTCGAAGGCGGATTCCGCTGTGAGGACATTGATCCTTTTGCCATGTGCTAGTTCTCGTTCATTTGCTATTGCAGTCTGCACTGCTTTCACAGTATTTGCTGTGAGACTGAATGTTTTTTTTCTGCTTGTGTGTACAAATGTGATTTGTAAGCAATTGGTACCGTTTCTCCCTCATTAGAGGTCAGGTATGTGAATCCGGATCTCCCTGGGATGACTCGGATTACAAGGTTGCGTGTATTGTCAGGTGTTTCTAATTTTGTTTTTGCTAACATGTCTGTTTGCAGTGATCTCAAAATTTCTGTGTGTTTTTGAGTCCAGTTGATTGGTTTAAAATCAGGTTTAATTAGTTCGTAGAGAGGTTTAACCCTCTCCGCATAATTTAGAATGTAAGTTCCTCTGAAATTCAGGAAACCTAGAATCGATTGTAAATTCTTCAGCGTTTTCGGTGCTTGGAGTACAGAGCACTTCTTTAAGAAGTTGTCCGCTAGGCTTTTTCCTTCACTTGATAATTCGTATCCTAAAAATAAAACTGTCAGATGGGCAATCCGAGACTTTTTAAAGTTGAATTTGTAACCCTCTGCTGCGAACTCAAGTATAATGGTGTTCACCCTTTTCAAGTGAGTATCCAAATCATCGTCTGTTAGATAGATGTCATCGACATAAGATAATTTTTCATCCTCATATATTTGTAGTAACTCTGTTACTCTAGCTGAGAATAGTCCTGGGCTGTTCTTGAATCCCTGTGGAAGCCTACGGAAATTTTTCTGTGACCCCATTACTGAGAAAGCGGTCAATTATCTGCTTTCTGGTGCAATGTTTTGACAAAAGAAACCATTAGATATGTCTAATGTTGTTTTATATTTTTTACAAACTATGTTATTTATTAGTGCAGCACTATGCGAATTTTGTATCGCAAATGTTTTACAACATGAGTTAAGGTGTCTGTAGTCCAAAACTAGACGATAAGAATTGTCTGGTTTGGAGACAGGAAACAAAGGATTGTTCATTTGAGAGGTGCATGTTTCAATCACCCCCTGGTATTCAAGTTGATCTAAAATCTCCCTGACCTGTTTTTTAGCTTCTTGCTTAATTGGATACTGCCTTTGTGCAGTCGGTTGACTTTTTAACTGGATTTTGTGAGGAGGAGAGTCCTCATCCCATCCTACATGATTTTTATATAATGCGGGTGCCTGGGCAACTGCCCATTTCCTTGCATATATATACTTAGTGTGAATCGGAATGTGATTCGAGAATGCAGGCATAATCATTTCTTCGCCACGAGGGCACTCCCTGACAAACTCTGGGGGCCAATCTTTTTCAGCTAACAGGATGTCATAGCCTTTTGAGAGGTTATCCCAAAATAGACCCCTTATTTTTCTAGTCTTATCTCCCTCTATACGCAGTGTTATTTCGTATATCTTATGACGTTTGCTAACCCTGGTATCGGCAGTTTCCACCTGAATGTATTCATTCGTGTCCACTGTCTCCAGATGACTCATCAGGATGTTGCAAGCTATGCTGATTTCTGCTGCACTGTCTAGCATTGTCTGTGCCCACTTCCCGTTTTTCAACTGTGTCCTCAGTATTCTCGGCATGTTCGATTACTCTAATACTGGCTACCTTCTTTTTTGGAAATTGTGATTTTTTACTTTGAGCAGGTTCCTTGTCTTTGGACTTGGTGTGCTCTCCTGGGTCTGACCTTCCCCTTCTTTCCGATTTCTGCGAAAAAGATCGAGAGGGACCTGTATCAATACTTTGATATCTATCAGGCTTCTTCAAGTTATCCCTATTTCTAAAGTTATATCTTTTCTCAGAGGGAAAAATGCACGACTGAGTTACTCTAACGTCTTGCGTTAGTTTTATCGCCTTACCAAACGTTGGGCGCCATGTAGTGTAGTTCCTATTTTCCCTATAGGCCCTGCGCATTGGAATAACATAAACAGCAGTATAGACGTAGAAGTGCGGTGTTCCAGGTCTCTACTGACTATGTTAAACTTAATTGGGTTTGTTACCAACTAGCTCAGAGGTCACTGGAAACTTTCTTGTCTGAATAGCAAGTGATCAGCTTCCTTGGTACAGCCAAGAAGGGATTCAGTTTTCCAACAACCGCATAAACATGACAACTTTGCTCCTCAGATTAGAGTCAATCTCTAGAGTCGTGTGAAACAATAGACAGTTATTTTACTCAGTCAGTTGTGCAGATTACTTTCACCAAGATGCAGAGAATAGAAAGACGGGCGTTTTCAATAAAAGGTATTATTTATTGAACAGTCTTTCTTCTCATGCAAGAGAAATGGATTGCCACAATTGCAATACTAGTTATTATATAAAGTGCGTACAGTGAAATGAGTATTGCGAAATAATACTGTAAAAGCATTGATATGGTTTCTTAGCCATACAATGGCTAAAATGAATAAAATATATACATTCATATATACATTAGGCTAACGTACTCAACTGGTGCTTCTAACTACGCCTACCCCAGTGTACCTGACCTAAGCCTAACACGTGGAAGGGAGTAAGTAAGTAGTTTGAGTTAAGTTGGTTTTGCCAAGATTTGCTTCAAGAATTCTCTCTAAGGGTTTAGTCAACACCATACCTCTGGAATAGAATGTTGGAGGTCTTGTATCCCCTCTCAGGACTCGATATCCCAGTTACTCGCAAGAGTAGGCTGGAAACGCCGGAGCTGGATTTTCTCGGCAGGAAAAAAAGACAGCGTCTCGCTCAGCGCATCAAAGAGGAGGAGGAGGGGCAGCGTCCGTGGGCTGCTTGCATCTGCTGGGCTCTGCAAGGGACAGCTGCTCGGCTCCTGTGTTCACCACACCATCGTTCGTGCTTTGCTTAAGGCAACGCTGGTAATAAATATACCTGAAAGGTGCCTTGTTTGACGTAAGTTTTTGGACATAAGACGTCAATAAAGATGTCACTAGGAAGTGATCGTCCTTTCAGTGCTCATTAGAGTTCTATTACTAATCAAAACATAGAAAGCGGGGTTTTCCCAGGTTGCTGAGTTTTATCTTGTTGAAGAACTCGGAGTGTAATCTAGGAATCTAAGATAGTGGCTTCTGCTGTGTCATCCACTGTAATGAGCTGCAGAGGCGAGTTTCAGAATATGTTTGAATATGGCTGAAATATGGCTCTGATCGTTTATGCCATTATAGGGGTATGAATGGATTATAGCCGTATAGGGGCATAAGGTCACAGTATTGATCGGGGTCCTAGATTAGAACGCGACAGTATGGGATAAATGGGGCACCTAATAGGGTACTGGCCAGATACCTCTAAACTATGCTCCATATCTTCATTTTCTTTTATTTCCTTCATTTCCTTATTTTTCAATTTTAATGCTTTTTCATGAATTGTTTTTCTCTGTTCTTTTTTCTGCTTTAGCTTCTTCTTTTCTCACTCTCTCATGTACTTCTTTCTTTCACATTCGTACACAATCAAACATATCTTGTAGACTCTTTCATTTAAACAGACACTGCTCATCATACTGAATCTTTTTAAAATCAAATGACCCATTTACTGGCCATTGTAGATCAGGATCCTTTTTTGTATATTTGTTCCACAGTGTACTGTACATTATGGAAGACGGTATTTAATATACACGTACCTAATAGGTGTCCCCTCTAGGAGAGCCGGCTGACTACATTCTAAATCCATTTTGGTACAACCAAGACAGCAACACAACCTACAAAGTGTGCTAGGAGCATGCATGATACCAAATTGAAGTAAAATATAACTTATCCCAGATATATCAAAGTTGAGAAAATCGCCACATTACCTGACTTTATGTATTGCAATAAACAAACAAACAAAATCATAATCTTGACCAAGCAAATCCAAATACAAGAGTGTTGCTTTAGCGACCTTAAAAAAACAAAAGTCTCCAACCTCTAACTGCCAATCTCTTGGTTGACCTAATGGTCACTGCAAGACTTGCACTAAAGAACATCTCAGTCTGGACCGGTCACCACCTGGAGCGTCAATTTGGGAATACTGGAAAAGCACTTCGGTCTGCAACGACAAAAGGTATCCTCGTGCAGGATGTCAGCTCAGTAAGATTCCATTCCTCCGTAAAGACCACTCCTTCGGACGGCCGCGTCCCCGATGAGCCCCAGGAATCAGGCGCCATGCTCCTTTTCAGGGGGCACACCGGTGCAGGGTTTACCCTTAAGTTTGTCCACGGGTCCTTAGACTAACAAAGAAGATATTGGCACTGAAGCTGGAATTAAAAATACCAAGTTCACTCACTCATCAGTGAGACCACGTCCATACAACACCCTCAAGTGTTCCGGGAGGTAGTGGCTTGAACACACAGACCATGGTGCTTTTATACATAGTTTTGTGCACTGGTAAGCATGTAGGTACTAATAGAAGGTAAATGCCCACACAGGAATGGATACTGACAAACATGGGCATATGAATATCACTTAGTCAGCAAAGTGGGAGCAGAATCAGAACTGCTTACATCAGTAGGATATGATAGACAGTTACATTCTCAAACAGGTGCATTCTAGCAATAACAGGCCATTCTGAGCTCATACATTGCTCTGGCTCAGTACAGAAGGAGTTAACTAAGGTTAATGACTCAAACAGCATAGAAAAGATGGCAGAATCACAAGGCGAACAAAATGGATGCTTCAGCTCATGCATACAGCAATTATTTTCGATTTCCACACTGTGTGAGGGAGCAGGTCCAGTCTGTCAGAGCTCCTCTAAAGTTAGTGACAGCAGGTGCCACCCTCTTTTGATCTTCCACAAGTCCAGCTGGTATTCAGAGGAAGATTGGATGAAGATCCAGCTTTGAAGGTGCAACAGGAACATGGATTGGACACAACTCTAGATGCTATAACTCTTTGTATGGATATAATGTTTGGTAATATGCCAACAGGGCAGAATTATGGTGATTCTGGTAAATCTCCTCTTTTTCTCAACTAAATTCTTCTCTCTCTATTCTGGATTTATAGGTGGAGGATACCCTCGGAAAAAAGGGACATAGACTTTAGTTATCTGGTCTATATTGTTTCGCTAAAACCCTCTCTACCACTCTGCTTAGTGTCAGATGAGTATTTTATACTTGAAAATTCAGTGCCCAAAGAAACTATTCATGACATAAGGATGTAGTTTCTATAGCCGAGTTGTGCAGGTGAGAAAGGAATTAATACTGTGAGGGAATGAATCGTTTGGAACCCAAGTATTGATTCCTGAGTAACTGCCCCCCATGACATTCTCTCTTCCCCCTTTGAGGTCACTTGCCTGAGGCCAGGGCTCTCCATTGAGACGTGGCAGTCTCTTTCCACACCTTCTTCCTGTTGTGTTGGCTTCCGCTGTCTCTCGTGCCTCGCCATGCCTCCACTCTACACGCCAGTAATCTCCTGCCAACAGCTCCTGACTCTCATGATACTCTGCAAGTGCCCCACTGTTCCCACCGTGGTCATTCAGGGCCGCCAGCTCCCCTTCTCTGGACATCACTACTACCTCATCTGTTCGCTGTTGCTCTCTCTTGTTCACCACCTCCGGGTCAAAGAAATTAACGTCTGTGCAGCTGGGGGTTATGACTGCAGTGGCTGGAATCATGTAAGTTACTAGAACGCTGATTCCACGACTGGTGGTACCCCCAGGGGTCTGGCCCTGCTGTAGTCTTTGAGAAGCAGGTGTCTCCTCAGAGAAGGGTTCGCCATCTTTTGAAGGGGACAACCTAAGGCACTCCTAGTCTCCATGTGCCCAATGCAGTAAATATTCCCTGGTCTGGTAAACCCTATCAACCTTTTCTATAGTTCGTGTTGGCCTTACTGCAAACAGGCCCAAAATGACTTGCTTCACAGCAATCTCAGGAGGGCTGAGATCATCAGAACCACTAAAGATGGGCTCTGAGAGTGTATATGAGAGTACACAATGGAAATCCTAGGCACATTCAACATTTAACAATATAGTCCAGTTTGAAAGAGGCCCTGGACCCACATAAAAGCAGCAGATGGATGATAAAATAAAGCAGAGCCCCTAAGTGACAACATTGAAGATACACAATTTTTGTATCAGGTCCTGTTTCACCCCTTTCACGTTCCCAAATGTTTTATTTGTGGCTCAGACAGACCTATAGCCACTACCCTTAATATTCTGCTGAGGTCAGAGGAGCTATCCCTGCCCATTCAGGTCAGTCTGTCAATAGAATGACCTACTGTATAGCTCCTGTAATAAGTTTACTCCCCAGTCCCACCTCATTCAACCCATGTACAGACTGACCAATTGCTAGTGTCTTTTTTTTATTTATTTTTTTAATTATATTTATTAATTTTCCGTGTTGCACACACTTTGTACATTATACATTATTCAGCATTAATACTTAATGCTTCATAGTTATATAAGCTCTCTTACAAGATATACAAGCATTTCATTACGCATTTCCAAAAACATTATTTATATTTCATACTTTACCACTCTATTGCAAGATATACAAACATTTCCTTGCGCATTTCTACAAACATTATTTATGTTTCTTACTTTACCACCATCAAACATTAAGCCCTTCTTAGGTCTACCTGCGGCCCAAATCCTTCCTTCCACCTACTTATGGGTAGCCATATTCTTTTCGTGCATAAATATTCTTCTCCATATTATATGCATTCAACAGATTAGCCAGCCAGGTTTGTATTGCCGGTGGATTTTTGTCAAGCCATGACCTTGCTAAGGTCAATCTGTATACTGACATTGCCACGAACAGAAATGCCTGCTGTGTGTCGGCTCCTTCCATGCCCAGACCTAAGACTATCCGAGCTGGGCTAAGTTTAATTTGAATCCCCAATGATCTGTCTAGAAAACCCTTGATGTCTCTGACTAGCGTATGTAGTCGAGGGCAGGTAGCAAATATGTGAATACTATCAACTTCGCTAGCGTTGCATCGGGGACAATTTATACCCATGGTCCCGCCCCATTTAGCTATCTTGGCGGGGTATGATATAGTGAATACAGAGTTTTGTAATGTTGTGACTGCATAGAGGATGAACACAATATAGTACGGCCTAGGTCCAGTGATTTCTTAAACCAGCCTACTTCCACGTTAAGTTTTTCCGCCCATTTATTACTCACTTTTCCTAAAGGACCTAATGGTACGATCCCCCAAAAGTCTGATTTTTTCCAGTATCTCATTTCTACTCACTCCAACTGACCCCCCTGATTTATTATTCACAAAACCCCTGACCTGGAGATACTTGAAAAAGCCTCTGTTATCGACACCATGGTTAGTTCTTAGATCTGCAAACTGTACCATCCCCTCTGCATCAAATAAGTCCCCAATCTGGACAATACCGTTGTTTACCCATTCTAACATTACTTCGTCTCCGAAGATTGCTTGAGGAAATGACCTGTTTTTATATAGTCTAATATATCTATTGTATTTCCCCAATTTACTTCTTTTCAAGAAGGCAATCCAAATCTTAACAGCAGCGGAAAGTGTCTTGAACCTGGTTCTTTTAAAGTAGCCAAAATCGATACAATTTAAAAAGCAGTTTCCCGCATCTGTCCCTAACACCGTAGCATATACTTTCGTAGACAGGTTATTAACTCTTTGATCCAGATCTGTTCCTCCCATTAACCCTTGCATATATTGTAGAGCAGCTGCCATGTAGTATAACCTGAAGTCCGGTGCTCCCCACCCCCCCCTTTCTCTTGGGAGCGTGATATATTTACTACGCGTCTTCCCATGTGCCCAGATGAATCTGTTACGTATTGCCTCTAGTGCATTAAACCAACTGTTCTCAAAGAATAAAGAAATCTATCTAAAGAAATAAAGAAATTTGGGGAGAATCAGCATCTTAATAACGTTGGTGCAGCCCATCAGCGATAGGTGTAAGTTATTCATCCTTATTAGATCCTTTTTTACTCTTGTCATCAGTGGAGCCATATTTATCTCTACCACCATGTCAAGATTTGCTGATATTGCCACCCCCAAGTACACGGCTGAACCAACTACTCTAGTGTCATGACATACTGAATATCTATTTTCAACAATCTGTGTCTTAGATTTGTTCAGTTTTTATCCCGAGATTTGACCGAAACATTCCGCCTCTACTTCAATCTCCCTAATGGCAGCGGAGCGGTTAGGTGTCAAAATGGCAACGTCATCCGCATACGCAAGAGTTTTTATTGCACAGCTGTTTATATTCATCGGAGCAATCTGTAGATTCTGTTCCAGCCTGCGCAAATAGGGATCCAAGTATAATGCAAACAGGAGGGGGGATGACGGGCAGCCCTGCCTGGTCCCTCTGCAGATCTTGACTGCTGCAGAGTATCCCCTGTTGACCCTAATCTTAGCCATTGGGTTGATATACAGGGTCTGTATGGCCTTGATGAAGCCCTCCCCAATTCCATTCCACCTCATGGCTGACCATAGGTATCCCCAGGAGACCCTATCAAATGCCTTCTCTGCATCTAGAAACTGCGCCGCCATGGGGTCTCCTAGGGTACCTGCTGCATCAAACATGGTAATGACCTGCCTGACGTGCTGTGTTGTTCCTTTTCCAGGGATAAACCCATGCTGGGAGGGACTAACCAAACCCTCAACCACCCCTGCTAATCTTTTAGCTAGTATCTATGAGTAGAACTTGACGTCAGCGTTCATCAACGTAATTGGGCGGTATGAACCGTGTTCGGTTATGGGTTTACCTTTTTTTGGTATTACGATGATGTTAGCTGCACCCCAGGACTCAGGAACAGATTCACCCTTTTGTGCCAATGTCATGATATTAAACATGTCCCCTATGATCACTGTTTGGAATATTTTAAAAAATTCCACCGGGATCTGGTCCGGCCCTGCTGCCTTCCCCGAGGGAAGACTGCCAAGAGCAGTGACCAGTTCCTCTAACCGGAATCCAGCATCTAACTCCTCCTTTTCAATTGCGGAGAGCACCGAAGGAGGCGCCTCGCTCAGATATTTTTCTAT